>NC_092508.1:31928699-32592929 GCF_047511675.1 Marmota flaviventris | reverse complement strand
GGATCTGGGTGTATTTCTGATACGTTGATTTTGCGTTTTGGATTTACAAAACAAAATTCATCGTTTCTTTCCCTTCTGTTATTATTTGGTGGACCTAAAATTTGTTGTTCTTACATATCTGACAGCTTTCTTGGGAAATGTCCTGAGTGAAGCTGTTCGTTTCCAAGTAGTCATTCAAAAAGAGTAGTTCAAAAGAAAAGCAAAGTGTGGAAAGGAATAAAATCATTTGGCTGCCTTTCCATCAGAACCTAGTGAAAAAAGACACTGGTGGTTTTTAGTTATGCCGTAATACATGTGCCTACATATACCTTTGTCTTCATCTGTTTGGGGGAATTTCTGTAGAATCTTATAGGAAGAATGTTTGGGAATTTCAGGAGACTTAGTACAGTACTTTCTAACCAAGTGTCAGATGAAGTGGTTTCAGAAGTGGAAAGAGTAGGATGAATCTGTTTTATAAAAGGTTTTAGATAATAGTTTTTGGGGAGAATTGCTCTAGAAAATGATCAACAGTAGAAACAGAGCCCTTTTTAAACCTTTTGAGAATGCAAATTGCTTTTAAAAAACTTTGATTGTTGAATGAGAGTACTAGGATTTTCTGCCTCTCCCTTCTTATTGAACTCCTACTGAGTGATTTTCATACAGATTCTCATTTTATCCTTCACCATAGCCTTTGGATAGGTTAAGTAACAAGTGGCAGAGTTGGTATTTGAACTCTGGTTGGTTGTATTTCAAAGACCAAGTCTTCAGATTTTATTAAGGAAGTAGTTTCATGAAACCTGAGAAATATATGGCACACTGAATTACATATACTTAGTTTTGTGGCAGTTCTTATCTGGTGAACAGGATTGCTTCAGTTTGCCTTTGGCCTTCTGGAGCCAGAATAGTGCATCAGGTGGAAGGGAAAGGGCTACTTAAGTAGGCAATAAGGTGGAGAAAGGACCTGGAGCCCCCAGTCTGGTAACAGAATCGGGATATCCTGTCAGCTATTTGATACTCAAAGCAGAGAAGCAGCCTGAGGAGACGTGGGCTAAATTCAATATTGGCGAAGGTGGAGGAAGGTGCTTTTTTCATCTGGTTTCTGGGAGGCTGTTTCCTGGGATGTCAGGCTCCTAGTGTGCCCATTCCATTTTGCATGTTTTCCAAAGCTTCATTCCCCCAGATGTGTCATTCTATAGAATATTTATGCTGTACAATTAATTATCATGATTAACCCTCCCCCCATGAAAACGTACTCTCCTGGTGTGGCACTCTAAACCAAGTGTAAGGGATATTGCTTGTTATTAAGTCTTACTCAAATGTAAATGTCTGATAGCTTCTTTCCTGGAATGTATTTTTGTTTCATCCTAAGGATCATCTGTGCAGAGTGGGAAACATTTTTCCAGATTTTAATTCTTAGCACATGCTATGATTAAATAATTTGCTGTTTTGTATGACTAACTCTGGAAGAGTCTTTAGTTACTGGAGTCTTTTTGATTAAAGGGCAGTTATCAATTTGCAAGCTCAATGGAATGTGAAAGTTCTTACTTTAGAAGGAAAGGGTCTATTTCATATAGTTCTTTAAACCTCATGTGACTCAACTTCCAGATCAACCTGTTGGCTTCTAGGTGTCTTATTAGATGAGCTGGATGTCATAATTTTTGTTAGGGCTCCCTGAGTCCCTAAGTTGAAGGTCTTACTATGTGTATGTACCTTGTTGCCTCATTCTTCTGGGGTTTGAGCTAATCATTCTCTAATCTAGAACTTCCTTCTCTTTGCTATGATAAGGTAATCTAAGCATCCACCCCTGATAGATATTTTAAACATTCCATTGTCAGTGCTTGACTTCTCCATTGCAAAGTGGTTTGTCATTAGGAACCCAGATATGCTTAGTGAAGGTAACTAGGCAGCAGCATTAACTGTGGTTTGTTTTATGCCTTCCCTTCTTTTGCCTGATTTAGTCTTATTCAAATTTCAAATTCATATTTTTAAAATAAAGAGGTGGCATAACAGGAGAGTAGGCTTTGGGTGAACAGTCTGGGTTTAATACTGTGTTCTATTACTTACAAGCCAAGTGATATAGGGAAGTTAAGAACTTTGTAACCCTAAACCTACTTAACTGTAAAATTGGTGATGATATGTATTTCACATGATGCTAGGGATAAATGAAAGAAAAACAGCATAGTAGCTCAGAAGTTTTTGTGTATCATATTTGTCTTTTATTGTTAGTGGCTGTAACAACTTGCCGATATAGCCTCAGTTTTCATAGTTGTATGAATTTTTTTTTAGTTTTTTTGATATAATGCATATGTGGGATACAGTGTGATGTTTTAATATATGTATACATTGTGGAATGATCAGATTAGGCTAATTAATTCATCTGTCACCTCAAATACTTAGGGTTATTTGTGGTGAGAACATTTAAAATCCATTCTTTTATATTTGTGTATTTTAAAATACATAATCCAGTAGACTCAAGTTGAAAATCTGCCTATAATTTTTGACTCCTCCAAAACTTGACTGAAAGCCTGTAGTTGACTGGAAATTTCATTTAAAACATAGTGAATTAACACATTTTGTGTGTTATATTTATTTATATGGTGAAAAATACATGAGAACCTCAAGATATTACTTTTTACTGCTCCCTGCAATTTACCAAAAGTTGAACTGCTCAGGTGTAGAGGATCAGTGTCAGAGTGTGTTTACTCAAAACACTTGAGCTCACCGAAATAGCAACAGCATGTAGCTATGAAATTATTACAGTAGTACAGTAATACTAAATTTAATTTCATGCAGTTATGATTTAATACTGCATCCTCACCTTTGTTTACATTTCTCTTCACTGAGAATGGGGCCATATTTACTCTGTATTTGTGTACTAATTTTTGGTAAATGTTTTTAACTTTTTGTAATAGGCTTATGAATATTATATGGTAGAGGTGATAAAAATAGACTATCTATAGGTAATAGTAAAGTATATGGGGACATCTGTATTGTATGCATTTGTGACATATCTAATACAAAAAAAGTTTAAACTTTTTTTTGTATTTCTAAGCTATGCAGTCTTTCTGTGAATTGTTTTCAAATTGTTCTAGAATCCTTCAAAAATCATTTTGTTTCACACCTGAGCAGTTCAAATCTGTGTTTTTCAGGGGTCAGTAGTACAGTATTATTAACTGTGGTCACCCTCATACCTTATACTATGAATCTCTTCCACACGGTCATTCCTGACTTGTGCCCTTATAATGAACTCCTAAGTGTAAATGTATTTTCCTGAGCTCTGTGACTCATTCTAGGAAATTGCCAAACCTTGGGAAGGGATCATGGGAATCTCTGATTTATAGCTGTTTGGTCAGAAGTAAAGGTGGCCTAGGACTTGTAGTATCTGTTGGGGGGCAGTCTTATGGGACTAAGTCTTTAAGGAGTGGAGTCTGTGCTATCTCTGTCTAGTTAGGATCAGAAATGAATTGTTTCTTGACCATCCATTTGGTGTCCAGAGAGTCAGAGAATTGCTGGTTTTCCTGTTGGAAAATGCCCCAGGGTATTTGTTTAAAAATGCATATTTTCAGGCCCTACTATGGACCTTGCAAATCCCTACCCATTCCCTGCACCCCTTCTCTCAATTTTGCTGTACTCTAAATTGAAAAATAGTCACTAGAAGTCCCCAAAGAAAATAACTAGAAGACTTATTTAAAAAGAAAAGTAATTAGCCCAGTATTTGTTATTTTTGTGGTGCAGCTGGTATATTGATAGCAAGATGTGTTCTTGGGAAGTTTTTCCCTTACTCTGCATATATAAAGTTGTGTGTGAATTTGATGGTTTATTGGGGTTGGGAGAATGCTAAGAACAGCAATAAAAGATGCGCTTCTCTGGACTAACAAGCACAATTAGTAAGTAGGGTACTAGAACTTTGTATTTGTGGCATTTTGATGTCTGTTTTCTAGCACTTTATGAAGTACAGAACTCTAAAAATTCAGGGCTCTAACTTAATTTGGAGGGCTGCTGCTAATTTCACACCTTAAGGGAATTCTTTTGGCTTGTGATGTCTGTATTTTACAATTGAGGTTGATGCATTATAGAGGTTTACTGTTAGGTCTCCATTTTGGCTAATAGACTTTTCACTTATTAAGTTCAGTTCTGTAAGTTTGATTGAACTACCTTATATGTTACTGATTAGGCAGTACCAAAGGTATTTTTAAAAAACACAGGAAACTCCAAAGACTAAAACTAGCCATGTAAGTCAGGTACATAGTATATAACATGATGAGTGCTGAGGGCTCATAGTGAATAATTTTATAGGAATGGGTATAGAAGTTTTCTGACAAGATGGCTTTTGATTTGAGTTGGAAAGGGAGGAACCAGAACTTTGCAGTGCAAAGTTGAAAATGCACATGTCATGTTAAGTCCTGTATGGCTTAAGGGTAGAAAGAAGAGCCAGTAAAGAAGCCTGAGAATGTGATAGAATGTCAAAGGAAAGATTGTATTTCAAGGAGATGTTAAAGATTTTCACATGCTATGAAGAGAACAAGTAGACTGAGCTTATAGAATAGGTTTTTTTTTTTTTGTACAGGGATTGAACTCAGACACTCACCACTGAGCCCCATCCCCAGCACTATTTTTGTATTTTATTTAGAGACAGGGTCCCACTGAGTTGCTTAGCACCTTGCTGTTGCTGAGGCTAGCTTTGAGCTCTCGATCCTCCTGCCTCAGCCTCCCCCGCCACTGGGATCACAGGCGTGTGCCACCACGTCTGGCCAGAATAGACTTTTGAATTGGCATTTAGGTCAGTTGATGATCTTTTGAGTAGTATGTTGGTTATGAGTATAAATTACTCTTATGTCAGTGAAAGGAAGTAAAGTGACAAATCTGGATGAAGGGTTGTGCTGAGTTTATTTACAGGATGGGGAAAATTTTAGCATATTACTGGTTTAGGAGAAGGGTTCAGAGGAGAAAGATTACAAGAGAAAATGATAATAGTAGATGGAGCAAGATCATGGAAAATGTGAGAGGTAGCAATGGGATCCAGTGTGTGGAGAGTCTGGAAATCTCAGAAACAACTAAGGACCCTTTTTTTGCTGTGGAAAGGAAGGGCTAAGGCTGTGGTCAAGGTGATGGATAACTCAGCAGTGGAAGGGAAGGAAGTTGAGAAAATCAGCTGTTTCCATTTCCAAACTACTGGAAGAAAACAAGTAGTGTTCTTAATAATGTATATTTAATTTTTTTTTTTTTTTGCAGATGGACACAATACTTTTACTTACTTACTTTATTTATTTTATGTGGTGCTTAGGATTGAACCCAGTGCCTGCCTCACGCATGCTGGGCAAACAGTCTACCACTGAGCCACAATCCCAGCCCCTTAATAATGTGCTTCTTAAATTAAGAGTTTATTTTTATCAAAGTGTATGTAATTTAAAATATCAGAATGTTCCCCTGCTACAGCTCTGTCCCCTCCCTACTTCCTGTCAACAGAGACAACCACTTTCAGTTCTTAGGACTTTCTTTTAGTGTTTATTAAGTAATTTCTAAATATTTTATAAAATGCTTTATACTCTTACTTTAGGAAGTTTATTTCATTTCATTTATTATACAGTGACTTCTTGCTATGAAAAGTGTAGACTTCACTCTAATCACAATCCTCCCTATCTTCCTATTGTGGTTACAGCAGCCTTTTGGTTAATCAGTATTAATGTTTAAAGTATTACAACTATGGGCTGGGGTTGTGGCCCAGTGGTAGAGCGCTCGCCTACCATGCATGAGGCACCGGGTTCAATCCTCAGTACCACATAAAAATAAAATAAAGATATTGTGTGCACCTATTACTAAAACATAAATGAAAAAAAAGTATTACGACTATGTAGGTATTGTTCATATCAGAACCTTGGGGTATGCTACATTTATATTTCCTTTATAACGTTTTATGGTCCTTGAAATTAAAAATGCTTTGTTTTTTTGTTTGCTTCATTTTCTATGTACTTATCTCAGTTTCATCCCCAAACTTTTGATAATGGAAACTTTATATTAATTATTTAAAAATATATCAGGGACTGACAAAATACCTGATTTTTTGTTTTGTTTGTTAGTCAAATAAATACTCTTACTATTGAGTCACATCTCCATCCCATGTTTTGGTTTTTTTCCTTGGAAACATCTCTTTTGGAGTCTTTCATCCTTATATTCCAAACTGGACCATGAATCTCTAGGTCTGTGGTTTAGTTGCTGTCTGGGAACTTCTTTGGAAATTCCCATCACCTCTCCTTTTTTTTTTTGTACTGGGGTTTGAACCCAGGGGCACTTAACCACTGAGCCACATCCCCAGCCTTTTTAAATATTTTATTTAGAGACAGGGTCTTACAAAGTTGCTGAGGCTGACTTTGAACTCATGATCCTCCTGCCTCAAACCCTTGAGCCACTGGGACTACAGGCATGTGCCATCGTGCCTGGTGTTCTTCTCCTAGTTTCTGTATCTTCTTTTGCTGGATTTTATGCTCCTATAATTTTTGAGAGATGGCATTTGGGAGGTATATGTTCTGTAAGCAGATATGTCTTTATGTTTGATGGTTGAGTATAAATTAGGATTCTTCTACTTAAATACTAAAGCACTTCAGATCAGACATGTGTCTCAATGATAGAGCACTTGCATAGCCTGCTGGAGGCTCTGGGCTCAGTCCCCATTATCACAAAAACAAACCACTTCATTCTCCAGTTTCTAGAATTGCTGTTGAGAATTCTGTTGCCATTCTGATTCTTAATCCTTTGTATGTGTTCTCTCTATGAAAGTGTTACTATCATTGTGAAATAAGGAACACCTTAATGTGAGGTGTTCTTATTGTTTGATTGTTTTCTATTCAGTGTGCTGTTTATTCTGTGGGCAATTTTTAAAAAGATTTTTTTTTCTTCCATCATTTCTTCTATTATCTTTATTTTCTCTTTTTGGAACCCCTGTTATCCAAATGAGATACCTCTTGAATTAAACCTACTTAAAAAAATTTCTGTTCTAGTTTCCATCTCTTTTTGTTTTCCTTTATAGCAGATTTATTTTATTTTGTATCATTCTATTGAATTTTACATTTTGACTAGCGTATTTTTCGTTTTTCAATAGCACTGTTCTTGCTGTCTGACTGAAAATATTTATAAAATGTGTAAATACCCTCAAAGTTTTCTTTCACTTTATGCATTGTTCTCAGCTCTTTTTATCTTGATCTTTGTCTTATTGGAAACTTTCCATAGTTTTCTATTAATATTTAAATAGAATACTAAAATGCTGATTAGGTGCTTTGTGGGTTAGCCTGAGGAATCTTTTCTGTAGCCTTGATAAAATTTGTACTCCCAATGTCTTCTCTTGAGCCAGTTTCCCCAGTAGGTAGGAGGGTCCTTCAATGTCAGGTCAGGATATATCTGGTGTCTAAGTCCAGAGGCTGTCTAGTTATCCGCTCCAGTTTTTTAGGTTCCCCCTCTCCTCTGGAAAAACTCTTTTAAAATTTTAATTTCCATTTCTCAAGGAATCCATTTATGACCAGTAAGTTGAGATATAATAATCTAGTAATATATGAGTACAGACTGATTTCTTCGTGTTTATTTGGCCAACTTATTAGCTTATTCATTTTGTCTGGTTTTCTTCTCTTTACTGGTGATAGTGTCATTACTCTTCTAGTTATAGCAGTAGTATGGCAAGTGAGCAGGCAAGTAGAGAAAACTTCAGTTTTATGTCTTTTAAAGATATTTTTATATCAGTTGGGACCTATTTTTCTGGATTAACTGTTTTTTACAATTCCTTTTTATGTTTTTTTTTGTTTGTTTGTTTTCAGGTATACTTTTTTTACTGTGTTCTTAGTGGTTGAACTTTGGAAGAGACGGAAATGTTCTGCGTCTGTATTATCTAATATTTCATGTTAGAATCTTATGTTAATATACTTATGATTTCCTCCTTCCCATCCTTTGCTATCATTGTCAAATATTTTGTTACTTGTCAGATATTTTATGATCACTGTTATAGACTTTATAATACCTTGTTAGTACTTTAATTGGTTATCTTTTAGAGCAATTAAAATAGGAAGAAAGTTTTTATATTTACCCGCATTTTTCTATTTTGAGCACTGATAATTTCTTAAGATAGGGTAGTTGTAGTATGAAAAAGGGCTTATTGAGAAGCAAAAGATTGATAAGGTTTGTTAACTGATTAGATTTGAGGGATGAGGAAGATGAGAGCATAATGGCTGAGATTTTGAACCTCCTTGGGTGGTTGGGTTAATGTTATCATTAGCTGGTTTTATAAATGATGTTATATTCTGTATGCAGCAGAGTAGGCCATGAACTTTTGGAGCATAACACTAAATATTTTAATAATCAAAAGCAATATAGCAAGCAGTGTGGAAAATTTGGAAGGTAAAAAGAAAATGTTCATGGGCTGGGGATGTGGCTGGCTCAAGCAGTAGCGCGCTTGCCTGGCATGCGTGCGGCCCGGGTTCGATCCTCAGCACCACATACAAAGAAAGATGTTGTGTCCGCCAAAAATTAAAAAATAAATATTAAAAAAATTCTCTCATTCTCTCTCTCTCTCTGTCTAAAAAAAAAAAAAAAAAGAAGAGAAAATGTTCATTATTATTTTTATATATTGCCTTCCAATTTATCATTCCTAAAAGTTTTGTAATTATTATTTTACTTGATGTTCTATTGGATCTACTGGATTATATCTAGTAGTTTTTGAAAAATCATTTTACATTAATTTATTTTTTCATTGTGCATGTATGTTGATATTTTAATTATAAGGACAAGTGATGTCTATTTATTTTATCTTAGAACCTACTCTCACTTTGTGCAGAGCAGCTTATAAGATCATGAGAGGGAGTCCTTAACTTTATGGGCTTTAGAATTTAAGACAGACAATATAATATTTAAGGGTTAACAGTAAAAACAATAAAATATCTGATATTGCTAAGAAGAGCAAAAGCCTCACATGACGATCTTGAGTCATAGTGCTTTTGTTTGCAGTCAGGAATTGCTAGGTGACTTGTAGGATAGAAGTCGCTTTGCTAGTATTTTGGACTAGACAAGAGGGAAGTGAAGGGAGAGGAAGGGGGTAAGGGAGTAGGAATGATAGTAGAATGAATCAGACATTATTATCCTATGTGTATATATGATTACATGACCTGTGTAACTCTACAACCTGTACAGCCAGACAAATGAGAAGTTATACTCCATTTATGTATGATGTGTCAAAATGTGTTCAACTATCACGTATAACTAATTAGGACAAATAAAAAAAGATTTTAAAAAACCACTTCTAAAAAGCGATTGCCATTAATGCTATCCTCAAGAATTCCTGGAACATCTACTCCTGGAAATTGTGCTGGGTGCGCCCTGTCCTACTACAGAAATGTTATGTCTCAATTGTGTAAGGAAGATTGGACATTCTACAGTTTTGGACATTCTCTCTCCCTGTTGAACTTTTTTTAAAAATCCTATGGCCCAGTGACTTATGGTATCTTTTTTTTTTTTTTTTTAATGTAAAGGTTTGTTTTATTTCTACTGGGGGAAGGAAGAGGATAAATAGAACTGTTTTCCAGTTTGCTGTCCACTGTATACACACATATCCACATGCATATATATAAATTTGTATATCAAAAATACTCCCAGAAAACCAAGAAGTAAAAGCCAAAACACCCTCGTCAGATTCACACCCTGTTGTCACAGCAGCTTGGGAGGCTGAGGCAGGAGGATCACAAGTTCAAAGCCAGCCTCAGCAAAAGTAAGGTGCTAAGCAACTCAGTGAAACCCTGTCTTATAAAATACAAAAAAGGGGTTGGGGATGTGACTCAGTGGTCGAGTGCCCCTGATTTCAATCCCTGGTCCTCCCCACCAAAAAATACTTAAAAAACACCCTTATACTGCACCAATACTTCATATTTTGACCAAAAGAAAAGATCCTGGGAAGAAGTGCAAAATCAAATGACTGAAAAATGCTGAGCAAGCAGCATTATTAATATACAAAATATTTATATTACTGAACTAGTAACAGGTGATGTTCTATGTGTCTAAAATTTGGAACCATATAGCTAGATTTAGCCCAAGCCAGATTCAAAATTCAAAATAATTAGCTTTATTCTTTTTTTTTTGTTATTGTTGTAGATGGACACAATACCTTTATTTTGTTTATTTATTTTTATGTGGTACTGAGGATCAAACCCAGTCCCTCATATGTTCGAGGCAAGCACTCTGTCACTGAGCCACAATTCCAGCCCTAGCTTTATTCTTTGATGCTTCATCAAAATTTTTTATAAGATCTGGAACATTGTCATCCTATTCATTAATGTCTTCTGGTTCTTGTGCTTTACTGTCAACACTTGCCATAGGAACTGTTCAGCTAATTTCGTAAGGCTTGTTAAGCTGTCAGCACCAAGCTGACTTAATATTCCAGGAAACACTTCTGTGATTGGTTTGGCTTCTGCATGACCAGTAATTGTGAAGGTATTAGCAGACAGGGATGTTGGACTTTGGGATTGTTGAAATGAATAACTGTCCCATCATCTTTAATCATGTTCAACTCTTTAATACAAGCTGTATTATTCACAGTCAGTTTTTTTTTTCAGAGAAAGAACTCTGAAGCTTTTTGTCATCAGCGGTAGCCGTTCTGTATACCACCTCTCTTCGAGCTGTACCCTTGCCCCTATCTGCAGTTTGGCTAACTTTTATTGATACATGCTATTGGTAAATCTGAAGCAGGGAGGGTCCTCCAACACCAGCAGGCAGCAAGAGCAAGATCTATGGTGTCTTTTATAATTAATCTGTTTCTGTCTTCTCTCAATTCAGGAAGGGAGAACTTGCAATCTTTAATTGAGACTGGGTAAAAGTTTCATTGAACGAATGGATGACTTTCTATGAGAGAATATGGTAGGAGGAGAAATGGCAGAGTGGTGTTGAGAGACAGTGACTTTTGTCCATTTCCTATTGGTTTGGAGGTCTTGGGTACCATTGGATGTTGTCTATACATCTACTTGCTAACTGTATTTGTATGTGTTAAAATTCATCCTTTTTGATATGTGAATTTTGACAAAAGAATACAATTGTGTAAATATAACTATAGTCAAGATATAGAATATGTTGATCACTTCTAAGGTTTTTCTCATACATTTTGAAGTCATTCTCCTTCATATCTAGGTCATATAAATTGATTAGCTTTTATTTTTTTTTTCAGAATGTCATGGAAATGAGTTGTAGAATACCTAACCTTTTGAGTCTAACTTCATTCATGTAGCAATACATAGTTGTTGCATATATCAGTAGTTAATTTCTTTTTATTTTCAGTTGTATTTCATTATATGGATGTACACACTTTGTTTATGCACTTGCCAGTTGAAGGATATTTGGGAATTTGCATTTTGGAGCTATTATGAATGAAGCTGCTGTAAGCGTTTGTATGTAGTTTGGGGTTCTTTTTTTGGTGAACATAGTTTTTATTTTGTTAAACATCTAGGAGTGGGGGTTGTTGGATCATATGATAAGTGTATGTTTAAAAGAAACTACCAGCCAGGTATGATGTTATACACCTATAATCCCAGTGTCTTGGGAGGCTGAGGCAGGAAGATTGCAAGTTTGACGCCAGCCTCAGCAATTTAACAAGGCCCTATGCAACTTAGTGAGACCTTGTCTCAAAATAAAAAGAGGCTGGGGAATTTACTTTAGTAGCAGAGCACACCTGGGTTCAATCCCCAGTTACCCCCCCACAAAACAAACAAACAAACAAACTACGATTTTCTCAAAGTGACTTTTTGCCAATATTTTGTTAAGGATTTTTACACCTATGTTCCTGAGGGATATTGGATTATAATGTTCTGTTCTTGTAATGTCTTTGGTTTAGGTGTCAGAGTAATCCTGGCTTCATAAAATGAGTTGAAAAGTATCCTTGTCCTTATCTGTTTTCTAGAAGAGATTCTTTGGCATTGATATTATCTCTTTCTTAATTTTAATTAAGTTGGAATTTCCCTAGTGAAATCATCTTGGCCTGGAATTTTCTTTGCTAGATTTAAGATATCAAATCAGTTTAATAGATACAGGATTATTTTGATTATCCATTTTTAATACATTTATTTGTTTATTTTTTAATGTGATGTTGAGAATCGAACCCAGTGCCTCATACTAGGCAAGCGCTCTACCACTGAGCCACAACTCCAGCCCTAGATTAATTTTTTGAGAATTGAACTTTGGTACATTTGGTCTTTCAAGGAATTGGTCCACTTATGTACATGATGTTGTGATGTTTCATTATTCTTTTAATTAAATCTGTGGAGTTTGTAATGGTATCTCCATTTCTTCCTTTATTCTTGTAGAAATTTGTTTTTATTTTTCATGGTTAGTCTTGCTGTAAGTTTATCATTTTTATAGAATTTGTCAAAGAACCAGCTTTTGGTTTCATCAGTGTCTTTAATATTTTGTCATTTCATGAATTTCTGCTCCTGATTTTATTATATTCTTCCTCTTACTTGACTTGGCTCTAGGTTTTTTTTTTTTTTAAATATTTATTTTTTTATTTTTATGTGGTGCTGAGGGTTGAACCCGGGTCCCTCCTGTGCTGGGCGAGCGCTCTACCACTGAGCCACAATCCCAGCCCCAAGTTTTTTTTTTTTTAATTTTTTATTGTTGGCTGTTCAAAACATTACATAGTACTTGATATATCATATTTCACAATTTGATTCAAGTGGGTTATGAGCTCCCATTTTTACCCCATATACAGATTGCAGAATCACATCAGTTACACATCCATTGATTTACATATTGCCATACTAGTGTCTGTTGTATTCTGCTGCCTTTCCTATCCTCTACTATCCCCCCACCCCTCCCCTCCCCTCCCCTCTTCTCTCTCTGCCCCCTCTACTGACATTCGTTTGTCCCCCTTGTATTATTTTTCCCCTTCCCCTCACTTCCTCTTGTATGTACTTTTGTATAACTCTGAGGGTCTCCTTCCATTTCCATGCATTTTCCCTTCTCTCTCCCTTTCCCTCCCACCTCTCATCCCTGTTTAATGTTAATCTTCTTCTCATGCTCTTCGACCCTACTCTGTTCTTAGTTACTCTCCTTATATCAAAGAAGACATTTGGCATTTGTTTTTTAGGGATTGGCTAGCTTCACTTAGCATAATCTGCTCTAATGCCATCCATTTCCCTGTAAATTCTATGATTTTGTCATTTTTTAATGCAGAGTAATACTCCATTGTGTATAAATGCCACATTTTTTTTATCCATTCATCCATTGAAGGGCATCTAGGTTGGTTCCACAGTCTTGCTATTGTGAATTGTTTTTAAATATTTATTTTTTAAATATTTATTTTTTTATTTTTATGTGGTGCTGAGGGTTGAACCCGGGTCCCTCCTGTGCTGGGCGAGCGCTCTACCACTGAGCCACAATCCCAGCCCCAAGTTTTTTTTTTCCCCCTAGCTTATCAGATGGAAGTTTAAATTATTAATTTGAGATCTTTTTTATTTTTTAAGTGTTTTTAAAATTTTTTATTTTTTTTAGATATACATGACAGTAGATGTGTATTTTTGACATATTATACATACATGGAGCATAACTTCCCATTTTTGTGGCTGTACGTGATGTGAAGTTAACATTCATATATGAACATTCTTCTATCTTTTCCATCTCCTCTCCCTTCCCTTTATCCCCCTTTATCTAATCCAGTGAAGTTCTATTCTTCCCTCCATCCCCCTTATTGTGGATTAGCAACTGCATAACAGAGAGATATGGCCTTTGGGCTTTTTTTTTTTTTTAATTTTTTTAAAAGAATTTTTTAAACATTTATTTTTTAGTTTTAGGTGGAGACACAATATCTTTATTTTATTTTATGTGGTACTGAGGATTGAACTCAGTGCCTCACACATACTAGGTGAGTGCTCTACCTCTGAGCCACAACCTCAGCCCCATTTTTTTGTTTTTGTAAAAAGAATATTTTTTTAGTTATTGCTGGACCTTTATTTTATTAATTTATTTATATGCGGTGCTGAAAATTGAACCCAGTGTCTCACACATGCAAGGCAAGTGCCCTACCAATGTGCTACAACTCTAGCTCTGGCCTTTGGTTTTTTGGGATTGGTTTGTTTCATTTAGCATGAAAGTCTCCAGTTCCATCCATTTATCAGCAAATGCCTTCTTTATGGCTGGAAAATATCCCCTTGTGTGTATACATATACCACGTTTTCTTTATTCATTCATCTATTGAAAGGCACCTAAGTTGGTTCTATGGCTTAGCTATTGTCAATTGAGCTGCTATAAACATTGATGTGGCCATTGTCATTATAGAATGCTCATTTTAAATCCTTTGGGTATATGCTGAGAAGTGGGATAACTGGGTCAAATAGTGGTTCCATTCCAAGTTTTCTTTTTTAAATTTAATTAATTTTATCTTATTTTTTACACAAATGGAGCACAGTGTTTCATTTCTCTGGTTGTACATGATGTAGAGTCATACCATTTGTGTAGTCATACCCATACATAGGGGTAATAATTGTCCATCTCAATCCACCATCTCCTCCTGCAACTCCTCTGCTCAATCCAAAATCCTTTAGTCTTCCCTTGGCTTCTCCCCCAACCCCTTTATGGATCAGCAAACATTGAGCCTTTGGTTTTGGGGGGATTGGCTTATTTCACTTAGTTCGATATTCTCCAGCTCTGTCCATTTACCTGTAAACGCCATAATTTTATTATTCTGTAAGGCTGAGTGATATTCCATTGTGTATGTATATATCACAATTTCTTTATCCATTCATCTATTGAAGGGCATCTAGGCTGTTTCCACAGTTTAGCTATTGTGAATTGAGCTGCTATGAACATTGAGGTGGCTGCATCTCTGTAGTTCTTGGGTATAGATCAAGGTGTGGGATAGCTGGGTCAAATGGTGGTTCCAGTCCAAGTTTTCTAAGGAATCTCCATTCTGCTTTTTAGAGTGGTTGTACCAATTTGCAGTCCCCACTAGTGATGTATGAGTGTACTTTCTCCCCCACATCCTTGCCAACATTTATTGTTACTTGTATTCTTGATAATTGCCATTCTGACTGGAGTGAGATGAAATCTCAAGGAAGTTTTAATTTGCATTTCTCTGATTGTTAGTGGTGTTGAACCTTTTTTTAATATATTGCTTGACGGATCATAATTCTTCTCCTGTGAGAAGTCCCTGTTTAGTTCTTTTGCCCATTTATTGATTGGGTTGCTTGTTTTTCTGGTGTTATGCTCTATCTGAGGTGCAGGTGACAAATATTTTTTCTCATTCTGTAGGCTGTCTCTTTATGTTCTTCATTATTTCCTTTGCTGTGAAGAAGAAGCTTTTCAGTTTGATACCATCCTATTTATTGATTTTCTTTTTCTTTTTTTTTGTCCCAGGGATTGAACTCAGAGACACTTGGCTACCGAGCCACATGCCCATACCTATTTTGATTTTATTTAGAGACAGGGTCTCACTGACTTGTTTATTAACACCTCGCCGTTGCTGAGGCTGGCTTTGAACTCACTGTCCTCTTAAGCTGCTGGGATTACAGGCGTGCACCATTGCGCCCGGCCCATTTATTGATTCTTGATTTTACTTCTTGCACTTCGGGAGTGTAGTTGAGGAATTCAGTTCCTAAACGGACATGATGGAGATTTGGACGTAATTTTTCTTCTAATAGGCGCAGGGCAGGGTCTCTAGAGACCTTCTTATCTAATAATGGCATGTAATGGTATACATAATTTGCTAGGCAGCTTTTAGATGTATCCCAAAACTTGATATGCTGTAGTTTAGTTTTAATTTACTTCAAAATATTGTCTAGTTTCCTTTGAAGCTGCTGCTTTGACCCACAGATTATGTAGAAGGGTCTTGTTCAATTTCTCAATATTTGGTGGCTTTCCAGATAGCTCATTTATTAATTGGATTCCATTTCAGAGAATATATATATATGATCTCTTTTCTTATAAATTTGTTAAGGTTTGTTTTGTATACCAGGATGTGATACACTTCAACAGATGTTTCATGTGCCCTTGGGTATTCTGAAATTTTTGAGTGGAGTATTCTAAGCCAAATTAATAGTGGTATTTAGGTCTTATATATCTTTGCTGATTTTCTGTGTATTTTACCAATTACTAAGAGAGAAGTAATTGAATTCTTGAAATAAATTCGTTGATTTTTTTGTTTCTTTCAGTTCTGTTAGGTTTTGTTTCTTCTATTTACAAGTTTTTTTAAAAAATGTGTATTAACATTTAGTATTGTATCTTTTTTGGTGAATTAAACTTTTTACTATGTCATTCTTTCTATCACTGGTAATTTTACTTGTTTTTTTTTTTTTTTAAATAACTTCCTTCCTTCCTTCCTTCCCTCCCTCCCTCCCTCCCTTGTGCCGAGGATCGAACCCAGGGCCTTACACATGTGAAGCGAGTGCTCTACTGCTGAGCCATAACCCCAGCCCCGGTAGTTTTCCTGTTCTAAGTGTACTTTGATAATAGTATTTATAGTTCCATCCTTTCTATATTGTATTTAAAGGGCTGTCTTGTAGACAGCATGTAGCTATCTGGGTCTTATGTTTTTTAAAATATTTTTTGTAGTTGTAGATGGACAGAATACCTTTATTTATTTTTATGTGGTACTAAGGATCGAACCCTGTGCCTAATACATGCTAGGCAAGTGCTCTGCCACTGAGCTATATATAGCCTCAACACTTAGTCTTGATTATCTCTTTAATTAAGCTATGTTAGACGATTTACATTTAGTGAATTATTGGTATGTTTGGATACAGGTTTGCTTTTTTTAAAAAAATTTTTCCATTTCTTCTTTTGTTCTAGTTTCTTCTCTTTTCTACCTTTTTTGAATTGCTTCACTATTTTTTTTTTTTTTTTTTTTTTTTTTGGTACCAGGAATTGAACTCAGTGGCACTTGACCACTGAGCCACCTCTCCAGGCCTATTTTGTATTTTATTTAGAGACAGGGTCTCACTGAGTTGCTTAGCGCCTCACCATTGCTGAGGCTGGCTTTGAACTCACTATCCTCCTGTGTCAGCCTCCCAAGCTGCTGGGATCACAGGCGTGCACCGCTGGGCCTGGCTGCTTGACTGTTTTTTAGTAATTCGTTTTAATATATGTACTGATCTTCCTTCCTCCCTCCCTCCCTCCCTCCCTTCCTTCCTTCTGGTTGAACCCAGGTACTGAGCCACATCCTCAGCCCTTTTTATTTTTATTTTGTTTGAGACAGGATCTCGCTGAATTGCTGAGCGTCTCACTAAGTTGCTGAGGCTTGCTTTGAACTTGCAATCCTTCTGCCATAGCTTCCCAAGCCATTGGGATTATTGGCATATGTATTGATTATTTTGGCTGTATCTTTTTGTATAGATTTTTTTGTTGGTGGTTGTTATGGGTATTACAGTATACATTTCTAACTTTTAATATTCTCTTTAAAATTAATGTTTAACACTTCAGGTGAAATGTGGAAATCTTAGAGTTATATGTCTCTTTAGCCTCTTTCATTTATGTTGTAGTCGTACTGTATATTACATCTTTATACATTGAAAACCACATTAGCATTATAATTTTTTTGTTTTGATACTAGGGATTGAACCCAGGGGCACTTAATCACTGAGCCACATCCCCAGTCTTTTTAAAATTTTTTTTTTTTATTTTAAAGAGACAAAGTCTTGCTGAGTTGGTCAGGGCCTTGGTAAGTTGCTGAGACTGGCTTTGAACTTGCTATCTTCCTGCCTTAGTCTCCTGAGCCTTGCATTACAGTTTTCCTTTCAATAATTATTTTAACGGATTTAAGGAGAGAAAAATAATCTTTTACATATTCATGTATTTATTATTTCATTAGCTCTGTTTTATTCCTTTAATTCTAGTTTCCCTCTGGTATCATTTTACTATTTTCTGAAGACCCACATTTTAACATTTGTTTGAGACAATTTTTTGCTCTTGAATAAATTCTATTTTCTTTAATCCAGAAACATCTTCCTGATAGACTTATTTTCAGTGAATATAGAAATCTCAAATCTCACATTCTTTTTTAAAAATATTGTTTTAGTTGTTGGCAGACCTTTCTTTTTATTTATTTATTTATTTTAAAACATTTTTTAAGTTGTTGATTGACCTTTATTTTTTATTTATTCATTTATATGTGGTGCTGAGAATCAAACCCAGTGCCACCTGCATGTTGGATAAGCACACTACCACTGAGCTACAATTCCAGCCCTTATTTATTTATTTATTTTAAATAACGCTTTATTTGTTTTTATGTGGTGTCGGGGATTGAACCCAGTGCCTCATGCATGCTAGACAAGCGCTCTGCCACTGAGCCACAACCCTGGCCCCTATTTATTTATTTATTTTTTAAATATTTATTTATTTTTTTTAGTTTTTGGCGGACACAACATCTTTGTTTGTATGTGGTGCTGAGGATCGAACCCAGGCTGCATGCATGCCAGGCGAGCGCGCTACCGCTTGAGCCACATCCCCAGCCCTATTTATTTATTTTTAATATATATTTTTTAGTTGTGGATGAACCTTTATTTTTATTTATTTATTTATTTATACATGGTGGTGAGAATCGAACCCAGGGCCTCACACATGCCAGGCAAGTGCTCTACCACTGAGCTACAATCTCAGCCCCAAATCTCACATTCTTTAAAAGTGTGATTTGTTGTCCTCTGGCGTCTGTGATTTCTGATGAAAAATCTGTAATCATGAGAATCGTTGTTCTCTTATAGGTTATTTTTCTCTAGCTACTTGGAAGAATACTTTTTACTTTAGTTTTGATATTTAGCAATGTGATTATTTGTAGGCATAAATTTAAATTCTTTGGGTTCACTGAGCATCTCAAATCTGTAAATTTATGTTTTTCATGAAATTTGGCAAGTTTTCAGTCATTATTTTATTAATTTTTATCTCCTGTACTATTTTCCCTCTTGTACTTATGTGACTCCAGTGATAGGAACCGTTTGGTATTCTCTCACAGCAACTTGAGGCTTTTTTCATTTTTTTTTTCTATTATTTTTCTACTCTTGTTCAGATTGGGTAATTTCTGTTGATCTATTTTTAAGTTTACTAAGTCTGTGTTCTGTCATGTTCATTTTGTTGTTCAGCCTACACAGTGATGTTTATTTTATTTTTTCCCTTACTTGTCCCCTCCCCTCTTTTCCTTAGGGTTGAGAATCAAACCCAGGGCCTTCTATACTAAGCAAGTGCTCTGCCACTGAGCTAAACACCTAATGGACAGTGATTGTTATTTTAGTTACTATTTTTTCAGCTCTAAATTTTCCATATATATTTTTTAATAATTTCTGTGTGAAAAGTTTTCTTTTCATTAATTTCATATGTATTTGCCTTTACTCCAGGGATCTTGAATATAATAGCTGCTTTAAGGTTTTTGATAATTCCAAAATCTGGGTCATCTTAGATTTGGTGTCTCTTGCATTTTTGGATATTTTGACTATTATACTCCTCTAAAGAGTCCTATCAGAGACACCTGGAAAATGTTGATTTTTTTTTTTCTTTTAAAATGTAGGTCAACCTGGTAGAATTCAAACTATATAGCATCATGCTATCTTCTGTGGGTTGTGGTTTTAGTGTCAGTTTAGTTTTCGAAGTGAGGGCTCCTTTTCCTCCAGCTCCTCCTTCTCCATGGTTTATCTTCACATTCTGTCTCCCTGGAGCCATTCTCTTACTAAGGATTTTAAACCTTTCTGCACTATCACTCACTTCCTACAACTTGGTCTGTCTCTAGGCCAGAATGGTGACAGCAAGAAGAGGAAGAAATAACCTTGTTTTTTCCTGCACTCTTCTAATCACAGGGAGTTTTCTTTTACTGACTGTTCTATACAGAAAGAGTTTATATGTCACTGTGGTTATTGCTACAGGAATGTAGTTTTGTGACTGGTACTTGCCTTGGGCCAGGGCAAGAAATACAAAAGAGAACTGGGATTCCCCCTGCATCCTCCATCCTGCAGAGGGGCCCCTCTCCCAGTCGCTTAGCCAGGAAGAAAGATTCTCCTAGGCCTTTTCCCATCCACTTCTCCTTTTAGTTCCAAGATGCGGGCTGCCCTTGAATCTCGTCTGGACATATGGGAAGGGAAAAGCTTAGAGAATCACTTCCATATCAGTTCTTCAAGTTTTTATTTTGTTCCCCAGTTTACTTGCTATTATTTATTTTTTTGAATCTCCAGCAAACTTCTATATATTCTGTGTAGTTTCTAGTGATAATCAGTTCTAGAGATAGTGTGTTTATTTAGTTCATATTAGCCAGAACTGCAGGCATTTCTTCCTCTCCAAGTTTTAGTTTTAGAGATTTATTCAGAAGTCTGTGAATAATATAAAATATAGTGAAACTATGGTTGACATTTGTGGAATACCTTCTGGATTACAACTACAATGCTAAGTGCTTTGCATTAACTTAATTCTTGCCTTGCTCTTTTGTGTGGATATTATCACCATTTTAATGTAGAGGTTAATTTGTTAGTGGTCACATAGCTTTTAAGTGGTGGAACTAGTGTACAGACCTGGGCCTTTCAGACCTCAGAGCCTCTTATTCATTTACTGTGCACAAAATTATATTTTTAGCTTCAGATTAATGAAGCATTTGAAATAGTCTTTTTACATTCATTTTTTTTATAACTTACTCCTTCCACTTAAAATGTTGGAGACAATTTCCATGTTAATAGGTGTACTTCTTCAACCTTTTTGTTGCTATATGGTATTGTTAGATGTTCCTTTGCTGTTACAAATAGTGCACAGTGAACATTAAAAGTGAGCTATTTTACCTCATTTTCTGATTGGTACTAGAAATATTGAGTTAATTGTGATTTGAATGTGATCAAAAACTGAACTTTTGGATTCTGAGTGTGTACTTGTGATAGTGTTCTATCACTAAAACAAGATACCTAAGAGAAGTAACTTATAAAAAGTTTGTCTCAAAGTTTTGAAGATTGCAGTATGTGATTGACCCTGTTGGTTTTGGATATTGGTAAGACCACATCATGGTGGGAGCACTTGGCAGAGCAGAACTACTCACCTCATGGTTAGAAAGCAAGAGAATTAGGAGGTGGTCAGAATCCCAGAATATCCCTTCAAGAGTACATCCTCAGTAATCTAAAGACCTTCTACT
Organism: Marmota flaviventris; assembly: GCF_047511675.1. Classification (NCBI taxonomy): domain Eukaryota; kingdom Metazoa; phylum Chordata; class Mammalia; order Rodentia; family Sciuridae; genus Marmota; species Marmota flaviventris. Next base: position 32,571,853 of record NC_092508.1, on the reverse strand, counting down.
AGTCCCCACCTCCCAAGAATATCACCCTGGTGGCAAGCCTTTAAGACATGGGCCTTTGGGGGCACATTCAGCATCCAAACTATACAGCAGCACTTGTGCTGAGAATGCTCTGCTATATATCACTTAACTGTGGGTAATTCTTTTTTTTTTTTTTTTTGGTACCACAGATTAAACCCAGGGGTGCTCAACCACTAAGCCACACCCCCAGCTCTTTTTTATATTTTATTTAGAGGCAGGGTCTCACTAAGTTGCTGAGGCTGGCTCTGAACTTGAGATTCTCCTGCCTTACCCTCCTGAGCCACCGGGATTACAGGCATGCGCCACCACATCCGGCTGTGGATAAATTCTTTATTGGGCTACATTTCAGTACAATTTTACTGGCTTTTATTGAAAAAATATTTTTCATTACTAGCTAACATTATTTCATTTGTTGTTTCTTCTAATATTCCCTAAGCTATTATGTACATTATATATTAGATACTTTGTTGGATTATTAAATTCATATGACATTGACATTGGATATTGAGTATCCCCCACCTGTTTTTTTTTCAGAACTGGGAATTGAACCCAATGGGTGCCACTGAGCCACATTTCCAGTGCTTTTTTATTTTGAGACAGGGTCTTACCAAATTGCCAAGACTGACCTTGAATTTACTATTGTTCCTGCCTTTACGTCCCAAAATAGCTGGGATTGCAAGTGTGTGCCATGATGCTTTAATGTTTTTGTACACCAGAAGTTTGTTCAGAAGCCACATATGACTCCTTTATCCCTGTTAAATATTGTGAAAACATGCACTGATTCAAGAGCTACTAGGTGGAAATATGTGGACAGCACTGTGTGAACTCATCATTATTTTAAAAAAACAAAAGCATGTTGAACCACAGGTTCTATCAGTGCAATCCAGAAAACTATTTTTATATGCAGATAATACATTTCAGTTTATTTATATGTTTCCTATTCGTTTTCACAAATAATGACTAATTATCCCATGATCTTTCTTTAAAGATGTCATTAACTCTGATAATTTGAGTACATTTAATTAATTATCTTTTTGAAATTGTATGTTTTGACCCAAAGAATATTTTGATTCCAAAGTTTTGACTGTATTCTTTTCACTGTCCTTGGCACTGGCAGTGGCATTATATTAGACAAAACAAAAATGTTTGAAAGGATTGACTTGGCAGCATTATAGAGCAGTCTGGAAGGTCCTTGAACTATTTAGTGATTTGTGTGGCTAATGGCGTTTTGTGGAAGATCAGTTAGCCCCCAAATTGGCATCAGGTCTAGGGTCAGGCAAGTAAAGCACTTACTCTGGATACAAACTATAAGAAGATACCAAAGAGCTCAGCAATTGAAATAAGTAGTATTTCATTGAAGTATTTTTAAATACAAAATTTTTCAAAAATGTGTAAGAAATTACCAAATGTTTAGCTAAGATCTGACAGGGTCAAGATTAAGTAAGGTGAGTCATGCAAATGTAGGATTGAATCCTGTCTTTAAATTTTTGATAGTTTGTTCATTATGGATAATTAATCTCAAATTATTTATTTAGTAAATTTGTTCCCAGGATGAGTGCCTCATTTGCCTTATAATATTAATCCTGACTCACTTATAAGACATGAGTCTGCAGGAATTGCTTATGAATTTCTCCATGAATCAGTGAATTAACCACAAATTTAGCAGCTTAATATAAAGCACATTTATTAATTCGCAGTTCTAAAGGTAGAAGTGAAGGCAGGAAGGGGTCTCCAGTTATTTTCTCCAGGGTTTCACAGGTCAAAATCAAGTATTAGCTGGGTTGAATTCTTGGCCAGAGACTTTTGGGAAGAATGTTTTTCCATAAACTCATTCATGTTGTTGGCAGAATCCAGATCCATGAGGTTGTAGAACTGAGATGCCTGTGTTCTTTTTTAAATTTTTGATACCATTGATTGAACCCGGGGTGCTTAACCACTTAGCCATACTATCCCCAGCCCTTTTTATTTTTTGTTTAGAGACAGGGTCTTGCTGAGTTGCTAAGTGCCTCACTAAACTGCTGAGGTTGGCTTTGAACTCAAGATCCTCCTGCCTCTGCCTCTTGAGTTGCTGGGATTACACACATGTGCCACCTCGCCTGGAGATGCCTTTGTTCTTGCTGGTTGTTAGCTAATATTTATTCTCAGCTCTTTGAGACTACTTTGAGCCCTTTTCCACATGATCCTCTCATTTTTCAAAGCAAGCAATCCTGTCTCTTTCTGATTTGCTCTTCTGCAACAGGCCCAGAGTGATTAGATTAGGCCCACCTGGGTAAACTTCCTTTTTTTAAATTCCTCATTTACTCATTAGTAACTTTATCTCTGCAAAATCTCTTTTCGCATATGACACAATGATGGGTGTGATTGTGCATCAAATTCATAGTCCTGGGGATGAGGACACAAAATCTTGGGATTTAAGAATTTTGCTTACTGCAATCAATTAAGAAATCAGGGGCTGGGGTTGTGGCTCAGGGGTAGAGCACTTGCCTGGCATGTGTGAGGCATAGGGTTTGATCCTCAGTGCCACATAAAAATAAAAAACTAAAAATAAAGGCATTGTATTCATTAAAAAAAGAAAGAAAGAAAGAATTCAGTAGAAGCTATTAGATTTACCTATTCAGATGTGATAAAAAACTTAACTTTTGGATTCTGTGTGCCACAGTAAAACTCACTATTCTCATAATTAATATGAATCCAACAACAACAACAAAAAAATTTAGTTACCCACTCAGATGTACCTTTGTATTGACATATTACAAATAAAAACATCTGTAAAAAATGTATAATGGCAGCATTTATTATTGACTAAAGTTTGATGGAAGGATACATAGTCTTTATATAATTTGTATTTGTACAATTTACTCTGATAAAATTGGGCATGACAGTATTTGTTACAAAGGAAAAGTCTTTGTGTGTGTGTAGTTCTAGGGATTGAACCCAGGGACAGTCTACCACTTAGTTATACCTTCATCCCTTTTTTATTTTTTATTTTCTATTTTTAGACAGGGGTCACCAAGTTGCTGAGGCTTTCCTCAAATTTGCAATCTTCCTACCTCAGTCTTCTGAGTTACTAGGACTACAGGCAGGTACCACTATTTTGGCAGGAAAACTTTTGATGATAGAGGATCTACTGAAAAAATTTGATGCAAAAAAAGAACAAGAACAAAAACAAAACCATACTGGGTCTTTATTGCAAACTTCAAATAAAAAGCAGTTGAACGGAAGGAAATTATTTTAGGCAAATAAACATGAAAATTAAAATAATTATTCACATATGGTTTTTAGAAAATTAATAAAAAATAAGTTGACACGATGAACTTTTGTACTGTAAAAATATTATGTTGATAGCAAATTTGTTGGTATTATTCATTAACACATACATATACATACTGTGCATGTGCACATAACTCCAGCTGTGAAGATGAAAGGGGCAAAGGCTTGAAGAATGAAAAGCTTACCTGCCACGTGTTTTTTAGGGAATTGTAGTTGATTGTATACATACATACATTTATATTCCAGAAAAATGTGTAGTGTGATACTACTGAGTTTCTAGTGGGTGGAAAGGGGTAGTGGATCACAGATAACTTCCACATTCTACTTTATTCACTTCTCATTTATTATTGTTTTTAAACATTATCTTTCATTTCTATAATAAAAAGGCTAATCAAAAACCTATTTGTATTATACAAGTGATTTAAAATGGAGTTAAGTGTTTTTTAAAAAGGATTAAAAACAGAATAAAATTATAACAACTCAGACTTGCTCCAGGACTCTATTTGGATTATTTTAGTAAGCTTTTAAAGTACCTTAGAAAAAGCTTCATTTGTGTTTTCTCTGTTTTTATAAGAGAAGTGATGGTGTTGTGTTCTTGAGTCTAGTTGTTATAGTGAATTCAATAGTTACATCTAGGGGAACAGCTGTGTTATGGTGTCCTAGAATGGAACATTTTCTTTTATGTCTTAGGTTAATCTCAAGGTGAACCTTAGCCAGATGGCCTTACAAGGTAGTTTAAGGGGCTAAACTAAATAATGTAAGCAGATTATCTAGTTAAAGAGGCGTGCTGTCTGTGTTTATTTCTGCTAGGTTTCAGTCTTTTGGGATGCTGACTGGTAAAAATATAATTGATAGGTGGGGAAGTAGATATTTAGCATGGCTGAACCACTGAAAAGAGCAGTGGATGAAGTTACCAAGTGAAAACAGTATTATTAAAAGTATTATGAGTAAAGTAAAAAAGCATTATTAGTAAAAAAAAAAAAGTAAATTATTAAATAAAAGTATTAGTAAAAAAGAATCATCAGTAAGTAAAAGTATTATTAGAAATAAAATTACTCTTATGTCATTTGTGTTTGTGTGTATGGTCAAAACAACTAGGTTCTAAAATTTTTATTGGGCAACCCAGCTTAAACTAAGTAGAATGAAGAAATCTCTGTTAATACCGAAGAACATGGATAGATGTGGCCACAAGAATAGAATGGATTCAGTACTTTTAATAAAATCTTTCATCATTGGGCACAACTACCTTATATGTAAACTTCAGTTTTTCTAGAATCAAAACATTTAGGAAGTACCCTTTTTTTTTTTTTTTTAAGAATTCTGTTCTCTTTTTAAGGGATAATTAGTAATAATTCTCTTTTGAATAAAGTTTGTTTTTTTATATTGTTTATTGGTGAATTATACATAACGGTGGGATTCATTGTTACATACTCATACATGCATGCAAAGTGACAGTATATTTTGTCCAATATCATTACCCAGTGTCTCCCCTTTCCCTCCTCTCAACCCCTACCTGGTCCCTTTCTCTTTCCTCCTGATTTCCCTTGGATTTTCATGCAACCACTCTCAACTTTTTCATAAAGACTTAGTATTTAATATTTCAGTTGCATGTAGTGGTGTATGCCTGTATTCCTGGTTATTTGGGAATCTTTTTGTTGTTGTTGTTGTTTTTTGTTTTTTAATGTGGTGCTGAGGATCGAACCCAGTGCCCTGCGCATGCAATGAGCAATTCCAGCCCTGTTTGGGAATCTTAAGACAGGGAAGTCACAAGTTTGAGGCTAGCCTGTCTTAAAATAAAGAGGCTGGGTTGTAGCTCAGTGGTAAAGTGCCCCAGGATTCAATCCCCAGTACTGCAAAAATAAATGAATGAATGAATAAATAAATACAACAAAATAAGCAAATAAAGAATTTAGTATTTCAAATAATTTATAAATGTAGGATTTCCACTTACGTCTGTTTAATTTTAAGGCCTATGTTTTTAAAATTTTGCCATAGTATTATGTAACATAATTTAGCTAACGTGAACCTATTAGAAATAGGTATGGTACTAAGCTGGATATTTTGAAAGAACACCAAAATAAGGTATAACTGATTCTAGAAGTTCCTTCTTACAATTCACAGATTCTGGTTGAAGCATAGAGAATAAACACAATGATAAATCAATGGGCAGGAATAATCTGGAAAAATTGATAGAATTGGTTGGAAACAGGGCATTTTAGATGGAAATGTTTTTAGCCTTTTTAACCCACATCCTGATTTTGTAAACACAGATATTATGCCAAGATGTTGAAAAGTAAAGCAGCTGTGATTCTAGAAGGGGGAAAAAAAACCTTGAATCTTAAAAAACACATTTTTTTTCTGTACCAATTATGTGATCAGTATGGGTGGATCTTCTTATTTGCCAACAAGTTTTTCAATGCCACATAGTGTGAAAATCCACAAATTGTGCTTTTTGTTGTAAGACATGCAATAAAATGTTAGTGTCACAAAATAATCAAGAGAGGATAAAGTTTGCTTATTTTGGGGGGTAAACCAGAAGATGTTTTCTCCTTAAAATTTCCAGATGATTTTTCTGGAAGTTACTTTGTTAACTGATCAAACTTGAATTATAAAAACAAACAAAACAGCAGCAGCAAAAACTGTCATTGGAGGTACTTTGACAAATATGGAACATAACTAAGAAAAAATGTTCTTCATATTGTTTCAAATGGGAGGTTTTCAGGTATGTGTTATGAAAGTATTTCCTTAATCATCTTTCATAAAACATACTTGTTTTCCCTTTTTTGAAGATCTGTATCTGAGTACTTTATCTGAGTACTTTATTTATCAAAAATGAAGCAAGATGGGCTGGAGTTGTGGTTCAGTGGTATAGGGCTTGCCTAGCATGTGTGAGGCACTGGCTTCCATCCTTAGCACCATGTAAAAATAAATAAACAAAATAACAAAATAAAGATATTGTGTCTATCTACAATTAAAAAAATATATTTTAAAAATGAAGCAATGTTAAAGCAAATTGCTTTATCCAGTTTGTTGGATTTTTCCTTTGGTTAACGTGATATTTTTCTAGACTTCTGTTTCATAATGCCAACCCAGCTTAAACTAAGTAGAATGAAGAAATCTCTGTTAATACCGAAGAACATGGATAGATGTGGCCACAAGAATAGAATGGATTCAGTACTTTTAATAAAATCTTTCATACGGGTCTGTCTGTCAGCTTCTTTCTGACCTGTTGTCTCGATTAACAAGTATTTATTGAAGTACTATTTTAGTTGACATGTGCTAGACACTACTTTAGTTGTTGAGGGAAAATGATGAAATAAGACAAGGAGCATACTCTAAAAGTAGCTCCTCAAGGAGCATATTCTAAAGTTAAAAAAAATTAGTTATAGATGGGCACAATATCTTTATTTTTATTTTTTTATGTGGTGCTGGGGACCGAACCAGGGCCTCATGCATCCGAGGCAAGCACTCTACTACTGAGCTACAACTCCAGCCCAAGGAGCATACTTCTTAATGCAGGGACTTTCTTTATATACCTGGGAACAGGACCACAGACAATCCCAGACTTGTTTTCATCTGTAAGAACCCACAAGGCAGGAGGGTAGCTGCTATACCAATTCTAGCTAGAAAGTTTCCAGCAAAAGACTGTGTTAGATTGTATGCCTGTTTCAGAATCAGTTACTGTACCCAGAAGGATGAAGTATTGTTATTAACTTAGCCTAGTCATGTTGTACTCCCTGTTCAGGGACTAGGGTTACCAAAAGATGTGGGGGACCTAGAGGAGTGAGTATATGGGGGCAGGCAAATGTAGTAGCTATTCCATATTGTTTGCATTTTGAAGTTTGATTTCTTATATTTAAAGCTTCAAATAAATTTGCCAAATATGCCAAGGTTTACTAATTTTGAAAGTTTGAAAGTATTGGTCTTTTTCTTAGTTTCAAGTTCTAAATCTAGGATTGTTGTGATCTTTCGGTTGGATGTCCAAAGAGCCAGACAGATAACTTAATGGTTTAGCATATTGTGTCCCATGTAATTGGCCATATTGACAGAAGAGTTATATAGTTGTAGAGTCTAAAGACATAGTTTTGAAAATCAGTGCTACATGGTGTTTCAGTTTGGATTCTACCAAAATAAGACTCAGAGGCAAGAACCATTGGTGTCAATTCATTTAAGCTGGGTGCACGCCTGTAATATCAGAGGCTTGGGAGGCTAAGGCAGGAGAATCGAGAGTTCAAAGCCAGCCTCAGCAAAAGGGAGGTGCTAAGCACCTCAGTGAGACCCTGTCTCTAAATAAAATACAGAATAGGGCTGGGGATGTGGCTCAGTGGTTGAGTGCCCCTGAGTTCAATCCTCAGTACCCACCCCCCCAAAAAAAATAATAATGATAATTCATTTAAGGAATGATCCTAGGAAAGGATGTTAGAGAAGTAGGAAAGAGGGAAGGGTTGAAAACCTATAGGAAGCATTAATAAGTAGTATACCACAGTGGCTAACTGAACTTTAGTCCCACTTAGCACCTTCTGATAGATGATAGGGAATATACCTTAAATAGAATTGTCTCAGTCAGGAGAATTATCTGCTACCTCCTCTCCTTCATTGGTTGAAGTTTCTGGGAGTGTTAACTCTAGGGCATTTGTGCTTTCCCCAAGCTACGATTACCCCTTCAGCTAGAGAGAGCTGTCAGACAGAGAGAGACAAATGCTGAGACGTTGTCTACGGAACTGTCTATAGAAACTGCAGGTGCTGTCTACAGTGGCTGTGAATGGATGTGGGTGGGGGCATTGATAGATTGAGCTATATATGATGAAAGATACAGTATATCCTCAAAATAAGTGAAATTTTATTGATAAATCACAAGCAGTGTAAAATATAGAACAATCAGTTATTCACAAAATTGAGGTTTATTATTTTTATCAAAGTCATTAATGCCAAACAGCTAATAAAGAAATGCAGTGGAGTTTCTTAATTTCCCCTTTAACTGTTTTTGGCAGCACTGGTGTGTAAGGTTTTGAAAGGATTTCCAATGGCTAATTTTTCTAAATGATTAAAATTGCTATTTCATATAAAATTTTGACAATTCCATTGATGATAATATGTTCTTAAATCCAGTCTAAACTTTTTTAAAAAATAAAAGTCTCATCATATGGGAATTTAGATACAGTGCTTTTGTGTACTTATTCGCATTTTCAAACATGCAGTGCTGAGGAAGTGGTACCACCTTACTTTTGTCCTGTGTAAGTGAAAATCCTCTGTAGTTTCAGCTGAACCAATGAGTCCAAAGTAGGAAAAACCAGACAGTAAAGAAGGCTCTGTTAATATGAGGCCTCACTCAGTACCAGGTATTTTTATGTCTCTTCTTTATGTAACTCAAAGTCAAATTTTACATTTAAATGAAATCTTGTTGCAATTAAAAACAAGGCCGTACTATATCTACTAATATGGAATGATCTAAGATTTGTCAAATTAAAAAAGGAAAAATGTAGAATACATAGGTGCACAGTATACCTACAGTATGTACAAAGGTATGTGTGGTATGTATTATTTGAATAAAAATATATACACATATAGTACATTTCATATGTTAAATGCATCCACATGTATATATTTATTATTTATGCATATGCTCACATAAATATAAAGCTGGTATACTAAAGCCAGTGCGCACTGCTTGTGATGATCAATTGTGTACATCTCTTCCCAAGTTCTGGACTGGTGACTTTTATTGGTTTTATGAAATCAGTCATGATGTGAGTACTTATACCATGGAAATCAATAGATTAAAAAAAATTAGGATGATTTTGTTTTTATTTTTCCAGCAAGCTGGTTCATAAACATTTACTAGTACCTCCTATGAAGATATAAATAAAAAATATCTCTTGAAGGATACACAAGAAGTTGCTAACTTCAGATTCCTTTAGGAAGGGGTAGTGGGAGCAGGAAGACAGGCATGAGATTGAGATCATACACTTTCAGTTTTGTTCCAAGTAAGTGAATTATTTATTCTAAAATAAATATATAATGCAACCAGAAAATAAAAACAAAACATAACAAAATCTTGTTGTCTTCAAAACAGAAAAGGTTTATTATAATTGTGTTACAAAGGATTTTAGTATTGTTTTGGTTTCTATACTAGAGAGTGCTATAAAAATAATAGATATTTTTAAATCCTAAATAGGAAATTGTAATACTAAGCGTACTGTTTTGGAAAAAGATATTCCCCTGCTGTCAGTCAACTTCCAGATCACTGGAGCGATAGAAAAACCATGAAGAAAAACTCAGGGACATGATGCCATTAGACTTCATACTAGGAAGCAAACCTTTTCTATAAAGGGCCATATAGTAAATATTTTGGAATGGTGACTAATACAGCTCAGTAATAATTTATCGTCTCCTGTTAGTTGTAGCAAGAAGGCATCTATAGACAATATGTAAATAAATGAATATGGCTGTTTTCTAATAAAACTTTCCTTACAGACACTGAATTTTGGATTCCCTGTAATTCTCTTATGTCACAATGTTATGGTTTGGATATAGGTTCCCTTAAAAATCTCATGTATTGGAAACATGATTTCTAGTGTAGTAGTGTTCAGAGGTGAAAAGATTAGATTATGAGAGCTGTAACCTCATCAATGGATTAATCCACTTAATGGATTAATAACTTGAATAAACAACTAGGTGTTAACTGTAAGCAGGTTGGCCATGGCTGGAGGAAGTAGGTCACTGAGGGTGTGTTCTTGGATTATATCTTGTCCCTGACTCCACATTCTTTATCTCTCTGCATCTCTCTTGGTTGCTATGAACTAAGCAGCTTTCCTTTACCATAATGTTGTGCTTCACCTGGAGCCCAGAGCAATTGAGTAAACTGGCCATAGACTGAACCTCTGAAATCATCAGCCCCAAATTAATTTTTCCTCTTCTAAGTTGTCCTTCTCAGGTATTTTGGTCACAAAGATGGAAAGCTGATAGCACACACAAAGTATTCTACTTTTTCAAGCATTTTAGAAATGTGAATAACCATTCTTAGCTAGGTGATCCATGGGTTTGCTGACTTCTGTACACGTCAGTATTATGACAAAGGAGATTCTTTCTTAAGGATCTTACAGGCTACCATGAGAGAGAAGATGAGTTCAGTAACAGTAGATCAGCTTTCATCAGGGATGAAATGAAAGGAAAAGATATCTTTGCCATATGGGTCAGACTCAGAGGACTACAGTATTATGACTTTTTGATATAGAAACTGTGAGGCTTTTTCATCTAACCATATATCTTCCCTCTATCTATGTGGCATGATCACACTGATCATATATTTATTTATTTAGCCAAAGTGCCCTTTTCTGTCTCAGGCCATTTATATAGTCTTTTTCCTGGGCTGGAAAAGCTCCCACCCTAACTAATTCATTGTTCATTCTATAGGTCTCAACTTGTTGACACTTTCTATTTCACAAGCCCTTTAGAAGCCTTTAAAATGAAAGTTTTTTTTTTTTTAGTATTTATTTTTTAGTTGTAGTTGGACACAATACCTTTATTTCTATGTGGTGCTGAGGATCAAACCCAGGACCTCGTATGTGCTAGGTGAGCGCTCTACCACGGAGCCACAATCCCAGCCTAAAAGGTTTTTTTTTTTTAAACATTTTTTTTAGTTGTAGATGGACACAATATCTTTGTTTTATTTATTTTTTTATGTGGTGCTGAGGATTGAACCCAGTGCCTCATGCATGCAAGGCAAGTGCTCAACCACTGAGCTATAACCAGTCCTAAAATGAAAGTTAATATTCTTTTTCATATCTTCTATCAGTAGTTTCACAATATTCTTGCAGAATTTTTATGTAGTGGTACAAACATTAACATATACACACGGTGTTAATCAGCTTTCCATTACTTTAACAAGGTACCTGAGATAATTAATGTATAAAGAGAAAAAGTTATTTTGTTTCATAGTTTGAGGTTACTGTTCGTGATCAGGAAGACCTATTGCTTTTAGGCCTCTGGTGGGGCTGCCAGATGGCAATAGTTGGGGAGTATGTGGCAGGAAGTAAGAGAGAGGAAGAGAATTGTGTTCCATGATCCCCTTTGAGGGCACACCCCCAAATGACCAACTATAGCACTCACATTTGTGTGGAGTGAATGTGTATATATGCATACATATATCACATCATACATATTTACTTCATAAACTTGACAAATTTAGTAAAGTGATAGCATACTGTATACAAAGTTATACACATTTTTATTGTTAAACTTAAGAGAGTTTTTTTACATACAGAGGTCCCTCGGGTGAGTGGGATTATGTTTAACTTTTTGTGATATATAACTTTATTTTTAACTGCTGACAGAATTTTTATTTGCAAGATAAAAAGTGTTAATAATAAAATAAATCTATTACTGTATGCCTTATTGTAAATGAGAGAATGAACAAGTGCAACAAAAACATTCCAATAGTCTTCTCTCTGAGCCTGACAGCAGGACTATTCAACCTGTAATTTATTGTTGTATATAACTTACTTGGAACCTCACTCATTTTACTGAAATTATATTCCATACATGTGTATTATAATTATTTGAATGCATAAGAAGTAAGTGGCAGAAGAAGAAGATAGGGAGGTATATATGAAGATTAATATATGAAATTATTTTTAAGTATGTTTGCTGTACCAAGGAAAATTCTTATTTTAATTCTAATCTTCACGTCTTTTTTTTTTCTTCTTCATAAGTCTTAAAAGGAGTATTATAATGTCCCCATTTTAGAGATAAAGAAACTTAGAGGACAGAGAAATAACAGGTCAAAGTTTTTAATCCAGACAATCTGGCCATACATAGGGTCTCTGTTTTTACCACAATATTCTGCTTCTTTCTAGTAGTACTAGGAAATAAAGTTGGAAATATAGCTGGGGCAAATTTGGAGGAGTTTCAAGTGCTTGATTAAGATTATTGATTTTTTGTTTTGTTTTAGTTTTCGGTAGACACAACATCTTTATTTTATTTTTATATGGTGCTGAGGATTGAACCCAGTGCCCCGCGCATGCCAGGCGAGCGCGCTACCGCTTGAGCCACATCCCCAGCCCTGATTTTTTTTAAAATGCTAAATATTTGAGGTAATTCATATGTTAATTAGCTTGATTTAGCTATTCTACAATGTATGTATATATGTTTCAAAACATAATATTGAATTGTAATGCAAAAAAATTACTTGTATAAAGACATGAATTGGCGTGAACATACTGTATATACAAAGATATGAAAAATTGTGTTCTATATCTGTAATAAGAATTGTAATGCATTCCACTGTCATGCATTTAATAAAATAAAATCAACAAAAACCCATCATATTGTATACCATACACATAGTTTTTGTCAATTAAAATTAATAAAAGTGAAAATATATCTTTAAAAAATTACAGATTTTGGACTGGAGTTGTGGCTCAGTGGTAGAGTGCTCACCTAGCAGCATGAGGACCTGGGTTCGATCCTCAGCACCACATAAAAATAAGTAAATAAAATAAAGGTATTGTGTCCAACTACAACTAAAAAATAAATATTAAAAAAATTACAGATTTTATTCAGTGCATACTGCAGAGTCATTGAAAACCTTTCAGGAAAGTTAGTAACTTGAACAGATGTGGCAGAGTGTAGAGTAAAAGGAAAGGAGGAGAAGCTGAAGACAGACTAGGTTGGTGGAGTTGTTAGAGCATGAAGTGATGAAACCTGAAATTAGGTTCAGAATTGCTTATAGCTCACGTCTGGACATATAAGGCCTTTCTAAATAAATGTCTTATACAAGGGGGAGAGGAAGTTCAAGTTAATGGTATGAGTGTTAACAAGTATAGCATGGTAAGTGCACTGATTGTCATTAAGATCCCAATGTATTTTTTGAAATATGAGACTTAAATTCTGTTTATTTTTTTGTATTTTTTTTTACCAGCATTCTTTGTAGAGGTTAACATATGTTTATTGATTGAAAATGGATCTGTTTATTTTAGTCTTTTTTTTTAATTCTTTGAAAGAGAAGTGAAAGAGTATAATGGGAACCCAGAAAGGAACTATGGTACACTTATAAACTATAGTAGTATGAACTTTGGTTATAGTTGGCTGATGTATATGCTAGAGGGTTAAGTTCTTTCTTCACCATAAAGCATTTCCTCTTATTGTTTGCTTTGGATTTTAGTGAAGAAAAATTTCTCATGCCTTCTCTAGAGTGATGAATTAAAGCCTAGTCATTCCTTCTATCCTATTTCTTACAGCTTTTACTTGATTTTTCTCTTTATAGGGAACCTTCTTGAAAGAATTGTCTTAACATATTACTTCCTTTTCGTGCTTCAGACTGTTAGTCAAAGTGGTTTCTGCCTAATGACTTGACCCAGTTGAAATGAATCTTGAAACAGAATACAATGTCCTACATGCTAGGTGTTTCATATATTTTTTTTCTCTTTAACCCTTATGAAAGTCCAGTGCAGTCTCTCTCTTTGTCGGTTCCTGAAATGTTCTTGTTTCTTAGTTTCCATTCAGTATTTATTTTTTTTCTTATGCTTTATCTTCTGTGTGCCCATTTTTTTAACCTATCTATACATGATTACTTCTAAATTTCTCCTATCACAGAACTCTAGACACACTCTTATATATACTAACATTTAAAACTATCCATTAAGTTTTAATTTGATCTTCTGTATCAACGTTAGTAGACTTGAGGCTGAACTAATTATCTCCTAGTTGCCAAAGCCTGAAACTGGGAATATAGTGATATAAGATACATTTTTATTTTGGCTCTATATTTCACTTTTTCATTAATCCTGGCAACCCTATTTATTTTACTCATATGGTAAGAGAAGTTCAGAACCATTAAAGAACTTAACTAGGTGACAATATAATTGATGTAGTGGGATTTGAACCAGGACAGTGTGATTTTAAATTCCACACTGTATAACCTCTGCTGCACTCTGTTTCCCCTCCCTTCAGGATGGGCATAGCACACAGGCACCCCAAGAGGACCCAGTACTACTGATCCCTTGAGTTGTTCTGAAACACATCTTTCTTGATTCTGATTGCCATATTCACTTGGTTTATTGCAGTAGCCACTTGACAGTCTTCTGTTTCTTCTCCATCTTACTGCTATCTAGAAGTTTCTTCTAAAATGCAAATCTGATTGTCGTTTCTCTTATTGCCTTCAGGATAGAAGCCAAATCCTTAACGTAGCGTTTAAGACCTTCTTCGGTCACATTGTTTAGTCCTTTTGTTTTAGCCATTATAAAAGTACATATAATTTCTAGATCTATAGTTCACCATTTCTTTTTTTAAAAGTTGTTTTAGTTATAATTGGATGCAAGACCTTTATTTTATTGATTGATTGATTGATTGATTGATTGTATGTGGTGCTGAGGCTTGAACTCAGTGCCTCACATGTGCTAGACGAGCACTCTACCACTGAGCCATAACCCCAGCCCCTATATTTCACCATTTCTCTTTTCTTCTTTAGGCATGCCTGTTCCTGCTCTATTACTGTCAAATTCCCATATTTAAGAATTGGGTCAACTTGCATAAAATTTCTGCTTGCTCTTTTACGCATTTCTTCCCCTCTTGAGTACCCCTCATTTATGGTCTCTAGCACCTTACACTAACTTGTGTTAGGTGTTAGGCAGCCTCTGAAATGGTTTTCAATTGGTCCCATCTCCTGGCATTTATGTGTTTGTGCCTTTGTATATTACCCTCCCCTTAGTGGGGCTTAGTTATCCATATCTAACAAAAAGATTATGGAAAAAATGATGGATTGTTCTGACATGAGGTTACCAAAAAGATTGTCTTGTTTTCGTGCTATTCTTTTCTCAATTGCCTCTCATCCTATAGAGAGGCCCTGGTAGCTAAGAACTGATGTCTCTGGACAAGAACAATTAGCAAGAACCTAAGGTCTGCCCATATATGAATGAGCTTGGAAGCAGATCCTCTTCCACTTGAGCCTTGGCAACTGCAGCCCCAGCTGTTGATGTGTTGTTTGTGTCCTTGTGATAGACCCTGAGTCAGAGGCTTCTAATCAAATTGTATTTGAATTTCTGGTCCCAAAAATCTGTAGGATAACACATGTTCATTGTTTTGAGCCACCAAGTTTTGGGGTACTTTGTTATGGAACAGTAGTTAACTATTACAGATTTTGGTACCTGCAAGGGGGTGGTGTTGCCTTAACAATTATGTAGAAATGTGGGGGTGGCCTTGAGAATGGGTAGAGGTTGAAGGATTTTGTCAGTCATGTTAGAGAAATTTCCTTATACAGACTTAGTATGATTCTAGACTTTGAGGAAGTTGTGGGCAGGGACTCAAAAAGAAATGAGAAGCATATTGCTGAAACTGGAGTAAGGGAGATCCTTTTTAATGTGGATGCAGAAAGCTTAGCAACATTTGCCTTCAGTAGCATGGAGTAGGAAATGTGCTAATTAAGTAGATGAAGTACTAAGAAAATTTCCAAACACAGTGTTAAACGTATTACTGGATATCTTCTTGATGCTTATAGTAAAATGCAGGAGGTGCCTTGTGAATCCTTTTCCAACAGTGCATATCACTCTTATAGTATTTAGCATATTGTGTTATATGTACTTAATTATCTGCATTTCTCACTAGTCTGTGAGTGACCTTTCAATATAGTGGTTTAGATGTTGCTCAAATTTAGTTTTAAAGAGATTTACACTCAAGCCATGGCTCGGCCTCTTATAAATTGTGCGACAGACTACTTAACTTACTTTCTTCATCTGGAATGTAGAATGATCTATGATAGAATATAAAGTCTTAAAGGCCCTATATGTTTACTTTTGTGCTCAAGACTATATTATAGAAGAATCTGCACTGATAGTAGGTGCTTAATATTTGTTGAATTGATGAATTATTGTGTTTGTTTGTTTTTTTTTTTTTTTGTGGTGCTGGGGATTAGAATCCAAGGCCTTGGGCATGTGAGGCAAGCATTCTGCTAACTGAGCTATATCCTCAGCCCTGTTGTGAGGTTTTAATGAAGTGATGTGTAGAAAACAATTAGCACAATGCCTAATAAATATTGTTTATAGTTAGTTCTATTTAATTATTTCATTTTTATCTTCATTATGTAGTCCTTAATGCATAGAAAATGGTACCATGAGTATAACAACTCAGCAAAAGATTTGTTTTTAGTTCTCGATGATAAGTCAGGAATCAATAATTGAGTTTAAATTATGATTTTCTTTTCTTTTTTGGTACCAGTGATTGAACTCAGGACCACTTAACCATTAAACCACATCCCCAGCTCTTGTTTGTATTTTATTTAGACACAGTGTCTCACTGAGTTGCTTAGGGCCCTGCTACGTTGCTCAGGCTGGCTTTGCACTTGGGATCCTCCTGCCTCCCCAGGTGCTAAGATTACAGGCATGTGCCACTGCATCCAGCTTTAAATTATGATTTCTTGAACATAGTGAGAATTCTCTTTCTGGCCATGATGGGGAAATAATCCTTTTTACAGTAAACAATAAGAAAATTGAACAAAAGATACAACTGTTTTTAGATTTGGACAATAGGCACTTGTGGGTTATGTGATTCCTGAGAAAAGGAAAGCATAGAAACTCTATGATTGCTCTTATTTCTGCCAGAATACACATTTCAGACCATATAAGGTGGATCTCAGTTAGAGCATAATGGGTGTGGTTGAATTGATGAGATAGAGATTAGCAGTTGTAGTGGCTAGAAGTTTCATAGAAGAGCGAGTTGTGTAGATCAAGAGCTCTAGAAATCTACATAGGGGTTTCCTTTAGCCTTTGCTAAAGGAGTATATAGACTCTGTATACTGTAAAAATCCAAAAAGCTGGACAAGGAATAGCTGAGGAGCTCAAAGTCGGGGAGTTGTTCGCATACTGACCAGGTAGGGTAATATTTTCATTATCCAGTAGAGACTCCAAAAGTCTATATCATTGTCTCTCAGCAGTAGAATTAAATTAACTTAGAAAAAGGACTGTCTTAAATAAGCTTAAAACCAACTTCAAAGATCAAGCTGATCTACAGATTTTATAACTGACTTTCAGAACAATGCCCAACAATCATTAAAGGAAGATAACAAAATCCACATACTTCAAAATATAATAACAGCATCCAGTATTCAGTAAAATAATTTACTAGAAGCAAAAAAATGTAAACTACAATGAGGAAAAAACTAAGTCATTAGAGACAGTCTAAGAAGTAACAGGAGATTAGCTGGATATAGTGGTTTACAGTGTAATCCCAGCTGAAGGCTAAGATGGGAATTGAGACCAGCCTGGGCTACATAGCAAGACCCTGTCTCAAAAAAGAAAGAAAGAACAACACACGATGAAGTTAGCAGGCATACTTTAAAACAGACAATACATGCAAAAAAAAAAAAAAAAAAACTTAAAGGAAAATAATTTAATTCAAGGTAGAAATAAAATATTAAAACATTGGAATTTCTAAAGATGAGAAATAGAGTTGAAATAAAAAATTGACTAATTAGGGTTAATAGTAGATAACAGCAATTTTTATCGGATGAAAAAGATCAGTGAACTTGAAGGCATAGCAATAGAAACTACTTAAAAATTAAACCCAGAAGAAATACTAAAAGAAAGAATGAACAGAAACTCTGTGATCCATGGGACAACACAAATGTGATTGTACTCTCAGAAGGAGGCAGAAATATAGTTTTTTTTTTTAAAGGCTAAACATTTTCACAGCTTTATAAAAATTGGTTTATAAACTTAATTGATTCAAGAAGTCAGTTAATCCCAGGCGGGCAGAATAAAGAGAAGACCATACCAAAACACTTCATAATCAAATAGCAAAAAACTAGTGCTAGGGAAGATTCTAAAAAAGGTAGATGAAAGGGACTTTCCTTTTTTCTTTTTTTAGTTGTAGATGGACCCAATACCTTTATTTTATTTATCTACTTATTTATTTTGCCGGGGGGCAGTGGAACCTGAGATTGAACTCAGGGGCACTCAACCACTGAGCCACATCCTCAGCCCTATTTTGTATTTTATTTTGAGATAGGGTCCAGATGAGTTGCTTGGTGCCTCACTAAGTTGCTGAGGCTGGCTTTGAACTTGTGATCCTTGTGTCTCAGCCTCCCAAGCCACTGAGATTACAGGCGTGCACCACCGTGCCTGGCCTTAGCTATTTATTTTTATGTGGTGCTGAGGATGGAACCCAGTGTCTCACATGTGCCAGACAAGTGCTCTATCACTGAGCTACAACCCAAACCCTCCCCCAAAGGGCATTTTATGTACAAATGAACCCCCCCCCCCCGAAAAAAAGATGACCAATTTGAAACCCCCTCTCCCTGCAAAAAAGATGACAGATTTTTTTTGTGAGAAATAGCAGAAGGCAGAACAAAATGGAATGTCATCTGTTGGAAGGTAAAAATAAACCTGCAAACCCAAACCCTATAGAATTTTATACCTGGCAAAAATATCCTACAAAATGAGGATTGGGGTGTGTGTGTGTGTGTGTGTGTGTGTGTGTGTGTGTGTGTTTGTTTGTGTATGAGCATGCACATTAGTTACTAGAAATAGAACCCAGGGGCACTGTAGCACTTAACTATATCCCCAGCCTTTTTTTAACTCTTCATTTTTTTAAAAAAATGTTTTTGTAGTTGTGTATGGACAGAATGCCTTTAGTTTTGTTTATTTTTATGTGGTGCTCAGGATCAAACCCACTGCCTCTCACATGATAGGCATTCCGCCTGCCACTGAGCTACAGTCCCAGCCACTTATTTTTCATTTGAGATAGGGTTTCACTAAAGTTACCCAGGATGGTCTTGAAATTTCAATCCTCCTTTCTCAGCCTCCTGGGTACCTGGGATTACAGGTATGCACTACCATGCCCAGGTGAGGGCTACTTTTTTTATACATAACAAAATCTGAGAGAAGCCTGCGCTATAAGAAATTTTAAAGGTAGTTCTTCATGGGGAAGGAAAATGTTATCAGGTGGGAACTTAGCTTACAAAGAAATAAACAGTGCAAGAAATAGCAAATGATTAAGAGAATTTTTTAGTTATCATGTGATTTCTTTAAAAGATAATTGCATTAAAGCAAAATGGTAATAAAATATTATGAATTTTAATGTGTGCATAAGCCCGTGACAGTCATTCCACAAAGGATAAGAAACAGCAAGGGAAATATGCAGTCGTAAGGGTCTGTGTTATATGTAAAGTGATATTATTTTATTTGAAGGTACACTGTGATAAGTTAAAAGATGTATATTAAAAATCCTCAGGGCAGTAAGGTAAAAAATAAAAGAAATATGTCTAATGGGTTAGTAGATTATTAAGCAGGCAAAAATTATGATGGAAAAGAGGAAAAAAGAACAGAATAGATAGGACAGATAAGAAATAAATAACAAGATGGTAGATTGGTATGATAATGTAATATTAATTGGTTTAAACATTTCAATTAAAATAGAGATTGCCAGACTGGGTGTAACCAAAACCAAGATCCAACTGTGTACACTTTAAAAGAAAGAAACAGTTTGAAAATATGAAGATGGAAAAAGGTGCATTATACAAAATTGAATATTTGAAAGCTGGAACAGTGATTACTAGTTAAAGTAGGTCTAGGGTTATAGCTTCCCTAGTATGAATGAGGCCAAGGGTTGGATCCCCAGCACTGCCCCCTCTGCTGCCCCCCCCCCCAAAAAAAAAACAAAAAACAAAACAAAAGAAAAAATGTTGACTACAGAATAAGTAATATTACCAAGGAAAAAAAAGAGGAACATTTATGCTATAGTTTAGATGTGGAATGTCCCCCAAAAGCCTGTGTGTTGTTAAAAGCCTGATCCTGGGGTAGTGGTATTGGGAAGTGATAGAGCCTTTAGAAGGTGGAGCCTAATGGGAGATTTTAGGTCAATAAATAGCATGCCTATGGAGGGGCTTATGGGACCCTGTCCTGTTTTTCATGTGCACCTCAGTAATGAGGTGAACAGCCCTCCACTACCACCTGCTCCTACTATGATACACTGTGCTGCCACAGGCCTAAAATAATGGGGCCAACCAGTCATGGACTGAAACCTCCAAAACTGTGAGCCAGAGTAAACCTCTCCTCATTTTAAGTTGATTTATGTCAAGTATTTGTTACAGTAATAGAAAGCTGATTCAACAGAATTTCCTAATGATAATAGGATGAGTTCATCAAAAACAAATTAATTCAAATTAGTTGCAGAGTTTTAAAATCCATGAAGTCAGAGTTCAACATTTATTTCCTAGTATTAGTAGACAGAAAATCACTTGGGATTTAGAAGACTTAGCAACATTGTCAACAAATACAACCTAATTTTCATTTATAGGGCAACCAAGAACGCTATACATTCTTTTCAACTGCACATGAAACATTCACCAAGATAAGCCATATGCTGAGCAAAGACTTTCATAATGAAATCTAGTATTACTGAAAGGAATGAAATCATTTGGAATATATTCTTTGACCACAACAAGATTAAATAAGAAATCAGTAATAGAAAGATGCATGGGTTGGGGCTGGGGATGTGGCTCAAGTGGTAGCGTGCTCGCCTGGCATGCGTGAAGCACTGGGTTCGTTTCTCAGCACCACATAAAAATAAAAATTAAGATATTGTGTCTACCTAAAACTAAAAAATAAAATATTAAAAAAAAGATGCATAGGGCAATCTCCTCAATATTTAGAAATTGGAAAAAAAATCTGGATAATCCATGGGCAAAGAAAAAACTGACAAAATATATGGAACTAAATAGTAATGAAAACACAGCACAAATATGGGGGGATACAATTAAACCATGTTTAGAGGGACAATCATAAATGTTCCTTTAATAATTTATATTATTCAATATAATATAAATATTTTATATTTAAAATAGTTTGAAAGAAAGACCTAGAGTAATAATCTCACTTCTAAGAAGCTAGAAAAAGAACAAATTAAATTCAAAGTAAATAGAAGAAAGGAAATAATAAAGATAGCTATCAGTGAATTAGAAAAGTATTATATAATTAAAATCTGTGAAATCATAAGTTGGTTCTTTTTTAAAAAAAACATTTATTTTTTAGTTGTAGGTGGACACAGTACCTTTTTATTTTATTTTTATGTGGTGCTGAGGATCGATCGAACCCAGTGCCTCATGCATGATAGGCGAGAGCTCCACCCCTTGAGCCACAACCCCAGCCCCATAAGTTGGTTCTTTGAAAGGATATAGTTTATTTATAAGAGCTGGGGTTGTAGCTCAGTGGTAGAACACTTGCCTGGCACATGTGAGGTCCTCAGCACCACATAAAAATAAATAAGTAAAGGTATAAAAAAAGAAAAAAATTAATTGCTAAGGGCTGGGGATGTGGCTCAAGCGGTAGCGCACTCGCCTGCCATGCGTGCGGCCTGGGTTCGATCCTCAGCACCACATACAAATAAAGATGTTGTGTCCGCCGAAAATTAAAAAATAAATATTAAAATTCTCTCTTTCTCTCTCTCTCTCTCTCTTTAAAAAAAAAAAAAATTAATTGCTAAGCTATGCACAGTGGTGCAGGCCGGTAATCCCAGTGGCTCAGAAGGCTGAAGCTGGAGGAATGTGAGTTCAAAGCCAGCATCAGCAAAAGGAAGGCAATAGATAACTCAGTGAGACCTTGTCTCTAAATAAAAAAAATGTAAAATAGGGCTGAGGATGTGGCGTGGTGGTCGAGTACCCCTGAGTTCAATCCCCAGAACCGCCTACCCCCCAAAAAAATTGATTGATAAATCTTTATTTAGATTGGTGAAGTGGGAAAGGATACAAATTATCATGCCAAGAATGAAAAAATAGATGTTACTACAGGTCCTACAAAAGTTAAGAATATAATAAAGGAACATTGTGGACAACTTTATTCCAGTAAATACACCAACCCAAATGAACTAGACAAATTCCTTAAAAGAGGCTATTCAAGGACTGAAGTTGTGGCACAGGGGTAGAGTGCTTGTCTAGCACTTGTGAGGCACTTGTGTTCCATCCTCAGTACCCCATAAAGAAATAAAGTCATTGTGTCCATCTACAATTAAAATTTTTTTTTAAAAGAGGTTATCAAAACTGACAGAAGAAGAAATAGAAACAAATGTCATTGTATCTAGTAGAAGAATTAAATTGATACTTTTAAAAAACCTTCCCATCAAGAAAACTCCAGACCAGATGATTTTAATAGCGGATTCTGTCAAACTTTGAAGAAAGAAATAATACTAATGCCCATAAGTCCTTCCAGAAAATGTAAGAGATAATATCCCAACTCATTTTAGGAGGTAATAGTATTCTAGTAACAAAGCTACATAGTGACACTGTAAGAAAACTGCAGATCAGTATCCTTCATGATTACAAACACAAATCTTTTAAACAAAATATTATTAAGTCAAATCCAGAGTTTATGTTAAGTATGCAAGTTTGATAAGTAAAAATTCAATATACAGTCAATCCTTACTATTTGTAGATTCTGTATTTGCAGACTTACCTATTAGCTAAGATTTATTTGTTAACTGCAAAGTCAACACTGTGGTGTGTTTGTAGTCATTTGTGGACATGCATGTGCAATGGAAATTTGAGCATGTTTCAACATGCATGTTCTAGCTAAGATCAAACATAGAACTCTGCTTTCTTTTACCTTTCATACTATAAACAAATGTCCTTTTCAGTCTATTTAGTGTGACTGTTTTTTTGCTTTTTGTTAATGATTGTGTTATTAAGATGGCCCCTAAGGATATTGTTAAAGTGCTAACATTTTTTTTTAAGTGCCAACATTTTTAAGCAGAAAAATGCATTGCACGAGGTTATTGAGTGGTTGAGGAAAATGTTGTGATTAGAGGCCCACAGGAATATAACAGTATATTTCCCCTAGAACTGATGGTTTGGTATTTGCAAATGCAGTGTTCATGTGACTTTTTAGACTATGACTACTACTGACAATGAGTTATTTCATTGTTATTTAAGAACAAAGAAGGAAAGCCACATGATATTTCAATTTCTACAGAAAAAGTATTTGGTAAAATTGAATATCTTTTTATGTTAAAGTAATAAGTTGCTTGATTATACCATATATAAGTATATAATATAAGCCAATATCCAGTATATTTCTTCATAAGATCAGTAACGAATCAAGGATGACAATTCTTATTGCAGTCCTAAAGTTTATATGAAACTGCAAAGACCAAAACAATATTGAATGATAATAAAGTTGATGAACTTATACTATACTGCCTGGACAGAGATACAGATCAATAGAACAGAATAGAATATCCAGAAATAGTCTACATACTTCAATGAAGGTGTCAAAGATAGGTCAGTGAATTGGGGGTCTAATCCAAAATCTATTTGCTTAT
This sequence comes from Marmota flaviventris, assembly GCF_047511675.1. NCBI lineage: Eukaryota > Metazoa > Chordata > Mammalia > Rodentia > Sciuridae > Marmota > Marmota flaviventris. The sequence goes on along the minus strand of NC_092508.1, from coordinate 32,548,264 downwards.
AACAATGTCTTGAAATGTTTTCTTCTAGCTGTTCCGTAGTTTGGAATTTTGCATTTAGTCTTTGAACTATTTTAAGGTTTTTTTGTGCATAGTGAGAGATAGGCGTCTAATTTTATTCTCGTGCATATGAATATCCAGTCTCCCAGAACCATTTATTGAATAGACTGTTCTTTCCGCAATGAATGTTTTATACTATCATATACTTGCTGTGGTTTGAATGTAACCACATGAATACTAACATATATACATATATATACGTTTATGATATATATTTCATAAATATATGTGCTGTGCTTATGATATTACATAAATGTATTGGGATAATACATAACTTTCCATGTTTACATACTGGAAACTTCATATTCTATTTAATACTGTTGTAAAATGGGGATTAATAAGGGATGATTGGATCATGCAGACTCTCCCATCGGGAATGAACTATAATGTCATTATCCAGGGAGTGGGAAGTCCCCATTCCTGCTTTCTCTCATGTATGTTTTCTTGCCGTTCCTCCTCCACCTTTTGCTGTATGTTGCACAGTAAGAAGGCCCTTGCCAGATGTTAGTGTCATATTCTTGGACTTCCTAGCCTTCAAACTGTGAGCTAAATAAACTTCAATCAAGTATTAAAAAATTGTATTTTCAACAAATCGTTCTGGAACAAATGAATATCCATTATCAAGAGGGATAACCCTTAACTCTTTCCTCAAACTCTACACAAAAAGGAAGTTCAAATGGATCAGAGATCTAAATGTGAAGGCTGAATTTGAGAAACTTCTAGAAGAAAACAGGAACAAATCTTGATCCAGGGATCTACTCCAAAGATTTCTTAGGACACAAAAAGTATGAACTAACTTTCTGTTTTATCGATTTTTAAAATTTCGTTGATTTCTGGCTCTTCTACTGCTTTTTGTGTTGATTTGTTCATCTCTTTCTAGGGTTTTGAGATATAACATTAGGATATTATTTGGTGACTTTACATTCTTTTGAAGACTGTGCTTAGTGCAATGAACTTTTCCTCTTAAAACTGCCTTCATAAATAGTGTCCCAGAGATTTTTGTTGTGTTGCTGATATCATTTACCTCTAAGTGTGTGTGTGTGTGTGTGTTTTTTTTTTTTTTTTACTTCATCCCTGATTTCTTCTACTATCCATGGGTTATTCAGTAGAGTATTATTAAGTCTTCAGGTGTTATTATAGTTACCACTCAGTCCATTCAAATGGAAATGGGCTGATTAGGTTACAGATCTCTCAGTTCAGTCATTTCACCTCTGAAAATTCTTGCACTAACACAGGAGCTTTTGGGAGACACCTCAAATCCAAACTGTAACACAGTGGAAGATTCCTCAGCAATAAAAAGAAATGAACTGTTGATATGTGCAACAAAGATGATTGTTACAGGCATTATACTCAGTGAAAGAAGCCGGGACACAAAAGAGTACATATTACATAATTATATGTGTATGACTCTTTGGGAATACTTAAAATTTTAATTTATGTGTCACCTTGGGTACAGCAATCTGATATCTAGAATTTTTTCAGAGATAGTTGTATGTCATTGAAAGTGTCCATCATTATGGGATTAAATTATGGTGTATCCATCCAATAAAATGGCATATATCTGCACTTTAGATATATAAGAAACTCAAAAAACTTACCACCAAAAAAAGAAATAACCCAGTCAATAAATGGGCACAGGAACTGAACACAGGCACTTCACAGAAGAGATTTGAACAGTCAACAAATATATGAAAAAAATGTTCACCGTCTCTTATTAACTAGAGATATGCAAATTAAAAATACTTTGCTAGTGAAACTGCAGATTGGTTCAACCACTCTGGAAAGCAGTATAGAGATTCCCCAGAAACTTGGAATGGAACCACTGTTTGATCTAGTTATCCAGAGGACTTAAAATCAGCATACTGCAGTAATGTAGCTATATCAATGTTTATAGCAGCTCAGTTGACAGTAGGAAAGCTATGAAACCAACCTAAGTGCCCTTCAACAGATAAATAGATAAAGAAAATGTGGTTTATATACATAGTGGAATATTTCTCAGCCATAAAGAAAAATGAGATTATGGGATTTGCTGGTAGATAGATGGAACTGGAGACTATCAAGCTAAGCCAAATAAGCCTATCCCCCAAAAAACGAAAGGCCAAATGTTCTGATATATGGCTGCTAACACACAGTGGAGGTTGGGGGGAAAATCGAAGTTCATTGGGTTAGACAAAGGGGAATGAAGGGAAGAGATGGGGAATAGGAAAGACAGTAGAATAAATCAGATGTAACTTTCCTATGTTCACATATGAATGCCAATGAAAATCCACATCATGTATAACCATAAGAATGGGATCCCAATTAGAATAAGTTATACTCTATGTATGTCAAAATACACCCTACGGTCACGTATATCTAAGAAGAACAAATTTGAGGTCTGGGGATATAGCTCAGTTGGTAGAGTGTTTGCCTAGCATGGACAAGGCCCTGGGTTCAATCCCCAGCATCACCACCGGAAAAAAGAAATTAAAAAAACATAGCATATATTTTATTAAAATAGTGATGTGAGCTGGATGAAGTGGTGCATGCCTGTACTCCCAGCAACTCAGGAGGCTGAGGCAAGAGGATCCCAAGTTCAAGGCTAGCCTCGGCCACTTGGGCTCTAAGCAATTTAGGAAGAGCTTATTTATTGCCCTGGAAATATAAAATGAAAGTGTATAAATGTAAGACAGCTTTCTGGAAATAAATACAAAAGTGTTTGTGGAGATTGGCCTATTGGGAATTTTTTCTTTCTTTATGTATTTGTCATTTTCATACTTGAAAAAAATAAGTGTTTTTCTTTCTTTTTTTTTTGAACAAATGAACATGTCTTATTTATCTTTTCTGCTTGTTGATTTTGTGGATAATCAGGAATATAGCTTGATCAAGTTCAAGTTTTACAAATACCTAGTCCAATTCAACAAGCTCTATAGAACCTGTGTAAAGTAATACCTACAGGCCATGATTTGGGATGGTCTCCTGCCATTGTAATTATGTAGGAACCAGTTCAACTGGTTGGTACTGGTAGTCAGAGCCTAAAGCACTGACTGAAATTTTCAGTGCCACACCCTGCTGTATGTAGGAAACCTCTCTGAAGGCTTAATTTTTAAAAAATATTTATTTTTTCGTTGTAGTTGAACACAATACCTTTATTTTATTTATTCATATGTGGTGCTGAGGATCGAATCCAGGGCCTCGCATGTGCTAGGCGAGTGCTCTACCGCTGAGCCACAACCCCAGCCCTGAAGGCTTAATTTTTAAAAAAGTCACATTGGAGTTGTCATTTTTTATTTACCTTGAATTAAAAAAAAAAAAATCTGAATTTCTTGCATAGAACCCTCTTGTTGATAGAAGACAATAGCATTAGAAGTCATTCTCTTCTCTCCATTTCTTTTCAAGTTCACCTCATTTAGGATAAATGATCTATTGTAGTTGACCAAGAAAATTGATTTTTCATTGACCATTTAAAGAGATACCTTCTGTGTCAGGTACCAGCTAATCATGGGGATGGGAGGAAAATAAGTTGATACCCTGCAAAACCTCGCAGGAATAGTCCAAAGACCTTTTCAGTGAGCCATGCTGCAGCAGTACATAGGAGAGGCTTTTGACCTAGCTTCTGCTGATATGTTTCTTGGGCTTGAGTAGCTCTTTGAGGAAGATTTTTTCCAGAGGAAGTAACATCTGAACTGAATTTTAAGGTTGTGCGTGATTTAGCCAAACCAAAGAAAAGGATTATGAGGGTGATTTAGGTAGAGAAGACCTAGAGGGAAGCAAGAGCATGGCATAGGCTGCAACTCTGTGGACTTGGTAGGGATTGAGACAATGTAGGCCCAAAAGTGAAATTGATGATGCCAAGTCCCAAAGTGTTTTGTCAGCTGTCAGTCTCTTCCTGTGGACTGCCTTATAAATATAGTCTTTGACTGGGCATGGTAGTACACACCTGTAATTCCAGCCACTTGAGAATCTGAGGCAGGAGGATGACAAGTTCAATCCCAGCCTCATCAATCTAGCAGTACCCTTTCTCAAAATAAAATATAAAAAAGGGCTAGGAGAGTATCTAGGTAGTAAATCACCACTGGATTAAAATACTCAGTATCACAAAAATAAACAAATGCAAGCTTTGTTCACTTAGGCTGGGAATCTTCCCATCTTTTCCTCTTTGAGGTTCCCTCCCCTCTTGTAACCTCTCATAATTAGGGCACAAAATCATATTAGTTTGGGGAACTTGGATGGAAATGGTATAATGACAAGCTAGGTGTATAAAATGTTCTTTACTGCAGGCTATAACTTATTTTTATTTTTTTTAGAGAGAGAGAATTTTGATATTTATTTATTTATTTTTTTAGTTTTCGGCAGACATAACAGCTTTGTTTGTATGTGGTGCTGAGGATCGAACCCAGGCCGCACGCATGCCAGGCGAGCACACTACCACTTGAGCCACATCCCCAGCCCTTATTTTTATTTATTTTTTTGATACTGGGGGTTGAATCGAGAGGTGCTTTACCACTAAGCTACATCCCCAACCCATTTTATTTTTTTATTTTGAGACAAGGTCTCACTAAGTTGTTGAGGCTGACTTTGAACCTGCGATTCTCTTGCCTCAGCCTCCCAAATCATTGAGATTGCAGACATGCACCACTGCACCTAGCTATAACTTATTCTTTATATTTTCTAGGACCTAGCACTGATCACGGTTCTGAAAATTTTTAAATGAATGGGTTAAATGAAGGAAGTTCAAAACCAAAGATGTTTAGTATTTTTATCTGTGACCATGTATAACTCTTCTGTTCTCTGTTTCCATTGTAGAAGTAATAATTAATAATAATTCTAATAATCTTGGGAGGCCTGATGAAAAACTCAACTCTTGGATAGTTAAAAATACTTAAATTGAAATTAGACCTATTTGTAAGGTTTGTTTGTTTAGCACACTGCTGGGAAACTGAAGCAATAACTGGGATGTAAAAAGTACCTGACAGGGCTGGGGTTGTAGCTCAGTGGTAGAGCGCTCGCCTAGCATGTGCGAGGCCCTGTGTTCAATCCTCAACACCACATAAAAATAAATAAATAAAATAAAGATATGTGTCCAACTAAAAAACAAATATTTTTTTTAAAGTACCTGACAGCTTTTAGCAATTTGATTTTAATGATACATACCACTTTACATCGTTATGTGTGCCCCTTTTCTGCTTCTAGCTTAGAACAGTCTTCTTGTGACTATCCCAGTAGGGATTAATTTTTTTAGGTAGTGTGAGTATGTGTATTTATTGCTTTTCAAGTTTCAGAATTAATAGAGGACATGTTTTCTTGAACTTATGGATATGTACTACATGTGTTTATCTTCTGTTGATTCAAAACATACTGAAAAGTAGTCTGTAAATGGAGAGATGGTTAGTATTTATAACAAATTGGCATTGTTTTGGTGAAATAATTGTAATTTTGAAAGCCTATTATGTATTTGAGACATACTGTGAAGCAGCTTTTGTGATTATTGGCAACACAGCTATTGTAACTATTATCTTAATGGAATTGAATCTTTTTGTTATGTGGGTCACATTACCAGCAACTAAACTTTCATACTTGTAACTATGTAAGTCTCTTACTAAAACAATAATGTAATGCAATTTGAAGACAGGTCTTAAAAAATGTCTTCACATGTACAGGGAATAACGGGCAAAGTATTTGCCATTATATAAAATTAGAATAGTAGCTTTGTTAATGTAATCGTATACATACATTTATTTAATATTTTTAACAATAATATTTAATATTCTGTTTGGTTTGATATTTTAAGCTTTGTGTGGTAGCATATGCCTGTATTCTCAGGCATATTGTGAAGCTATGAGGATACCTCATGAGGTTTTTGCTGCACATACATAATTCTCCCTTTACAGTATAAAAGCAGTTATATATAATATATAAATGAATATTGCTGTGTCCCAATAAAACTTTATGGACATTGAAATTTGAATTTTATTATTATTATATATCACAGAATATTATTTTTATTTTTTTCAAAACCATTTAAAAATGTGCAAACTATTTTTAGCTTGCCATATAAATAAAACAGGTATAAACCAGATTTTGCCTGTGGCCCTTAGTTTCCCCAAAGCCAGATATTATAAGCTATGAAAAGTTAAAAAATCGAATGCATTCATTTATATATGTTTCAGCATTTTATTATTTCAAAAAATCAGTAACTTAGTTTTAAATTTTGTTATTTATATCTTTTCTCTGACTATAAACGCCCTACAAAAAATTCAAACAGTACAGAAATGCCTATAGAAATTAAAACCCTAATTCTTTTCCCAAAAGGTTAGTTACATATTTTCTCCAGATTCTTCCCATGTTTACTTCTAACTACTTTTGTAAACAAGAGATGAGATTTTGCCTTTTGTAGATGTATGAGGACTTGCGTAGTTTATAATCAATGATTCTGTACACCAGAACATGTCAATTTCTGTGTTTATTCTTTTGAATGGCCTATAATATTACACTATATGACTCTAATGTATTCAATTTTCTTTTCATTTTGGACATTTGTTGTATCCTGTTTATCCTGCAATTCATTTTAAGTGTTCTTTATAAGTAAGTAGAGTCTTAAATGTGATCATTAGTTTTTTTGTTTTGTTTTTTTTAAAATATTTATTTATTTAGTTTTCGGCGGACACAACATCTTTGTTTGTATGTGGTGCTGAGGATCGAACCCAGGCCGCACGCATGCCAGGCGAGCGCGCTACCGCTTGAGCCACATCCCCAGCCCCGTGATCATTAGTTTTGAAATAACTTTAATTTCACTCTGAGATTTGAGGAGTCAGTCTTAAAAGATGTGCACACTGAATATAGTTTTAATGAGGTCCATTTATTTACAGAACATGTTTTCCACTTTCACTGCTAATTCTAACCAGCCTCACTCTTCTCTTACAGAAAATTATATATAGATTCATTTGCAATGGTTAAACCACATGTGTGATCTCGATTGACACTTGATGATTATTTATCAAAACTTGGCATTATTTATCAAAACTTGGCACAGGGATGTGGTGGCACTGGGTTCGATCCTCAGCACCACATAAAAATAAGTAAAATAAAATAAAGTCCGTTTATAACTAATATATATATATACTTGACATTTTATGGGGACTGGAGTCGTAACTCAGTGGTAGAGCATTTACCTAGCAGGTGTGAGGTGTGAGACCCTGGGTTCAGTCCCCACTACCACCACCAAAAAAAAAAAAAAAAGGCCTGAATGTAAGTTTTCATAAATGAAAAATGCAGAATTTAAGTTTTCATAAATGAGAAATGTTAATCAAGTTAGTTATTAACTAGAAATTGATGTTTGCAATGTTTTCATTTCTCTTTTTTATATAATCTTTCCTTATATATTACATTTGCTTTATTGCCATTCTTTTTCTATAGTAATTCACATGACTATCTTTTTTTTTTTAATAATTTTTTTTTGTAGATGGACCCAATACCTTTATTTTATTTATTTATTTATTTATTTATTTATATGTGGTGCTGAGGCTCGAACCCAGGGCCTCACGCATGCAAGGCAATCGCTCTACCACTGAGCCACAACCCCAGCCCACATGACTATCTTTTAGTCAACATTCATGTATTGGTAAATACCCCTTTTATTTACTCTGAAACTTACTCATTTTGCAAAGCTTGTGGTTGATTCTTTCAGTTGATTTGGTTTATGCATTCCTAGGGTAATCTCAATAGCAAGGGATCAATGAGCTTTATCTTGAAAGCTGTCTTTTTAGCTGGCAAGTTTTCACAAGGCAGTTGTATTATTACGCCATCCTCTGAAGGTTCTGTTGATGTTTGGAGTAGGATAATAACTAGGCACTATAAATATTGTTACTAATGCTATGAAAAATTGTCACTAATGTTTTTTGGCCATGAGTTTGACTTCCTATGTGATTTTTCATTATTCCCTCATAGTTCCCTGAAAATTATAAAACAAGATTTTAATTTATAAACAAGAAAGAGATTTAGGTAGACATTTATTGGATGCCAGGGATAATGTGGTTCTAAAGAAAATTACTCCCCCCACCCCTAGAAATTTTGATTTGGTAGGCCTAGAGTTTTGATTTGGGGTCCCCGAGTATACCTTTTTTAGGAGAATGCTTAAGTGATTCTTTGGCTCTAACACATACTTTGAAAAACTTTAGGTGTGTGTCTATACTAATTGAGACTGTTTATATCATAGCATCTGGTTTCCTATACTGAAGAGCAGGAATTGTCCCATTCTTTGTTTCTCTCATAGATAGAAATCTGTTAGGCGTAGAACTGGAGTTAAGCCTTCAAACCCTCCCTCTCACCACAGGGAGGCAACATGAATATAGTGGAAAGAAACCTGATTTCAGATCATGGTATTACTATAACTAGCTATTGAACAACAAGCAAATAATTTCTCCATGTACTTAGCCTACCTCTTTTCTCCACCCCATTTAACAAATGAGGATAATACTATTTCACAGAATGTGCTTAAATGAATGATACACAAATGTGAGGAAAGGTAATAATGATTACATTGGGGCCACATCTCTAAAGTCCTTTTGACATTCTGTGATTGGTTATATATTTAAATATAATATAGAACTGATATTCTTTTCCTCTTTCCTTTTCCCTCTAGTAGGTGTTTCCTTTCTCTGGAGTATTCCTTTCTTGTGTCTTCTGTGTGTTCTTTAGATCTTCCCCATTACTTCTTAATACTTGCCCTCTCTTTCTTGCTGTGGTCTAGCTAGCCCTCACAACCTGCAGGTCTCTAATAAGCTGCATGAGAAGGGAACTAAGTATGATTCTGATTCTGAAAATACACAGCTCCACCCAGTTTAGGGTCACAATAGTCAAGGGCATTTTAGACCATCAAAAAGCAGCTCAAGAGTTCTTAGAACTAGAGAGCATTAGAAAAAAGTTATCGGGCTGGTCACGGTGGCACATACTTATAATCCCAGCTGCTTGGGAGGCAGGAGGATTGCAAGTTTAAAGCCAGCCTCAGCAACTTATCAAGGCCCTAAGCAACTTAGCAAGACCCTGTCTTAAAATAAAGTGGTTAAGCATCCTGGGTTCATTCCCCAATACTCCATGACCCCACCAAAAAGAAGAAAGTTAACAGGTAGCACTTTGAAGCTGATTATTGACATATATGTTCATGGTATTTATAAAGTGCCAAATTTTAAAGCATTACTCCCTAGGCTAAAATAGAGTCCCTTTTTTTTCCCCCTGTCCATTCACCCTTATCCCAATTCTCATATTGTTATCTAGTATTTTAGTTTTTTTAAACTGCTTAGTTATTATTTTTACAGTATATATTTACTTATGTTTATCCATTAGTTTGTTAATTTATTTGCTTGTCAGTGCTGCTTCTTAAACCCTGATCTGGTCTTTTCGATCTTCTTCTTTTGGTGGTACCTTTCTTTAAAAAGTAATATTTTTCAGAGGGTGTCTTTGCTTGGTAAATCTTGTTAGTCATCTGAGAATTAATGTTTCATCCTCACTTTTGAATAATATATAGCTAGATATAGAATTGTAGATGGATAGTTTTTTCCCCTGGTTATGCAAAGTTATCCAACTATCTTCTGCCCTGTTATTTTTTTGTATTGGAATTAAACCCAGGCTATTGAACATTAACTTGTTCCTTTTTGTTGCTTATTTTTGTATATTTAAGTTGGATAACTTCTATATAACTTGTTTTCTTCCTAAGCTATTTTTAAAAATAAATATATATTTTTTAAATCTAGGTGACAAAACGCGACCTCCTTCCTCAAGCCCCTCCAGTATTATCCGTCGCACTTCTTCCCTGGATACGCTTGCAGCTCCATACCTAGCTGGGCACTGGCCTCGTGACAGTCATGGGCAAGCTGCACCTTGCATGAGGGACAAAGCTACACAGGTAGGTTTATTATAATTCTTATCTTGAAGTGTTTCACTCTGAAAGTCATTTCTCAAATTATTTGTTCTACCCTTTGTACAAATTCCTGAAACATTTGTGTACATTAGGATTTCCTGAGAGGCTTATCAAAAGGGCACCTAGATTGGTTCCATAACTTGGCTGTTTTGATTTAAACATTGATGTGGCTGTATCCCTGTAGTGTGCTGATTTTAGCTCTTTTGGATATATACCAAGCAATGAGATAGTTGGGTCATATGGTGGTTCCATTCCTAGTTTAAGGATCAGTTTCTTTTATTCTATACCTAGGAGTGGAATTACTGGGTCATATAGCAATTCGTTACTATTTTTACAATAAACGTTTACCTTTTAGAGGAACTGTCAGATTGTTTTCACATTAGATGCACCAGAAACACTTGGGATTTAGTTTCTTTACATCTTTACCAGCACTTTTTATTTTCCCTTTAAAAATATTATTATAGTCTCCTAATTCGTGTGAAGAGGTTTTGATTTGTGTTTTTGTATATGATTAATGATGTTGAACAATGTTTTTTTGTTGTTGTTTTTTGATACCAGGGATTGAACCCTAGGGGCGCTTAACCACTGAGCCACATTCCCAGTGCCCCCTTCTTTTTTAAATATATATATGTATATTTTATTTTGAGACATAGCCTCACTAAGTTGCTGAGGCTAGCTTTGAACTTGGTGATCCTCCTCCCTCAGTCTCCCAAGCTACTGGGATTACACCACTCCTGGTTTGTTGAGCACCTTTGTATGTGCTTTTTAGCTCTTTGTATATCTCTGTCGAGTTCAGATACTTTCCCAATATTAATAAAAACAAGTTATATAGAAGTTATCCAACTTAAATATACAAAAATAAGCAACAAAAAGGAACAAGTTAATGTGCAATAGCCTGGGTTTAATTCCAATACAAAAAATAACAGGGCAGAAGATAGTTGGATAACTTTGTATAACCAGGGAAAAAAACTATCCACCTACAATACTATATCCATCTACAATTCTTTTTCCAACTTCCTTACCTCAGGCTTATTTATCTTATAGGTTGTTTATCTTGAGTATGTGATTGTGATTTCTTTCCTATTTATTATGGCATACACCAGTCATCTTTTTGCTTTTAAAATTCTTATTTTCTCTTAGAATTTTCATGTCTCAGAGGCTTTCTTTTCACTGTTGCAGGTTGATTTCCATATTTTATAAGATTGCTTTATTTTTGAAATTTATGGATTGGCTTTTCAAATTTGTGGAAAAGATCTATGTTCAGAAACTTTATAAGATGGCGTATAATTAAAATCTACTAAAATTAAATATTTGGTAAATTAGAAACTAATACAAAGTCAAATTATTGAAGGTAGTTATTTATAAATCTACAAACTTGTTTAGGGGTGGTTGTTTTATTTTGTTTTGGTACCCGGGGTTGAACTCAGAGCCACATCCCCAGCTGTATTTTGTATTTTATTTAGAGACAGGGTCTCACTGGGTTGCTTAGCACCTCTCCATTTTTGAGGCTAGCTCTGAACTAGCGATCCTCCTGCCTCAGCCTCCTGAGCCACTGGGGTTACAGACATGCGCCACTGTACCCAGATAGGGGTTGTTTCTTTTATTGCAAGAAAAATCTGGACTTTATTGCAGAAAAAAAAAAAAAACAATGTTTGCTAGATAAAATTAACACCAAAAATTAAAATCTTGATGTTAAGGAAAAACTGAAGAGATGGAACTATTTTTGTTTTTAAATTATTATTATTTGAGTAACAGTTGCTGTTTTTAATAAAACCTCCTTCCATTGGCTGAAAGAATATAATACTAGGAGGAAAGGAAAATGTTAAATTTTTTTCCCCAGACTTAATTCCATTGACCTCAGAATAAGTTCTGTTGTTGCCTCTCAGTAGCTTTCTTGGGTAAGCCTAGGATTCTAAGAGGCCTGTTTCCAGACCTTGTTTTGTTTTTAAAGTAGGATCCAATCCAAAATTTATACATCATATTTTATTTTTCTTTGATCTTCTTTAAGAGCAGGACATTCTAATACTTTTTTCTTAATAATATTGGGATTTTAAAAATGAATTATCCTACACATTTTTTTTTTTTTAAAGAGAATTTTTTAATATTTATTTTTTAGTCTTCGGCGGACACAACATCTTTGTTTGTGGTGCTAAGGATCGAACCCGGGCCGCATGCATGCCAGGCAAGCGCGCTACTGCTTGAGCCACATCCCCAGCCCTATCCTACACATTTGTAAATGAACTTTTTCCTTTTGCAATTAGCAAGTAGTTTGTGGGATAATTTTTGGCACATGAATATCCTGTTCCCTACTAACTTTTTAACCTATCAGTTTTAGTATTCATTGATGATCCTTCAGTTATTTATTTTTTTTTTAGATTGCAAAAATGGTAGAATAAAAAAAAAAAGGGAAAAGGTGATTTTCTTTTCTTTTTCTTTTTTTTTTTAATTTTTAGTTGTAGATAGACACAATACCTTTATTTTTATGTGGTGCTGAGGATCAAACCCAGGGCCTCATACATGCTAGGCAAGGACTCTGCTGCTGAGCCATAACCCCAGCCCAGGTGATTTTCTTTACACATACAAAGTACAATATTTTATACTGTCTTCTGCAACCTTGTTTTTTAATTAATGTATTAAGGGTTATTCTATCTATAGAGATTCTCCCTTTTCTTTAAGGTTTTTTCCCTCCTTTTTATATAAAGAAGCATAAGCCAACTTCTTTCCCCCAAGCTCTATTTGAGAAACTTAGCAAGTAAGACCCGTGTTAAATATGAAACTGTTAAACCCTAGATGCAAGTATATGCAAACAGTTGTTTAAGCAAACAATTCTTGAATTTGGAACTATATCCACAAAGTAGTTCTTCATGATCATTTTTAGCACAAAGTTAATATAGTGATATATGTGAAAATTATGTACATGTATGAATATGAGTCAGTGAAACTCACTTTTCTGTGTAGTTATTATGTACCAATTAAAATGAGAGTTGTTTTTTTATTTTATAAAAAATTTTAAAAATTAATATGGAAATTTTAAGTATAAAATTAATATGGATATTTAAATGTGGAGAATAGTTTCCTATTCTTGCTTTGCCCTCTTTGCTTCATCTCTCACTCAGATGCAAGCCCATAGACTACATTCAAGAATCAGGCTTTGTTTCTTCCCACTTAATGTTTATAATTCCTGTTATCACTTACATTTGATTAGAACTCACAAAAATATTTTTATAAAGTAAAAATTACTGTTTCTATCCTGTTTTTAAGTGAAATTATTACTCAGCCATTTTTTTATCATATTTCCATGACCATAAGAGATTAAAAAAGAAAAAAAAAGTTTGAATACTTGACATAATAGAATGAAAATTGCAGCTAACACTTATTGAATATTTTGTCCGTGGCATTGGGCTTAAAAATTAAACCTTTTTCATATATTAACTCCTTTAATTCACCTATTACTTTAGTGGATAGATTGTTATTCCTGTTTATAAAATGGAGAAATTAAAAGTCATCCTATATGATAAGTAAGATTACAGAGACATATAACTGAGGTGGATGGGACTTAAACATGTGTTTAACATCAATATATGAACCATGCATACTGTGCTGTATTTTATCAAGAATGATTTAAAATTAAACAATTTCTAGTATTAAGATCATTCATTACCTTGATTTTGGCTTTAGTTTGATACTTTCAATTAAATCCAGGGGCACTTAACCACTAAGCCACATCCCTAGCCCTTTATATTTTTTACTCTATGACAGGTTCTCGCTAAGTTGCCAAGGCTGGCATTGAACTTGAGATTCTCTTGTGTCACCAGGTTTATAGCTATACAGCACCCCACCCTACATGAGTTGGTGTTTGTGACGGGTGTTTTAACAACTGACTACAGAGCCAGTGGACCCTCACATGAAAAATCATAAAGCACAATAAGAGTTACTATCCCTGAGATGACTTATCAATTGATAATCCTGAACTGAAAGTGGAGTTTAGGATGGAACAGGGCATTCAGTAGTAGTGGGCAGTTGACTGAATTACAGTCCTTTCTTCTGATTTGGTTTTTTTTTTTTTTTTTTTTTTTAATATTTTTTATCTGAAATTGGATGCAATACCTTTTTTTTTTTTTTTTAGAGAGAGAGAGAATTTTTTTAATATTTATTTTTTAGTTTTCGGTAGACACAACGTCTTTATTTATTTATTTATTTTTTAATGTGGTGCTGAGGATCGAACCCAGCGCCCCCCTGCATGCCAGGTGAGCACGCTACCGCTTGAGCACATCCCCAGCCCAATCCCTTTTTAAAATTTATTTTATGTGGTGCTGAGGATGAACCCAGGGCATCGCACGTGCTAGACGAGCGCTCTACCGCTGAACCACAACCCCAGCCCTCTGATTTGGTTTTTAAGGTTCGTTGTCAGAATGGAGTCCTCTTAGTTACAAAGGGATCCAAGCTTGGGCTTGGAACATAATCTAGGAACATAATTTATATTTAGGAATTTATGTTAAGGAAAATAATTTCTTGATTTTGGAAAATTTATTTTTTTTTGTCTTTGTTTGAAACTAGACCATTTTATAATTAGTAATTGGTAGGTTGAGTGTAAAGGATACCTAAAACTGTGAGTAAAATTTTTTTATTACTACTTGTTGATTTGAATGGGCTATATATGTTTATGTAGTACGAAATTAAAGTGGTCCAGAGGGGTCTATAGTGAAGAATCTTCCTGTCACAGGGCAGCCTCTGATAATCAGTTTCTTTGTTTACCATGTATTTTCTTCCAGAGATAACATATTCTTCTAGCTGTCCCATATAAAGGCAATTGCTATACAGACCATACTGAGCCTTAAGGCTTTTCTTAACTGTATCTGGAGATTGTTTAACATTTTTACTTTGTGAATTTTCTTACTTATTTTTTATAGCTACAAATCTATTGTAAAGATATGCTACAATTTATTTAGTGAAGTCTAAATAAATTCAATGTATTTATATTATTTCAGTCTTTCAAGAACGCTGCTGTAAGGAATCATATGAATATGTCATTTTGCACATTAAAATGAATATTTCATGGGGCTGGGGCTGTAGCTCAAATAAATAAATAAAGATATTGTATCCATCTACAACTGAAAAAATATTTTTTTAAAAATGTATATTTCATATGTTTGCAGGATAAATTACCAAGTTATCAAGCAGTATGTGTATTTATAACCTTAATAACAGTTGCCAAAATCTCCATTCATGAAGGCTGCACTAACCTTGAAGGTGCACTCCCACCAGCAATGTAGGAGAGTTTGTTATCAAATTGCCCAGTTTTGCTAAAGTTTTAACTTGCATATCTCTTATTATCCATGAAGTTGAGTATTTTTTCTTTTACTTTTTTTTTTTTTTAAACCATGGCCCCTGCAATTTATTTTTATTTATTTGGAGATGTGGTCTTGTTCTGTTGCCAGGCTAGTCTTGAACTTGTGGCTTCAAATGATCTTCCCACCTTAGCTACCCAAACACCTGGTAATACAAGCATATGCCAGTATGTCTAGCAAAGCATATTTTCGTGTGCCAAGAATTCATGATTTATCATTTTTAATTTCTGATACATTATTTTCAGATTCCAGATTTAGTATAACCTAAAGAACATTTTTTTTAAAACATTTATTTTTTTAGTAGGTGGACACAATACCTTTATTTAATTTTTATGTAGTGCTTGGAATCGAACTCAGTGCCTCACACATGCTAGGTGAGCGCTTTTTCTCTGAGCCACAACCCCAGCCCCCTAAAGAACATTTTTTAAGCTATTCTCTGTACATTTCTAAAGCAAGAGTAGACAGTATAAAGATTAAGATTGTGAGCTCTGGAGCCAGGTTTATTTCTTGGCTCTCCCACTTCAATCTGTGAGATAGGCAACTTATCTAACCCCCCATTGTCAGTTTTCTTATCTGCAAAACTTCTAGAAATCTGTACATGTATTAAATCAGATAAAGCATAAGAAAACATAGTGCCTAGCACTTAAGAAGAGTGGAAGAAGATTAGCAGTTATTAGCATGCATCTATACTTTGTTCAATAAATCTGTAATAATAATAGTATATGAATAAGTTATTGGTAACTTAGTAATAAAAATGAAATATGCTAAATATAATTGGTGCTGGGAGAATTGTGGGTACTTTGTGGTATTTTAAATGCTTTTTAATATCTTATTTTTTTTTGGTAAGAAGAATGTATTTTGTAGTAGAAAAAAATGTGACATACATTGTTATTAAGTGATTTTTGTTAAAATGCTCTCCACCCCTCTTTTTTTCCATTATAGACAGAGAGTGCATGGGCTGAAGAGTACTCTGAAAAGAAGAAAGGATCTCACAAACGCTCAGCATCCTGGGGCAGTACGGATCAACTTAAGGAGGTCAGGAAGGTGTTCCAAGGAACTGGAAATTTTATCTTTCATTTGGCTAGTTCTTTAAAGTTGTAGGCAGCAACAATTTGTCATTTTTCATTGATTTTTTTTTAATTGAGAGAGAACAACAGAAAAAGTAATTGTATCGATTGGATATTGATTGTTGATGGTTGTTTTTTTGGTACTGGGCATTGAACCCAGGGGCACTTAACAACTGAGCCATATCCCCAGCCCTTTTTTTGTATTTTATTTAGAGATAAGCTCTCACTGAGTTGCTTAAGATCTCGCTAAGTTGCTGAGGCAGGTTTTGAACTCTTGATCCTCCTGCCTCAGTTTCCTGAGCTGCTGGGATTGTGGGCATGAACCACCGTGCCTAGCTTGGATAAAGATTTGAATAGGGAAGTGTACACATTACTTACCTGATTATGTGAGAACTTTTTGTTTTTGGAAGGAGAGTCCATAACTGTCAATACAGTGTAAACATCAGATTTATAAATTATAATGATACAGCAAATTCATGTTTGTTATTTTTCTGTAATGTTTCTGAAATTTAGTAATTCAGTTTAACCCAGTTGATTATGGTTCTATGCTGTGATTACTGTTTCCTTTGCTTATAATTAATGACATTTGCATTTTACACATAATGTGTAAATGAAAGAAAAATTCAGTCAGAGGATAATCATTGAAATTGCATTGGTTATTTAAAGATTATATCTATGAATACATTTCATGGCTTGACTAGATCTTTAAATGCTACTTAATTTTTGGAGCCATTAAAAGTTAGGTATTTAGTAAAGAATTCTGAATCCAAGTTGACTTATGGTAAGAGCAATGAGAGAATAATTGCTGTTCTTTTTGAATTCTTAAAGTTGTAATTTATTTGGTGCTGAAAACTTATTTGCTTAGTACTCAGGAAGCTTGAAGACTGAGAACAATATGTGAATATAGTTCTTTTTCTTTTTTTAATATCTATTTTTCAGTTGTAGTTGGACACAATACCCTTATTTTATTTATTTTAAACCTTTATTTTATTTGTTTATTTTTATGTGGTGCTGAGGATCGAACCTAGCTCCTCGCATGTGCTAGGCGAGCGCGCTACCGCTGAGCCACAATCCCAGCCCTATTTACTTATTTTTATGTGGTGCTGAGGATCGAACTCAGGGCCCTGCACATGCTAAGTGAGTGCTCTACTGCTGAGCCACAACCCCAGCCCATGTTCTGTTTCTTTTTAAAAGAAATGAATTGTGTGTATGTATAAAAATTGTACAAGAAATTGGATATTGCAATCTGGTTTTTAATGTTCAAATGACTTACTAAGGGTAGTTTTACTGGTTCTTATTAAGCAAGGATATATTTTTACTTAGTGTGGAAATAACTCTGGTATACTTGTTTTTCTCTTTTTCAGATTGCAAAATTACGCCAGCAGTTGCAGAGAAGTAAACACAGCAGTCGGCATCATCGAGATAAAGAAAGACAGTCTCCATTCCATGGCAACCATGCAGCTATTAACCAGAGTCAGGTAGGAGCACAGAAACCACAAAATCCAGAAAAGAAATTTGTTCTGGTTATTTGTTACTTTGAAGGTGATTATTTAAAGCAAAAATGTCCAAAACATGTTTAAAACAATAATTTAAATACTGACTTGACAACCTTTATAAAAGAAAACAATATTAAGTTTACAAAAATGATATTTTCTTGTAGTGTAAGATCTGACTTCTAAATGCTGATTATATATTTTGATTTGCCATAGTTTGGTCTTTACTGATTCACTATGTTGGAGGCAGAATAATGCAGAGACATTACCACTGGTTATGGAACAAAAACCCTAGATGATGAGTAGCTTATCCTTTCTAAATTTCAGTTTCCTCATCTGAAGATTGGGAATAATAATACCTGTATCATGAAGTCTTTTGGAAAGGAAAATCTTTGACCACTTTAATTCCTTACATACAGCCCCATGAACTACTTTTGATGGCTTGGTCAGGGAACACTTCTTTTTGACTGAATTGAAATTGGCTGGAGTCTTTTGGCAGGACATGAGCAAGTTCATTTCAGGTCCCATGATTGAATCTTTTAAAGTGAAGGGTTGGGAGTGAAGGAAACTAGATTCAATTTTCTTTCTCAACAGTGAGGCAGTAAACCCTGGAAACTAGACAGCTTTTAGTTCTGCAACTTTCATATCATTTTTTTTTTTTTTAAGAGAGAGAAAGAGAATTTTAACATTTATTTTTTAGTTTTCGGCGGAGACAACATCTTTGTTTGTATGTGGTGCTGAGGATCGAACCTGGTCCGCACGCATGCCAGGCGAACATGCTACCGCTTAAGCCACATCCTCAGCCCTTTCATATCATTTTTTAGGACTGGAATTGGCAAACTATGGCTTGCAAACCAAGTGGTCCACCACCTGTTTTTTGTAAATAAGGTTTTATTGGAACAAAGCCATGTTCATTATTTGTATATTGTTTATGACTCCTTTCTTAGTACAATATCATTGAGTAGTTTTAACAGACTAGCTGGCTCACAAAACCTAAAATATTTATTGCTTGGTCCTTTATAGGAAAAGTTTGCCAACCACTTTTATGGGATGAGTTTCTAAGGATTGCTAAGTATATGTGGATTGTTCCCAGTAGAAAGTATGAGTAACGGTATATATATTTTTTAATATTTTTTGTCTTAAAATATTAATATAGCGGTCAATTTTTATTTTTTTACAAATTTATAGGCTGATTGGTAACTTTATTCCATATATAAGATATTTTAAGGGTTTGGTGGTATGGCTCAGTAGCAGACCGATTGCCTAGCATGTGTGAGGCACTGGGTTCAATTCTCAGCACCACTTAAAAATAAAGAAATAAATAAAATAAAGGTATTGTGTTCATCTACAGCTAAAAAAATATATTTTAAGCTGGGACTGGGGACACAAAATCCCAGCTACTTGGGAGGCAAAGACAGAAGAGTCATAAGTTTGAGACCAGCCTGGGCAACTTGGTGAAAAAAATCTGTCTCAAAATAAAAAGGGATGAGGATATAGCTCAGTGGTAGAGCACCCTTGGGTTCAATCCCTAGTACTTGGGAGATAAACACACATAATTAGACATTAACACATTTAAAAACCTACACAAACTGGATTTATTTCTGAAGAAGCAGAAATGTAAACTTTTCAAAATATGTGAAAAATTTATATTATAATTAAAATTATTTTAATTAATATTCCAAATTTATCAAAATTGGAATATTAATTAAAAACCACACCTCTTCACCCTCAAAAGACTGAAGACTTAGATGGTTTCACAGATCCATCCTTCCCCTCCCTCTAATTCATCCAAAAATAACTTGGTATGTATTTCAGAAAGATAAAGCAAGCCAGTCTATATTTTTACTCCAAGTAAAGATTAAGATGAAATTTCATTGAATTAAGGGGTGTTAATAGGAGTTAATAAGTTTTTAAGTGAATTAAGTTTCACTATAGTTAATAATTTCTTAAAACTGTCCAAAACTTTTTTCCTTGAAACTTGAATTTTTTTTATTAATAAGTGATATTAAAGCATACAAGAAATACATGTTAATTCAAAAACATGCCTTTGCAGAAAAAGTAAAGCCTAGAAAATAGAGCAACTTGAAAAATAAATTTATCTACCTTGAATTTTGCACACTTGACACATCAAGCATCTTGACCTCTTACCACAAATAGGACACATATGCATTTCGATAGTTATGACACCTGGTATTCATGTTGAATTAAACCTCTCAAACTATAAACATGAAAAATTTTCAATTGAGTTATGGATATGGCTTTGTTTTAGTAGCTTTTCTTTCTAGTGCAAAAGCGTAGACTAATGTGTACTTTCAAGACCATTCATCCATTCACCCTGCATTTATTAAATATTTATCTTATGACTGGTACTGTAGTACTCATTAGGGAATATAGAGATAAAGAAATACTGTCACATCCTCATCAGTTCTCATTGGAGAGAGATAAGGAAATAGTTAATTAGAAGATTGTGTGTTAATAGGGTTTAGAGTGGACTGAGAATGGCTTCTCAGAGAAAGTGTTGTCTAGCTGATTCCTGAAAGATAAGTAGGAATTAGCCAGTGTTCTAAAACTAGAAGTAGTCTTGGTCCTGGTTAGGGGTAGTAGTAAAAGATGAAGTTGGAGAAGTAAATAGCAGCCAAACCTAAAAGGCTTCATGTCCTGGTTGTTAACACATTGGGATTTCATCTTTGGGACACCAGCAGACCATTTTTTGAAATCTAGAAGATGGACACATGATCAAATATGCATTTTATAATGGTCATTATAGGTTCAGAGTAAAGAATGAATTTGCAGAAGGATAAGTTTAGAGGTGAGGAAACCATTTAAGAATAGGACTTAGTAATCCAAGTAAGAAATGTTGGTGACCTCAAGTAAGGTAGAAATTTTGAAACTAGTGAAAACAGATAAACTTAAGTGATATTTAGAAGGTGATAAAAAAATAGTTGAACTCTGTTGAACTGCCTACTGAATGGCAAGCACTCTATTCAGTGCTTGTATGTAGTGTAGGTGTTTAAGTCTCATCTTTTGGATTGTATCTCCAGTTTACAGACTAGAATATCAATGCCAAGAGAGATCGGGTATCTTGTCCAAGATCACATGAGCTGGAATTGGGATTCTGAGCTACACATTCAGTCCTCAGAATTTTGAGAATAGGAGACCAGTTCTAGCCTTTACGTACAATTTTAAATATCTGCCTCAATACCAGTTACAAAAATAACTCAAAATAGATCAAAGACCTATATGTAAGAGCTAAAACTAAAAGCTCTTAGAAGAAAACAAGCAAAAATGTTTGTGATGTTGGATTAAGCAATGGTTTCTTAGGTATGACACCAAAAGCACAAGTAAGTAAAGAAAAAGTAGATAAATTGGTTGTCTTAGTCAGCATTTTCATCACTGTGGTCAAAAACACCCAACAAGAATGACTAAGAGAATGGAAAGTTTATTTTGGGAATGAAAGTTTCAGAGGTGTCAGTCCATAGATGGCCAACTATACTGCTCTGGACCCAGGGTAAAGTGGCAGCAACATCATGGGGGAAGGACCCAGCAGAGAAGAACTGTCAGCTCATGGCAGGGTCAGGAAGCAGAGAGAAGGGGAAGGGGGAACAGGTAGTGAGATAGGGAGGAAGGGGCCAGAGGGAAGATGCACCCTTCCAGGTGATGTCCCCAATGGCCTTCCTCCTCCAGCCATGCCACATCTGCTTAAGTTACAACCCATTTAGTCCATTCAAACTAGAATGGACTGGTCAAGTCACAGTTCTCATGTTCTAATCATTTCACCTTAAATATTCCTGCATTAACAGGAGGTTTTAGGGAACACCTCACATCCAAACCATAATATTGACCTTCATTGAAAACTTTTGTGCCTCAAAGAACATCAAAAAGAAAATGAAAAGACAGGGGGAAATATTTACAAATCATTTATCTAGTAAAGAAGTGTTATCTAGAATATATAAAGAACTATTGCAACTCAATAGTTGCAATTTAAAAATGGAGAAAGTATCCAAACAAAGAGTTCACCAAGGAAGATACACAGTCAATAAGCATGTGAAAAAGGTGTTCAATATAATTTGGCAACAGGGAAATGCAGTTCAGAATTCCAGTGAGATATCACTTTCTTGGGGGACGAAGTGGGGGTGGGGGAGGCCGCACTCAACCACTGAGCCACATCCCTAGCCCTGTTTTGTTAGGGGATTTGTTTTAGAGACAGGATCTCACTGAGGTGCTTAGCACCTCGCTTTTGCTGAGGCTGGCTTTGAACTTGCAATCCTCCTGTCTCAGCCTCTTGAGCTGCTGGGATGAGGTACCACTTGATACCCACTAGGATGGCTGTAATTTAAATGACAGATAATGCCAGGCACGCTGACTTACACCTGAAATCCTGGCTAGTTAGGAGGCTGAGACAGGAGGATCACAAAGTTGAGATCAGCCTGGGCAATTTAGCAAGACCCTGCCTCAAAAATAAAGTTTAAAAAAAAGGGCCAAAGATATAGCTCAGTGGTAGAGTGCTTGCCTAACATGCATGAGGCCCTGAGTTCAATCCCCAGTTCCCAGAAAAAGATAGGTATTAACGTATTAAAGAGGATATAGAGAAAGTGGAATCCTCATATTTTAACTGGTAAAAATGTAAAATGAGGGGCTGGGGTTGTGGTTCAGTGGTAGAGCACTTACCTAACGTGTGAGGCACTGGGTTCAATTCTCAGCACCGCATATAAATAAATAAATGAAATAAAGGTCCATCAACA
Organism: Marmota flaviventris; assembly: GCF_047511675.1. Lineage (NCBI taxonomy): Eukaryota > Metazoa > Chordata > Mammalia > Rodentia > Sciuridae > Marmota > Marmota flaviventris. The sequence continues at coordinate 32,525,662 of NC_092508.1, read as the reverse complement.
ACCAAAAAATTATATATTAAAAAAATGTAAAATGATGCATTTGCTTTGGAAGAAATTGTAGCAGTTCCTCAAAAGACTAAACATAGAATTTCCATATGACCCAGCATTTCCTCTTGTAGGTGTGCAGTCAAAAGAATTGAAAACATGTTCATCCACATAAAAATTTATACAGTGCAAAGAAATGTTTTTGAATAATAAACATTATTTTATGCAGCATAGTTCATAATAGCTCACATTTAGAAACAAATGTTCATCAGCTGAAAATTAGTAAATAAAATATGATGTATTCAAATAGTGAAATATGAAATATTATTTAGTCATAGAAAAATGGAGTGTCAATATATGCTACAACATGAATTAACCTTGCAAACATGCTTAGTGAAAGAAGCCAGACACAAAAGGAAATCTTAAGGAAATTCCAGATTAGGAGAATAGGCAAACATGCAGTGACAAAGGGTTCATTGGTGATTGCTTTGGACTGGAAAATTTGGGGGACAAATGGGAATGACTGCTAATGGGTAAGGGGTTTCTTTTGATGTGATTTGGAGATTGACTATAGTAATAGTTGCACAACTCTATTCATAAACATTTTTTAAAAAAATAGTCAAGCACTTTATTTTTTTGTTTTTGGGGGGTGGGAAATTTTGGTGGTGGGTTTGTTTTGAAGTGTCATGGGTGGAACCCAGAGCCTTTTGAGTGCTAGACATATTTTCTACCCCTGAGCTATATTCCCAGCCCTCATTGTACACTTTAAATAGGTAAATTGCATGGGATTGTAAATTGTTTTTATTTTATAGATAAAACTATTATTAAAAAATCTACCAACAAAAGAATACAGATAAATAATAAATATGTAAAATATAATTGCATAGAAATGTTTAAATTGTATTCTTAAAAGGAATATCAAAGGTAAACTAAAAGGTCATTTAACAGTGTAAAGATTGAATACATTGCTCCAAGATCAAACCATTGAGCTTAAAATCTAGGTCCTGCTGCTTGCTAGAGGTATGCAGTTCCTCAGATTTGCTGCATAATAATATTATCTGTTCATTGTGTTGTCCTGATGACTAAATGAAATAAAAATATAAACTTGGCAGTTCTCAGCACATACTTCTTGCTCAGTATGTTAGGCCATTTTAGGCAACACCTTAATGTAAAAGAAGTGAACAGATCAGTTGGTTTCCCTGCCAGTTTCTTATTAAACTTTTTTTATGCCTTTATTTTATTTACTAGTATTTATGTGGTGCTAAGGATTGAACCCAGTGCCTCACACATGCAAGGCAAATGCTCTACCAATTGAGCCCCAGCTCCTTATTAAACTTTTTAAAGCTCTTAAAAATGTATTCAGATGCTTATTTAAAAACTATAAAAAGGGCCTGGGGCTGGGGCTTAGCAGTAGCACACTGCCTGGCATGTGTGAGGCACTGGGTTCAATTCTCAGCACTACAGATAGATAAACAAAATAAAGATCCATTGACAACTGAAAAATATCTTTAAAAAATGAAAATTGCTGCTGTGCAGTAGAATCTTTGTATGCTAGCCCAAGATATGTGATTGAATTTTAAGATTTGACCAGTTGGAAACCAATAGATAGTTCTGCTATGACTTTATTATAGAACATAGCTGTAACTTAAGAACTTGAAGGTGTGGAACCAGATGAGAGATAATGATCCAGGAAGATAGAAATAAATAGTGACAGGAAAGGAAGAATGAAGAGCACCTGGAGCCCCTGGACTAGAAGCCCCTAGGACAGGAATGCCTTTTTTCAGATTTTTTTTTTTTAAAGTAATCATTCTAAACATCAATTTTCATCTCTCTTTGGTTTTATTAGGGATTCCAGTTCATTTATCTCTCATGAATTTCTGTTGAATTACTTAACAGATCTTTTTCCTGCTTGTTTATGAAGGCTTTTTTTTTTTTTTTTTTTTTTGCACTAGGGATTGAACCCAAGGGTGTTTTACCACTGAGCTACATCCTCAGCCCTTTTTATTTTTTATTTTGACTCAGTCTCTCTAAGTTTCTGAGACTGGCCTTGATCTTGTGATCCTCCTGCCTAAGCCTCTGGCATTTCTGGGATTATAGACCTGCATCACCACGCCTAGCTCAAGGCAGATTTTTATCCTTCAAAGTTTAGCTGTTTCTCTCCCCTACCCAGCTGGTGCTTCAATAGATATTCTTCCTGTCTTTCCTGACTCAAGTGTGTGTTGTACTATAGATATTATTCCCATACTTGGAAACAATGCAACAGACATTTAAGTTACAATGTAGATTGACCTTAGGAGAGTTAGTGTTGACCAATTCTTAATTTTTATACAGAATATAAAGTATATAGAAATGTGGAGAGTGTAAATGGAAAATGTAACTTGAAAATGGTTGTCTTCCTAATTAGAAACTTTGTAATTGACTGGAATCTACTGGCGCCTTTCCCCCCCTCCCCCATACAAGGGATTGAACCAAGGGCACTTAACCACTGAGCCACATCCCCAGCCCTTTTTAAAAAATATTTTGTTTAGAGAGAGGGTCTTGCTAAGTTGCTTAGGGCTCACTAAATAGCTGAGGCTGTCTTTGAATTTGTGATCCTCCTGCCTCAGACTCCTAAGCTACTGAGATTATAAGTAAGTGCCACCACGCCTGGCTGATGGTTTTGCTTTAAGGAGAAAATCATAAACTAGGAAAATGAGGTACTTGTTCTTGAGGCTTTCAAAGTACAGATCTGTTGAGAGATTTTTTACCTTAGCACAGTGAACAACTTTTATAATTTCTGGAGCTGTTCAGAGATGAGCCCTTAGTTAATCTGATAACCCACGAATATTTGAACATACTAATTTATATTTAATTTTTTAAAATTTAGGAAGCTTTTTAAAATTTTTATTGATGCATCATAGTTGTACATAATGGTGGGATTTGTTATTACATATTTGTACATGCACACAATAAAACTGATGTATATTTAGAAACACAAATTTTAGTCAAGAGTTGTGGTACATGCTTGTAATCCCAATGATTTGAGAGGCTGAGACAGGAGGATTGCAAGTTTAAGGCCAGTGTCAATTACTTTGAAAGTCCCTAAGCAATTTAGCAAAATAGTGTTTCAAAATAAAAATGGGACTGGGGCACACAGCTGTAATTCCAGCGGCTTGGGAGGCTGAAGCAGGAGGATCACAAGTTCAAAGCCAGCCTCAGCAATGGCAAGGCACTGAACAACTCAGTGAAAGCTTGTCTCTAAATAAAATACAAAAAAAGGGCTGGGGATGGGGCTCAATGGTAGAGTGCCTCTGAGTTCAATCCCTGGTACAAAAAAAAAAAAAAAAAAAAAAACCAGGGGTTGGGGATGTAGCTCCTCTGGTTCAGTTCCCAGTACAAAAAAATATATATATAAAATTTTGCTACTAAATCCCTTAAGGAGCCCTTAAAATGAAAGGTAAAATTTTAAGTATAATCATTTTTGTATTTTTAGATAGTTTAGAATGTAGTTTATCTAAGAATTGGAATTAAAGGAATATTACCTTCTATTTCTTGAAATAGCAATAATATGTTTAATGTAGAAAATCTTTTCCAGACCTCTAACTGGATTAGTTTTAATTTAATTATATAACTATTGCTAATTAATAAGTTATGGTTAAACCTTTGTTTTACTTAACCTAAAATGGTGTGTTGGCTTTACAGAAACGGCTTGCTCATTCCTTCCTTCCTGCCTTCCACACTCCCTCTTTTTCCTTCCTTTCTTTCCTTTGCTTTAAACAAATTAAATGATTGACAAGTAGTTGGTGATACATATATTATATTTGAGAAAAACTTCAGAATGTGTGGAGTGTGATTTCTTTTGCTACCTTGAATTGCAGTAGAAAATATCAGCAAACTAACCAGATGTGTGAAATACTGGTTACTACACTGGCAGGTTCCTGTGTATATGTATTCTCAGTGTGATAACCAGAAAGTCCTTAAGCTTTCTGCACTAAATAGGCTTACTAATACATCTCTTCTTTGTCTGTTTCTGTGATTTAACAGTTATAAAATAAATACATACCTATACCGCCTGATGCAAGATCTTATTTTTGTCATGATAATAAGAAGAGGAATTTGGGGCTGGGAATGTGGCTCAAGCGGTAGCGCGCTCGCCTGGCATGCGTGCGGCCCGGGTTCGATCCTCAGCACCACATACAAAACAAAGATGTTGTGTCTGCTGAAAACTAAAAAATAAATATTAAAATTCTCTCTCTCTCTCTCTCTCTTTAAAAAAAAATAAGAAGAGGAATTTAAGTTTAGAACTGAGTACCATCAATCAGTGTGAAAAATAAAAATTCTGTTTGTATTATATATACTAATAACTCCTGAGCTCTTTTTCAGTCTGCTTCCTGCTCTTCTGGCACAGGAAGAGCCCAGGAACAGATGAAATGACTGCATGACAGAATCATTGTAAGATACTTTCCACTCCTAACTAGTGAGGTATAGGTTTCTTTTTCCCTACCACTTCGTTATTTCCTTTTCCATTTTCTAATACTACTAATTTGAGAAAGGTTTACTCCCTTCCTTGACCCACCAAGAACCAAAATAGAGTGTTAGCATCACTGTCCCAGTGCCTTATCCCTGAAGAAAGTACATATATTCAATTGGGAATGCTTAGAGCCTTTGTTAGACTATACATCAGAATTTTATTTCCATTGGAAAGGAAAGATGATGAGAAAAGATGAAAAAGTTTTCCTACCATATGTCAGTGACTGTCCTTAGGGATATGAAAGACTGATGGGGAATAAACAATCTCAGTGACTCTTGTATATAATTCACTGAAGTTAAAAATAGGAGAGTGAGGACCTGGCAGTGAGGAAGCAGGAGGAGTGTAGAGAGTGCCGATAATTAGGAGATGAGTAGTGTAGAGGGGTAGCATTTGCTACTTGCCTTTCTCTTTTTGTCTCATCTTGTTATATCACCAGTTCTGTCATGGGATAAACCAGTACTGATAGGGCTTATGGGAAGTGAGGAAGTTACTGGCTATGAGCCTTAAAATGGAAAGAGTGAAAAAACAGGAACTCTAAAAGATAGGTAGCTAAGACTGGTTGACATTCAGTTGTGCTCATCTGTAAGGACTATATCTGACAGTTGAAGTGTACACACTAAGTCATTTGTGAGCTGCTTTTTGAAAAAAAAAAAATTTGCCACTTTTTATTATGTCCTTCAGCAAATAACTATAGGCAGATTCCTAAAGATACAATATTAAGGCAGACAAGTTATGATGGTATAATCCTGTCAACTTTTTCCTTTATTTTTTCAATTAAGGTAAAATTGACAATTTTTGGTTGGTACAGTTCTGAGAAATTTTTTGAATAAAGTACTGGGGATTGAACTCAAGGATATTTTACCACTGAGCTATAGCCTCAGTCCTCTTTATTTTTTTAAGTTTTGAAACAAGAGTCTCACTAAATTATTGAGGCTGACCTTAAACTTGCGATCCTCTTGGCTCAGCCTCCCAAGTTGCTGGGATGGAGACATGTACCACAGTGCCCAGCTCAGTTCTGTGAATTTTTTTTTTTTTAAAGAGAAAGAAAGAGAGAGAGAGAATTTTAATATTTATTTTTTAGTTTTTGGCGGACACAACATCTTGGTTTTGTATAGTGCTGAGGATCGAACCCGGGCCGCACGCATGCCAGGCGAGCATGCTACCGCTTGAGCCACATCCCCAGCCCCAAGTTCTGTGAATTTTAATGTGTGTGGACTATACTACCACCACCAATCAAGCAAGCAAAAACATTCCCTCATGTTGCCCCTCTGTAGTCACACTTCTTCCATCCCTAACCTCTACTGATCTGCCCATCACTCTAGTCTTGCCATTTTGAAAATGTCACATAAATGGAATCATGAATAATGTAATCTTTTAAGACCATCTTTTTACACCCAGCAGTAGTGAACTTGGTTTATCTGAGTTGTTTCTGTTACCTAGTAGTATTCCATCACGTGGATGTACCATAGATTGCCAAAGTTGAAACCTTGTGTTGAAGAACATCTCTTTGTGATTTTAATTTGTGTTACCCTAGTGAATATTTTTTTTCATTTCCCCCCATCTGTATATTCTGTTTGGTGAAGTGTCTTTTCAAATCTTTTGCCCATTTTTAAATTCATGTACCTGTTTTCTTATCACTAAGTTTATATAGTCTGGATAAAAGTCTTTTGGTGGGTGAATTGCATATATTTTCTCCCAGTCTCACTTGTCTATCCATTTTCTTAGTATCTTTCACAGAGTTAAATTGTGTGGTGGTGTGTGTGTGTGTGTGTGTGTGTGTGTATGTATGCAAACTACTTTGGGTGATGCTCCGTATATCACTGTTTTTGCTCATGGGAATTACTTTTGGTGTCATGTCTTAAGATAATTTTTTTTTTAAGGATAACTTTCAGACTTGAATCAGAACAACCTACTTATCACAGTACTGATTTTCCTTTTTTCTTGCTTATAACTTGTCAGTGGAAATGAGATCATCTTTAAGGGAAATGGGAAATTTGTCAAGAAAAAAAATATTTACACTACCTTGGAAAATATTTTTATTAATTATCTAAGGTTAGTAAAGATTCATTAGAGAATTTATGATTATCACAGGATAGGAAAGTACTGAAGAGAATTTGGCAAATTTAAGAAGGTAAAAGTGAAAAATAACATATAGTTTCATAGAATATAGCTGACTGTTTTCAGTATTTGTGGTTATCTATAGTTTGATAGAACCTTAAGTTCAGCCCCAAATCCATGACTCCATGTTACCTTCTCAGAGCCTAATTTTTAAAAAATGTTTAGATGTGGGTGGTAGTAGAAGCATTTTATAGAGCTTTTATAAAAGCAAATAATGTGTATAAAATGCTTGAAACAGTGCCTGGGACATATTAAGTATTTGATAAATGTTACTTGTTTTAAAATGTAAATATCAATCTTTATAAAACCATTTTCCTTGTTAACATTAAAGTTAGCATTTAGATAATATTGTTGAGTTTTTTAAAACAATGTTGTTGGGTTTTTTTTGTGGGTGGGCTACCGGGGATTGAACTCAGGGGCACTTAACCACTGAGCCTCATCTCCAGGTACCCCCATTCCTTTTTTTTTTTTAATTTTGAGACTGAGGCTGTCCTTGAACTTGTGATCCTCTTGCCTCAGTCTTCCAAACCACTGGGATTTCAGGTGTGCCCCACCCGTCAATAGTTGATAATGAATTTTAAATTAAGTATTTAATTTTGATTATGATCAATACTCTAGAATAAATATTACTTCTGTTATGTTACTTTCTTTTATTTATACGTACATTTAAATACACATATGAGTATGTATGTAGTTTTGAATTCTAGAATGTAGTGGACCCTTTGTATCACTATTGTGTACAGCTCATTTTATAGCTCACAGAGCAAAAATCAATATGTACCTTTAGTGGTTGATTCCATTCACATCAGGAAAGATGTATAAAAGATCAACTATACTAAATCTAAAATAATTGGTTTTGGTACCTGTTATAAATAGACACAATACCTTTATTTTCTTTATTTTTATGTGGTGCTGAGAGTTGAACCCAGTGCCTCACATGTGCTAGGCAAGCACCCTATCACTGAGCTACAACTCGGCCTCTGTTCTCTACTGTTAATTGATTTATAGGTATGGAACATTCTGTTACCTTGCCAGTGGCTTTTATAGCTTGTTCATGTTGGGAAAATTTCACACGGATGTCATATTGCTTAAAGGCTAGACATTTTAATAGCCTTATAGATTATTTGATTATACCTGCTTTAAAATTTTCCTAGATTAAAAAATTATATGATTATCTAGATTTATGCTAAATAATTTTCTGGAAAATTTAACTCCCATTTATGTTAAAAGTTCTCAAAGGAGCTGGGAGGCTGTTGCTTAGTGTGGAGCATTTGCCTAGCATGCATGAAGCCCTGGGTTCAATCCTCAGTACCATCAGTAAAAAGAAGAATGCTCAAGAACATAAAAATTAAGGAATACTTTCTTAATATATACACAAACAATATTTAATGGGTAACATTAGAAACATACCTACTAAAATTAGGAATGAGGTAAGGATTCTCACTGTCTTCACTTTTGTTCATATTATATTAGTGACATGGTGTTAGCTAATGCAGTGTGAGTCACCATTTGTGATACAGAGTAGGCAACTGACTGATAATTGTTTAAAAATTTCACCATTACTTATGCCTAACAATGTATAAATTAAAGGAATGAGACCTTTTTTAATCTATGAAGCTTAGCAAAAGTTAAGAAAAAATAAGCCTAGTGTTTATAGTTTGGTAAAAAATGCATTTTCATACAATGCAGATAGAAGTGTAAGGAATAAAAATATTTTTTTGTTCTGCTTATGTTATGGATCAAAGTCCTGAAGATCTCTCCTGTTTTTTACACCAAATGTTCCTCTACCAACATATAGCTTGTTTCCAGTATTTGTGGGGATAATCTTTTTCTGTATGAAATATGAAATATGTATATGGTCTGTTGTACATGTATTGATTTTTTATTAAATAAACATTAGGAAATAAAGGAAGAGTGTTCTTTAACTCTATGTTTTGGCAAAGCATCCGGGTATGTAAGGCTTAATTCCAATAGGAGGAATAGTGAATGTTAAGAAATTAGGTGTGTGTTTTTCCTCCAATCCATAGTATTTTTATTTTGGTTTGAGGAAAGAGACAAACAAAAGAAATGTAAGAACTACATTGAGTATTAGCTTTATAGTTTTCTGTTGGTAAATTTGCAAAATAATTCTATCATTCATCTTCTAAAAGTCTTACAAGTGGTCTTACCTTGCAGATTACTCTGTGTACTTGAAATTTGTAGTTTAACTAACTCCAGGTTATATTACAAATTTAAAGTTTTGTAAATTTGGAGTGTGTGTTAAAGTTTTATTTTCCACCAGTACTTGACCTGTGACACTGATTGTGATTTAGCCACTGGCCAAGATGGATGTAGAGTTGTCACCACTTAAGAAAGCTGAAGGGGATATAATCAGGACACATAATCAGAATAAAATAGGCCAAGATAATAGATCTATGGATATGGCTAGCCTTTTTCTCAAAAATATCATTTTGGAAATTATTTACAGTGAATCAGAGATCTGCACGGTAGAATATGGCTCAAAGATAAAGGAGTTGAACCTTCTTTTTTTCCCCCTGGTACCAGGGAGTGAACCGAGGGATGCTTAACCATTGGGCTACATCACTAGCCCTTTTCTTAATATTTTATTTTAAGATAGTATCTTGCTAAGTTGCTTAGGGTCTCACTAAGTTGCTGAGGCTGACTTTGAACTTGCGATCCACCTACCTCAGCCTCCCAAGCTGCTGGGATTATAGGCGTGTGCCACCACACCTAGCAAACATATTTTTAATTTTATAAATTTTCTTGAAAAACAGAACATGTGTACTTTTCCATGTTCTTTCCTTTGGTAGTGGATGCTGAGAGTGAAAGAGGGAAGTGAAAAAGGAGATGGAAGTAAAAAGGAATAAATATGAGAAGCTTAAGAGTATAATGAGGGGGAAAAAAGGGAAAGATGAGTTAGACACCATATGTAGAAGTCAATAAATGAGACTTGGGAAAAATGTGAAAAGACAACATTATTTAAGAAAAAAATATGTAATAGGGAAAATAAAAAGTTAAAATTGGAGCTGCTTTTTACTGAGCATCCATACCATTACAGGCCAGGCACAGTGCTAGGTGTCCCCTCATTTCATCCTCAAAACTATGAGGTAGGCTGGTAGAGCACTTGTCTAGCATGTGCAATGCCCTGGATTTGAACCTGAGCACCACAGAATAAAAACAAATCACAAGGTTGGTTGCTGTGTCCCACCTTGCAGATGAGGGCCCAATATTAACCCAGCACCAAGAGGTGTGCTTCAGAGGACAGTTTCCCTGTGGCCTACTTTTTTTTTTTTTTTTTTAATAGTACTGGCAATTGAACCCAGATCCTTGTGCTTGCCAGGCAAATGCTCTACCACAGTTACATCCCCTGTACTCCTTGACTTTTTTCTCACAAATTTTCTGTGAGTTACAAGTATTCTTATTGTGTTATTCTGTTGTTATCATTATTAATTTTAACAGTGAATGAGAGTAAAACTTGAGAAAAATAGACTCAGTGCTAAGTTCTGAATCAGATAACAAAGTTGTCCATTGAATGAAACTAGTGATAATTTACTAGAGGCCCTGTTAATCTTTGTCTCCTTTAGCTTCCCTGAAAGAGATTTTTCAAAGAAACTTTCCTAATTGAAGGATGGATTAGTTCCCTTTCTTTAGGAGATAGCAGGACAGTGTGTAAGATGATCTTCTAACATACTGTTGCAAAACTTTGGCAGATAACTCCATAATGCTTGTTTCATATTTTATTTTGAGTATCTTATCAGTAAACCAAATAATATCCTATAACTATGTAATTATGTTTCTTTTGAGAAGTAATGCTGTGATAATGAAAACATTTTAATTTTAAAAAATTAGATACAGGCTTTGGAAAAGAAGAAAAATGCATTGTATCATTTTTTGAACAAAACACATTAAAAATCATCCCAAAAAAGCTACAAATGATTAAATTTCATAGGAAAGTTATTTTCAGTTTTACAGTCTTGCTGCTATACTTTGGAAGTTGTTGATTTTCCAATCAAAATTTTTTTTTCTTTTATAATAACTACTTTTTATTTCTTTCCTGAAATATAGATCATCATGGTACTTAAAGTTATCTGAACTGAAATCTGAACTCTGTTACAGTCATGAAAGAATTTCTGAGATTGACATTCTTGTAATATTTTCCTTTATCCAATTCCCTTTCCAGTTTATCATGGATGTGAATAAATTTCTAAAATTCTACCTTGATTGTCTTGGATTTTGGCATAAATTACGTTTCATGTGTAACTAAGGAGCAGGTCTGGTAACTCACTTTTTGTTAGGCCTGTAACTTTGGTTTGTTTTTTAATTATGTTAACAGGAAGTATATTCAATCTAGAGAATTAAAAAGTAATGTTAAACTTAACTCTTTTCTTCTCTACCTCATTTTCTTAAGGCTCCTGTTCCAAAGAGTGCCCTTATTCCAGTAATTCCTATCACCAAATCAACAGGTTCCCGGTTCCGGAATAGTGTGGAAGGACTGAATCAGGAGATTGAAATAATAATTAAAGAGACTGGGGAAAAGGAAGAGCAACTTATAGTAAGTAATCTTGTATCTTAAAATCACCCTTACACATGAACTCTTCTAGTTATTAAAAAATTCACAATTTTGTTTTTCATATTTACTTAGGTTTCTTGCTTTTCATTCAAAGAAATTGAAAAATTATTACATATGAAAAACTCTGACCTTAACAAGCATTTGGAAATTTTTCATTTCTTTGCATGTTATAGAGGCAACTGATCTGATTTAAATTAGGATCCTTAAACAGAAACTGCTTTTTATTCATCTGTATTTAAAAATCACAAGAGAAGCAATGTATTTATCATTAAACAAAGATTTAGCTTACTAGTTTAGAAGAAAGGTTATAGGACAGTGAATACTGTATAAGCATGAAAATACCAGTTCCTTCTTGTCAGTTGCTGTTTGTTTTTGGTTGACATGCCTGGGTTTACCTTCATGAAACACCGGTAGAAATTAGCTTACCCTTTTTACTAGAATGCACAGAAAAGGGGTTCATGTATAAAACACCATGTGAAAATTTACTATTTAGACTTTAAATACCTCTAAGCCTCTATTATTCAGTGAGGGAATTATTAGGGAGCCAGAAGTAATAAGTTTTTGACGTTTAAGATCCTCTTGAGAAAAAAACTATTAGTTTAGCTTCTTAGAGAAAACACAACTCACCACAAACTCTCTTCCATTCTGTGTGAGCGGTTACACTTTCCCTGATGTAATAAAAGTAAATTAATCAAAGGTATACAGGGAATTGGTTATCCTGCTAAGTGAGCCACACAAACTTTCTTCTGAGTGTTTCCTTGATTTCAATTCCCTGTAATTAGCATTGCTTTGATTAACCTTTCCTTCAATGAGGAGGATTTAAAAAAACAAGCCAGGTGTGGTGGTGTACATCTAGTGGCTGGGAAGGCAGAGGCAGGAGGATCTCAAGTTCAAAGGCAGCCCCTGCAACTTAGTAAGAACCTGTATCAAATTTTTAAAAGAATGTATAAAAAGGCCTGGGGATGAGAATGTAGCTCAGTGGTTAAATGCCTCTGGATTCAATCCCTGGTATCCAAAAACCCCCAGGAAAACTCTTTGCATGATGTGTGCAGGAGGAGAAAGGAGGTCAAAGGGCCTGTCATCATCACTAGTTCACACTATGGATAACCTTTTCCTCTTTTTTAGGGAACCAGATGTTACAGCTGATTTTCTCCTCTTTTTACTATGATTATTCTTTATAATTTTAAAATAATATTAAGGGAGTTTGGGATATAGCTCAATGGTAGAGGGCTCACTAGCATATATGAAGCCTTGGGTTCATTCTCCAAAATAAACACATACATACAGGCATCTATCCATCTGTCCATACATACGCTTAGGGTTGGGGGTATTGCTCAGTGGTGGAGCTGTTGCCTGGCATGTGCAAGGCCCTGGGTTTAATCCCCAGTACCACAAAAAATAATAACATTTAGTACTAGGTAGATAATTCAGTGCAATTTATATATACACCAAGCATTGTCTTCCTGCTGTGTGCCAGAATCTGGGAAGATAATTTTTTCACCCAGAATGACCAGTGGGTAGAGTTTGATTAGTCTTGATTTCACTAATGAGCAGCACAAAGATACAATAATAGGAGAGAATTTGATTTGTGAGTTTCTGGCACTTCAGGAAAGGTTGACCTTTGGTACATAGCTGATGAATTTCAAAATCATTGGTAAATATATGTATATTTTTAAATTTTTATAATAGCCACAAGATATTCCAGATGGACATCGTGCACCTCCCCCCCTGGCACAGAGAAGTAGCAGCACACGTAGCATCGACACACAGACCCCTGGTGGGGCAGACAGGGGAAGCAACAACAGCAGCCGTTCTCAGTCTGTGTCCCCCACCTCATTCCTTACTATCTCTAACGAAGGCAGCGAGGAGAGTCCTTGTTCAGCTGATGACCTGCTTGTCGATCCCAGAGATAAAGGTATAATACTGGTAGAATTTGTCACTGGATGATGGCTGCATATCTGTCACCTATGCAGGCTTTCACTCTGTTCATTTTCTATCAGAACACACACACTGGATGCTGCCCAGAGTAATGGTGGCGTCAAAGCACAGGTTTAAAACCATGAGTTTGCTGTGGTGCTTAGGTGATGGTCTAGTTGACTGGGTTTATGGGTTTTTATTTATACTTTTAAATTTTTTTTTTGCACTTGTTAATTACAACTTCCTTGTTACTGAGTAAATGAACATTTGTTCTATAGAGCATTTTGTTCTCTGTCACCTTATTCTTCATGATGTTATTACCTTGATACTTGTTAAGTAAATGTGAAGCCTTCAAGTTAGTGATTTTTAGGATCTGTATTTTTGATATTTCTAATAAGTATTACAGTGATTTTTTAACAAAAGAAAGATGAGTGTTTAAAGGAAATCTGAAGTGAAAAGTTGGAGGATACTTTATACCATAAAAATAACATGGAGACAGAAACAGTTTGAATATTAAGTACAAATGTCCTACCTTCTAAAACAGATATGATAATTTTATCTATCTCTATCAGGGCAATATTTTGTTAACCCAATTCTAGTTACTATATGCACTTGAAAGCAATAATATGACATTTATTTGTAAATTCTGTTGTTCAGTTCAGTAGTTACTTATTTAGAACTCTCTACATTACCAGTATGTTGAATGTCCTAAAATGCCTCATTGTTATGACTAGACTAGTCATTACTACTAATTGCCTAAATCATTGAAAATACAGCAAGTACAGAAGTTGGAAGATTTGCTAAAGTCACTTCAAACTCTGGAATATTATTTGAAACTTTTTTTGTTATCCTCTAGGTCAAATAGATGGCTATTAAAATGTGTCCCTTGGTTTTTTTTATACTTTCTGCTTTTGCATGTAGGAATTCCATAAATTATGTGTTCTGATTTGTTTAGAATTTTAGGAGACTAGTGAACGGTTGGCTTTTTTGAATTTCTTTTATAAGAAAAAAAGGTCACAGTGCTACTGCCAGCAAGGAATTTGTAGTTAACTAACACAGATTAAAAATTTAGGACCATTATGTAACATATCAGGAATTCTAAGTTTTATAATATAAGCTGAGGACAATAGCATTGAACAGGAATATCAGAATAATGAATATCAGAGTAATTTGAGAAAATTTCAAAATATTTGTGGCAGACTTTGAAGGAAATTTTGGAAAAATGAATAGATTTGCCCTTTTAGGTGAGGGGAAGCTTATAGCAAAGGAAGTGTTTGGTATATATTGGCTCTGACTACCTGGAGCAAAGACTGTGACAAGAGGAGCAGAGAGATCAAGTTGAGAGACTGAAGGCAGGCCAAGAGTTGTTGATGGTAAGCAACCATTGAAGAACCATTCCAGACACTCGTGCTGGGAAAAGATGGAAGTAGTGTTTGAGTGTATTTCTGTGAATAGAACAGGAATAAGGCAGCCAGCTAGATTAGTGTTCAATACCAAGGATTAAGTGATTCAGGCCTAGGCTATAATTATAAATGGAAAAGAAGTAAAAATGCTGTATTTGTTTATGTATTTATTTAATAAACATTAATTACACATCCCTTTTAATAGGGGTTGTGTTAGATATTGGGGTGACATTGATGAATAAAGCACTGTTCCTGCCCTCAAATAGTACATGTGTAGGGGAAGCCAAGAATAATTAAGTATAGCATGATAGTATATTTTTGTTGTATTTCTTAGTAATTCAGTGTGTCATTTCTTGCAGAGAATGGGAACAACTCTCCTTTGCCCAAATACGCAACCTCACCAAAACCTAACAATAGTTACATGTTCAAAAGGGAACCTCCTGAGGGTTGTGAAAGGGTCAAAGTCTTTGAAGAATGCTCGTAAGTATCCCCTTAAAAAATTTTTATTATGAGAATGTTCAAATAAATTGAAAGAACAGTGTAGTCATCACCCACATATCTTCCACCCAGATTATGTGATTAACATTTTACAATCTTTACTAAAAGAAACCACAGTACTCCAACTTAACCTCAATACTATTGTCATACTGAAGAAAATTAACAGTAGTGCTTAATACCTTCTAACATCCAGTTATTATTCAGATCTCCTCAGTTGTCCCCAGAATATTTTCTGTGGTTGTCATTTTTGCACTTGTATCCAGTCAAGTTCACACATTGAATTTAGCCACATGTTTAGTCAAGAGAGACCATGGAGATTTCACCTAGTGCAAGTCCCTTATTTCTAGGATTTAAGTCCACTTCAGTTTTTGCTCACTTTGGTCTCCAGTTCTGTAAACACTGTAAACAATTTTTAAATACTTTGCCAATATAGGAAATAATTCTTTTACTTTATAGAATTAATTATGTTATTATGATGAAGATGAGGTAAGAGGCAGGGTTTTTTTAGTTTTTGTTTTTTGGAGATGTGGAAATAAACTCGGTGTCTCATGCATATTAAGTACATACTAAATCTGTACATAGCAAATACACTACTGAGCAAACTCCCAGCTCCAGAAACAGAATTTTTATCTGTAGCATCTAATACCCTTCATATTTTATCTTAAATATTTGTGTTGACTGGTACTCCAGTTAAGTACTTCCATCTTAAACCCATATTTCACCCAGAAAGATACAGCCTTGTGTTTTCAATAACTGAGGCCTCTTGCTTTCCAAGTAATAGTGATGGGTGTGTGAGATAAGCACATTAGAGATGAACATTGTTTGGGGATAAGATGACAGTTCTTGCCCCTTACTCTCCAACTCACTGTGGCTAAGAGCTACCATTTTTGCTTTTTCTTACTGTGAAAACTAAAAGTACAATATGGAGGTAGTCCTCCAGTTCACCCAGGTTGAATTTTTTCTCTCATCAACATCTTGGGCATCCTTTTGTTTCTCTTATGTACTGTTCTGTCGGTGCTTCTTTTAACACAAATTCTGAATAATCTCGTCACACAAAGAGCACTGTCTTTGAATCCCATCAGCTCCTCTACCAGGAAACACCAGCTGTCAGTCTCTTATCTGCTTCTGTGACAGTAATTAAAAAATCTTGTGTTAGCAACTGCTTATTTTAGTCCCCCCCCACCCCCGCACTATGTCAGTCTATAAGTTTTAACTGATGCCAGCAGAGTTTAAGTATTTTTGCAGATTTACTCTGTGCATCCCTGCATCACAATCTCCTGGGGAATTTGTTGAAATGGCAGATTCACAGGCCTTAACACAGGCCTAATAAATCAGCAAATGTGGCAGTAAAGCCTGAGTTCTGCATCTTTAAGCATCTCAGATGACTTTATGCTCAATTTGAAAATGGTGGCTTAGACCTTTTCATGAGAGTTCTTAGGAAGTGGGATTGTTCTAGGACTAGGGGGTGTAGCTCAGTGATAGAACATTTGCCTAGCCAAGAAGGAGGGAGGAAGGGAGGGAGGGAGGAAGGAAGGAAGGAAATGACTTTGAGTATTTGTTATATAGATTAGTGTCATATGTTATCTGCCTTAACACTATTACATGAGGACTTATTGAACTATTTGTATCTCTACCATACTTTGTATCTCATGGGAGAGGGAAAAAAAACAGAAGTGTGTTTGTGTGGATGGATACACAGATAAAATAAAACAAGGTAAACCCTAAGACATTACATGTTTTATGGCATATGGATCTATTATTAGAAGGCAAACCTACCCTTTTTTTCAATATAATGTTTACTATTTTACTGGTAGAGATGAACATAAAGATAAAGAATGTGTAGCACACAAAAAACTATTAATATTTTAATTATGCTCCAAAGACTAATTAGTAGTAGTAACCTAAGGGCAGATTTTTTAGAGGTGATTTTAACCTTCTGTCAATAAAACAAGTTACTCAAGAGTTTAAAAACATTAGTCTCTTCTTGTCATAGCTATGTCAAAATTAGAACAAAACCCAGTGGACTCACAAACATTAAACTAAGGTAGTAGATTATTGCTTCTAATTTAAAAGTTTAGCTTGTTTAATTATTGTTTCAAGAATACTCTTACTTTTGATTTAAAGTAGTAACTCTGACTTGAACTGCAGTTTGGGATTGGAAAGAGGTTATCTCTGGTTTCTAGAAATCTGTTTACTTGAAAGAAAATAGGTAGTTAGATTTGGGCGCAAAAAGGCAAGACCACATTTTGTTGTCTCTACATACTCTTTTTGATAACTGCACATATGAGAGCCTTGCCAAATGTACTCAGTAAGTTCTTTTTAATGAAGTTAAATATTCTCTTGCTTGATCCCAGCTAAATCCTTGACCTCAGACTCATAGATAATTATGGGCTCTTTGCAGTATAGAGGTATCTTTTAGTTATATCTGTGTTGGAATAACTGCTTAAGGAAAAATAAAACTTTAAAACCAGCTCTGATTTTCTCTTTTAAATTTACTATGTCTTCAGCTTTTTTATTAGGAACAAAGTGATGACTGAGTTGGGGATTAAAATCAAGAGCAACACTGAACTTCACCATCCTTCAGCCAATTCCCCCAAATTCCTTACCCCTGCCCTTTGTGCTCCCAGTTCCTTTCTTAGTAAATAAAGAACTTAATCCCAAAATCCTTGGTACAGACTGCAGGTTCTCTTTCCATGGCTTCTCCCCTTTTCTCTGTCCCCACCCGCTCCCTCAATCTATGGGAAGGGCAGCACATCAGACTGGATGCTTAAGAGAGCCCAGAATAGTGTCAAACAAGAACCTTTCAGGAAGGGCGACTGGGGAGTGCAACTTGATAAAATGAGGGCTCCAGGAACCTGGGCTACCAAAATGGGGCCTGGAGCCAGAGAAAGTATATCCCCTTTGCTGGTTGTTTTGTTAGAGTTATGTGCTTATGGGGTCTCCATGAATCAGGGCACACACTTTTCTCTTTCCCTTCCAGTTTATGGCTTGAAAACACAGATGAGTCCTGTTTCAACCTAAGTGTTCATTTATTCAGGTTATTCCATTCTTGATTTCACTTTAATTTTGTGTCACTTCCATGTTGTGTTAAAAAAATTAATTTTTTAAGTATTTTTAATTTTTATGGAATACCATTAATACCAGAAATCTACTTTTCAACAATTTGGGATAATTTTCAAGATTATCTGGGGACAGCGAAGAATTTTGCTTCAGTGAAAACTTCGAAAGCCAAGGACTATTATTTTGATTTTGCATTTACATTGTGTAAATGTAAATCATGGAAACCATCGTAGTCAACTCAGTGAATTACTTGAGAGATTCTTTTAAGAGCACTTGAAGAGAAAACACATGCCTGTCAAAGTTTAATCCTTCAGTGGGGGAACTTAGTAGAAGGTAGATATTGTGTATCATTAATTTCCTTGTGTTCTCCTTTCAGAATAGTGCAGACTTTGGAAAAATCATGGTAATGGAACACATTTTTATCTTTAAATATCTGGCTTTTCTTTAGCTTTAGGAAATTATTCCTCTTGGTTATCTCAGGTCTTCCTTGACATGCAGTTGGTCATCAGCCTGAGCCCCCCACATGGTAATAGGGCTGTCAAGGAACTGAACATGAGTGATGAATGGTGCTCTTCTGGGATCTAAGATACGTATTTTGAATTATGCCTAAAAACACTTGGGTCCTTGACATTTGAAGCTTTTCACATAGCTTCAGTTTTGTGTTCCCTTTATGTATCTATGAGTTATCTGTTTTTAAAAAAATTAAAGAGGTTTTTTCCAGTGTTAAGTGACTTAATGTATTGGGTTGTCTGTTCTGTGTCTAGACCAAAACAACTTCATGAAATTCCAGCCTTCTACTGTCCTGACAAAAACAAGGTGAATTTCATTCCTAAAAGCGGTTCTGCTTTCTGCCTCGTCAGCATCCTCAAGCCACTCCTTCCCACACCAGATCTTACCCTCAAGGGCTCTGGCCACAGCCTGACAGTCACCACTGGCATGACAACCACTCTGCTTCAGCCCATTGCTGTGGCCTCCCTGTCTACAAATGCAGAGCAAGACCGAGTCTCCCGAGGAACCAGTACGGTCTTGCCATCAGCCTCCCTTCTCCCACCCCCAGAACCAATCGAGGAAGCCGAAGGATAGGCCCCAATGCTTCATGGCCATGGTTCTGGAAAATGGAGAACCTCCTCAGATCGCTTGACTATGATGGCAGCGTGGGCTCCCAGTTGGCTGTGACATGCTCCAGCTTTCCAGTGATAGTGAGGCTTCTGGAAGAGAGCAGCCCCTCTGACTGCTCTGCCCCACTCAAGAAGGCCAGCCCTCAGTGCTTAGCCTGCTTTTTCTTAAAGCACTGAATGAAATAAGAAAGTCTCATTTGGAAGGACAATATCACATTGTTTTTGTTTTCAAATTAGACTTGTTTAAACACACACACACACACACACACAAAATCTGATCCCTGAAAACATGATTCCTGAAGGGAGACGTGAATGATGCTGCAAGAACCATCTTTTATATGAAAATGACTATTTTATAATGCCAATGTTACATTTCTGAAACGTAGCAAACAGGATGTTCAAAAGATTCTTTGGTGGCCTCTGTTTCTTGTTTCCCTTTCTAGATGTGTACTTTTCTCAGCTGTTTTCAGCTTTGGGACCAAAGGGATTGTTGACATTTTCCCAGCAGTCTTAATCTCATGACTATGTTCTTCTCCCAAATAAGAATTGATAATAAGTAAATGCATTGAGCAAGTATATATAAAAAGAGATACAAAGCAATATTCGTACATTATGTGATTTATGTTTTTTGATGTCTAAAGTTTGTGCTTTGGGTGAAATATTTGTAAAACTGCTGTTTTCTTCACTTACTGTACACATTTCACCATGTGGTCAGAAAAGTTATAGTCTGAAGATAAATGCTTTAATATGTTCTCACCCATGTTGGAACTTGGTTTAAGAGTCGTGAGCCAAAAGGAAAACTACCCAGTGTTAATTGCTAAATAGGATTAAGGAGCCCTTTGGTTTTCTGTGAAGTGTGTATTGCGCTATTGCCCTCCTTTGCCACAGGTGTCATTCTGCCTTTAGTCATCACTGTATCATAGTCCCAAGAGACCCTAAAATGGCTGTGCATGGATTTCCTCCTTTGCTTTTGTGATGTTGTTGTCTTGTGGATTTGGTCAGGGTCAGTAGTTTGCCAGGAGTGTAATCCATTGAATAGTGATCCTTAGCCACAGAACCTTGAGACTGACTTTTTCTTTATGGTGGTTGGCACTGAGATTTATTGCCTACAGATTTTGCTAGTTTCCTCTCAAATACTCCACACAGTGGAGAAAACAGATAAGAGCTTTGGAGCATAAACAACACTCACCTTGAAAAATCCATACTGTTTTGGATTTGGGCTCATCCTTAGACAAACCTACTGCCAATATCACAAGACAACAGTATTTCATTTCTGGGTATGTGGTAGTAAAATTAAGGAGCAGCTCTGTTTGAGAAATGAATTTCAGCAAAACAGTGTCAATTAAAAAGCATCCTTTAAATATCTTCATTTACTATGTTATGATGCAATAAGTTACTGTTCCTATACAAATTATAGGCAGAAAAAATTTAAGTCCTCTTTGCAAAGGGTTACTGTGTCAAAGGTTAATATGTCAGCTTGTCCAGACAAATTCCATCAAGGAAAACCTAGTGGTAGCAATAAATCTTCTGAAAGGACTTTTATTTGTCTACCTTTACACATCTAAGCAATTTAAAATATGCCCTATTAAGTTTAAAATGTATTTAGGTAAATCAGATAATTGCAAACATTTGAGATGAATCTGTCAGGTTTTAGTTGATAGGACTGATGAATTTGGGTACTTTTTCCATCTAAAATTTAATTTACTAGGAACTAGTAAATTGTGGCTTTTAAATCAGTAAAAACTCAGTTATTGGGGGTCTTAAATTTTCTGGTTGGTTGGTTGTTGTTGTTGTTTTTTTTTTGAGTACCTTGATTGTTTGCCTTCTTTCTTATGCCTTTTGACTTTGCTCTTTCACCAGTGAGTATCTGCTGTATTGGAAACTGAAATCAGGTGAGTTGATATGAATCAGGAAGGAGGTAGTTAAAAATAAGGTTTTGGTTTTTTTTAAACCACCAGGTTTTGTTGTTGTTTGTTTGTTTTTACCTGAATATTGTTAAATATGTGTTCTTTCCTCCACCTTACACTTCTTTCCTTTTCTATCTCCAAGGGTGTTTTACAACAGAATGTCACTTTGTTAACAGTATATCTTTTTTATATTTGTCAAATTCACATCTTTCTGTAGAGTTTCAAATATCCTTAATCTGAAGTAATTAAAATCAGAGCAGAAGAGTTGTCAGATTTACTATTAACTGTCTTGTTAATAGAACTTCTAGTCTAATGTTTGGTTGTAAAGAAAATGTGAAATTTACAGGTAAATTAATTGTATGACAACCAGACACATTCCCTGGTTTGGGCATAATGCAGCTGAGATTTGGTGGGGAGAACTTCCAAGGTACAAAACAACTCTGCCAGTGCCAAAGGGCTAATTTTTAAGCATATAAGCTTTATCACATTCTTCAAAAATATTAACTGTAGGTCCATCTGGCTGTTTTATTTAACCCTTAGTTACTAGGTGGTTCATTTCTTTAAAATGGGTCTTATCTCAAAGAATGCACAACATTTTATCCTAAAATTACAATTCATGATTATTGTATTTTTTAGAAAAACTGAACAGAAAGTAAATAGAATACCTTCAGTGGGTATGTAATTTTTTTCAAATTAAATTCACTTTCACTGCAGAAAAAGAAAACTGGGTGGCATGTGTCTTTCAGCAAAAGGAGCTATTATCTAGTTATTCACTTTGTAGGTCTTAATTATATTTTTACTCTTAATTTCTTTCTTGTGATGATAAAACATATTTACTGTTTCTGATCATGACTAAGTCTATTACTTATCATGGCTTTTGTGAGCAATTATGTTTTAAAAATACCAGTTTTGCCTCTCTGGTTAAATATGGTGAATGTGGATGCCAAAATTATTTTTTAACCAATTTCTTCATTTTGCTTAAAATGTTTCATATACTTGGAACCACAGGCCAAATCAGCCTTTTAGAAGGTGCTATTGCTCACTTTGGAATATCTGGCAACACGAAAGGCAATTTTTTTTTTTTTTTGAATAGTGGTTTTTCACTGCAAGAAAGTATTTTTAAAATGGCAGAATTTATAGCCTTCTCTATGTGCAAGATAATGACTAAGTTGTCAGGATTTTATTTTAAGGAAAATAAAAGAAAAATGAAAAATTGCCATTACTAAATATACTTTGCAATTCTAATCTTCACATTCATTCCTTAATGCTTGTATTTTTAGTGTTTCAAAATTGGACCAGTAGAATGCTGAATTTGCAAAAATAAAGCTAATAATACTTAACTCTGCACTTTAAGGTTTACGTTTTGCTCTGCCTAAATGAGTGATAAGCAGAGTAGCCCTGAACAATATTTTGTTTATACAGTCCTGTTGAAGAATATAATTTATGTTTTATAAGCTCTGCATCTTTCATCTGTTGACGCTGTGTAAATCTTTTTAAATGCAATTTTTAAAAATTTTGTTTTCTAACAAAATTCTCCCAAAAAGAGCATTTCCAATGGTAATAGATATTGTTACTATGTACTTATGTATTCCCTGTACCTGAACACTTGTTGCTGCCTCACAAGAAAATAGAACTTTTATGTTAAAAAATAAAGTCTGTTCTTGAGAGTTTTTTTCCTTTGTATTTTTATGAATAGTGTCTCAAATTAGATTTCTTTTCAGACATTTCTAGTCTGACATCATAAACAGTATGTATGTTGTTTTTCACAAATTGATATTTACAAAAATGTGTTTGTTAAGCAGCAGGTTCCCTGGTTACCCTTACTTGCTCTAGAACCAAAGGTATCTGATCATTATGGTAGGTGCTAAGCAAACATCAAAATGTAAGCACACCAACAGATATATTTGTTTACAAGTAATTCAGTACTTCATAGTTTATTAGAGATGATTTAGCTGAGTAGTCGGTTTCATTTTAAAGTACCTAAAGAGGGTTTTTCAAAATTTTTTTATTAAATCATACTCTTCCTCTGTTTCAGTGGTTTATATATACAAGACAGTTGTTTGGGGTGAGGAGAGCTGGTTAGATGAACCCAATTAACAGCAACCTGTAATCACTTAGAAAGCCCAGGTATGTTTTACCTGAAAGTAATTTGGTCATCAAACCACTGCATTATAAATTTTTAATAACTGTTTCTAGGCTGGGGATGTAGCTCGGTGGTAGAGTACTTGCCTGGCATGTGAGAGGCCTTGGGTTCAATCCTCAATACTTCCAAAATAAATTAGAGACACACAAACACACACGTACGTACATACTCACACACCCACATAATTTCTAAAGGAAAAAGTTAACCAGAATTTGGAGATAACTAATGTATATAATTTATTAGTACCAAATGCAAGGAGAATCAAATTGGCACACTGTTTCTTTCCTTTGGTCTTCTTCACTTCTTTGAAGAGGTTGAGAGGAGCAAATATGTGAAATACTTTTGATATTCTCTTCATAGCGTTTTCCTGCTAAAGTATCAAATATCAGAGTTTTTTCCCTTGTTAAGATTAGGTATGCTTTTTAAATATTTCTGAAAATTTATAGTAGGACATGGTATGACATCATACCAGTAAGTAAACTTTGCATCTCTATGGTTCAGTGTTTTTCAAAGTGAAATGAATTAAATGGGTCCAATCAACTTTTTTAAAAAGGAAGCAGGATAGAAAACAATATATTCATATAAAAGGAGAGTATTTTTTTTTTTGTGTGTGTGTGTGTGTGTAAAACTTAAAAGAGATCCTTACACATGTACCAGATTGTAATGTAAAAAGTGTGTGTTACTTAGGATTATAATTAAAATGATAGGAAAAATATTGCTCTAGATACAACTTCTGTGATGGTCTAGTATCATAATGCAGAGAAGAAACTTGGAGTCTTCAAGACATTGTCTCCACTTCCTTTTATTAGTATTTCCAAAACTGCTGGTCTTACTAAAACACACAGAATACTTGTCTTTCAGTTTTTTTTTTTTTTTTTTAATGGTATCAGAGATTGAACCCAGAGGCATTTAACCACTGAACTATAAATCCCCAATCTTTTTTTTAAAAAGAGATGGGTCTTGTTAAGTTGCTTAGGGCCTCAGTAAGTTGCTGAGGCTGCTTTTGAACTTTGGGTCCTCCTGCCTCAGCCTCCCAAGCTGCTGGGATTACAGATGTGTGCCACTGCAACCAGCCTCAGTATTTTACATCTTCAAACTAACAGTTTACCTCCATAAATTCACCAATGTGGATTAGTCCTGCTTAACCATCATATTTTGCAGAAGAGCATCATGGAAGTTGTTATGCTAGAAAACAGGAGTGTAAGCACCAACTTTAATCCCGTGTCTTAAGCAGCTATTTTTGAGATCATTCAGATGATTCAATGAGAAACAGAAGGTTCTGGATTTAGGGGCACAGTTTGGGTACCAGTCCAGGCTCTACTGATAAATGACCATGGATTCAAGGCAAGAAACAACTCTCTTTGTACCTTAGTTTTCCTATATTTATGTGATGAAATGGTGACAATAGTGCTGTCACTTAAATTGAGTGGTAAATATGAAAATAACTTAAAAAACTACAAGCAAACATTAGTTATCTTCCCCTGTATTTTGCCAGGTAAGTTTATTCATTCCACAAAAAAGCCACGGGGTTTTGGTCATCTCAAGTCCCATAAAATGGATTTTAGCTTGTAAAGCATAATATACTCAAGGTGTTGACAGATTGTACTAAAGATTTAAAGATTGGTAATGCTTATGAATAGCTTGCCAGGTGCAAGCACTTGTTACAATAAACCTATGAAGTCAGGGACTGCTGTTTTCACTGCCTTACAACAAAACTGGAATTAGGTTAAGTAACAGACATCTGGAGAATATCAAAGCGTGTTTTTGAATGAAGTCTGACTCCAGAACTCTTCTTAACCACTAAGCCTTGTGCTCTTTATTCTGTACCAGTGACATTGGTAAAATATAGGTCTTAGTATCATTGCAGATTGTGTCATTAGGTCATTGCCCTGTTTGTTTTCCTTTGTGGTTCTCTTTGCTCTAGGTGCTGGCAGCCTTGCTCAGAAGGCCAAAGAAAGGAAACTGGTTGGGCAGTTCCTGACTAAGGAATTTAGTGACAAATCCTCAAATGCTCCACCACTGAGCTACATCCTTAGCTCTTCTAGTTTTTAAGGTTGCTATGACTGCATAAATTAAATTTTTTTTTAAATCTGGGGAGAGATTTAAATTAAAGAGGTAGAAACTAACTACAATCATTTTTGGTAAGTACTTTCCTTTGCCTGACTTGTTGAGAAAGACCTGAAGGTAATTTTTATTTTATTTTTTTAATTTTTTTCCAGCACTGGGGATTGAACCTGGGACCTTGCACATACTAGGCAAGCAAGCGCTCTACCACTGCACTACATCCCCCAGCCTTAAAGGTAAATTTTAAATCTCAACATAGTCTGTCCATTTTGGGGAGCAAAGACAATGAAAAGGCTGGATCACAGTGCAACAAATGTGCCTGAATGTACTACAGAACATAAAATATATGGTATTAATTGTGATGTTAATAGCGTTTTCTTTATGCACAGCAAGGCTGTAGGTATTACTTTGAAATGGGAAGAAAGGAACTTCTGTTTTGACTTTTTTAGGTGGTAGTAAGGTACGGTCACAAGAGGAGATAGGAGAGACAGAAAGCAAAACAAAAACAAAAAGGTTTAATCACAGGTCTGAAAGAGACAGTCACAGCACACCAAGCGGGTCACCTGGGAGACAGCACCGTCGGAGGGGAGGTGCTTTACCAAGCAGGTGGAAACAAAGAGGCCAAGACGAATGGGCAAGTACCTTGGGAGCAGGAATAAGTACACCAGAAAAGGTATGAGGGGATTTCAGTGTGTAAGTATTTCTAGTAATGGTCATGAAGAATAGGAAACGGGGACGCCTGTATCACACTGGTGCACCTGCTTTCCTGGTCCAGGTGCTCACAGCCTGTTTGTGGGAAGGTTGAGGCAGCAAGAAGTTTTAAAGCGTTCAATATAAATGCAAAAATGTACACTACAAAATCTTACCCATTAACACCAGCCCCACCTTTATTTCATCTTGCATTCACTCTTTGGCCGACGATTGGTCTATTTACACCACTGAGTAAAGAACCATGTCTTGACTTGAAATGCCAAGGACAGGGTTGTGTGGCAGCTCAGTGACAAAGCACTTGCTTAGCATGCATGAGGCCCTGGATTCCAGGGCCAGCACTACACACACACAAAAATACCATGGACAGTTTTTATTGAAGTCTCTAAGTCTTCTTTTAAATGGTATGTGAAAGCTAGAAGAATGTATTTTATGTTGGGCTTCTGGATATGATTCTAATAATTTTTCACCCCAACCTGTTTGGTAGGTTTTCTTTGCCATTTAAATTCCTTACTACTGTATTGCTTTCAGTACTACTGAATTAGTGAAAATTGTAAAGTTTTAGTTCCTTCCTAATTTCTATGTTCCAAGATTGTGGGCTGCTTCATTGTTCAGAGGAAAGACTAGAGGGCCCTGCCAATACTATGGATGACAGAAATACCTGGATCGGTTCTGGCACCCTCTTTTTAAAAAATTCCTGCCTTCAGTAAATTAAGTTAAATATTATGGCTTATATTTCATTGGTTACTTCTAGGCTCAAAAGTTTGAGAATTTGTTACTAAAAGTATTTATACAGAGAACACACACTCTTTTGTTTCCCATACCTTAGACAACCCCCCTCAGTTTGAGGTAAATCAGTCTTAACAAGGTCATGAATTGCTGTGGTTTTATTGTCATTCTGAATTCTCTTTTCATTCTTATCAATTTCATTTGTGAAACCCTGGGGTGAAACCCATGTTTTAAAATAGGGAAACAAAAATTGGATTGTATCGAACATTTCAGGAAACAAACTTTTTTGTTTTATGCCACCTTGCAATCTTTATTAAAAGAGGCTCAGAAAAATAGAGCGCATTTAAATTTCCTTTGTTCTATTCCTCGAAGACGTTTACATTTCTAGATGATCTATAAAGACAGTTATGTGAAATAAGTATCCATAGTTGAAATACAAAAACTTCTTTTTCAGTGTGCAAATACTAGAACCTATTTTGTCTAAATAGTATGTTTCTAATCTTTTTTAGAGCTATGTTCTGCAATTAAAAGAAAGATTTAAAAAAAAAATACAAAGTTCCAATGATATGTGATCTTATGCCTTGGTATTCCTGCCTCTCCTATAAACTGTTAAAAAGAGTTAAATTTTAGTTCTGCTGGGGGGCTTTTCTAAGCTTCAATGCATTATCATCTGGTAGAAAGCAGAAGATAGGTTTTTCCCTCACTTAATATAAAAGGTATCCCTTTTGAAAGAGCTAGTCTTGCTCTACCCTAGGTTTAGGATTGATTCATTCTTATTTGAATGAATCTTCTAGATTAAATTTGCTGAGGCAGTTAGTGTTGCTTCTGGGTTAAATGGCAAACTACATGCTCTGTTGAAAAAGGAAACAGCTGAACAACAGAAACCCTTTGACGTTTCAATGTGGGGTCACATTTGCTCTTGGAAAATTGAGGTTGTTATCCCTTCACATGAACTGTGTGGGATTTAAGCTCCTGGTTTGTAGAGACCACTGGTTTTCCAACTCATTGAAGTATCTTTGTTTATACCAGGTGATGGGGACTGCTTTCCATGAATGTGAGAGACATGTACTACTAATACTTGCACACCAATGTGTTAGGCTACTACTGCTGAGTAAGATGGCACAAACCTAAGACAATAAAAATTAGCATTTTTTTGAGGCAATCAAAGTTGAAAGTTAGTCACCATGAGTCACTGTGGGCATAGAATTTAGATTGTGATTTATAATCATTATCTTGGTGATTAAATCTTGGCAAAATAATGACTTCTGCATTCTGAAAATTTTCACTGACTAAAAAGGAAGAATTAAAAAAATGCTTCTGTAGAGATAATAAAGCTCATTAAAAACAGATAAATATAGGAAAAATGTGAAAAGATACTAGGAAAGATTTCATACTTTTTTCCTGAGTCCATGTTTCTGGCCCTCGGATAAGGTTTTTCTGGCCTGTGCAGTTGTTGGCCATAGTAGAGGTTTTCTAGAGAGCTCCTGGGCATTTAACTTTGTATGTAGGCCAGACTGCTGTGGATGGGAGGTGGGCTGCATTTTACCTACTCCAGTCCATTCCTTAAAAATGTTTACCATATACAATGACTTAGACATTACCAGCAGCTTTCTTCTAAATAAGCCTGTTTAGAATGAGAAGCACATGAAAGCTACTGTGAACAATTTAATGAAAAATGTCTTCTTATGGTGTTGCAATGCATTGGTTGGCAAAAATAAAACAGTTGGAAAATTGCCTCAAAACTAAAGGGCAGGGGGGAAAAAAAGGAAATTGAGCGATGTGTGTACAGTAGCTATATTTTCACCAGCTTTCACTAACTTCCATTAAATAGCTTTACCTCCAGAACTTAGGTTCTAAAACTAAGTAATAGTTTTTGCTTAATAGTCAAATAGAGCCTCAGATGATGTCTCCCACAGAAAGGGAGCAGTGCAAAAATAGGACACTCCTCTATTGATCATGTAGAGTTTTCTGTGTCTCTGCCAGAAAATATTCTGGGTTGAATTGTGTTAAGAAATATGGGGTAACTATTGCAAAATGTGTATAAGGATAAGGTGTTTAAAATTGAAGTTTTTAAGTAATTTCAGGAATACCATTGCCAGTTTGTTAGCGAATCTTGTTTTCTTTTCAGGAAGAAAATGAATACTGCATATTACTCTATAGCAATATGTGAAAAATCAGGCCTAAAGATATTTGTACAATGTCTTGAATCTTGCTGCATATTCTTGTGGTTTATGAAATGGGTAGATTTTTTTTTTTCATTTCTACAGAGGATAAGCTTGACAAATTAATCATCTTGCTACTTCCCCCATGAAAATTTAATAAATGAATTAGGGGTGTCCATGATTTTGTATAAATGAAAGGTAACTTTACATTTTAGCCTCCAGATGGAGAAAAACAAGTACAAGTTTCTCTGATTTCTTTAAAGCAAATTGAGTTCTCAAAGCTTACTCTACCTTTCTAATCAAAGACAAAGCTGGTCTGGTGCTATTTTCCACAACAGAAATCCCCTCCCTGTTTTATTTAAAAACCAACCCCAAACCACAACCCAATTTACATGCTGTCCTTTATTCACATATAGAATTCTCATAGCCAGCAGGGCAACTTAAAAACACTTTCAAGAGGAATAATCCCAAGTCCTTTTTGGCAGAATTACCCTGTCATTTTGACATAGATTTTGGTATCTAAAAATTGCAGACTCAGTGGTTTCTAAAATTTTCCACATAGTATCAACCTCTGCAAATCCAAGATACTACAGATATACTTAATCTATTCAAATGTGGACCTTACCATCTGTGTAAAGTCAGCTGACAGGTGTTATATTCACCAACACCATGCTTTTGTGTGTGGATTGCAATATAAACCTTTTCACAAAAGCAATATGTTGCAAAATTGATGTCGCAAGACCCCCAAAATGACATTATAATTTCAGTCAAGCATTAAGAAGTTCATCATCTGAGTGTCCAATGGCATCTGGATTTGAAAGTGGATCCAAGTCTGCAAATAGATTGAACCAGGCTGACATGTCTTGGTTACCACTGTTGGGGGCTATTAAAAAAGAAAAAAGGAAACACATCAAAGAGTTTCAACTTTTTGAAGTCATATTTTTGTCCCACATTTATAATTATTTAAATTATAATGAAGTAGATTATTCTTTTAAATAAAAAATTAAACTGACCATAATAATCAATTATATTTCCTTTAGGATAAATTAGCAAAGATAATGCAGATACTTTATGCTTTACTGATTCTACTAAAATTGAGTAATTGCATACTGCCCTGTGAAAAGACTTGAGAAGAGTAAAATGGCAAGCAATAATTACTACAGTCATTTTAGAAACATTTAATTTTAAGATAATTTATAGAAGGCTCTATTTTATTTATTTATTTTTATGTGGTGCTGAGGATCGAATCCAGGGCTTTGCACGTGCTAGGCAAGCGCTGAGTCACAACCCCAGCCCCTAGGATAAGGTAACGTTCTTTTCACAGGACAACAGAGGAACAATTTGAGCACCAAAATGATTACATAATGACTAGGAAACATTGAAAAACCATGAATCTATACTGATAATAAATGGGAAAGAAGAGAGGTCTCTTGTTTATAGCAGAGTAGTGAGAACCAATGAAGGAAATAAATTATATCAAAAGACTTGAAAATTCGATCTATAAATGAATAGATTACCAAATAGGGTGTACCCACTCAATGGAATGTTCTTCAGCCTTGCAAGCCTGTCCTACATGTGCTACAGGATGAATGAAACTTGAGGGCATTATACCAAATGAAATACCTGGTCACCAAAAAGCAGATTGTATTATTCCACTTGTATGAAGTATCTAAAGTGATCAAACTTACAGAAAGTAGAATGGTGGTTCCCAGGGGCTCAAGGAAGAGGAAACGGGGAGTGTTGCTGCGTGGGTACAGAGTTTCAGATTAACGTGATGAGAAAATTCTGAAGACTTGTATTCATACTCATGTGGACATAAATTATGGAACTAGTAGTGTTAAAACTGGTTGGGAGGGGCTGGGTTTATGGAACAGCGGTAGAGCGCTCGCCTAGCATGTGCTAGGTGCCGGTGCGAGCCTCAGCACCACATAAAAATAAATAAATAAAATAAAGGTATTGTGTCCAACTACTACTAAAAAACACATATATTTTTAAAAGATATTTATTTTTTAGTTGGACACAATACCTTTATTTCACTCATTTATTTTTTACGTGGTGCTGAGGATCGAACCTAGGGTCCCGCACATGCAAGACAAGTGCTCTACCGCTGAGCCACAACCCCAGCCCCCAAAAACACATATATTTTTAATGGTTGGGGATGGGTACAGCACAATGGTAGAACCCATGCTTTGGATGACTGAGGCCCTAGGTTCAGTCCCCGGCAATACAAACACCCCTAATTAAGATGGTAGTCATCTTAAGTGCTTGAATACATTCTTTGCCAGTAGGCATCCTATAATCAAAAAGCATCTTCTGGGATGGGGGTGTAGTGCACAGCAGAGTGCTCCTCTAGTGTGTGTGAGGACCCAGCACAGCCAAAAACAAAAACAGAAAACACATCTTTTGGGCTGGAGATATAGCTCAGTTTGTAGAGTGGTTGCCTCACATGCACAAGGCCATGGGTTCAATCCCTAGCACCACACACACAAAACAAAACACATCTTTTATTCCTAATGGTATATCAACTGCCAAGGAACCTGAAAACAAAATATAACAGATTACAGTTCAAAAGTTAGTATACTATGACAAGTTCACAATTTCTAGTCTGTGCTTTCAATGTGAAGGATAGCTTTCATTTTAATACTAACTCATTATTGACAAAATATTTTTCTGAACAATGTGAGGCAAAGACTATAAAAGTGATCCTTTCTAAGTTTATCCAAATTCAACTGTAATGCAGTGGGGAAAAATAAAGAACTTACATCTCATTAATTTCTTTGGACTCTGTGAAGGCACTGGCAGGTTATCAGTATGTTCTGATCCTTCTTGGGAGACCCAGCCTAGGGGGAGGGAAGTAAGAATTATCTACTGCTAACCAAGTAGGAAGTAATATCAGAAAAACAAGAAAAGGTAAAAAAAAAAAAATCTTCCAGTCTTTGTACCAGAATAAGATTCTGTAGTCTAAGATTTAAAAAAAAAAAATAAATAAAACTAAAAATTTATCTACAATTGTATATTTTATTCAATCATTCAAGTTTAGTCCCAGAGAGAATTGTTAGACATCCTTATATTTTCAAAGTGGTTTGAAATAAATATGTAGGTTTTGGGGTGGAGGAATGAAAATGAAGAAGGTACAGAAAGATGTTCAAAGCAATTGGGAAGAGAGGGCCTGAGAATTAGAATGTTGAAACCTATAATATAGTTATACCCTTGGATTTACTAATTCCATTCCTAGAAATTTATCTTAAGGAAATAAGATAAATTTTCCCTTTTAAACTAGGGAAAAAGTGCATGCATGGATATGTTTATTACAGCATTATCTGTAATAGTGAACAAACAGAAACAATAAGGAAAAAATTCATCCAGATTATGGCACATAAAGTAACAAAGCACTATGTAATTTAAAATTATCATTATGGAAACTCCATAGAGCACAGGGAAATGTTTGCTACAACATGGAAAAATATTTATGCTTTAATTGAAACGCAGCACTAGAAAGAATTTAGATTATCCTACCTAGTCCTTCCTTGTGTAAAAGAGATCATCTGAGGCTCGAGTAAGATGTTTTGATTTGAATGTCCCCTCCAAAACTCATGTTGAAATGTAATTGCTATGGTGATAGTATTAGGATGTGGGACCTTTAAAAGATGGCTAGGTTGTAAAGACTCTGCCCTTTTTTTAAAAATTCTAATTTGTCAATATATGACAGAATGCATTACAATTCATATTACACATATAAAGCACAATTTTCCATATTTCTGGTTCTATACAAAGTATATTCACACCATTCGTGTCATCATACATGTACTTAGGGTAATGATGTCCATCTCATTCCACCATAATTTCTACTCCCATGCCCCTTCCCTTCCCCTCCCAACCCTTTACCCTATCTAGAGTTCATCTAATCTTTCCATGTTCTCCCTCCCAACCCCACTATGAATCAGCCTCCTTATATCAGAGAAAACATTTCATCATTTGGTTTTTGGGATTGGCTAACTTCACTTAGCATTATCTTCTCCAACTCTATCCATTTACCTGCAAATGCCATGATTTTATTCTCTGTTATTGCTGAGTAATATTCCATTGTGTATATATACCACCTTTTCTTTATCCATTCATCTACTGAAGGGCATCTAGGTTGGTTCCATAGTTTAACTATTGTGAATGGTGCTACAATAAACATTGATGTGGCTGTGTCCCTGTAGTATGCTGTTTTTAAGTCCTTTGCATATAGACTGAGGAGAGGAATAGTTGGGTCAAAAGGTGGTTCCATTCCCAGTTTTCCAAGGAATCTCCATACTGCTTTCCATAGTGGCTGCACCGTTTTGCATCCCACCAGCAATGTATGAGTGTACCTTTTCCCCACATCCTCACCAACACTTATTGTTGTTTGTATTCTTAATAGCTGCCATTCTGACTGGAGTAAAATGAAATCTTAGAGTAGTTTTGATTTGCATTTCTCTAATTGCTAGAGATGTTGAACATTTTTTCATGTATTTGTTGATTGATTGTATATCACCTTCTGAGAAATGTCTGTTAAGTTCCTTGGCCCATTTATTGATTGGGTTATTTGTTTTTGTTGTTGTTGTTGTTTTTTGGTGTTGAGCTCTTTGAGTTTTTTATATACCTTAGAGACTAGTGCTCTATCTGATGTGCAAGTGGTAAAAATTTGCTCCCAAGCTGTAGGCTCTCTATTCACCTCATTGATGGTTTCTTTTGCTGAGAAGCATTTTAGTTTGAATTCATCCCATTTATTAATTCTTGATTTTAATTCTTATGCTATAGGACACAATACCTTTATTTTATTTATTTGTTTGTTTGTTTATTTATATGTGGTGCTGAGGATCGAACCAGTGCCTCGCACATGCTAGGCAAGCTCTTTATCATTGAGCCGCAACCCCAACCCCAAGGCTCTGCTCTTATGGTGGGAGTGGGTTAATTGTCACAGGAGAAAGCTCCTGACAAAAAAGGTAAGTTTGGCCCCCACCTTCCCTTTGCCTTGAATGCTTCTTACCATGCCACCTTCTGCCATGGCCTGATGTACCAGATACTGACATTGGCTCTTGCCAGCCTAAGCAACTTAGCAAGACCCTGTGTCAAAAATAAAAACTAGGCTAGACGGACGCAGTGACACACTCCTGTAATCCCTGCAGTTCGGGAGGCTGAGGCTGAGGATTGCGAGTTCAAAGCCAGCCTCATCAACTAAGCAAGACCCTGTCTATAAATAAATAAATAAATAGGGCTAGGGATGTGGTTCAGTGGTTATGTGGCCTGAGTTAATCCTCAGTACCAAAAAAAAAAAAAAAAAGTGAATATGCATTACAGAAAGGTTTTATCCTCAAGCCAATGGTGCTTCATTTTTAGAAAATCTAAAGTAGACATTGGAATTTGCTTCTTGGGAAATAACTAGTGGAACTGGAAGATCTATTAGGAGCTCTCTTGAAGCAAGCTGGGAAACCAAATGAGTCTCTAAATAGCTCTGGTCATGGAGTAGAGAGGAAGCGTGGAAAATTTGAAAAATGTTTGAGAACAAAATGAGTAGGACCTGGTAATCAGTAAGGATGTGGGAGCAAAATGACTCCCAAGGTGCAGAGATGGACACCAGACAGTGGTGCTGCAGGTGAGCAGCAGGAGCCCTTGTGACAAAGCAGGTGATCCTTTCTTCAGGTAGATCTGTACCCTCAGCCTGCTCCAGCATCCTCCACCCCTGCTGCCTTGCCCAGAAGGCTGCCCTGCAGTCAGCCACCAGAGCTTTTTTAAAATTTCTTGCCAACTTTGAACCCACAGGAAGAAAACACACCAAATCTTACTTGATGAAAAAAAGTCCCGGGGTAATTTAGTAGGCCAAATATTATAAATCAGATACCTGGGAAAATTGATGAAGACATGTGGGTTTGGTGGAGGTGGCAAAAAAAAAAACCAGCCTTTCTTTTCAGTCTTGTTGACGGATTCCAGTGGTGACTCTATTTGATATATTTCCATTTGACCAGAGTGACTGCAGATTTTATCTAGTAGCACTGAAGTTAAAATCCATCTCCTTGTTCATTCTAGCATCAAGTACATAATTTTGCTTCACAAAGATAAAATAAGGCACATGTATCAAAATGTTTCATAGATACTCACTGTTGAAAGCTCCAGCAGCATGAAAGCCAAGATCAAAGAGCTGTGAAGGAAGGAATCGAGAGGAATGAGCGAGAGGCTCAGACCCCACAGAAGGCTCCTGGGACATGAGACCGGCACTGGGGCTCCCATAGGAAGTCTGGCATTCTTGGGTGGATTCACTAGTACTTGAAGAACCAGGACTTAGGAGATTGTTCAGAAATGAGAATTCCTTCTCAAAATCTTCTCCTTCCAATGAATCAACAGGTAAATCTTTCACAACCACTGATTGAAAATAGAAACAGAAAGCCTTTTTTTTTCCAGTTTAAAGAAATGACAGTAGGACATACAAGAACAACGAAACAAATTTATCCTATTTTATTAACAATTTTCTAATCAATTTCATCATTAGTTTATGGGACGGTTGGGGGCAGGATTTAGATCAAAAAGGTTACATTTTTACAGTGAAGATATAACACAAATATCTACATATAAAATAAGCTATCACCTATGATAGACAAAAATGATGAGAAGAGATACAAGGAGATAGTAACAAATCAATAGGAGATTTTAATATGCCACACTCAGTAAAACACAGCTAAGAAGGACAAAAGATGAGTAAAGATATAGAAAACCCAGACAGCATAATCAATAAGGGGGTTATTTTGGATGTACACAAACCCTGAGACTAGAAACAAACCTTCTCAAGCACACATTGAAAATGCACAAAGCTAGGTATAGTGCCCCATGCCTGTAATTCCAGTGGCTCAGGAGGCTGAGGCAGGAGGATCAAGAGTTCAAAGCCAGGGGATGGGGTTGTAGCTCAGTGGTAGAGCGCTTGCCTTGCACTTGTGAGACTCTGGGTTCAATCCTCAGAAACACATAAAAATAAACAAAATAAAGGCATGCTGTCCATCTACAACTTAAAAAAAAGAGTTCAAAGATAGCCCTACTTTGCAGGGACCCTAAGCAACCTGGCAAGACCCTGTCTCTAAATAAAATACAAAAAAGGGCTAGGGATATGGCCCCTGGGTTCAATTCCCAGTGACCCTCCCCAAAAAAATCACAAAAAATGATCAACTTAAAAATCAGTTCTTAAAGTAGAGATATTATAAACAACAGGCTTTGATTACAGTGTAATAAAATGAAATAATTTTAAAATGAAACTAAAAAAGGGCTATAAAACTAAAAGTCTATGAAACACTCTTGGTTGAAAGGGGAACAGACTTTCTGAAATACAGTGAAAAAGTATTTCCTATCATAATCCATGAGACACATAAAGAGCAATGAACAGAGGAAAGGTAGCCCTTAAATGCTTATCAATAAAAATGAAAGCAAGGGGTTTCCATCATGACAGAATAAGAAGCTCAACCAGCCTACACCTCAGTGTAACTGGTGAAAGTTGGTTTGTTTGTTTTGTTTAATTTAATTCTCTAATCTTTTGAGACAGTGTCTCACTAAGTTGCTTAGTGCCTTGCTAAATTGCTGAGGCTGACCTCAAACTCAGGATCCTCCCACCTCAGCCTCCCAAGTTACTAAGATTACAGGCATGCATCACCATGTCCAGCTTACGGGGTGTTTGTTTGTTTGTTTGTTTTAAAGAGAGAATGAGAGAGAATTTTTTTTAATATTTATTTTTTAGGATCTGAACCCAGGATTGAACCCAGGCCACACGCATGCCAGGCGAGTGCGCTACCACTTGAGCCACATCCCCAGCCCTGTTTGTTTTTTAAGCATTTAAAGTCTCTGGAAATTGTCCCAAGGACATAAAAAATATGAAAACATTTGACTCAATGTTTTAGTCAATGTTCTAGTGTACTAGAATTCAAGAGGAACAGGGAGACTCTGGTGTTTGAACTGAGAACCATTCCCTTCCTATTCCTCCCAACTTGGCCAGATGGAAATTCCACTCCAGTTTGGTATAGCCCAAAACACAGGGTTCCCTCTCCCTCAGTGCTCAGTTAAAGGATACCTTCCAGGAGGGGTAAAATGCCAGCTTTTCACAGGTTGCTCCCAGTTGCCTGTTGTCAAACCTGTCCCATGACTGTAGTCAAGAGTGGAGACTCCCATCTCCCACCCAGACCCACATGTCAGATGGAGACTCTGGAGTTAGGCATGGCAAGCTAAGGATGCTAGGGCCCTGAGCACTTGGTCCTGTGTGTAAAGTTGTAGTTTCATGAAGCCAAAAAGACCTCAGACTCCTGTCATCTCTCTTCATCTAGCATTCAACTTGTACAACAGGTTTATCACAGAGAAGCATGCCATTGTCCCCACTCCTAGCTCAGTCCCTCACTCAGAGATTTTCTTTAGGGGAGAGAAGCAGACCACAAAAAAGATAGCTCCTAACCTCTTCACAAAAGAACTAACTTTATTCTCAACAAAGTATGGAAATGTTCAAGCCAAAGAATGCTCTAGATAACGAAGGCTGTGAAAAGCAACTGGTGGTTGCATTGGACATTCAGGCTAAACTGTAGGCCAGTTAGTTTGCCTGAAAAAGCCAGCTAACATCAGAACAAATTTCAAACATTGACCTTGAGAACAAGTCCATATTTGATTGTTTTAATCTGTGGAACAATTTATGCTCAAGGGTATTTTTTAAATTAATAGAGCAATCAGCTATAAATGACAGCTGGGTATAGTCAGAGAGAGACTGTCAGAGAACTCTACTGAAACTGTCATCACAGGGCCCAACCTAAACCTTATAATGTGTCCCACTAGTGGGGGTGGGAAAAGAGGAAGATGAAGAATAGATTCCAATAAAAGAATTCAACCTCTTGGCAAATGAACAAGCAAATAAGTTTCAGAGGGGGAGTACCAATACCCAAAGTTACTTAAATATATTATTTAAAATGTCTGTTTTCCAACAAAAAGATGTGAGTCATGTACAGAAATTGGAAAGTATGATGCCTAAATCAGCAAGAAGGCAGGCCACAGAAGCTGCAGGTGAGACTGACTAGGTGTTAGATTTAAAGACAAAGACTTCAGAGTCACACTTATATGCAGAGAAATAAAGGAATCCATGATTAAAGAAATAAAGGAAATGGATTGGGAACAAGATGGTGGCTGTCTGCTCAACTTGAACGACTGTTTATGAATAATCACCATCACAAGAGCTAAGAAAGAGCCAGATGGGAAACCACAATGCCTGGTTGTATTATGACAATAAGAAAAGGGCAGGAAAGAGTTTGTCATGTCATCCCTGTCCCAACTCCATTAAGCACACACAGGGGAGATGCCCCCAGCTTGGGGGAGAGAGAAAATTTTAGTGCAGGCCTCTGATTACCAGGTCTGCTGTGCCAGACAGGATCCCAGAGTTCCTACCCTAAGACCAGTATCTGCAGATTGATCCTTTGGATCCTCCTTAGTCAGATGTCCAAAAGGACTGCCTCCATCAACTCTTTGCCACCCTCAGACATAAGAGCAAGAAGCAAAGCTCCAGCCACCAGGGCACAGGGCAGGAAAGTGAGCATAGGACTTTGCCTCAATGCCAGGCTCCTCTTTAGGCTAATGCTCACAGACGAGTCTCTAGACCTACACCTGCATCAGGTAGAGACCTGACTCTGGTAGGACAGACATATTTATCTTTTACCCCACGTCACTGGCAATCACACATGGGACTGGCACCCAAACTTAAGACTGTGTAAGTTCCTATGGCTGTGCAACTTGGGTATTATGTGGCTTAGTGTCATTCAGATGGCCATGGGGCTGCCTCTGCCACCCCTCCCAACTTTGGGCACACAGCAAGGAACAAGAGGCCAGCCACTATGGAGTAGATCAGCAAAATGACACAGAACTGTATTTTGGAACTTAGTTGCTGAGCTAGTAAAACCCAACATTGGGGAAGATCCTAATGGTCTCTGTCTTCAAGCCAGTGCCTATGGATGAAGCCTGTGAACCTGACCTATTGCCAAATAAAGACACTTGGCCACTGATGATCAGATTTATATACCATCCAGAATCAACCTGGGGCTAGCTGCAGCAGTCTTGGGCTGTAAGTTCACTATAGCAGGAAGCCCGTAGCAGCCTACATCTTACTGTGCTGGTTTCAGCAGACAGTGGGCTCCAAATATGATCTAGCATTGCAACATTGGTGACCACATGCACAGAATAACTGTCTGGGACAAGAAAAAGGAGGAAAGCACCAAGTCACTCCCTAAAAGCCTGGGACTTGCTCAGTGAGGTTCAGAGCCAGACAGAGTCCTGTGGTGTCTTCCAACAGACCAGTGAATATGATTGAAGTGTCTGGGCCTATCCCAGGCCCAGGCAGAGGTTTGTGAGAAAAGAACACTTTATAGATACTCCCCAACCACGGACTTGGGACAAACTGGGTTTGGGGCAACCATCAGTGCTACAACAGAAAAACACCAATAAGAGACTTTTAACAAACTTAAGATACTGGGCACCATCTAGAGCTGAAGTAGTGGAAATGTCCACAGGTTCAAAGATTACTACAATGCTTAGAAATTCTGGAGGGACAGACACAAAGCTAGATTATGAAGACTGGAATATCCAAGGCAATGTGCACCAAATGTTGTATGTCAACAATCATCAAGAACTTCAGGGAACACTGACTGCACCTGATGAACAAAATAAGGCACCAGGAAGGGATTACAGCAATTGATATTTGAAAACTCTTGGACAGATAATTAAAAATAACTTTTAAAGAATTTCAACGAGGGGCTAGGGTTGTAGTTCAAGTGTGGAGTGCTTGCCTCATGCATGACATGTGAGGCACTGGGTTTGATCTTTAGCACTACATAAAAATAAATAAATAAAGGTATTATATACATCTACAAGTAAAAATATTTTTTTAAAAAAGAATCAACAACAGGCAGGGGATATAGCTCAGTTGGTAGACTGTTTGCCTCACATGCACAAGGCCCTGGGTTCATTCAATCCCCAACACCACAAAAAAAAAAAAAAAAGAGCTTCAAGAAAACACAGAAATGATTCAATACTTTTTTTTTTTTAACCAAGGATTGAATCCAGGGATATTTAACCACTGAATCACATCCTGGCCCTTTTTATATTTTATTTAGAGTCGGGGTCTCACTGAGTTGCTTAGAGCCTCAAATTGCTGAGGCTGACTTTGAACTCGTGATCCTCCTATGCGCCAAGGTGCCTGGCATGATTCAATAGTGTTAAAGAAATTTAACAGATTGATGTAAATTTTTTGTGGGGGGTACCAAGGATTAAACTTAGGACACTCAACCACTGAGCCACATCCCCAGCCCTATTTTGTATTTTGTTTAGAGGCAGGGTCTCACGAGTTGCTTAGCACCTTGCAGTTGCTGAGGCTGGCTTCGAACTCATGATCCTTTGGCTTCAGCTGCCTGGGCCACTGGGATTACAGGTGTGCACCACCACACTTGGCCAGATTGAAGTAATTTTTTAAAAATCAAATCCTTGAGCTAAAAAGAACACTAAGCATATTTTAACATCTTGCATGGTATGATAGTGGAATAAATCAACCACAAGAAAGAATTAGTGATCTTAAAAATAGACTATTTGGAAAAACACAGTGGGAGGATAAAGAATAAAGGGAAAGAAGAAAGTTATGAAAACTTTGGGATAGCATTAATACAGCAAATATTTTTGAGTTGTGGGGGTCAGAAGGAACTTGAGAATGCCAAAGGAATAGAAAGTTTATTCAAAGAGATGATAACTGAAAATTTCCCAAACATAGAGAAAGATACAACTAGCCAAATATAGGAATGTCAAAGGTCAACAAAAATTCAATTCAACAAAGAACCAAAGAATACATAATAATCAAGTTATTCAAGGTTGAAGATAGAAAAGATTTTTCAGGGCAGCAAGAGAAAATAAGGATGTCCCAATGTGCTTGATTGCAGATTTCTCAGAAGTGTGAAGGGAAAAAACTGGTAATCAATAATACTGTATCCCCCAAAAGCTATCCTTTATATATGAAGGAGATATAAAGATATACCCAAACAAAAGCAGAGAGAATTTATTATCACTATACCTGTCCTATAAGAAATGCTAGAGGGAACTCTTCAAACTGAAAGAAAGAGATGTTAGTGAATAAAAAGAAAATACCATACGATATAAAACTCATTGGTAAGAGTAACTATATAGATAAATTCAGAATGTTCTAATGTAAACATGATGTATAAAACTCTTCATATCTTTAGTATGAAGACTAAAGAGCAATTAAAATACTGTTAAGTACATTAATATTTTAGGCAAAAGGTGATATAGAAAGATATATAGAAAGATAACTGGAACATCAAAAATTCAAAATGTGGGCTCAGTGGTAGAGCACTAGCCTAGCATGTGTGAGGCACTGGGTTCTATTCTCAGCACCACATATAAATGAAAAACTAAAGGTCTGTCAACAACTAAAAAAAAATTCTTAAAAAATTCAAAATGTGAAAAGGCATAAAGTGTAAGTGTAGATTTTATCAGTTTTTAAAATATTTTTTCTTTTCATATCCATGTGTTCAATGATAAATTGCCATCATTTCAAAATGGTTTGTTATAAACAAAATATTTTTCTAAACTTCATGGTAACCACAAAGCAAAAGTCTATAAGTGACACATGAAAAAGAATAAGGGATCAAAACATTTTACTGCAGAAAATCAACCACAAAAGAAGATGAAAAGGAGGGAGAAGGACTATAATGAAACTAGTAAACAAGTATCAAAATGATAGTAGTAAAACCTTAATTATCCAAAATTACCTTAAATATAAGTGGATTAAATTTCCCAATTAAAAGTTACAGAGTAACTGAATGGATTTTATTTTAAAAATGACTCAACTATATGCTGCTTACAAGAAACTCATTTCACCTCTGAGAATACACATAGACTGAAAATGAAAGGATGGAAAAAATATTCCATGCAAATGTAATCCAAAAGAAAGCAGATATTGCCATATTTAGCTAAATTAGGCTTTAAGAAGCAGAAAAAAGGAGATAAGAAAGGTCAAAAGAGAATTTTTACATCTCACATTCTTCAATGAATGTATCATTTAAACAGAAAATCAACAAACAGCAGATGTGAACTGAACCCTAGACCAGTGAATGTAACAGACATCTACAAAACATTCCATTCAACAGTGACAGAGTACACATCTTCTCAAACGTACATGAAATATTCACCAGAATAGTATTCACCAGAATAGATCATATGGTAAGTCTCAGTTTTGAAAACTGAAAAAAAATATTGAGTATATTTTCTAACTAAAATGCAATGAAACAAAAAAATAATAACAAGAAAAATTTGGGAATTGTGCAAACACATGGAAATTAAACAATTTATTTCTAAACAACTAATAGATCAAGGGGAAAAGAAGGAAATAAAATTTTTAAAATATGATAATGGAAACACCACATACCAAAACCTATGGGCTATAGCAAAAGCAGCACTAAAAGGGAATTTTAGAGTAATCAGTGTCTGCATTAAAAAAAATAGAGTTGGGGTATACTTCAGTGGCTCAATGGAATAGTCTCAATCCTCAGCCCCTCGACCCCCAATATCTCAATCTATTGCTGCATCTTAAGGAACTAAAAACAAACTAAACCCAAAATTAGTAGAAGGAAGGAAATAATAATATCAGAGCAGAAATATTTTTCTATATATTCATGTCTATTTTCTATATGTATATACAACTGACACCAAAGAAATATAAAGGATCATCAGAGATTATTATGAACAAATATATATGCAATAAATTTGATAACCTGGAAGAAATGGATAAATTCCTAGACACATACACCTTACCAAAATTGAAACAAAGAAATAGCCTAAACAAACCAATAATGAGTAATGAGATTGAATCAGTAATAAAAAGTCTCCCATCAAAGAAAAG
Source organism: Marmota flaviventris (assembly GCF_047511675.1). Lineage (NCBI taxonomy): Eukaryota > Metazoa > Chordata > Mammalia > Rodentia > Sciuridae > Marmota > Marmota flaviventris. Next base: position 32,482,840 of record NC_092508.1, on the reverse strand, counting down.
CCTAGGATGAGATGGCTTCACTACTGAATTTTACTGAATATTGAAAGAAGGTCAGCTGGGCACAGTGGCACATGCCTGTAATCCCAGCAGCTAAGGAGGCTGAGGCAGGATGATCACAAGATCAAAGCTGGCCTCAGCAACTTAGCTAGGCCCTAAGCAACTTAATGAGACCCTATCTCTAAGTTAAAAAAAAAAAGTACCCCTGAGTTCAGGTTCAATCCCTGCTACCAAAAAAAAAAAAGAAAATAAAAAAAAAAAGGACCGACTGATACCAGTTTTTCTTAAATTATTCCAAAATATTGAAGAGGTGGGAACTCTTCCAATCTCATGTTATAAGGCCAGCATTACCTGGAAACCAAAACTGTACAAGGACAGACAGACAAACGACACATAAGCTACAGGCCAATATCCTTGATGACTACAAATGAAAAATCTTCAACAGAATACTAGCAAACTGTATCCAATATTACATCAAACTGTATCCAGTAGCATATGAAGAAGATTTTTCACCAGGATCAAATGAGATCCCAGGGATGCAAAAATAGTTCAATACGTGCAAATCAACAAACACGACAGAACACATCTACAGAAGGACAAAAACCAAATAATTATAAGCAATATCTGAAAGTTATACAGGTAACCTTTAATAAATATAAAGATGTCTTTAAGTTTAAAATGTCTCAACACCATCCACTTTCAGCTTAACATTTAATGTGATCACAATAAAATCATCAATAAGCATTTTCATGAAGCTATTTAACATGATATGCGTACTGCAAAATAAACATGCAAGAATATCTAAGCAAATAAAAAGAAGGTATACTACCCTTACCAGATATTAAAACATATAAGAATTTTTCTATAATTAAAATCTGGTACATTCACATGCCAATGAAAAATAAAGTCCAGAAATGCATTGAAGTTCAAATTTAGCATATAATATTACCTCAAATTGCAAAGACAAAGATGGTAGTTTTAAAAAATTAGGTAAAAAATAACCATTTTTAAAGAGGAATATTTAATCCATCACTAACATCATACACAGGAATATTGTGTTAGTATTGCATGACATTGAATAGACAAATTATATTCACTTATTCAACAAATATTTACTGAATGCCTATACTGCTGAAAGGTAGATACACAAGACAGTAAAACAAACATAGTCCTAGCTGTCTTTACAGTTATGCAAATACATTTAATTTCCATTGTGTTATAAAGTAGACATAATGATTGCATTCTTTTTTTTTTTAAAGACAGAGAGGGAGAGAGAGAGAGAATTTTAATATTTATTTTTTTTTTTAGTTTTCGGCAGACATAACATCTTTGTTTGTATGTGGTGCTGAGGATCGAACCCGGGCCGCACGCATACCAGGCGAGCGCGCTACCGCTTGAGCCACATCCCCAGCCCATAATTGCATTCTTATGTAGAGACCTATGCAATTTCTAATATTAAGGAAATAAATGCTAAATAAAAATTGAAGAATTTTAAGTAATAGAGTATTCATATGTGGCAAAATTATAACATTAGCATTTTCAGAGTTAGAAAACCAAGGTAATTAAAGTTCTCTCATTTGAAAATGTTTTTCCTTGTAATCTTCAGTTCCCAAAATAAAAGTATAGACAAAGTAAGTTGATCAAGTATTACCCTAATACCAAAACCAAACTAAAATTTGGTTTAGTTAAAAAACTACAGAGCTGTATCCCTGATGAACACAGGTATAATAATCCTCAACAAAATACTAGCAAACCAAATCTAACAGCACATTGATAAGATTATATACCATGATCAAGTGAGATTTATCCCAGGAAGGCAAGGATGGTACTATATAGGCAAATCAATTAAGTATAATACATTACATCAATAGAACGAAGGATAAAAACAATATGATCATCTCAATAGCCGCAGAAAAGCATTTTATAAAATTTAATATTCCTTCATGATAAAAAACTCTCAACAAATTAGCTATAGAAAGAGCATACCTCAACTCAGTTAAGGTTATATGACAATGCCACCACTAATATCATACTAAATGGGGAAATAGTGAAAGGATTTTCTCTAAAATATGGAACAAGACCTGTCTACTTTCACCACTTTTACTCAAAATGGTACTGGAAGTTGTAGCCAGAGCAAGTAGGCCAGAGAAAGAAGTAAATTGCATCCAAATTGAGAAGGAGGAAGTCAAACTATCCTTGTTGGCAGACAGTGAATTATATTTAGAAAAACATGAAGACTACCAAAATATTGTTAGAACTGATGAACAAATTCAGGAAGTACAGGATACAAGACCAACATACAAAAACCTCTAGTGTCTCTGTATACCAATAACAGATTAGCTGAAAAAGAAATCAAGAAAGCAATCTCATTTACAATAACCACAAAAATAAAATACCAAGAAATGATTCTAATCAACAAGGTGCCAGAACTCTAAAATGAAAACTATTAAACACTGATGAAAAAAATGGAAGAGAACACACATACAAAAGAAGACATCTCATGGTCATAGAGTAGAAGAATCAAGTTAAGTGTTCATACTACTCAGAGTGGTTTAGAGATTAAATGCAGATCCCTGGCTAATGCAATTTCTACCTAAATACCAATGATATTCTTCACATATAGGAGGAAAAAATCTTTATGGTACCAACCACAAAAGCGAAAGCGGTCTTGATAAAAAGAACAAATAAGGAGGCATCACAATCCCTGACTTCAAAAACATACTATTAAAGCCATGGTAACTGAGATAGACCAATGGAATTGACTAGAGAAACCAGAAATAAATTCATGTGTATTCAGCCAAGTGAAGTTCAACAAAGGCACCAAGAATACACATTGGAGAAAGCACAGTCTCTTTAATAAGTGGTGTGTAAAAAGTGGGATATTCATATGCAGAAGAATGAAACTAGATCCCTATCACAATATACAAAATCAATTCAAAATGGATCAAAGGCTTAAATGTAAGGCATTAAACTATGAACTACTAAAAGAAAATGTAAGGGAGGTGCTTCAGGATAAAGATCTGGGCAAATATTTTTTTGGATTGACCCTTCAAAAACATAGGTATAACCAGCATGGTGGCACACATTTCTAATCCCAGATGCTAGGGAGGCTGAAACGGGAGGATTGTAAGTTCATTGCCAGCCTCAACAACTTAACGAGGCCCTAGGCAACTTAGTGAGACCCTGTCTCAATAAAAACTAAAAACAGGACAATCCCACTACTGGGTATATATCCAAAGGAAATAAAATCAGTATGTCAAAGAGCAATCTGCACTTGCATGTTTATTACAGCACTAGTCACATTAGCCAAGTATGGAATGAACCTAGGTGTCTATCAACATATGAATGGAAAAGGAAAATGTGGTAAATATATGTATATAATAGAGTGTTATTCATCTGTAAAGAGGAATGAAATTCTATCATTTGCAGCACCACTAATGGAACTGTAGGTCATTAAGTGAAATAAGCCAGTTACAGAAAGACAACACATTTGAGAATAAAATAGTGGTTACCAGAGCTTGGGAATAATGTTGGGGAGAAGGGAGGGAGAGAAGGCTTTACAGATATAGAAGTGCAATCAGGTGGAAGAATAACTTCTAATGTTCTATAACACAGCTGGATAACTATGGTTATATCAACTAATTGTGTTTTTCAAAATAATAGAAGCTGGGCATAGTGGCACACACTTGGGAGGCTGAGGCAGGATGATTGAGCCCTTGTCTCAAAAAATAAAAAACTGTAGCTCAGTGATAGAGCACCCCCTATATGCAATCTCCAATACTGAAAAAAGGCTAGTAGAATTTTTAAGTTCTTATCTCTAAAAAAAGGAAAAGTGTTTGAGGAGTTACCTGACTTGATCATTATACGCTATTTACATGTATTGAAATATAACTTTACTCCATAAATATTTACATTTATTATGTCAACTTAAAATATTTTTAAATGATAAGTTAATCAAGAAGAAATTTAATAGGCTGAGGCAGGAGGATCACAAATTTGAGGCCAGCCTCAGCAACTTAGTAAGACCCTATCTCAAAAATTAAATAGGGCTAGGGATGTAGCTCAATGATATAGCACCCCCTGGGTTTAATCCCTACTATCTTTAAAAAAAAAGAAATTTAGCAAGCTTATTTAATGTAATATTTTATAATAGTTATATCATTTCTTTTTTAAAATTGTTGTATGATTTTTTAAATAGCTTTATTTTATTTTTATATGGTGCTAAGGATTGAACCCAGTGCCTCACGCATGCCAGGCAAGTGCTCTACCACTAAGCCCCAGCCCCAGCCCCAGCCCTAATTATATCATTTCTAATCATTCAAATAAGATTATAACTCATGTAAAAGGGAGATAAAAATTTTAAGGACTCATATATATACACATATATAATTATATATCACATTTGTGTGTGTGTGTATACATAAAAAACAAGTAAAATTGTAATAACTACAGGTGTTCAGATCCTTCATTTTATCTATGACAACTTGAAGTTAAAAGCTTTCCCATTCCCAAGACAATTCCTTTCCTGGTAAACCTTTTTTTTTTTCTTTTTTCCTTTTCCAAGAAAGGACCTATTCTTATTCTACATTCTTTGAGAGGCAGTTTTCTATTTTGTTCTGCCTGACTTCCATACCTCTGACACTCTGATACATACAATTGTGTTCATTTTATGTTGAATTAATGGATATGGTATATATTTTTACCTTCATTATTTTTAAATGAAAATTCATATGTATCCTGTACCACATGTTGTTTTGAAATATGTATATTCTGTGGAATGACTAAATTGAATTAACATAGGCATTATTTTACATACTTAATTTTTGTGGTAAGAACACTAAAACTTCACTCAGAAATATTCAAGAATACAAAACCTTGAATCTTCTTATTAGCTATAGTCACCATATTGCACAATAGATCTCTCTCTCTCTCTCTCTCTCTCTCTCTCTCTCTCTCTCTCGGTAACAGAAATTAAACCCAATGGTGCTTTACCACTGAGCCACATCCACAGATACTTTTATTTTTTATTTTGAGACAGGGTTTCACTAAGTTGCTTAGGGCCTCCTCAAGTTGCTGAGCCTGCCTTTGAACTTTCGATCCTCCTGCCTCAGATTCCCAAGCCTCTGGGATTACAGATGTGTGCCACTCAGCTGGTCAACTTTTTAATCAAAGGTTGCTTTATTCTTGCAGGGTATAGCAATAAGCAGCATGTCTACATTTCTCACCTAATCTGGGGCATGAACAGCAATGGTTCTCACATGAAGGGAAAGTTCAGATACAAGCTCTTAAAGACAGGATATTTTCTCAGGATCAAAAACTAAATCCTGGGCTGGGGTTGTTGGCTCAGTGGTAGAGTGCTTGCCTAGCATGTGTGAGATCCTGGGTTCAATTCTCAGCACTACATATAAATACATAAAATAAAGATCCATCAACAGCTAAAATATATAAATTATACACACACACACACACACACACACACACATATATATATATATATATATATATTTTTTTTTTTTTTTTTTTTAAAGACTGTATCCTCTCTTGTGTTTTCCTTTTTTATGTTTTTGACATTTAAAAAGTCAAACATACAAGCTGGGCATGGTGGCACATGCCTCTAATCCCAGTGGCTTGGGAAGCTGAGGCAGGAGGATCACAAGTTCAAGGCTAAGTTCAACAACTAAGTGAGGCCCTAAGCAACTTAAAGAGAACCTGTATCAAAAGGGTCAGGGTGGGGGAGAGGAAGTGGGGGGGCTGGCTATGTGACTCAGTGGTTGAACACCCCCAGGTTCAATTTCTAGTACAAAAAAAAAAAAAAAACCCATAGGCAAAATCACTGCTAAAAAACATGTTTCCCTTGTTTTGAACTTATACTAAGACAAATACAAGTATTCCCTACTGCTTCATAGGGAGGCAGTTCTTGAGTCGGTTTTTGGAATAATCTTTCCTTACTTCATTTGCTACCCAGTACAAACATAATAGACCCACACCCTTAAAAACAAACAAAAAAACAAACAAGATTTTGATATCTTCAGCCATTACCAAGGCCATTTTAAAAAATGAAATGTAAATTTTTCCTCCATACAAGTGTGGAGAGTGTTGTGTATGGAGAACTTAGAGGATTTTATGCATCTAAGGCCAGGGACTAATATGTCTATTACACAGTTTAAGATATGACAAAAGAATATAGGCAGAGTAGAAAATACTAGAATAACCAAAATAATTGAAGGGGAAACAATTCAAAAGGAAGGTTTAAGGAATTTAATGTTAGCTTTATGATAAAGAACCTAAAGGATAAGTTAGGTTTTTAAGTTCTAATACATTATAAAGATGTTGAAGAAGTACAGAAAAATGCAAAAAAAAAAAATTGACTTTATCAGCAAAGATTTTAGTTGAACATATGAAAAGGAGAAGGAAAATCTGGGAATGGGAAAGAGATTCTAGAAGTAGCCAGAGAAGGAAGTAAGAAGGAGCATCAGAGTTGATGGGAGAGGAACAGGAATGAATGACAAGAGAAAGGCAGATTAATTGTATGTCCTCCTCTGAGAAGTGTCTGTTCAGGTCCTTGGCCCATTTGTTGATTGGGTTGTTTGTTCTCTTATTGTCTAATTTTTTGAGTTCTTTGTATACTCTGGATATTAGGGCTCTATCAACAAGTACATGAAAAAATGCTCACCATCTCTAGCAGTCAGAGAAATGCAAATCAAAACCACCCTAAGATACCATCTCACTCCAGTTAGATTGGCAGCCATTATGAAGTCAAACAACAACAAGTGCTGGCGAGGATGTGGGGAAAAGGGTACACTTGTACATTGCTGGTGGGACTGCAAATTGGTGCAGCCAATTTGGAAAGCAGTATGGAGATTTCTTGGAAAGCTGGGAATGGAGCCACCATTTGACCCAGCTATTCCCCTTCTCGGTCTATTCCCTAAAGACCTAAAAAGAGCATGCTACAGGGACACTGCTACATCGATGTTCATAGCAGCACAATTCACAATAGCAAGACTGTGGAACCAACCTAGATGCCCTTCAATAGATGAATGGATAAAAAAAATGTGGCATTTATACACAATGGAGTATTACTCTGCATTAAAAAATGACAAAATCATAGAATTTACAGGGAAATGGATGGCATTAGAGCAGATTATGCTAAGTGAAGCTAGCCAATCCCTAAAAAACAAATGCCAAATGTCTTCTTTGATATAAGGAGAGTAACTAAGAACAGAGTAGGGTCGAAGAGCATGAGAAGAAGATTAACATTAAACAGGGATGAGAGGTGGGAGGGAAAGGGAGAGAGAAGGGAAATTGCATGGAAATGGAAGGAGACCCTCAGAGTTATACAAAAGTACATACAAGAGGAAGTGAGGGGAAAGGGAAAAATAATACAAGGGGGACAAATGAATGTCAGTAGAGGGGGCAGAGAGAGAAGAGGGGAGGGGAGGGGAGGGGAGGGGGGGATAGTAGAGGATAGGAAAGGCAGCAGAACACAACAGACACTAGTATGGCAATATGTAAATCAATGGATGTGTAACTGATGTGATTCTGCAATCTGTATATGGGGTAAAAATGGGAGCTCATAACCCACTTGAATCAAAGTGTGAAATATGATATATCAAGAACTATGTAATGTTTTGAATAGCCAACAATAAAAAATTTAAAAAAAAAAGAGAAAGGAAGAATCACACCAGCAAGTTTTATAAGCCATAGAAATAATTCAGGGGAATTGAGAGATCTGTTAAAGAATCCTCAAGGAAGTATACTGTTTACAATGAGGGTAACCTCCCTCCTTGTCTTTCCCCAAATCTTCAGTAATGGTCTGCTTTACTCCACTGTGTGTTTGGTGATTAATGTGGGATTTGGATTCATTTGATTTTCATCCTAGATACATGATACTAGAAAAAAACAAGTATAAGAATGAGGAAGGGCTAGTTCAAAAGATTAGCTTTATTCCACCTAAGAACTACCACTTGAGTGATATCTCATAGCATAAATGTTTGAAGGATTTCAAGTTCCTCAACATAGTGCCTAAAGTTACTCAAAGTGTGGAATGTTTATATTTTCAAGAAAATTTTTTCCAGTTTCCACTTTTTTAATATATATTTTTTAGTTGTAGATGGACACAATACCTTTATTTTGTTTGTTTATTTTTATGTGGTGCTGAGGATCAAACCCAGTGCCTCACACATCCTAGGTGAGCACTCTACCATTGAGCCACAGCCACAGCCCTCTAGTTTTCACTTTTATAAGTAGTGCTAGTATTATTTGGGTCCCAGGGACGCTGAATATTTTTAAAATGTTATTATTATTATTACCTGTGCAAAAATGCTACTTGGAATTTTAGAAGATAAGACACTCAGAAGGACCCTTGCCCCCCCCAAAAAAAGAATTCTCACTAAAATTATGAAAAACACTTTTAATGCATATCTAGACTAAATCCAGATCTAGGAAAGATGAGCAGCAAGCAAAGAGGAAAGACAGATCCCCTTTCCATGTTGACACTGTTCTCTGGAGACAAAGCCTTCAACACAAGAAAACCAAGCTGATCCCAGAATTCCAACACTGAGCTGACAGGCTCTGAAAGGAGGTTAAAGGGGTCTCCAGGCTATGAATATTCCTCAACTCTGAAACCAAGCAATATAAGCAAATACTTGTTACACTTCCAGGATTCTCACAGATTGAGAGCAAATAAAAATTAGCTCATAATCAGAAATCACTAAACAAACTACCACAAGAAAATTAGAGGACGTCAAATATTTGTATTTTTAAATACAAATATGAGTCAAAAAGCAAGAAAGAGCAAAGGACTATAAAAACCCACTACAGAAATTCATAGAAAAACCAAATAGAACTTTTAGAAATAAAATGTATAGGGGGAAACTTGCTGTATACATTACACAATAGACTGGAAGCAAGAAGAGAAAATTAGTGAAAAACAGATCTGAATAACTTACCTACAGTGCTGTGTAGAGTGAAAAGGGAATGGCAAATATGAAATAGAAGTTAAAAGATATAAGGAATTAATGAAAGGGTCCACCATAAGCTTACTGGAGTGGAGGAAGGAAAGAATAAGGAAAATAGAAAAGAAGCAATATTTTAAAAAATAATGTTTAAGCCATGCATATTTTACCAAACTAAAAAAGTAAGAATGGTTGAGATAAAAGACAGATTTAAGGAATGCAATTTATATACCATCACAGATTAAAACAACAACAAAAATTAATATATCTTGGCACATTGTACTAAAAGAGCAGAACACCCAAAACAAAGAACACATCCTAAAAGTAGCCAAATAGAAAAGTCAAAGTCACTATACAGGAATAATAATCTGATTAACATTTTTTCTTTTCCTCAACAAAACCAGTGGAATGATGGAACAGTAATTTTTGAAATTACCAAAGTTCTGGAAGAAAATACTAACCAACCTAAAATTGTTTGCTGAGCAAACTCTTTCAAAAGTGAGAAATAACAATATATCCAGGTATATATAAGCCAAGTTTACCACCAATATATCTTCTTAACAACTTTTAAACTAAAGGGCAGATAAGAAGAATGAACTCATAATGAAGATTTGAAATATATGAAGAAATAATAAGAAAGGAAAATATTGGTAAATCTAATATTCATAAAATAATTTCTTAATTTGTGAAAAAGAGAAATAAAATATTAATACTTAAAGAGCTGGTATGGCAATAATTGGGATTAGTATTCTAAGGTCTTTTGAATATTCTGGGGAAATTGAAATATTGATGAACCTTGGACTTTATTAGGTAAGCAGGCTAAAATTAGACCACAAAAGATGGAAATAAAATGTATAACTTTCAAATCAGTTCATGGAAAAAAGAAAGAACAGAGAAAAATTTTAAAACAAACAATAAGAACTTCAAATATTAAGCCAATACCAGAGATAAAAGCATGGGAGTGAGTGATAAAACAAATAGAAAACAGAAGCACAGGTCCAAATATAAATGAGAAACCACTGGGAGGGTGGCATACACCTATAATCTCAGCTACTTGAGAGGCTGACACAGGAGGATTGTGAGTTCAGCGCAGCCTGGGCCATTTAGTAACACTCCGTCACAAAAGCAAACAAACAAAAGTAGGTCAATGACTGGCTGGGGATAGGAATAGGAATACTGCAAATGGGCATAAGGGATCTTATTGAGGGGATGAAAATGTTGTAAAGCTGATTTATGGAAATGGTTGCACCTCTCAGTAGTAACTAAAAACTACTTGTATACTTAGAATGACTGAGTTTTATGGTATTTAAAATATACCTACACAAAGTGTTATTTGGAATGGTTTTGTTTGTGGGGTTTTTCATTTTGTTTTGTTTTTGTTCCAGGATAGGACCTAGAGCCTCATGCAGCTTCATCACTAAATACAACTTGACCCCATCTAGTGGTCTTTTTTTTTTTTTTTGGACAGGGTCTAGCTTTGTTACCCAAACTGACCTCAAATTCCTAGGCTCAAAGTGATTCTCCCACCTCAGTCTCTCCAAGTAGCTGGACTATCAGATCAGCGTGGACTACCACACTCAGATTAAAGGTGCTTTTTCCAAAACTTGTGTGATATATGAAAAGTAAAAATGATAAAGAACCAAAATTAATAAAACAGAAAACAAAAATTCAATAGAGAAGATTAACAAAGCTATAAGTTAGTTTATTAAAAAATAATGAAATGAGTAAACCTATAACAAGATTAAACAAGAAAAAAGGAATAAAGACCAAATGAATGTCTGGAACTTAAAAGGGGATATAATTACCCACACAGCAGGATTTTAAAGATAATACTATGACTGAAGAGTGAAATTACAATAATGTTCAGTATATTTTCTTTATGACTTTTAAAGAATATTCTCTATTTTTTAGGTACAGGATATACACAAAACCATAGTTAACCTTTTGAACATAAATTTTGAAGCTGTGTTACATATATAAATTCATAATTATGGCTTCTTAAAATATTTTATCCATATAATCTATTTATGTACATATTTGAATATACATAAGTACCTCTCATTTTTATTGCTATGTGCTATGTAATTTGTAAATATTATCTCTATCCTTAATGTTCCTGTTAAGGTAGGCACAAATTACTCATATTTCAGATGATACAACTGAGAGCGGCATAAGTGATTTGCTTTCAAAAACTAAGGATTCAGGGCTGGGGTTGTGGCTCAGTGGTAGGGTGCTTGCCTAGCATATGTGAGGCCCTGGGTTCAATTCTCAGCACCACATAATAATAAATAAAGGTATTGTGTCCATGTACAACTATAAAATATTTAAAAAAAAAACAAAACAACTAAGGATTCAGCCAGGCACAGTGGCACACGCCTGTAATCCCAGCAGCTTGGGAGGCTAAGGCAGGAGGATCGAGAGTTCAAAACCAGTCTCAACAACTGCAAGGGGCTAAGCAACTCAGTGAGACCCTGTATCTAAATAAAATACAAAAAGGGCTGGGGATTTGGTTCAATGGTTGAGTGCCCCTGAATTCAATCCCCGGAACCCAAAAAAATTATTCAAATTCACTTTTTCTATACTCTTTTTTTACCACAGTGATTCAAATATGTTGAATACATATGTATATATATATATACATGCATATATATGTATCAAATATATGTATATACACACATATATGTATATATACATATATAATATTTATTTTAAAAATAAGAACACAAATTTAAGTGTGAAGAAAACTTGAAACTTAATCATGCAGCCCTGTAAAATAGATTTCTGCATTTAAAAGCACCTACCTAAAAAAGACTACTAGACCCTCTAATTAGGCACTCCTTGAAAGATAACATGAAAGTGTACAGAACAAAAACTTAGCATTTTAAAAAATTGAATGGATATTAACACAATCTCTGTGTTAAAAATTGGGATAAACTTTTAACATCTAATTTGACCATTACAAAGTAAAGAATTTACCATCTCACCTGGTTCACTCCCAAAGCTTGCTTCCTCTTCTGACAAAACTACCCTGAAGTAAAGAAAATACATGGATTTTAGTTAAAATACATTTGGAATTCATATTCCTCAGTTTAATATGGTTTAAAAAAACTTTTATCAGGGGAGTTACTGGGGATTGAACCCAGGGATGCTTAAACAGGGATCCTTAACCATATCCCCAGCCCTATATTTCTAAAACTATTTTATTAGAGACAGTTGCTTAGTTAGTTGCTTAGTGCCTCACTAAATTACTGAGGCTGACTTTGAACTCTTGATCCTCCTGCCTCAGCCTCCCAAGCTGTTGGGATTACAGGCGTGTGTTACAGCACCTGGCATGGTTTAAAAAAAACAACTTTTTTAAAGTCAAGAAACTTAAAAACACTTATCTGTAGATCTCACAAAACTTACATCTGAGAGTATTTTCTGTTTTAAAGATCTCTATGCTTTCAGTAATCACTTACTGAGTATCTGTACATCAGCATTGCAGGAACTGTGCTAAATTCAAGGTTGAGCATCCTTAATTTAAAAATCCAAATGTTCTTAAATCTAAAATTTTTGAGAACATGATACCACAAGAGGAAAAATTCGACACTATGTCCAAAATTATTAAAAATATAAATTTCCTCAGGTAATGTGTATGAAACATATATGAATTCATGTTTAGACTTAGGTCCCATTCTAAGATATCTCATTATGTATATGCAAATATTCCAAAATCCCAAAAGTTATGAAATGTGAAACACCTTTGGTGTAAGCATTTTAGAGAACTCTGTAAGAAGTTTTATTTTCAAGTTTTAGAGGGTTTTGTTTAAGAACTCTTAGGAAATAAATGAAGGGAATGAAGAATATTCCAGAAAAAAGTAGGGGAGTTCTATTTTAAAGAATAAAGTGATGTTTGTGAAAGAAGAGACATTTGCCTAAAATATCCTCAGTCAATATTAATTTTGGATGTTTAGGGCTTCTATCTAATGTGTTGATTTATAGAATCCATGTAATAATAAAAAAAATGAGATAAAGAGATTGAATACAGATTTAGCCATTATTCCTAGAGCATAATCTCATAATTGCTAGTATTAGATGTATTTTAATAAGTCTTTAAAGACACTTAAAAAGCAATATAATATTTATTTGCAAATACTAAAAGAAATCCTATAAAGCAGAAAGATATTTAACTTGAAACAAAATTTCCAATGACAGTTATGTGTATATTTTTCTTAAACAACTTAGATGGAAGAGAAGGTGAAGTGCTTAGGAATCTGTTAGTTAACTCAAAAAGATGTTCTCATCATCTTGAAGATGCAAGAGAAGCTTCTGAATAAAACTTCCATGAAATATGAGAATAAAAATACTAGATTAATATATTTCATTTAGCATATGATATTTTTGTTATTTTTTAAAAAACTGAGCCCAAGGTTTCCATACCACCAAGCTACATCCCTAGTCCTTTTTATATTTTATTTTGAGACAGGGTCTCACTAAGTTGCTGAGGCTAACCTTGAACTTGTGATCCTCCTGTCTCAGCCTCCTGAGTTGCTGGAATCATAGGCGTGCTCCACCACGCCTAGCAGCATATGATTTCAAATGTCAATATGTAATTAAGGTAAGTTTAATGTACAGCTAAACATTTACTAAACATTGATCTAAAACATTTATGTATTTAAGTTAGCTAAAAATTTGGTTTGGGGGCTGGGGATATATAGCTCAGTTGATAGAGTGCTTGCCTTTCATGCACAAGCCCCTGGGTTCAATCTCCAGCACCACTACCAAAAAAAAAAAAAAAAAAATCGGTTTGGATTTCCTATAGAGAAAAATGGGGAAATGCCTTATATTTAGGATCACCTTTGATTCAGCAATAATGGTTTGTAATTATTTGGGCCTAATTTCTGAGTTTGTTGTTATATTGAGTCAATCTGCTTAAAATAATTGTGGCACTCTGAAAGAGAAACAGGGGGAAGATTTAATAAGAGGGAAACAGGTAATAAGAAGGATGTACGTAACCAGTTCCAGTCCTATCTGTGTTGTTATAAAGATAGATTTTCCCCCCCAGTACTGGGGACTGAACCCAGGGATACTCTACCACTGAGCCATATCCCCAGTCTTATCTATCTATCTATTTATTTATTTATTTTGAAACAGGGTCTTACTAAGTTGGCCTTGAACCTGTAATCCTCCTGACTCAGCTTCTTGAGTTGCTATAGATTTTTAATAGCTTTTCTCACAATTGCTGGCCCTTGTCCCTTGCTTCTCTCATGCTGTCCCTGCAACAGAGGTACTCATGGCTCTTAATATAAGACTCCCAAATGACAGAATCTGGAGTATCACCACAATTTGTTTAGTACTCCTGTTACTTCCTTTACCTGTAGTGTTAAAAATGAGGGAAGAAAAAACAAAACAAATGTTTTGAAACAACAAATGTGTTGTTTGTAAAAATGAGGTAGAAATAAGTATTAATGAACAAGAGAAGAAACAATTCTTCCCACATATATCATAGGATGGTGTCCAGGACTTCCCTTACAGTATACAGATTTGCTGGCTTACTTATGGAGGTTTTCAGTAAGAAAACTGCCTTCTATTTGTTCTTCTTTGTGATCTTCAGAAAGTTTCTTTGGAGTATCTTGTAGTCTCTAAAGATAAGAAATTCAATGTTAAGTAGATGGAAAGAATCTGTTTCTCTTTGCATGCAAAATTAGAATAAAAACTCTAAAAAACAATATAGAAATAGTTCTGAACTAGAGTGAGAAATATGGTAAATATGTGCTAATGTGATTTGAACTGAGCCCCACATATGTACTTGTTTATCCTGGCTGCCTGTGGTAACCGCAGACACTGTGATGTGGACTAGAGACAGACTGGTTTAACAACTATAGAAAAAGTAAAACAAACTTTAAGGGCATCTTTGGGGCTGGAAGATACCATGTCAGAACATAAGATAAAAATCCATCCCAAAGCCCAGTAATATATGGTTACAGGATATGAACCCATTGCAAATATTATATTCAACTTGAAGAAATACAACAGCAACCCATTTCATGCTCTACTGAAAACAAGGCACAATGGCAAGTTAAAAGGTACTGAAATCTAGGCTATCAGAACTGAAGAAATGACTATCACAGTGTGACTCTTCTGGATGAGCCACACGCAAAGATGACTGTAAGACATACAGATGTCAAAAGCTCTGTAATCATAGCCAAAAAGCATCTTTCACATGTAACTGTTTCAGAAAGAACTGATCTAATATGTTAGTAGTCTCTTGCGTTGCAAGAGACATTACACATAGTAATGACCATAACTGGCATATTTGGGGCATCATTAACCATATCTATATAAGAGTAAAACAAGGAAATTTGTCTTTTAAACTTCTTTAGTTGAACATGATCAGTTCCCATCACTTGTTCCCGTTAAATTTTTCCTTCTATAGCCTTTAAAAAATCTCCTTTGCATTTTAATTTTCTTTTCACTCGCCCACATTCCCTAATACCTTGAATCTGCCAGCAGTATTTCCATGGCTTTTAGTCTTACTGGCAGCATTTGGAATAAGGCAAGTGCTGATCCTTGGCTGAAAGAGTGCAGGAAAATGTTGCCTGATATTTTATAAATTTGAATTGATATTTTATAAATTAGGGCTGGGGATGTGGCTCAAGCGGTAGCGCGCTCGCCTGGCATGCGTGCGGCCCGGTTTCGATCCTCAGCACCACACACAAACAAAGATGTTGTGTCTGCCGAAAAAAAAAACTAAAAACTAAATATTAAAAAATTCTCTCTCTCTCTTTAAAAAAAAGAAATTAAACTTAGCAAAAAATAGTTTCAATGTTATCACCCAAATGAAGTATAATAAGTCAAAGCAAGAAAACAGGGGGAAGAAATGTACCTTGAAAGCTACAAAATCATATGGATGAAAGCCAACACAGCCCTCACAGATTTGGGACATCATTTGAGCTGTTTTCTCCCAAAATCCAAGTAGTGTTCTCTGCAGAAAAAGAAAAGGTGACACTATAGTTCTGCTTCTCCTCCACGATCAGTTCTGTGCTCTATTTCCTCACTAGTGTAGTATATGAATAGTTGCTGCACAAGAAACAGCAGGCACTAAATTCAATTGTTCAAGAAAAGTTGAACTATAAATCATAACTTTACATGAAAGTTAGCACCAATGTCTGCATGCATGTGTGCCTATTTTTTAAACAGCACTGGAATGCACACTAGAGCCTAGAGAGTGACTGCAGCTAAAAGAAAGAAAACTAATGGATCAGAACACCTGAGGAATCCAAAAGCAAAATGTTAAAAGCATGGAAATGCCAATCACTATAGAAGGATAGACATAATGTATAATCTTTATGTTGCTATCATATAAGAGCATCTTTTTGAGAAAATATTTACCACTAATTTGGCTTTTCATTGAGGGTTCAAGAAAGATTTGTTCCAAAAATGTGTTGTTCTCAAGCTAACTCAGGTAATTGAAAATTTTCGTTGTTGCTTCAGTGTTTGTATTCAAAGTGAAGGGAATGAGTGGAGAAAATAAAAGAACTGAACTAATAGTTATTGGGTTACGGCATCATGCTTCACAAATAGTCATGCACTTTTTATTTTCAAATGCATCTTTTTTTTTGGTACTGGGGATTGAACTTGGAGGCACTTGCCCACCAAGCCACATCCCCATCCCTATTTTGTATTTTATTTAGAGGCAGGGTCTCACTGAGTTGCTTAGCACCTCACTTTTGCTGAGGTTGGCTTTGAACTCACAGTCTTCCTATCTCAGCCTCCCAAGCTGCTGGGATCACAGGTGTGTGCCATCATGCTCAGTTCAAATGAATCTTTCTTGATTCCTACATTCCATAGTTTTGAACTGAATTAGGTAGATTCCCTATAGAGTTAATACCTATTTCCTTTAGTTTTATTATTATTTTCCTATGTAAGTACAGTTCATTTTACTTTGCTATTTACAAATATACATTAAAGTCAGCAACTGCTGCTTATTAATATCTAACTTATTCATTATGTGTTATTTATGTGTGATTTGGGGTAATTAAAGCAGAAGTAAGACCTCTGAGGAGAAAGCTATTTAGGATGGTAATATGGCAGAATGAAAAAAACACATGACCTAGAATTAGAAAAGTTATGTTTTTCCACCGAAAACTGAAAAATAAATAATAAAAAATTCTCTCTCTCTTCTCTCTTAAAAAAAAGAAAAGTTATGTTTTTGAATTCAATATTGCTATTTATTTTAATTCTCATAGGTTTCACTTTTCTCATCCATAAAATGACAGAAAATCTTTCAAACTTTTGGAGCCACAATATCTTTCCTTCATATGAAAGTTTATGTAGAAATTTAAAGTGAGAAATTGAAAAGCTCTAGTTGAATCAAAGCTAATGGGGTCTTGTATTTAGCCTTCTCAACATTTCCATTTACAGGTAAGTGGTCCCCTCTCTCCCTAGAACACCAAGGAGAATAATGTGAAGCTACAAGAGTAGATAATCTCTAAGGTCTTTTTCAGTTTAGGACTTTATAATTTTCTGACTGTTGTAACCTCAATGAGTCAATTACAGCAGATTCAAAGGAATCTGATCAACTATAATTTATTTGTACCCTTTAGACAACTTTTAAAAAGGAATCTCACCACTCATCTTTACTGCAAGGGCATGCTGACCATGGAGGTGGGTACCTGGTAGGTAGTGAGTGAATGAGATAACATATTGCAGCGACTAGCTCCAAGTAAATCCACTTTCTGACAAACATCCATCTTTAATTTGTCAAAAGAACTTTTGCTATTTCTCACTTGGATCTGTACCTGTAATCACAAAAATGCTATTATTATCTATAATACAGATATAAATATAGCATACAAGTTCATAATAAATGTTTTCAGACACATGAAATTGTAATAAAGGATACCAATTCCTCTGCCCAGTATTATTAATATTCCGTGATTAATGAAGACTCTAAAGAACTGTAAAAGATTCTTTCTAGTAGATATCTTTAGGTTGAGAAAGTATGAGATGATAGATGGAAATTATATAGTTAATAAGAAAAAATCCAAATAAAAAGAAAGACCTAAGATGTTCAGGATTATGGACAGTATTTGTCTACATGCAGAAGAATAAATGGAAATGGGACTTAATTAAAATATTGAGAAGCATTAATAATATTTCTGAATCATGGAGCCATTCATAAATTTAAACTCAGGCCTATTTCTTATACAGAGAGTGAGTCAGGAGTGATTGAGTAATGTGAACACTCAACTTTTAATTCATTTATTCAATGAATATTTATGAGGTATCTATTACATGCAAAGTACTTTTCAAGGTACTAGGATATTATGATACTTTCCTACCATCTCTGGGTAGAAAGGCACAGGAAAAAAACATAGTAAATAAATATACAATATAATCTCAGGCTGCAAAATAGCAAATAAGTTGAAAAAATGGGTGACTACTTTTAATAAAATTGGGCAAACTTTGGTGAGTTTATGCCTCACATTTCAATTGAGACAAAAGATGATGAGCAGGCTATGCTGAGACGCAATGAAGAGTATTGCAGGACCAGGGAAAAACAAGGACAAGGGTTCTACGAGTGGGAGAGGGCAAAGAGCTTATCAAGTTTTCAAAAAAGGAAGGCATAGGGTAGAGTATATTCTTCTTGGAGCACTGGAAGCAAGCACAGGATGAGACGGTAGAAGGACCAGGGATCAGACAATGCAGAGCTTTTTTAGTTCAGATAGGAATTTGGATTGCGTTCTTGTTTTTCTTTTTTAATTGAAATGAAATTCACATAACATTACAAGTAACCATTTTAAAGTGTACAATTCAGTGGCATTTAGGGCATTCACAATGTTGTGCAACCACCCCCTTGCACTGAATTCTAATTGTCAAGGATTGTAACAGGGATGGAATAAAAGGTTTCTGGGGCTTGAGGTCATGTGTTCACTTACTTTACAAGGCTGTTGGGAGTAATCAATGAGGCAAACCACTTACAATAGCTGGCACAGTATACAGCTCCATCAATAGTAAATATTTATTATAGCTTCTCTATGAAATGAATGAATGAATGAATGAAATTTAATGTCCAGGCATAGTAAATGTAGAGGATATGGTTTATAATAAGCTTATTTAGCAAAAACATTTGTCCATACATAGATAGTTGCTTACAAGGTTTGTGGTCAAACTTTGTATTTTGGCAGAATGAAAAATTTAAGAACCTTCCCTTTTCTTAAAATTAATAATTTTACACAAATTTTTACTTAAATTAGATATTTTTTCCTCAGTAATAAACAGTTTTCTTCCTACAAACAAGTTCCAAAAGTCCAGATAAAGAACATTTAAAGTGTAATTAGGTTATGAGGGGGATAAAAAAGATTAGTAAAAAGACTGATGAGGGTGCTGGGGATGTGGCTCAAGCCGTAGTGCGCTCGCCTGGCATGCGTGAGACACTGGGTTCGATCCTCAGCACCACATAAAAATAAAATAAAGATATTGTGTCCACCTAAAGCTAAAAAATAAATATTAAAAAAAGAGAACACACACACATTAAAAAAAAAAAGACTGCTGAGGTAGGGATACCATGCCATTCAAAGAGTAAAAATAGAAGAATAACAACCTTTTATACTTTAACCAAAATCTCCACACAACCAAGAATTCATAATAAAGCATATGTTTTTAAAAAACAGTCCAGTATTAGTATATAATCATATTTTATAATCTTCATTCTGTATCAGTTCCATATTTTATGTAACTAGAAAAGGAAAGTGACATATTTTCATACTTTTCTGAACTTTTCCACTTGTTTCAAGGTGTCTGGGTCCAGTTCTTGGGAGACATCTTTCATCCACAGGAGAGCTCCTCTGTATTCTGTGCGTGCCTGCTCCATCCTATTAATTGTCATCAAGGTATCTGATACTGCCCTTTGACTGAAGGTTGTTACTTCTTGCTTAAGACGAGACAGAGGAGTACACAAGGCCAGTCTGGTGACAGAGAGGTAAGAATCAGAGGGTTGTACATCCCACATGTAAAACAAAAGTTTAAACCAATCAATCAAAAAGCATTGTGCTATAAATATTAGTTTATAGTACAGGTATGAAGACACAAATTGGTGTGAATATACTGTGTATACAACCAGAGATATGAAAAATTGTGCTCTATATGTGTAATAAGAATTGTAATGCATTCTGCTGTCATATATAAATAAAAAATTTAAAAATTAGTTTACAGATAGGAAATTATCAAGATGGCTAAAGAGATAGAGAAAGCAAATAGAAATAACATAGCCAATTTTGAATAATTAATAATGATATTTTGTACTTCCTTTTTTACTTAAGAAAATCTATAATGTTTGCAACATTGTGGATATTAGTTCATGCATAGATAATCTGCCAAGTAACCCTACCATTTAGAAAAAAGTTCTCCGGGAACAGAGAACCTGAATTCATAAAACACAATCCAATTCATACACAGCCTTTTATTTGGAAAGTTTAGGAAAAGCCTGGGTGCAGAAGATCAGATAAAATGCTAGAAGAATTAATGAGTATGGAATTCTTAGCATATGAGGATGAGGTAAAGTACTTAAGAAACAAAGCAAATTCAGCTCCTCCACACTGCTTTTGACTTTATGGCACTAGAGGGCCCTATACTGAGTCTCTGTCTCACTATCTTCAAGATAGACTACTGCACTGATGTGGTGGCTTTGAAATAAAGCCACTTAATCTGGACATCATCTTTACAGGCCTAAGAAGGCCTGTTTTCATTTTTCTTCTGAAATTCAAAAATTCAGATTATATTAACAGGAGATTCTTTGGGGCAAGTAGCTTTATGCTAAAATATCGTGAAATGATATATAGAAAACAAAAATTAAGAAGAAAAAATTGAATTCCACTTAAAAGAATAGTCTTAATGTTCTTAAAGATAGTATAATATCAAAAAAGTGAAAGAGGGCTGGGCATGGTGGCACACACCTAACCCTAACCCTAACCCTAACTCAGGAGACTGAAGCAGGAGGATTGCAGGTTCAAATCTAGCCTAAGCAACTTAGCGAAACCGTAAGCAACTTAGTGAGACCCTTTCTCAAAATAAAATATAAAAAGGGCTGGGGATGTGGCTCAGTGGTTAAGTGCCTCTGAGTTCAATCTCTGTACCAAAAAAAAAAAAGTGAAAGAAGGTGTGGGGTAGCTCAGTGGTAGAGCACTTGCCTATCAAACTAGAATGTGAAAAGAAAAAGTGGAAATATTCATATTTTAAATGTTAGCCATTCTGTGACTCTTACATTAAGTCATTTACGAAATAGAAATATAGGCCTAAAGGCTATTTCTAGGAATTAAGCAATGAAGAACATCAATTTTAGAATAGTTCTTTTAAATACAAAATTAATAACTAAGAGCTAGGCATCAAAACAATTGTATACTACAATATGCTTCTTTTTTCCTTAATTCTTCATTGGAATGACCTTTCCTTTCCAAACATGCAAACTTAAGACATATGTCAAAATTGTCAAATAGATTATAGATATAAACATGATGAAAAGCCATGGGTAAACCTTTGCTTGGCAGAAGAACAGAGTGCCTTGCCAGTGGCATCCATCATTTTTCCAGCTTGAGTAGCATCCCGTTCTGCTTGAAACTTTAAAAAGAGCCCTAGCTCATTTTCTTCCTCTGATATAACTAGAGGGAAAATATAGTATAGTTAATTATTTCATTCCATCAATTATTTAAAATACACACAAAAAAAAATAAAATTCTCACACCAGTAATTCTGATATTAAGAATTACTTGGGGAGTATAAGAATTACTTAGGAAGGAAGAAGAAAAGACTTATTGTAAAAATGAAAATTCCTGGGCTTCATTTCCAGAGAGTCTGATTTTATATTTCTGGAGATACACATTTTACAAGCATTCCAGATCATTTTGATGCAGTGAATTGATAGACCTTGCTTTGGGAAAACTGATCTTTAGTGAAAAAAATAAAACAAAAAAAAGGAAGAAAATTACATTTTCAAATGTGCAGAAATACATTTTAGACTCATTGCCTTTTACAAAGTATTTTTTCCTATTTATATAGTTGTTGATTTATTAGTGATTCTCATCCTTAGTATCTCAGACCCACAAATGTCCACAGTTCTGCTGCAGAAACCCTAAAAGTTTCAGGCTAGCACCTGTCAATAATTATTGGTTACCAGAGTAATTGTGTAGAAACTTTTGCTAATTGAATGAGTATTTTATCACTGTCAGATCTTTTCTTTTTCTTTTTTATTTGTTCTTTTTAGATATACATTACAATAGAGTGTATTTTGACATATTATACATACGTGGAGTATAACTTCCTATTGTGGTTGTGTATGATGTGGAGTTACACGGGTTGTGTATTCCCATATGAACATAGGAAAGTTATGTCCAATTCATTCTATGTCATTAGCTGTCAAATCTAATAATAAAAAAGTAGGGGGCTAGGGTACAGCTCAGTGGTGGAATGTATGCTTAGCATGCTCAAGCCCCAAAGTTCAGTGCCAAATCCACATAAAAAAAAAAAGAGGAGGGGGAGAAACAGAACTTGCATTTACATGTCTTTTTAAATCTCATTTTCTAAAATTCCACTTTTACTTTATCTTACAAAAATGTCAGATTAGAAGTAAACCACAAAACAAAAAAAGTTGTCCCTCACTATAGTTTTAGAAACAATTATATTGTATAAAGTGACACTCTAACCACAATAAGATAGATAAGTGGGAAAAGTTATAAAATGTCCAATTGAACAAAACAAAACCAAATGTCATACCTACTCTCACCTTAGTGCACTGCAGAAAAACTGAAGTTTAAAATTTTAGGTACGTCCCCATGTTCCTCTGAGCCAGCAATAGAATCGGCCCTTCTCATCTACAGATTCCCCAATCCTGCTGCTTCTCTCTGTGATATTTACAAGTGACTCTAGAACATGGTAGTGTCATGGGGGGTGACTGTACATTCTCTGGTATCCTCTTTAATAAAACCATTTATCATATTATGAACAACTCACCTGATCCAGAGTAGATTGGAACTGGGGGGAGTCATGTTAATTTAATATTCTGATTAATTGAGAGATGTACATTTCCTTTGAGTCAGAAATTTATAAATGTACCTCAGTGAAAACTACTAGGAAAAATACTCATTTTTGTATGATGATTCAGAAATATCTCTGAGAAACTAGTATACTTCATTATAAAGTATCAAGTGAATATAAGCATCACTGAGTCTTATCTTTATCAATGCAAAAAAACAGGGAATATGGTTGAATGTGTGCTGCGAGTGTGTTGTGCTGCCTGCAACATCTACTGAGATCCCACCCTGATATGTTCTTCGCCTAGTCAAGTGATTTCCATAAATATTTATAACACTGGAGGTTGGGGTGTAGCTCAGCAATGGAGAACATTCTGAGCATTCATCATGAATTCCTAGAGATTCCATCCCCAGCACCAAAAAAGAGAGAGATTTATAGCACTGTACTAATTTACTATTTGTGCCTGATGTAATTCCCATATTTGTCTGATGTTAATCCTAACAGAAGATGTATTAATACAAGAGTCTTCAAGAAAACACATATTTATATACAATTTCAAAGAGAAAGTACATAATGAAATCTACATATGTGTAATCTCTTCCTTATTCTGAAATGTTCTGTCAGAGTGCTAAAAGATCTAATGATTTCAGGACAAAATTTAGGACAAACAAACTTGCCAATATTTCTTGTCATCACTTCTATCACAAGACTTCTTTGGTCCAATGGCTGTAACAGCTTTTAATTGCTTGGTAAAATATACTATCCCAATAATCTGACCCCAAACTTCATTTGCTCCTTTATTCCCCTATTAGTCTCAGTTAGAAACTCTTCTGCCCATGCATGCTCTTCTCATTTCTTAAGCTCATTCCCTAGATGCCAAATCTTTTCTCCATATATTCAGTTCTATAAACCCTTGAAGTTTTACCTCAATTCCCATTTATAGAGTTGCATTGCTCTATTCCAGTTATTTTTCACTTATAGGAATTCAGAGTCATGTCTTTATTTCTATACTGAACTCATCTCTTAATTTTTACAAAAGTTGTTTCTCCCAACTATTTCCTTGGGAAAAGCATATAGCCTTACACATAGCAGATACTCATAAAATACTTGAGTAACTATGCCTTACTGAATTTCTGTTCTTTTCTGAATTGTTGGTGATTGAACCCAGGGCCTTATGCCTGCTAGGCTACCAGTGAGTCACATCCCCAGCCCTGGATTTCTTTATTTAACGGGATGGTATATGAGCTTTGATTATAAAGTAGTAAGATTAACTTACATAGCTTCATGAGAAATCATTCATTCACTGAGCAAATATTTATTGAATACTGAGTAGATTCTAGATATTGTTTATAGGCTTCAGGGACATAAAAATAAAATAGACAAAGTCCTGTTCTTAAGGAAAGCATATTCTAGTGGTGAGAAGAAAAACAGCAGATAAAATATAGAATGTTAAATAACAGGGAGTTATGAAGGAGAAGGGGTACTGTATTTTAGATATGGGGTTTGGGGAATTCCTCAATATAAAGATGACATTTGGTCATACCTAAGGGAAGTTACGGAGTCCACGGTAAAGACATGCCTGCTGTGAAAGAGATCAATATAAGTTCAAAAAGACAGGTTTTAGGAAATGTGATCAGAGAGGTAACTAGGATCATAGGGGTAGCCATATCCAGTAGGCCACTGTATTTAAGCAGGAAAAAAAAATCCAAGACTGAGTTCCAACCCAATGAGGTCAAGGGGAAAGAAGAATCCAGCAAAAGCAGAATGAGAAGAAAAAAACAATTAAGAAGAAAACCAGGGAAGCGTGGTGCCTAGAAGCAGAGTGAAGAGAATATCAAGCAGCAGATAATAATCAACTGTGTTAGATGATATAATAAGCCAAGTAAGGACTGGTCATTGGGCTTACCTCTTCATAACCTTGATAAGAGAAATTTGGTGGAGTGGTAGGGATGAAAACTAGAGTGGGTATAAAATTAAGCAAACAGAAAGGAATAGACTGCACACAGTTATGCCAAATTTTTCCGTATGAGGAGGAGAGAAATGGGCTAACTCTGAGAGTAAGTGGGGGTCAAGAAAGAAGCTTTTAAGTGATGGAAACAAATCTACTTAAGACTCTTGGCAAGAAAACAATATCAGCATGGTGAGAAGATGCACACCTGTAGTGTCAACTACTTGGAAGACTGAGGCAAAAGGATCACAAGTTCCACACCAGCCTGAGAAATTTAGAGAATGAGACCAATCTCAAAATTTAAAGAGGGCTGGGATATAGTTCAGAGGTAAGAGTACATGCCTAGGCACTGGGGTTGTGACTCAGTGGAAGAGCACTCACCGGCATGGGTGAGACATTCAGTTCGATCCTCAGCACCACATAAATATAAACACATAAAATAAAGGTATTGTGTCCATCTACAACTAAACAAATAAAATTAATTTTAAAAAGTACATGCCTAGCATGTGTGAGGCCCTAGGTTCAATCCCTAGAACTTTAAAAAAGAAAAGAAAGAAAAATGAACATCACTTTTGAATCTGTGTCAAAGGATTTGATGAACTAGGGAATATGAATACTAAGGATTTTGGGAATAGGTCACTATGAATGTTTGTATTTTGCCATTAAAAACTGCTCACAGCGGCTGGGGTGGTGGCTTGGTGGTAGCGTGCTTGCCTAGCATGCGTGAGGCACTGGGTTTGATTTTCAGCACCACATACAAATAAATAAAATAAAGGTCCATCAAAAACTAAAAAATATTTTTAAAAAACTGCTCACAAAATAGTTCAATAAGCCACTATTTTTCCATTAAATGACTTGTTTTCAATAATACAAACTAGGGGAGTGATATTGGGCAAATTATATCATTATATTGTGTGCATGTACAAATATGTAACAACAAATCCCACCATTATGTGCAACTATAATGCACCAACAAAGAATGTAAAAAATGCAAACTAATATTAATTTTCAATGGGAATTATCAGGTACCCATGATGTCATACCGTTGAGTCTTAGCTGATATTTCTCAACTATCTTCAGAAGTTCAGTGCACGTCTCTTGAATGGAGTGAAAAACCTTGAAATACAAATTTTATTAAGACACTTTAAAGAACCATAAACAGATATAATTTATAAGAACTTCAAAAGTGGAATATTATGTCTATTTTATAAATATTATGTCTATTTTCCATGGCTGTGACATATTTTAGCTTTGGTTTTACTTTTTATAAAAAAGCACATTTGGATTTCACCCATTGGATTTAGAAAAAATGATGATAAATACATGGGCTAAATCTGTGTAATTTATCCTCCTCTCAGCTGCAACCATCTAAACACCAAACAAGATGTATCCAATATAAATAAACTGCACCAAATACTGCCAACCACATATGAAAAGAGTATAACCTAAGAATGTGTTAACTCCGAATTTGGCTTTTTCCTAACATTGGTATAAACAAAACAGTGCATTAAACTTACTATAAAAATAACACATGGGCTGGGGTTGTGGCTCAGTGGCAGAATGCTTTCTTAGCATGTGTGAGGCACTAGGTTTAATTCTCAGCATCACATATAAATAAATGAATAAAATAAAGGTTCATCAACATCTAAAAAATATTTTAAAAAACAACATATTACAAGCTCAGGTGTACTGTTATGGTTAGGATAACAATAAAGTACTATACATTTCAGAGAGCTATATGAAAGGATTTTGTGGGCTGGGGCTGTAGCTCAGTGGCAGAGCGCTTGCCTAGCATGTGTCAGGCATTGGGTTCGATCCTCAGTACCACATAAAAGTAAACAAATAAAATAAAGGCATTCTGTCCATCTACAACTACAATAAAATTAAAAAAAAAAAAAAAAGAAAGGATTTTGTAAGTTTTCACCATAAAGAAATGATAAATGTTTGAGAAAATAAATGTTCATCCTGATTTAAACATTATGAGTTATATACATGTATCCAGCATTACATGGTACCCTGTTAGTATGTATAATTTTTGTTTTTATGTATTGGATAAAAATTAAATTTAAAATTTAAAATAATATTTTACAACATCAAATATAAATTGATTTTGGATTATTTTTGTTTGAAATTTTCTGTGGATATTAATTCTTTCGGGCTGGGGTTGTGGCTCAGCGGTAGAGCACTTGCCTAGCTCGTGTGAGGCCCTGGTTTCCATCCTTAGCGCCACATAAAAATAAATAAAATAAAGGTATTATGTACAACTACGACTAAAAAATAAATACTTAAATATATATATATTATAAATTCTTTCATTAGCACTGTTGCTAACTGCTAACAAAAAGAAATAAAATATCTAGTAGACTTTCATTTGAAAGTTAATCATGTTGCCCTTCAATAGATGAATGGATAAAAAAAATGTGGCATTTATACACAATGGAGTATTACTCTGCATTAAAAAATGACAAAATCATAGAATTTACAGGGAAATGGATGGCATTAGAGCAGATTATGCTAAGTGAAGCTAGCCAATCCCTAAAAAACAAATGCCAAATGTCTTCTTTGATATAAGGAGAGTAACTAAGAACAGAGTAGGGTCGAAGAGCATGAGAAGAAGATTAATATTAAACAGGGATGAAAGGTGGGAGGGAAAGGGAGAGAGAAGGGAAATTGCATGGAAATGGAAGGAGACCCTCAGAGTTATACAAAAGTACATACAAGAGGAAGTGAGGGGAAAGGGAAAAATAATACAAGGGGGACAAATGAATGTCAGTAGAGGGGGCAGAGAGAGAAGAGGGGAGGGGAGGGGAGGGGAGGGGAGAGGGGGTAGTAGAGGATAGGAAAGGCAGCAGAACACAACAGACACTAGTATGGCAATATGTAAATCAATGGATGTGTAACTGATGTGATTCTGCAATCTGTATATGGGGTAAAAATGGGAGCTCATAACCCACTTGAATCAAAGTGTGAAATATGATATATCAAGAACTATGTAATGTTTTGAACAGCCAACAATAAAAAATTAAAAAAAAAAAAAAAGAAAGTTAATCATGTGATGGGCTGGGGCTGTGGCTCAGTGGTAGTACACTTGCCTGGCATGTGTGAGGCACTGTGTTCGACTCTCAGCACTGCATATAAATAAAAAAAGATCTATCAACAAGTAAAAAAATATTTTTAAAAAAGTTAATCGTGAAAATTTGAGCTGAAAATACATTATACACATGATATAACTATTCACATATCTCTATAAATTTAGGTTTCCCAGGTAAATAAGCCAACATGGATTTCAGAGTACAGTCTCCTCCTCACAAAATCTTCTTACAGTGAAGAATTTTTTGTTTATTATGATAGTTTATTCAAAAGATCTTGGCTCTGTGTTGTAATATCAAGCCCTAATCTTTTGATTACCAAATAAGCTCCCAATATCATTAAATGGCCTGCATATCCTATCTCTGGCCCAATTTAGCCATAATTTAGATACCTGATCAAACCCAGGGAATATTTTTTTTTAATTTTTTATTGTTGGCTGTTCAAAACATTACATAGTTCTTGATATATCATATTTCACACTTTGATTCAAGTGGGTTATGAGCTCCCATTTTTACCCCATATACAGATTGCAGAATTACATCAGTTACACATCCATTGATTTACATATTGCCATACTAGTGTCTGTTGTGTTCTGCTGCCTTTCCTATCCTCTACTACCCCCCCCTCCCCTCCCCTCCCCTCTTCTCTCTCTGCCCCCTCTACTGACATTCATTTGTCCCCCTTGTATTATTTTTCCCTTTCCCCTCACTTCCTCTTGTATGTACTTTTGTATAACTCTGAGGGTCTCCTTCCATTTCCATGCAATTTCCCTTCTCTCTCCCTTTCCCTCCCACCTCTCATCCCTGTTTAATATTAAAATTCTTCTCATGCTCTTCGACCCTATTCTGTTCTTAGTTACTCTCCTTATATCAAAGAAGACATTTGGCATTTGTTTTTTAGGGATTGGCTAGCTTCACTTAGCATAATCTGCTCTAATGCCATCCATTTCCCTGTAAATTCTATGATTTTGTCATTTTTTAATGCAGAGTAATACTCCATTGTGTATAAATGCCACATTTTTTTATCCATTCATCTATTGAAGGGCATCTAGGTTGGTTCCACAGTCTTGCTATTGTGAACTGTGCTGCTATGAACATCGATGTAGCAGTGTCCCTGTAGCATGCTCTTTTTAGGTCTTTAGGGAATAGACCGAGAAGGGGAATAGCTGGGTCAAATGGTGGCTCCATTCCCAGCTTTCCAAGAAATCTCCACACTGCTTTCCAAATTGGCTGCACCAATTTGCAGTCCCACCAGCAATGTACAAGTGTACCCTTTTCCCCACATCCTCGCCAGCACTTGTTGTTGTTTGACTTCATAATGGCTGCCAATCTAACTGGAGTGAGATGGTATCTTAGGGTGGTTTTGATTTGCATTTCTCTGACTGCTAGAGATGGTGAGCATTTTTCCATGTACTTGTTGATTGATTGTATGTCCTCCTCTGAGAAGTGTCTGTTCAGGTCCTTGGCCCATTTGTTGATTGGGTTGTTTGTTCTCTTATTGTCTAATTTTTTGAGTTCTTTGTATACTCTGGATATTAGGGCTCTATCTGAAGTGTGAGGAGTAAAGATTTGTTCCCAGGATGTAGGCTCTCTATTTACCTCTCTTATTGTTTCTTTTGCTGAGAAAAAACTTTTTAGTTTGAGTAAGTCCCATTTGTTGATTCTAGTTATTAACTTTTGTGCTATGGGTGTCCTATTGAGGAATTTGGAGCCCGACCCCACAGTATGTACATCATAGACAACTTTTTCTTCTATCAGACGGCGCGTCTCTGATTTGATATCAAGCTCCTTGATCCATTTTGAATTAACTTTTGTGCATGGCGAGAGAAAGGGATTCAGTTTCATTTTGTTGCATATGGATTTCCAGTTTTCCCAGCACCATTTGTTGAAGATGCTATCCTTCCTCCATTGCATGCTTTTAGCCCCTTTATCAAATATAAGGTAGTTGTAGTTTTGTGGATTGGTTTCTGTGTCCTCTATTCTGTACCATTGGTCCACCCGCCTGTTTTGGTACCGGTACCATGCTGTTTTTGTTACTATTGCTCTGTAGTATAGTTTGAAGTCTGGTATCACTATACCGCCTGATTCACACTTCCTGCTTAGAGTTGTTTTTGCTATTCTGGGTCGTTTATTTTTCCATATGAATTTCATGATTGCTTTCTCTATTTCTACAAGAAATGCCGTTGGGATTTTGATTGGCATTGCATTAAACCTATAGAGAACTTTTGGTAATATCGCCATTTTGATGATGTTAGTTCTGCCTATCCATGAACAGGGTATATTTTTCCATCTTCTAAGATCTTCTTCTATTTCTCTCTTTAGGGTTCTGTAGTTTTCATTGTATAAGTCTTTCACCTCTTTTGTTAGGTTGATTCCCAAGTATTTTATTTTTTTTTTAAGATATTGTGAATGGAGTGGTTGTCCTCATTTCCATTTCAGAGGATTTGTCGCTGATATACAGGAATGCCTTTGATTTATGCGTGTTGATTTTATATCCTGCCACTTTGCTGAATTCATTTATTAGCTCTAATAGTTTCTTTGTAGACCCTTTTGGGTCTGCTAGGTATAGAATCATGTCATCTGCAAATAGTGATAATTTAAGTTCTTCTTTTCCTATTTTGATGCCTTTAATTTCTTTCGTCTGTCTAATTGCTCTGGCCAGTTTTTCGAGAACTATGTTGAATAGAAGTGGTGAGAGAGGGCATCCCTGTCTTGTTCCAGATTTTAGAGGGAATGCCTTCAATTTTTCTCCATTCAGAATGATGCTAGCCTGAGGCTTAGCATAGATTGCTTTTACAATATTGAGGTATGTTCCTGTTATCCCTAGTTTTTCTAGAGTTTTGAACATAAAGGGATGCTGTACTTTGTCGAATGCTTTTTCCGCATCTATCGAGATGATCATATGGTTCTTATTTTTAAGTCTATTGATGTGGTGAATAACATTTATTGATTTCCGTATATTGAACCAGCCTTGCATCCCAGGGATGAATCCTACTTGATCATGGTGCACAATTTTTTTGATATGTTTTTGTATCCGAGTGGCCAGAATTTTATTGAGGATTTTTGCATCTAGGTTCATTAGAGATATTGGTCTGTAGTTTTCTTTCTTTGAAGTGTCTTTGTCTGGTTTAGGTATCAGGGTGATGTTGGCCTCGTAGAATGAATTTGGAAGTTCTCCCTCTTTTTCTATTTCCCGAAGTAGCTTGAAAAGTATTGGTATTAGTTCCTCTTTAAAGGTTTTGTAAAACTCTGCTGTCTACCCATCCGGTCCTGGGCTTTTCTTAGTTGGTAGTCTTTTGATGGTTTCTTCTATTTCCTCAATTGATATTGGTCTGTTTAGGTTGTCTATATCATCCTGACTCAATCTGGGCAGATCATATGACTTAAGAAATTTATCGATGCCTTCACTATCTTCTAATTTATTGGAGTATAAGGATTCAAAATAATTTTTGATTATCTTCTGTATATCTGAAGTGTCTGTTGTGATATTGCCTTTTTCATCCCGTATGCTAGTAATTTGAGTTCTCTCTCCTCTTCTCTTTGCTAGCATGGCTAAGGGTCTGTCGATTTTGTTTATTTTTTCAAAGAACCAACTTTTAGTTTTGTCAAGTTTTTCAATTGTTTCTTTTGTTTCGATTTCATTAATTTCAGCTCTGATTTTAATTATTTCTTGCCTTCTACTTCTTTTGCTGTTGTTTTGCTCTTCTTTTTCTAGGATTTTGAGATGAAGTATGAGATCATTTATTTGTTGGTTTTTTCTTTTTTTAAGGAATGAACTCCAAGCAATGAATTTTCCTCTTAGAACTGCTTTCAATGTGTCCCATAGATTCCGATATGTTGTGTCAGTGTTTTCATTAATCTCTACGAATTTTTTAATTTCCTCCTTGATGTCTTCTATAACCCATTGATCATTCAGTAACCTATTGTTCATTCTCCAAGTGATGTATTCTTTTTCCTTCCTTCTTTTATCGTTGATTTTCAGTTCCATTCCATTATGATCAGATAGGATGCATGGTATTATCTCTACTACTTTGTATTGTCCAAGAGTTTCCCTGTGACATAATATATGATCTATTTTTGAGAAGGATCCATGTGCTGCTGAGAAAAAAGTGTAACTGCTTGATGTTGGGTGGTATATTCTATATATGTCAATTAAGTCTAGGTTATTAATTGTGTTATTGAGTTCTATAGTTTCCTTATTCAACTTTTGTTTGGAAGATCTGTCCAGTGGCGAGAGAGGTGTGTTGAAGTCTCCCATGATTATTGTATGGTGGTCTATTAGACTCTTGAACTTGAGAAGAGTTTGTTTGATGAACATAGCTGCACCATTGTTTGGGGCATATATATTTATGATTGTTATGTCTTGTTGGTGTATGGTTCCCTTAAGCAGTATGTAGTGTCCCTCTTTATCCCTTTTGATTAACTTTGGCTTGAAATCTATTTTATTTGATATGAGTATGGACACTCCTGCTTGTTTCCGAAGTCCATATGAGTGATATGATTTTTCCCAACCTTTCACCTTCAGCCTATGTATGTCTTTTCCTATCAAATGTGTCTCCTGTAGGCAGCATATTGTTGGGTCTTGTTTTGTGATCCATTCTACTAGCCTGTGTCTCTTGATTGGTGAGTTTAAGCCATTAACATTTAGGGTTATTATTGAGATATGGGTTGTTCTTCCAGCCAGCCATATTTGTTTATTTATGTTACTAAACATGGTTTGTTTTCCTCTTTGATTATTTTTCCCCCCTTTACTGTCCTACCTCCCACTGTTGGTTTTCATTGTTATTTTCCATTTCCTCTTCCTGTAATGTTTTGCCAAGGATGTTTAGAAGAGATGGTTTTCTAGCTGCAAATTCTTTTAACTTTTGTTTATCGTGGAAGGTTTTAATTTCATCCTCCATCCTGAAGCTTAATTTCGCTGGATACACAATTCTTGGTTGGAACCCATTTTCTTTCAGTGTTTGAAATATGTTATTCCAGGATCTTCTAGCTTTCAGAGTCTGTGTTGAAAGATCAGCTGTTATCCTGATTGGCTTACCCCTAAATGTGATCTGCTTCCTTTCTCTTGTAGCTTTTAAAATTCTCTCCTTATTCTGTATGTTGGGCATCTTCATTATAATGTGTCTAGGTGTGGGTCTCTTATGATTTTGCACATTCGGCGTCCTGTAGGCTTCTAGGATTTGGGATTCTGTCTCATTCTTCAAGTCTGGGAAGTTTTCTCGTATTATTTCATTGAATAGATTGCTCATTCCTTTGGTTTGAAACTCTGTCCCTTCCTGTATCCCAATGACTCTTAAATTTGGTCTCTTGATGTTATCCCATATTTCTTGGATGTTCTGCTCATGGTTTCTTAACATTCTTGCTGAGCTGTCTATGTTCTTTTCAAGTTGAAATACTTTATCTTCATTGTCTGATGTTCTATCTTCTAAGTGTTCTACTCTGCTGGTAGTATTCTCAATTGAGTTTTTAAGTTGGTTTATTGGTTCCTGCATTTCTAGGATTTCTGTTTGTTTGTTTTTTATAACCTCTATCTCCCTGTATAGTTGATCTTTTGCTTCTTGGATTTGTTTATGTAATTCATTGTTGAAGTGATCTTTCATTGTCTGATTTTGCCGTCTGATGTCTTCCTTGAGACTCCAGATCATCTGAAGCATGTATATCCTGAATTCTTTATCTGACATTCCATCTGCTGCAGCTATTACCTCTTCTAACGTTGAGTTGACCTGCATTGCTTGTGGTCCTTTCTTTCCTTGTCTCTTCATACTGTTCGCGTTCCTTTCTACTTGGTGAAACTGTTGTGCTATTGAATTTTCCCCCTATATATTTATATTGGTCTTGTATAGTTGCAAAGTCTCCCTCGCAGGCGCGGGCGGCGGCTCTGCCCCTCCTCCAATTGGGGCAATGTGCCTACCACGCCGGCAGGCCACTGGGCCTGCTCTGCCGGTCGGTAGCAGGTCCGCCTACCTTGCAAGCGCAGGCGGCGGCTCTGTCCCTCTGCGGGCCGCTAGGCTTGTTCTGTCGGTGGTCGCAGTTCTGCCTACTTTGCAGGCACAGGCAGCGGCACTGCCCCTCTGCAGGCCTCTGGGGCTGTTCTGCCAGTGGGTCGCAGGTCCGCCTACCTTGTAGGTGCGGGGGGCGGGGCGGCTCTACCCTTCCTCAGGCCACTGGGCCTGTTCTGTCTGTCGGTTGCAGGACTGGCCTGTTCTGATGGTGGTCACAGTTCTGTCTACCTTGCAGGCGCGGGGGTAGGGGGCGGCTCTGCCTCTCAGCAGGCCGCTGCTCCTCTTCTGCCGGTGGGTTGCAGGCCCGCCTACCTTGCAGGAGTGATTGGAAGCTCTGCCCCTCTGCGGGCCACTGGGCCTTTTCTGTCGGTGGTCACAGTTCCGCCTACCTGGCAGGCGCGGGGGGTGGGGGGCGGCTCTGCCCCTCAGCAGGCCGCTGGGCCTGTAAACCCAGGGAATATTAATAATAAGCATGAAAATCTTGCATGGAAAATATCATCAATTTTTCATGTAAGTTCAGATATGTGTGAATTGAATTTTGTAGCGGGTCTTCGCAATTTAAAGATATTTTAAATGCATATGGAAAAAGATTAGAAAAGAATACCAAAAAGATAGTTCTCCTAGAATGAAGTGATTTTGGTTAGTTTTTCCCACAGAGTTCTTTACAAGTTTTATGTACTATTGCTTTTTATTTTTACAATGAAAATATTTCTTGTTCTTTAAAAGATAGTGTAAATGTGGAAGAAAGTTCTTGATTGAGTCCAAATATCTGTCTAATGGATAAATTTTCAATAATTATATGTCATCCACAGATTTCCTAGGAATGTAAAACAACAAAAAAATATCTACTCCTGTGGGAGTACTATGTGGAAAAAGTGACGATTTCCCTTAGTGTTAAAACATACACTACTGTATACTACAGTATAATAAAATCCCTTCATTTTTCCACATTTATTACTGAATAGTAAGAGGAATACTTTTTAACACAAATAGTAACAGCTTGTTCATCATCTCTTTCCATATTTGTTATGGCAATACTTTATTTATTTGCAGAATTAAAATACTTAGTAGAACAAGATCTATTTAATTATACCTATATTTTTAAGGATCCCAATATAATGGTTAGATTCATAACAACACCTGCTTGGAAATATTTTTAAGAGTTATCTTAAATTAGTATATGCACATGAAATTAGTAAATCTAAACTTACAAATCCAGAATTATTTGTTAATTTACTTGAGGCTCTTTTATAGCTTAATTATTTAAAAGTATAAAATGTTCACAGGTTTAAAGTTGTTTTAGTGCAATTATTCCTTTTATTTTAAATGAAAAACTAAACTAAAAAAAACTATTATGAACTACTTCAATAACCTTATTTCTTAATAGAAAAACTCTTTATCTTAATTCACTATTTGATTTTAATTAATTTATTTCAGTGAGGTATAGACTTCACATCAAAGTACTACAAAATATTACTACAGTATATAAAATATGTTATATATTATATATACATAATATACATAATTACCAGTTGGGAATTTAATTCATTAATATTTGGCTTAAAAACTATAATATGGGTGTCAGAGAAATTACCTAATTCATGATTTTTTAAAATATTTTATTTTTTAGTTGTAGTTGGACACATTACCTTTATTTAATTTATTTATATGTGATGCTGTGGATCGAACCCAGGGCCTTGCATATGCTAGGTGAATGCTCTACCACTGAGTCACAACCCCAGCCCCACCTAATTCATGATTTATCTAATTTATCTGTTCTACAAAAATTCTTCAATTGTGAGGATTGTGACCTCTTATTCAGAAGCTCTGATTGACAGTTGACTACAAATAAATGCTCTATGACAAAATTTGCCTTTATCCTCTTAAGCTCTTTGGTATAAAAGTTTGTCACAGACGTCCTTCTAGTCCCAAAAAATAACCAGTTAAATTTACCTCAAGTTTAGCATCCAGTTCAGCATCAGATGCCACCACATGCTCATCTTCCTTTTTTCCTGTTGCTTTAATGAAGACCTGTTTGGTTTTCCAGTATTTTTTTTGCATTCTGCTGACTACCGACTGGGTATCTTCTGATCTGGGTTGTCCAAAAGAATCCATGGAGTAACTAAAATAAATAGACTAAAATTAGTGGGTTTTTAAAAAATATTTTTATAGTGGATGGACACAACACCTTTTTATTATGTTTATGTAGTGCTAAGGATCTAACTCAGTACCTCACACATGCTAGGTGAGCGCTCTACCAACTGAGCTATAACCTCATTCCAAATTTTGTTTGTTTGTTTGGTACTGGGGATTGAACTTAGAGGCACCTAACCATTGAGCAATATCCCCAGACCTTTTTATTTTTAATTTAGAGACAAGCTCTTGCTAAGCTGCTCAAACTTGATCCTCCTGCCTCAGCCTCCTGAGCCACTCAGATTACAGGCATACACCACTGCACCCAACAAAACCAAATTTTTTTTAAAAAAACTTCTCAATAAACTATTTTGTCAATTTAATCTAATTGACAAACTGAAAAAGATTATTAAATAGAATATAATGCTCACAAATATGGTAATGCTTTCTTTGTATGGTTTCAATTGGTTATAATTACAGCTTGATAAAAGAACAGGCAAAAAGATTAGTGACACATTAATTTTGGTTGGGAAATAAAGGTGATAAAACTTATGATTTTATAATAATTCTAGAAATAATTATATTCATTTCACTAATCTTATTAATAGAAACTTATTAGCATCTAAATTTTGCTTTTCTAATAATACTGCAAAATGAAGAAACTTGTGTACATGCCTTTATTTATTACTATTATTTCCTCAGTGAAACTTTCTGTAGTTTTAACTACTATGTTATAACTATAGTTTAATACATATTCTCAGATATGCCCTGCCTAAAAGATCACTCCAAGAAATACTCTAATGTCCTGTAAGCCAACAAAAATAAAAGCCTTAGATATAGAGAGGTGGTATGTTATAAAAGGAACAGAAATGGATATCACAAACCATCAACATAAAAATCAGATGCCTAAGTAGTTATTCTTAACAAAGCATGATTATACATATAAGGAAATGCAATTGTGAAAAATTTTCTTTAGAAAATGTAAAAAAAGGACTAATAACAGTTTGACTCTAAAGCCTATTTATTCCAATAAACTGTGGGAATAGAAACAAAAGGGAGATTTG
The DNA here is from genome assembly GCF_047511675.1 of Marmota flaviventris. Classification (NCBI taxonomy): domain Eukaryota; kingdom Metazoa; phylum Chordata; class Mammalia; order Rodentia; family Sciuridae; genus Marmota; species Marmota flaviventris. The sequence continues at coordinate 32,445,646 of NC_092508.1, read as the reverse complement.
TGACTCACTCATCACTTCCAGGAGTATCAACAGATCTATTGTATTCCGTGTGTGGGTAAAGAAGTAGCGTTTAATTTTCTTTTTATTTTTAAGTACTTAATACTTAAATAAAAATAGGATGTCTAATTTTTAAATTACTAGGGGGCAAAACAAAAGAGCAAGAAAAACTTCAGCAAAAAAGCAAAAGTAGAAAAAACAGGAGTAAAGAAACATAATAAACAGTGTAAATCAGGGGGCTGGAAATACAAACAATATTATTTAAAATGATAACTGCAAATTTCCCTTTAAATACATAGTCTAAAATTTAAAAAATCCTATCATATGCTATTTGAGATCCACCTAAAATTAAATGATAGAGAAGGAATAAAAATAGATGTAGATTAAGATATACCAAATAAAACAAAGAAAATTAAACTAGCCATATTAATATCAGACAAACTAGATTTCAGTTAAAAGCATAAAACAGCACAAAAATGATCTGTAAGTCCACAGGTGGCAGCTTTCCACACACCTCCAGGTATTCTCCTTTGGCTGTCCTGCTAGGTTCCTGGTTAGTATAGATTGGTAACCGTTTAATTGCTGATCCTTATATGTTATCCTAGATAACTTGGCTGGACATAATCTGAGAAAAGAGAAAGAATTCAATCTTGGGTACATAGGAGGCTTGGGGTTGATATAAGTATTATATTGTTCTGATATAGTGTCTTGAGGGAAACTTGCATTTTGTCCTCTCTCATCCAGTTTCTTTCTGCTTTCAGTTTCCTCTCCAGATTTTATAAATTTTTGGCATGAGGATCAGCCCAATTGTATGACAAACTGCTGATCTCTTCTACTAAGCTGACTGTAGGCTTAAGCCCAATCAGTTAGGAAGACAAAATGCTAGGGAGTGGGCTGGAGTTGTGGCTCAGTGGTGGAGTGCTTGCCTAGCATGCGTGAGGCACTGATTTCGATTCTTAGTACCACATATAAATAAATAAAGGTCCATCAACAACTAAAAAAAAAAAAATTTTTTTTTAAATCCATGTTGATGTAGTTCAAACAATATATTCCTGTCCTCTCCATTCTCTCATCTCCTTTTTGAGTGAGAACAAGTAAGTACTTTGTCTGATTGGAAGTTTGAGAATAATAAACTTGACTCCTCCTTTTTTATCTGAAAGCTATGGTACTTCCTAAGAGTACGCACTTCCTGGCAAGGACATGAGAGTGGCTGGGAGGGTAAATCTGCAGAAGCTGATAATTGTATATTTGTGGTTTTTAAACTAAGACCACTGTTAAATCTACTTGCCACTAGGGGTGGGTTAGGCAGAAATCAAAGTCCTACTGAGTTAAGATATCAGATAATAGAATTTAAGGCTGGCAGAACTACCTAAGTTTAAGAGTTTTATCCTTGTGAAATATGATATATCAAGAACTATGTAATGTTTTGAACAACCAACAATAAAAATTTTTTTAAAAAAGAGTTTTATCCTGGAGAAGAGAAAGACAATGAGGAAGTGATCCCCAAAAATCTGTATACAAAGTCTTCCTAGATTTTTGCTGATCACTAAATCAGTAAGTGGTAGGAGAAATACCAGGAGTCCTGACAAAAAGCCAGGGGCTGAAAGATGAAATAGTTAAGTGACAATTTTAGCTGCTCTAACCACAGAGGAGACAGAGTTTGAGAGCTTGAGTTCAGCCAATTTAACTTCCTTCTAAAAACAACTTTTTTTTCAGAGAAACAAAATCTCTGCCAAACACATCATTCAAAATGCTAAGGAGCCAATAAAAAACCACTGGACACACTAGTATGAAAAATGTGATCTGGGTATGGTACGCCTGTAATCCCAGCAATTTGGGAAGCTGAGGCAGGAGGATCAAAAGTTCAAAGCCAGTCTGAGCAGATTAGTGAGGCATTTAGCAACTCAGTCAGACCCTGTATCTAAATAAATATTAAAAATGGCTGGCGATGTGCTCAGTGGTTAAGCACCCTGGGTTCAATCCCTAGTGCCCTGCCCCCCCCCTCAAAAAATGTGATCCCATGGCTAGGAGAAAAACAGCAGTCAATAAAAACAGACTGCAGGGCTGGAGCTGTTGCTTAGTGGTACAGTGCTTACATTTGTGAGGCACTGGGTTCGATCCTCAGCACCACATAAAATAAATACATAAATATTTTGTGTCCACCTACAACTAAAAAAAAAAAAAAAGAAAAAAAACAGACCCCCAAGCCCCAAAGACTTCCCAGATATTGCAATTACCAAACATTTAAAAGCAGATATTATAATGTATGCAAAGACTTAAGATAGGATGTGTACACAAAAACAGAAAATATTAAAAGTAAGTGATGGTCTCCACTTAAAAGTTATTAATAACTATAATTAATAATTGAATGGATAGGCTTAGGAACAACAGGAAGATAGCAGAAGGAGTGAAGTTGAAGAAGAGAGAGATGGTGAGGCAGAAGGAGAAAGATAGAATGGGGCAGGAAAACATTCAAGGAAATAAAACATCCCAAAATATATGAATGACTTTAACTTAGAGATGCAATGAGCTATGCAAACCCCATGCAAGGTAATACAAGAAAATTACAAATAGGTCCCTCATATACAAAATGTTTAAATCCAAAAATTAAAAAAAAAAAAAAACAAAGACAGCAAAGGAAGTCAGTCTTGAAAACAGAAAAAAATTAGCATATTATACACAGGGAAAGAAAATTACAAACGGAACGTGAGTTCTTGACAAAAACAACAAAGTTAAACTAAATAGGACATATTTAAGGTATTAGAAACAAGAAACATCTGCTAACTCATAATTCTACATCTGTTGAAACAGGCTTTAAAAATAAAAGCAAGGGGTCTGGGTTGTGGCTCAGTGGTAGAGCACTTGCCTCACACGTGCAAGACCCTGGGATTCATCCTCAGCACCATATAAAAATAAATAAGTGAAATAAAAGTATTGTGTCCAACTACAACTAAAAATAAATATTAAAAAAAATAAATACATAAAATCAAGGTACCCTTTTCTTGGGATACCTGTCCCTTCGGAAGCTCTGCTTTCTATTCCTCTAATAAGTCCTATTACCTTGCTCTTAAAGTAAATAAATAAAAATTTAAAAATAAATGCAAAGTAAAAACATTTTCAGATACCAAACAATTCCTTGTTTCTAATACCTTAAATATGTCCTATTTAGTCTAACTTTGTTATTTTGTCTTTTAATAAAGAGATAAAGACCTAAGAGAAATCATGGTCAGAGAACTTTCAGAAATGCTAATAGTCGGGCTAGTTGTGATTTAGCTCAGAGAGAGAGCATTTGCCCAGCGTGCATGAGGTCCTGGGTATGATTCCCTACACTGCAAAGAAAAGAAATGCTAACAATCTATCATGAGTGAATAAATAAGGAAAATGTAGTATATGGAATACTGCTCATCCATAAAAAAGAAATTGTCTTTTGTGACAACATGAACAAACCTGGAGGACATTATGGTAGGTGAAATAAGGCAGGCACAGGACGACAAAACAGCACGGTAGCAACTTCCAAGCTTTCCGATTCTGTCATCATGCTGGACTTTTGCTCTGACCTTTATGCCTCCCCTTTATTAAGACCCTTGTAACGATCCAGAAGAATGTCCCCATCTCAAGATCCTTAATCAATCATACAGGCAAAGTCTCTCTTTCCACAGAAGGTGACAGTTTCACAGATTTCAGAAACTAGGACAGGAACATCTTTGGAGGACCATTATTCTGGCTACTACTCTCTATTAATTTTCACCCTTATTTAGCAAAAGGACAGACTCGAGTAAATTCCTCAGGAAAGGTAGCTGGAAGAAAAAATGCATAAGTCCTTGTATGCCTGAAAATGGCTTTATTCTTCTCTTCTATTTTAGAACTGGAGAAAGGTCTTTTTCCATTGTGTTTCTAACATTGGTTTCATGATGGAAATTTTCATGCTAGTCTGATTATTGTTTCTTTGATAGTGATCTGTATTATTTCTCTAGAATTTTTTCAGTATCTACTTTTTATCCTCAGAGGTTTGAAATTTCATAATGATTTATTTAGATTTTCTCCGAAGCAAATCACTTCAAATTTATGGCATAAAATAAAAACATTTTATTATGATGATGAAACGTCTGGGCCACAGGTAGTGGAACATGCTAAACAGATAAAGTTAAACAACTGATTATCAGGGGACTACTGCAGTCACTTAGAGGTTTCATTCATGTCTTTTGGTCTCTGAACTGAGATGATTCCAGACTGAGCCTACCAGGGAGTGACAAGTGGAACTTTGTGTATGGCATGGGATTTTTATAGCATGACAGTCTGTTCTAAGAGATCATCCTGGGAGGAGCTTTGAAAGATGGTGGTCCATTTCTCTTCAGATGAGTCTTTTTTTTTTTTTTTTTTTTTGTACACAACAACCTATTCTTCCTTTTGCTTAAGGGGAAAACATCTGCTATATTCTTTTCACTTGGTATTAGGGGTATGTGAGAAAATTGACTGAATATTTAATTAGTTCTCCCATTGGCATCTGGTAGATCTGCCAGGGAAACTAGCTGCCTGATCTATAGCAGTTCACTTTATGTGTATTTTACTCTTTCTCTATTCTGCTTTTTCAGTCAGAACTCTTATAGTTGCTTTCTGTATTCCAGAAATGCTGAAATCTCATGTGCTAAAAGTTCCTTCTGCATTTTGTTCAACTAAATTGATATGTTTTTGTTTTATTTGCCTGCTTCAGTATCATTTCAGTGAGAAAGGGGATAAATGTGTTCATTCTGCCATTTTTAAAAACAGAAGGCTCCGTTATTTATGTCTTTGATAATTGGTTACCCTCTCTCCTGGAATTAATGTCATACATGTATTAGACCTCCTTGATATGTCCTTTAAGCCTTGTCTCTTTGCACTCATTGGTTAGGTTAAGCCTTTAGTTCCTGGTCACACAATCTGTCCATAGTGCTGCTCACAGCATGACACCTAAATTTCCCTAAAATGAATAATCTTAAATAGAATGATACTATGACCAATCTCTGAGATATTAGAATGATTACAGACTAGTTAAAATTTACAAATACATGGAGACACCAGAATTGGTGAAGAACTAAAGTGGCTGAAATTTCCAGTATAGTCCCAGTCAGGAATTGAGTTCCTTCCATATATTAAATACCAGCTTTGCTCTAGGTTTTACTTGGCACTGCAGTAATAAACACCAATAAGATACTGATATGGGAAAATCCAATTAAATGAAGACCTACACTTATCAAAAATAGAATATGGCAATTACTTATCACTATTGAATTACAGTTCCCAAAATCCCATACTAAGCAGAAAAATTGTCCACAAAGAAGTTATCATCCTGAGTATTCTTATAAAAAGACTAAAGCTTAATAATTTTTCAAAAAGAATTCAAAATTATATAAAAGATACTTTTTCTAGAGGGGGCTTAAGATATTTAAAAGTTCTGGATTATTTTAGGACTACTAGTTACCAAAAGAATAATCATTATACTTATAGAACTCATGATTTTATTTATTTATTTATTTTCAGTGCTGGAGATCAAAACCCTTAGTTTTGGGGTTTTTTTTAAGATTTTTAGTTGTAGATGGATACAATTCCTTTATTTATTTTTTTAAAAAAATTTTTAGTCGTAGAAGGACACAATACCTTTATTTATTTATGTATGGTGTTGAGGATTGAACCCGGGACCTCACACATACTAGGCAAGCACTCTACCATTGAGCCACAACCCCAGCCCAATACATTTATTTATTTATTTATTTATTTATTTATTTATTTATTTATTTTAATGTGGTGCTGAGGATCAAACTCGATGCTTCACATGTGCTAGGCAAGTACTCTACCCCTAAGCTACAACCCCAGCCCTCTTAACAGTTTTTAAAACATTTTCACATACTTTATTTCCTTTGATCCTTATAGATAGCCTCTGAGAGTAAGAAATGGCAAATTTTATTATTCTAGTTTTGTTTGTTTTGTTTTTGGTACAGGGGATTGAACTCAGGAGCACTCAACCACTAAGCCACATCCCCAGGCCTATTTTGTATTTTATTTAGAGACAGGATATCACTGAGTTGCTTAATCCTTCACTTTTGCTTCGGCTGGTTTTGAACTCATGATCCTCCTCCTCAGTCTCCCAAGCTACTGGATTACAGGCCTGCGTCACTGTGCCTTGCTTACTCCAGTTCTTGTAGAAGAAGACAAGGCTTATGAAACAAGGGAACTTCCTCAAGGATATAGATAAAGAACTTCTTGATATTTTGCATACATCCAAGTCATTTGACCCTCTCCACATACACAAAGTAGTGTTCTTTTCTATTTTGAAGGTAGCAAACATGTGATTAAAATTTTCTCCTATCTCTTAGTTAACTACAATATCCTGTATAAGTTTCCAAATTTTCCAGTAATCTACTTCCAAAAATCTATAGGTTTCCAAGAACTAATTTGCTACATTTGTATAGAGTGGTATAAAAAATATAAACAAGTCATTAACAAAATCCAGTGCTGGAGATAAAAACCCTTAGCTGAATTTCTGGTTACAATAAAGATTTTATAGAAGTAGTCTGTAATTTTAGTAGTCAACACAATTTTAGTCTTTAAGGAAGAGGCTATATAAAAAAGATAAATTAGATATTATTTTTTTTCCAAAAATGATATGAAGCAGATTGTTATTTACTTTTTAGACTTTGACAGATTGAGCAATTACTATAAAGAAATAAATTTTTGTGTGTGTGTGTGGTACTGGGGATTGAACCAGGAGAGCTTTACCTCTGAGCTATATCCCCAGTTCTGTTCTTTTTTTTTTTTTTTTAATATTTTTTAGTTTTCGGTGGGCACAATATCTTTACTTTTATGTGGTGCTGAGGATCAAACCCAGTGCCTCATGCGTGCTAGGCAAGCACTCTATCACTAAGCCACAACCCCAGCCCATCTGTTCTTTATTTTCAGACAGGTTTTGTTAATGTTGCTGAGACTGGCCTCTAATTTATGATTTTCCTGCTTTAGCTTCTCAGGTACCTGAGATTACAGGCCATGTGCTACTGTCTGACAAAGCTATAATCAATTTATTTATATACTTCAGTCAAATTTCAGAAAGAAAAAATAGCCTATGAGCAGCTTTTAAAATAGATTATTAGAAAATAAGATTTGAAAAATGTTAATGAAATCAATGAGACCATTCAAAATATAAACAATATATTAGGAAAGAAGAGGAAGTAAACAAGGGAAGAAAATATTATTTTATCTCCTTGAAGGAATGACTGAAGTTGTACTTCAAATGTTCTTGATTCAACACTAAGTCTTTATCTTAAAATAATACTAAAGCTAGGGGCTGGGGTTGTGGCTCATCCACAGAGCACTTGCCTAACATGTGTGAGGCACTGGGTTTGATTCTCAGCACCATATAAAAATAAATAAAATAAAGGTATTGTGTCCAACTACAGCTGCTAATCCTATATGAAACTTTAGCTTAATTGCAAATTTAAGGCCAGTACTTCTCTCAACCCTCTATGGCCAGTGTCCTCAGGTGCACAGCCTTGCATGTTATAAGGCTCAAATGAGCTAACATGCAAAATTGCTTTGGAAAACAAAGTTGTACACAAAACAGTTGGACCTCCATATCTGCCAGTTGCACTTCTGCAGATTCAACCACTCACAGGTGGAAAGTATTTGGGGAAAAAATTATATCCATACTGAACATGGGCATACTTTTTTCTTTATCATCAGTCCCTAAACAATAAAGTTATACTTTCACAGCATTGTATTGCATTAGGTATTGTAAGTAATCTAGAGTTGGTTTAGAGTATAAAGGAGGATGTGCACAGGTTATATGCAAATACTTTGTCATTTTATATAAGTAGCTGGGATTACAGACATGTGCCACCATGCCCAGGTAAGATCCTAAAGGTTTTTTTTTGTTGTTGTTGTTGTTGTTTGTTTGTTTTCAGCAAGCTCTCCTTTATTCTGCAGTGAAGTCAATCAATCAGGCACTGAAGGGCTCATTTTCTGGATATGGAAATGGCCAGATCCCAAAGTTTTAAGAAAGAAAAAACAGTTCACAAACAAAATACTGGGACTAAGTATAAGGGTAGATGTCTCAAAAGTAGCAAAACAAACTGTAAGACCAAAATCCAAACTGGAAGAGCACTAAAGGGAAGCTCAAGATGACAGCCAGACAGAGCAAGCAGTTCATAATCCAGAAGGAAGATGAATGACTCTGGAAAGGAAATCTCCAGAAGAAAAGCACAACTGAGTTTCACATACTCAAACTCACACAGCAGACTTGTTAGAGTAATTGGGGGAAAAAATCAATGGTATATATTCCAAAATTAGGTAATAAAAGACAAAGCTATTACACCAACAAAAATGAAAGAATGTTAGAGAGGAGGTATGGGTACATGGGCCTATTGAGTTGTCTCAGGAGTTGAAAGTCCATAATAATGGGAGTTCATAACCCACTTGAATCAAAGTGTGAAATATGATATGTCAAGAACTATGTAATGTTTTGAACAACCAACAATAAAAAAAAATTTTAAAAAAAAGATCTCCCCAAAATCAAAGGGAGATCAGTAGAGGACAGGGACAAAGGAGGCGGGGAAGCAGGGAGGGAAGTGGGAGGTGCTGGGGGTGATATTGGCCAAATTATATTGTTATATTGTTGCATATACAAATATGTAACAACAAATCCTATCAATATGTATAACTATAATGCACCAATTAAAAATGTGAGTAAAAAAATAATATAAATGTCTACCTTAAGAAAGTAGAAAATAAAGGGCAAATTAAATACAAAAAAAAAATGAAAACACTTAACTTGATAAAAACTATAATTTAGGGGAGGAAAATGAGGAAGAATGTTGGTGAAGGACAGCTAAATCCTCACTTACCAAAAGAAAAGTACGTAGATAATGCCTAAAATTAATATATCGAAAGGTAACATATAGCTGGGTGCAGTGGCACACACCTGTAATCCCAGCAGTTTTGGAGGCTAAAGCAGGACTATTGAGAGTTCAAAACCAGCCTCAGCAACTCAGGGAGACCCTAAGCAAATCAGGCAGACCCTGTCTCTAAATAAAACACAAAGAAGGGCTGGGGTTGTGGTTAAGTGGTTAGTGTCCCTGAGTCAATCCCCAGTACAAAACAAAAAACAAAAAAACACCACCAAAAACCCAATATATAAACATATGATTTAGAAGTATGGTGGGAAATAATCAGAGGAAACAGAGGGATGAAGGTGCCACTGGAGACTAGAAGTAGGCAGAAGTGGGAGGACTGCTTCCCAACACTAAAATCCTTTAATCTTATTTGACTTTTAACAGTCACATGTACAACTTAAATGACAAATTATTTTGGGGGAAAAAAAAAACCCCGAGTGTTAACTTTAGTAATTAAAACAGAATGGTTGGTACTGGTACCAGAACAGACAGATCAGTAGAACAAATGAAAAAAAATATCCACAAAGAGACCAAAAAACACGAAAGAATTTATCATATGATTAACATATTAATTTTTTATGGCGCTGTATCAAATTATCATACAGTTCATGACTTAAAACAGCACAACTTTATTCCCTCCCAATTCTGAAGACCAGAAGCCTGAAACCAAACTACTCTTAAGCTGTGCTGCCTTAGAGGCTCCACTGGAAGATACTCCTTGCTTTCTGCCTCTGGCTTCATATTGCCTTCTCTGTGTGTTTTTAATCTTCCTCTGTCTTTGTGATAGTGTTTAGAGGAATCTGTTTTTTTTTTTTTTGGTGGTGCTGGGGATTGAATCCAGGGCCTTATGCATGCAAGGCAAGCATTGTACCCACTGAGCTACATCCCCATGTGATAGTGTTTAGGACCTTCCCAGATAATTAAGGATAACCTCATTTCAACATCCTTAATTAAATCTTATCTGCAAAAACTTGACCTTGTTGGGGCTGGGGTTGTGGCTCAGCGGTAGAGCGTTCCCCTAGCATGTGCGAGGTCCTGGGTTCGACCCACAGTACCACATATAAATAAATAAAATAAAGCTATCATGTCCAACTGCAACTAAAAAATAAATATTAAAAAAACCCTTGACCTTGTGAGCTAATATTCCCATATTCCAGGGATTAGATTTATTATCTTTGGGGGTCACCGTTCAGTCCACTGCAGTCAAAATGGCATTTCAAATCTGTATAATAGGGATATGTTATCCAATGAGTGGTGTTAGAACAATTTGCTATCTGTTTGATAAAAAATTTTTCAATACTTAAGTCACCATAAGAATGATTAAAAATTTAAATGCAGGGCTGAGGTGTGGCTCAGTTCCAGAGTGCTTGCCTAGCAAGTGTGAGGCACTGGGTTCGATTCTCAGCACCACATTAAAAATAAATAAATAAACAAAATAAAGGTATTGTGTCCATCTACAACTAAATTTTTTTTTAAATTTAAATGCTAAAAAAATACTTAAAATGACACCATGAAAAAGTGTAGGTAAATGTTAAATTTGGGATCAGAAGTCTTTTCAACATGATAACAAACATGATAATCATGTAGAAAAAGACTTTAGATATCATAGAAGTTTTAAACTTATATATTTAAAATGCATAAGTAAAATCTGAAAACAATCTAACTGGGTATAATAACATGTAAAGAGGAAAGGGTTAATATTTCTTGAGTAGCTCAGAATTAACCACTGAAAAATAAGGACAAAAGAACAGGTAATTCACAAAAGAACTTCAAAAATTCAATGAATATACAAAAATGTTACTTAATCCCTTTTATAACTAAAGAAGTATAAATGAAAGAATAAAAGTCTGTCAGATAAGCAATGATTAAAAAGTTTAAGAGCTTCTGGGAAAGATGACAGAATAAATGTATATTCGCCTCTTTTCCCTTAATTAAATACAAATAAATAAATTTTCCCAAAATTAAATGCTAATAAATAAATGCCAGATACAATGAAATTCACATCAAATTTAAAGAGAACATCCAAATATGACACATAGCTCCTTTAATTTCAAGCAGATTCAGTTGGGCAACTTGAGACAAGTACTGAAGAACCACACCAATAAGTACTCAGTAAGTTGAAAAGACAAGTCCTTGAAGGTGCAACAGCCAGAATTAGAGAAAACAGAAACATTCTACTGGGTGCCTATCTCCCTATCACCCGATAGCAAAAAGGCTACTTAAAAAGGGATCCTGATGTTTAACATGGGGAATACATCTTTTCAACTCTTCTGGTTTCCATGAGGAAGGTCTTTCCATGCCTCTTGCCCCTTCTCCCACTGTGAGAAACCCGACTGATGAGTTTACCACTGGTCTACATACCACAGCAGGGTAGAACTTCTATATTTTTTGACTGGTCAGAGCTAGATTATCAAAAGTCTTAAAATTGGAAAATATAGTCCCATTTTTAAACCTGTCACTCATCACTTGTATCCTATAAAAGGCAAAAGTCTCAGAGTATTTCTTCTAAAGATTTAAATTTTCATTTCAGACGGTATTTCAAACTCCGAACTGGGGGACAGAAGGATTAGAAGCCCACTGATGCCACCTGTGTTAGTTTTGCATCTCTGTAACCATAATAGCTCACATAAACAACCTGAAGGAGGAAAAGTTTATTTTGGCTCATGTTTTCAGAGGTTTCAGTCCATGGTTAGTCTCTCCATTGCTCTAGGTCTGAGGTGAGGCAAAGCATCATAGTGGAAGGGCATGTCAGAGGGAGGCTGCTCAGTTCATGGAAGCTACAAAGCTAAGGCTGAGCAGCATTGTGGGGGGTGGGGCAGGAGCCCTGGGTGCTGGGGAAAGATAAACCCTTCCAGGGCACATCCCCAGTGACCTACTTCATCCAACTGTGTCCCACTTTCCAGTAGCCCATTCAGTCATCAATGGATTTAATTCACTGATGAAGTCAGGACCCTCACCATCCAATTATTTCATGAAAGTCCTATCTCTGAATACATGAGACTTTGGGAAACTTTCCACATCTAAACCTTAACATCATAAATGTCCTCCAACAGATCTCTCAATACTAAAGCTAATATTTTAATCTCTATCTGCCTAACTCCTTTGGTTCTCAGGATGGGGCTGGACAAGTTGGATTGTGTATTGGACTCCCTAAAACCCCCAGTGGCCAGGATAATTTTTATTTTTCCTATCTTGAGACAATGGGGGACTAAGAGGAAAACAGAAAGCTGGTAGTCAACCTTGCACAGCAGACTAAAGTAAACTAATCACAGATCTACCTGCCTTACCTGACTGTGTAATCAATGATTAACCCATGCTGTGGAAAAGAGCCGAGAGACAGCATGTGAGGACCGTGGCACCTAGCAGCCAATTACTGAATGGAAATAAGTATCCAGTCTCCTACCTCAGACTCCAAGGCAGTTATTGAAATTACCAGGTAAGCAAGGAGGGGTTTAAGATAACTACTTATACCTTTCTTGGGGGGAAAGGCAGGCCAGAATAGAATTGGCCCATTCAACAAGAAACACCATGAAGAAGTAGCAATGTAAGAAAAAGGAAGTCCTACCATAACATGAAAAAGATAAAATACATATTCATGAAAATTGTTCCATGAAATAGAAGGATAAAGAATGGTTCTGCATGCAGATAAATAAAATATAACTCTATACAATAGATAAAAGACAACTGAAAGAAGCAAGAGATAAGAGACAAAACATACTACTGAACTTAAAACAACTACATGCAGAACAGATATTTCATAAGACCAATTTAACATGGAGAATGGGTCTGGGGAAATAATTAAAAAGTGAAGATTACAGACAAAAGGGGTTACATTTGAACGAGCTGGTTAGATAAAACAAGGATGACAAATTTGAAAGGTAAAAAACTGAGATCTAATGTAAGTAACACTCCTGGATTAAGACAGATATTTGGAATAGCAAAATATGCAAAGGTATAGAGCTGAAAATTAGAAGGGCTCATTATGTTAAAAAAAAGTCTTCCTTGATTGAGATATATCATGGAATGTTGCTAAATTTTAAGAGAAAAGAAAGAATGCTCTTAATATCTGAGCAGAAACAGGACCATCAGAAAATTAAGTAATTTATGCTGGCATCAGACATTGCCTCAGTTATACTAGGTAGTAAAAGTGAAGGGCTGGGATGTACTCAGTGATAAAGAGACAGTGATAGTGATGGCCTGGGTTCCTCCCCAGCACTACAGAAAAGACAGTGAATGCTATGTATAGTGCTGAGGGAAAAAGAATATGACATGGAATTTACCAATCATGTGGAATACAATTTTAATGGGTATATAACATTATCTTGTGTGGACTGCATAATTTATTTAACTGACTTATCAATGGATATTTAGATTGTTTTCAGACTTGATAGTATTTCAAACCAGGCTACAATGAATAAATATGTATTTATATTATTTAAAATACTTATATTAGATAAACTTCTGAAAGTATAGAAACGGAAACACATGGTATATGCATTTAAAAAATCTTCATTTTGCTGAGTTGACCTGCACAGATATTTTTCCATTCAGCATTATTTTTCCAACAGCATATGCTCACTTAGTGTCTCTGTATCACATATTGGTGATTCTTGCAGTATTTCAAACTTTTTCACTATTATTATATCTGTTATGATGATCTGTGACCAGTGATCTTTGGTGTTATTATTGGTTTTAGGGTGCCAGAAATAGCCATATCCATATAAAACAGTCAACTGTTGTGTTTTTTGACTGCCACACCAGTAACCCCTACCTCTACCCGATGGTCTCACTCTCTTTCCTCAGGCTTCCCTATTCCCTGAGACAGAATAATATTGAAATTAAGACAAACAATAAACCTACAGTAGCTCTAGGATTCAAGTGAAAGGAAGGGTCCGAGGTCTCCCACTTTAGATAAAATGCTAGAAATGATTAACTTAGTGCAGAAGGAAGGTTGGAAGCCAAATAGTCTGAAAGCTAGACCTCCAGTAGCCTAGCTGTGAATGCAAAAGAAAAGTTCCTGAAAAACATTAAAAGTGCTACTCTAGTGAACACACAAATGATAAGAAGCAAAATAGCTTATTGCTGAAATTGAGAAAGTTTTAATGGTCCTAGATAGAAGATCAGACCAGCCGCAACACTTCCTTAGCCAAAACTTAACCCAGAGAAAAGCCCTCACTCTCTTCAATTCTATGAAGGTGGAGAGAGGTGAGGAAGCTGCAGGAGAGAATTTTGAAGCTAGCAGAAGTTGGTTCCTGAGGTTTAAGGAAAGACTCCGTCTCCATAACATAAGGTACAAGGTGAAGCAGCAAGTTACCCAGAAGACAACTGATGCAGGGGCTAAACTCAACAACAGATTTTCAATGTAGATGAAACAGCCATCTATTGGAAGAAGGCACCTAGGACTTTCTATTAGATAGAAAGGAGTCAATGCCTGGCTTCAAAACTTCAAAGGACAGTCTGACTTTCTTGGGGGGGGGGGTGAGGGTGGAGGTAATGCAGCTGATGACTTTAAGTTGATGCCAGTGCTTTTTTACCCCTCAGAAAATGCTAGGGCCCTTAAGTATCATACTAATTTACTTTGCCTGTGCTCTATAAATGGAAAATTAAGCCTGGGTGACAGCACATTGGTTTATAACACAGGTCTTTGGTTGGATCCCCAGCAAAATAATAAATAAAAATTAGAAAAATACTAGAAAGAACTATCACAAAATGGTAACAGTGGCTAATGATGGCTGTTGTAAATATACAGTTACTTGAAGCTTTTTCTATCACAAATAAATTAGAAAAAAATTAAATTCTAGCATTATTTGCAAATGAGTCAATAATGGCAAAATAAGATATATAGAAGATGACTGAATTTAAGAAGTCTGAAAAGTTTTGTTTCAGGAAAGAAGACAAGACTTAAGGGATGAATGAAAAACAGACAAATTTAATAAGAGATTAAGGATATTATTAAATGACAAAGCCTGGTTCATGTGAGGAAACTTTTCTAGTTCCAGACATATTTGAAAGTCTTTCACACATCCCATCTGTTGTTAAAGAACATTTAAAAAATTAAAGTTTTAAAGGAGGTACAGTGAGTACTGAAACAGGTAAAGTATAAAAGAAAAAATTTATTTATTTATTTATTTTTAAAGAGAAAGTGAGAGAGAGAATTTTTTAATATTTATTTTTTAGTTTTTGGCGGACACAACATCTTTGTTTGTATGTGGTGCTGAGGATGGAACCCCAGCCGCACGCATGCCAGGCGAGCACGCTACCGCTTGAGCCACATCCCCAGCCCAAAAGAAAAAATTTAAATTGTAGAATATACTACACAATAGAACCGCAAAGTATCTGTATAGAAAAAAATAGTACATTATCTATTTATATGTAATATTTAATATTTTGATATATGGTTCCAGTTCATCATTGGTATAAATTTTGTATTGTTTTATGATAAACATTTATAATAAAAATAAGGCTTCCTACTTTTTCCACCAGTCTCATGTTTGCAGTTTTTGCCCTTTAGACTAGCTGATCGCTGAGCACCCTCCTAAATCTAAAATCATAATGAGGAGTTGCCTGGAAATTATAATTAATAGTAATTAGAAGAGTGCCAGCACATAGCTGTCTCAATGGCAACATGTGTAATCATTTTGCACTATTAAATCAACATAAAGAGCTCAAAGAATATGTTAGGCACAAATAACAAAAAACTATTTTAAAGCGTGGTCATATAAAAATACATGACATTAAATGTTTATTTAGCTGATAAGTGTATACTTAACTCCTACCAAAGAATGAGGAACCTGTGGCTACCCCATAAATATTGATGGGATGATGATTAAAGCAATATCGCCTTACACAGTACATTGTCGAGTCCAATCAAATAAATCAATACATAATACTTAGAAAAAGAACCCAAACCACGGAGAAACGTTATCTTCCCGACAGCTATTTTAGTGACCCACAGTTTATAACAGCTTTTATGCTTTGTGCACTAAGATCATCTATTACATGGAAAATAATCCCACCCCTCTACTGGCAAAGCACAGCATCGCGGGTTAGTTGCGAGCGGGATCTCCCGCCCCCACCCCTTTTCTCCATCTTTCTTAGAGCATCAGGTATCCGACCACTGACATCATGGCCCAGGATACCCGACACAGGAGCTGGATCCGTGCGGTGGGGATGGGTTCTCCTTATGGGACCAGGGGATTAATGCGCGGACCCCTCCGAAGCAGGTGCATTCCGCAGTTCACTCCAAACCGCACATTTGCTTATGTTTTGTTTTACCGATAGATCGCCAATTACTTTCTAAGGAAGACATTCCCATAATAAAATAATAATAAAATAAAAATAAAAAACATAAATGTTTTGAACTAATAATAAAAATTTAAAAAATAAAATAAAATAAAACAACATACAAACAAGGCCAGCAGTAAAGCACCTGAAGGCTGTGAGCATCTGCCTCTACAGAAGCGCTCTCCACCTTCAGGAGAAACCACCCAACCAAGCCTTAGGCCGCCGTGCTCCTTCTCCACGGGCGAGCGTGGGCAGGCGCCCCGTCCGCCCGAGGGGACCCCGCCCCGTCCTGGGCCACTCGGTGCGGTGCTGCCCCGAGTCGGCCCGGAAGAGCGCGGGTCCGGGCTTCGCCCAGGGGGAAGGCCGCAGGGCCCGGCCCTCGAGGAACCGAGGCGGCCAGCGAGGCCCCGGGGACCGCGTGCGGGTGTCGCCCCTGCCTCCCGGCATCGCCATGGGAACCCAGGATTTGGCCTCCGGGCCGGACCGCAACCCCAGAGGGAGGCGATGGGAGGGAGGCCGCAGACGCTCACCGCGACGCCGGAATCGCGCCGCGCTGGTCCTCCGCCGCCTCGGGTCGCGCTCGGCCGCGCGGACGTCCGTCCCGGCACCCGTTCCAGCCGCCGCCCGCGAGCCCGCAACGCTGTCGGGCCGCTCCCTCAGCCCGTGCCCTCCGCACCGGAGCGTGGAGGTGTCGAGCTCCGCTGTGGGAGGCGGGAGATTTAAACCCGGCGGCCGGGCGCGCGCGTGAGCAGCGCCTCCCTCTTCGCCTCGGCCCAGGCGTCCGCCGCCCCTCGGTTCCGCTAACCGCACGGAGGCCGGGCTCGGAGGGCGCCACTGTCCGTCCACTCGTGAGTGAACTTCTGGCTTCTCTCTGTGCCTTCTTTGCCCAAGTCCTCTTACCAACTGGCGAGAACGTCACAAGGAACTGACTGTGAGACCTCTGAGGTGGGGGTAAGTGGAAGGAGTGCTCGGCTTTCTTTCCGAGCCCCGCGCCCTCAGCAGGGTCCTTCCCTGCCTCGCTGAGCCCTCACTGCACCAGCCCGGCCCTCGGCTGCGGGGCCTGCGAGGCTCGAAGCTCGCCTCGTTCATGGCCGAGTCCGGAGGTGCGTTCTCAAAACCAGGGCTATGCAAGGGGGAGAGTTTCATGTGCTGGTTTTTCTTATTTTAAATATTTAAAGAGTTCTAAGTTCACAACTGATAATAATTTAGCTCCAAACGCACATATAGATAACCATAATTTTTGTGTGATTAACAAGTCTTTAAGAGTAAAAGATAAATTCTGAGCCTAAAAGTCTCAAAAAAAAAAAAATGGAAATAAAATGGAGTTGGAGAATATAATGCCAAGTAAAGTAAGCCAATCCCCCCAAATCAAATGCTGAATGTCTTCTCTGATATAAGGATGCTGATTCATAATGGGGATGGTGGGGAGCATAGGAGGAATAGACAAACTTTAGATAGGGCAAAGGGGAGGAAGGGGAAGCGAGTATGGGGGTAGGAAAGACAGTGGAATGAGGTGGACATCATTACCCTAAGAGCATGTATGAAAACACAAATGGTATGACTCTACTTTTGAGAAATTGTGCTCTATTTGTGTAATATGAATTGAATTGCACTCGGCTGTCATATATAAACTAATTAGAATAAATAAAATTTAAAAAAATTTTAAAAGGAAATGAGGCAAAAATAAAATTGCATTATTGGTGGAAGAAAATTTAATAAGCTCAAAGTGCTTTCTTTTTAAAGGTGACTAAAATTGTAAAATGTGAATTCATTGTAGGGGGGGGAACTAGATGATAACTAAAGGTGTGTAAGATTATTGAAGACATAAAGATGGGGTAAGAAGTGCTCACTTTAACACCAGAAAAAAAAGTAGTTGTGGAATAGAAAAAAGGGAACTAGGGTTGGCTGGGGTTGTGGCTCAAAGGTAAAGTGCTTGCCTCCAATGTTCCTCGGGCCATCAGGAAATAAATAAAATAATAATAATAATAAAAGAATAGAAAAAGGCAAACTACTTATAAAGGGTCAGTTTGGAATGAAAATGAATTTAGATTGTTATGCTATTTGAATCTCAAGGAATAGTTGAAATTATATGCAAAATTTTGGTATGTCATTTTTTTTGAGGAAAAAGTCCACAGCTTTTCTTGGATTATTTTTTAAATACTTTTATTGTTTTACATTATAATTACACATTATAGTAGAATTTCTTATTACACATTCTCTTCTACATGGTCAATTTCATTCCCTAGTATCTCCCCTTTCCCTCATTCTGGTCCCCTTCCTCTACTCTATTGGTCTCCTTTATATTTTCATGAGACCCCACCCCACTTTTTTTTTTTCTCTCTCTCTCTCTTTCTAGTTTCTATATGTGAGAAAACATACCAACCACACTTGACTTTCTGAGTTTGGCTTATTGTGTTAACATAATACTCTCAAGTTCCATCCATTGTCCTGCAAGTGATATAATTTTGTTCTTTATGGCTGAATAAAACTTCATTGTGGGTATATACCACATTATCTTTATCCATTGTGGACAAAATCCAGATTCTTAAAAAAGAGTAAAGAAATTAGCATTTGGCAAACATGCATGATTACTATACTTCTTTGGGATGCTTTTCCTGACTCATAGTTTGGTGTCCTTCCCACGGGTCACATCATGCTTTTCATTCAACACTTACCTGTATTGTACTTATCTACCTGATTTTCTTTCCCATTAGATGCTGAGCTGTTCCAAAGCTGCTCTAACTTTACACATTTCCACAACCTTATCTCCTAGTACTGTGCCTAATATATACTAGGTACTGAATTTCATCAATGAATAAATTGAAAAATGGTTAATTGACAACTGAAGGATACAGTATAAAAATCTAAAAAGAACTGCACATCTTTCTTCCAAAGGCATAAATGACTAACATAGTAAGCAAAATAACTTAAAATGTTGCCATGCTTATGGTAAATTCCTGGGATATTTTAGGCAATGCTGTTCCAGTGGTCTGCAATTTATTATAAGAGAATGATAAGCTACCATTTTCTGCTTTCATCTGAAACAGAGAAAGGTCCTCCAGGTAACACACCAGAAGTCGGGACAGTGGCTGTAAGCCAGGCCTGAAGGTTTTGTTCACTTAATTGGGTAAAATTATAGAAAGATACATGTTTCTAGGATACCATAAAGTGTAGCATTAACAGATAATCAGTTTTTCTTAATAAATCACTAAGAGTCCAAGTGGTGACTCAGGATTGGAATGATTTTGGCAAACAATGCAGCTACTGATGCTCCTACTGAGCAGGAATTAGGTCTTACTCATGATGTTCATTGTTTGTGGAATGAATAATAATCTTCCTTTAACTGTTGGATTGATGATGAGATGTTTAAATGATTTGTATTAGTCCCTTAATAAATAAAGTAGGCAGCCCAGTAGTTAAGTTTTAGTGTTTCATTATTATTTTAGAAAATTAAAAGATTAAAATGCTTTTGAAAGGATTTAATTTCATTTAGAAGTACATTTATAGAATTGCCATTTCACTACCAATATATAACATACTTACACTAGCATAAACAGTATTGTCTTCCATCATATACTTCAATAAGCTAACTAGAAAAAATCTTAGATGAATTGGTATATGGGGCTTCACAAACGGGATCCAAACCATTCAAAGATCTTGAAAGAATAATGATCTTTATTTTTACATTTGCAGTATGAGGCAAACCTCTCCTTAACCTCCCCAATGAAGCCTCAATTGATATTAAGAAATTAAAATTATTCTACCCTTTGTATAGTTTTACATTAATCATCTATGAAGCTGAATATCATAGAAATTGCTTCATTTCTTCAAGATCTTCCATTTTCTTTGCAGTCTGTTGGATCTTACCAAGGAACTTAGCATTACAGGTTAGTGGCAAGAAGACATGGAGAGCTATCTTCCCATAACAGTAACTACTTTAATGCAAGCTAAACACGTTCTCCCTACCCTACATTTTGTTTTTTTTCATGTAAGGCTAGAATTAGACACAACATTACTAAGATGGCTTTTTAAAAAATGTGAATTATTAGAGACACTTTTAAACTGTATTATGCCCCCCTGAAACAACCATTGAATTAGGTATTACTAAGACACAGGCATGTTATTTATATTTAACTGTACATAGGATTGCTTGACGTGTTTCCAAATTTTCTATCAGATTGTATCTAACAAGATCAGTTCTCTGTGTTCTTTATTACTCGAAGGTATGTCTCCTAGCTCAATCATAAATTGGCCATGTACACTCACACCAGGCACTTAACCTGTCTGGACTGTGGCTTCTTTTAATAACATGAATAACATAATTCAATTATATGAATGAATAACAGGGTAATTTCTAATGTTCCTTTTTGCTCACATACAATTATGTAATACAGAAATGGATCTTTATACATTATTACTATAATATGTTTAGTGGTACATTAAAATTTTTCTTTCTTTTTTGGTTGGGCTTGAGATTGAACCTAGGGCCTTGTGCATGCTAGGCAAGTACGCAACTGAACTATATCCCTAGCCCCCCAAATTGGATTAATTTTAAAGACAAAAACACATAAAGCTGAACATTTCTTTATGGTAATTTAGTACCAATAAATGGCATTTAAGTTTATATATAACCATTCTTTTACGTAAGTGAAGACATTTTTACACTTATTTTTTAAAAATATTTTTAGTTGCAGATGGACATAATACATTTATTTTATTTATTTTTATGTGGTGCTGAGGATTGAACCCAGTGTTGCAAACATGCTAGGCAAGCTCTCCACTACTGGGGCACAACACCAACCCCCACACTAATTTTTTATACTTACAAAAACTGCATGATGTAAGAATTGGTTCAGTGGTAGAGTGTTCATCTAGCATACCCAAAGCACCCAGGGTTCCATCCCCAAAAAGAAAAGAAAAAGTAATTGATAATATGTGGACAATCAGCCCTCCAACCAACTTTAGATAGAAAATGTTCAGAAAAAAATTGCATCGGGGCAGGCAAGATGGCACATACCTGTTATCCCAGTGATTCAGAGGCTGAGGCAGGAGGATCTCAAGTTCCAGGGCAGCCTCAGTAATTTAGCAAAGCCTTAAGCAATTTACAGAAACATTGTCTTTAAAAGTGGGTTGGGGGGCTGGAGAAGTAACTCAGTGGTAGAGACATCCTGGCTTCAATCTCCAGTACCAAAAACCAGAACAATGATAACCTTGCATTTGTACAAATTTTCTTTCCTTGTCATTATACCCTAAACAATACAGTACAACAATTATTTACTTAGCATTTACACTATATTAGGTGTTGCACTTGACCCTTGAACAAAATGGATTTGAACTGTGGGGTCCACCTATATGCAGGTTTTTTAATGTTTATTTTTTGAGATTTGTGGCTTAAATTAAAAACAAAACAAAACTGTGTAGTCTAGAAATACACACACACACACACATATGGTAGGTATGTCCTGAATTCATAAGATATACATAGATAATAGCCTATTTTTTTAAATATTTATTTATTTTTTTAGTTTTCGGCAGACAACAACATCTTTGTTTGTATGTGGTGCTGAGGATCGAACCCGGGCGGCACGCATGCCAGGCAAGCGCGCTACCACTTGAGCCACATCCCCAGCCCCCAATAGCCTGTTTTTTTAAACCATTTCCTACCATAAAATACAAATCTAAAACAATTAGCTTATTAAAACTTATGCAAATACACATACATTGTGCCATTGAGTCAAAGGGAATGTAAACACACATAAGGATGCAGTATTAAATAACTGTAAAATTAACTGCAGTACATACTGTATTACTATAATAATTTCAGTCACCTCCTGCTGCTATTGAAGCAAGCTCAAGTATTGTACCTGCTTAAAATCATAGGATGTTAGTAATATTATATCCAGTACACTGTACCTTTCAGTAAAAAGTGATCTCTCATGGTTCTCCTGTAATTTTCACTGTATACAAAACATGATATACAAAATATTTATTAACTGTTTGTTATTGGTAAGGCTTCCAACAACAGCAAGCTGTTAGTAGTTAGGTTTGGGGAAAGTCAAAAGTTATATGTGGATTTTCAGTTGCAACAAAGGAGCTACCCCTTTATTGTTCAAGGGTCAACTATATAAGTAATCTTGAGATGACGTGAATGTGGGAGGACTAATAAGTCATAGGCGAATATACCATTTTATGTAAGGGATTTGTGTATGGGAGAATTTGGATATCTGTTGGAATCCTGGAGCCAATGAAGAGACCAAAGGGCAACTTTTCTGTTTTAGAGTTTGAGCTCTAAATTCAGCTAAATTGGAGTTCAAATCCTGACAGTGGTATTAACTGATGGGATGACTTTTCAATAACTTAACTCTATCTATAAAATAAGTAATTCAGTACCTACATCAGCAGATTAAGATAGTTTTATTGTCATTTTTCATAGACATGAGAAATAATTTACTTCCTTAAATTTGCAAAATTGATGGAATTGATACTAGAACAAAGATATCCTAATTCTAGTAAACCAACCAACAAAAAAACCACTTTACTGTTAGATATATTTACTTCATAACAAAACATTAACATGATTATGTTTGATAACTGAGGTCACAATCGTCAAAATATTAAAATTGAAATAATTCAAAGGCCCTGCTGATTTTGTACCTGGCAGTTGGATTAGCAAAACTGGAATTTTACTTGCCTCTTGAAACCTGATTCTCATTAGTGACTATTAATATCATTGAAAAGATATAAAATGGATATTCCTTACAGTCTTAAATGTCCCATTTTCTCCTTTAAAAAACAGAGTTTCAGTTATATCAATAATTAATATTTTCCTTAAATTTGTTTTATATAAGCAACTGTGACTTTTCAAAACTAAAATACATCAAAAGAATTTTAGGCTGTGGGGACAGATTTCAGTGTTGTTATCAGAAATTCTCAGATGGTATTTGTTTTGTTTTATAGGGATGCTTGTTCAATTATGCAATTATGTATATTTTATATCAATTTAAACATTCATTTGTTCTTTCCCCTGATAATGCTAGAAGGCATTTGGACATATTTTTATGCATTGTTGTTAACAGCTCCAAAATGGAATTCTAAATTCAAGGGAAAAGGATATATAAGGCAAATATTGGTTCTTTACCCAGAAAACTGTTTTTCTACATCCAGTGTAGAATACAATTTTTTTTTTAAATTTTTTGTATGGACACAATATCTTTGTTTTACTTATATATATATTTTTATGTGGTGCTGAGGATCGAACCCAGTGCCTCACACATGCTAGGCAAGTGCTCTACCACTGAGCTACAACCTCAGCCCAATAAAAATTTCTAAGGAATAAAAATCTCTAGATAATCATCACAGCGAGATTTTGTTTTCATATTTTCCAATATAAAAAGATCATTCTATGAAAAAGATTTTGAAGGTAGTTTGAGAATAGACTTCCTCAGTACATGAAGAAATGTTATGACCACTTCCTTCCTCATAGTATTTGAACTCAATAGTATTTATTCTGATACTTCTGTCTCTCCTTCTGCTAGAAATAACGTATAGCTTCATTCTGCCCCTCAATTATCTGCCTGACTTGGACTCAATGTCACTCTTCTTAGATGCCCTTCTTTTTTTTTCTTTTCTTTTTTTTTTTTAAAGAGAGAGCGAGAGAGATAGAGCGGTACAGAGAGAGAGAATTTTTTTAATATTTATTTTTTAGTTTTTGGCGGACACAACATCTTTGTTTTTTTTGTATGTGGTGCTGAGAATCGAACCCGGGCCGCACGCATGCCAGGTGAGCGCGCTACCGCTTGAGCCACATCCCCAGCCCAAGATGCCCTTCTTTTTAAAAAAATTTTTCTTATAGATGGAAAAATGCCTTTATTTTATTCGTTTATTTTTATGTGGTGCTAAGGATCGAACAAAGTGCCTCACACATGCTAAGCAAGCACTCTGCCACTGAGCTGTAGTCTCAGCCCTAAGATGCCCTTCTTAACAGCCAACTTGCTTCCCAGAGCTAATTGCTGCTCCCTTCTCTAAGCCACCTGTCTACCTCAGGCACACAGGACATTGTTGTAGCTTCATTTTTAATGATTATCTCCCATGTAAGAGTGTTATTTTTTTTAAAATGTAGTGTACAAAACATATCTTATACTCTCGTGCTTTTCCCTTTTCTTGTGCCCCAGCAGAGATTCAGGTGTAGAGT
Organism: Marmota flaviventris; assembly: GCF_047511675.1. Taxonomy (NCBI): domain Eukaryota; kingdom Metazoa; phylum Chordata; class Mammalia; order Rodentia; family Sciuridae; genus Marmota; species Marmota flaviventris. The sequence goes on along the minus strand of NC_092508.1, from coordinate 32,421,256 downwards.
AGTTCAACTTTTTCCCTTGAACTGACTTGTTCAATTAGGTATACTAAGCCTATGTTTTGTTGTTGTTTTTGGTGGGGGTGATGGGTATTGAATCTAGGGCCTCACAAATGCTAAGCAGGCCCTCTACCTCTGAGCTAAATGCCTCTAATCCCTAATTTAATCTCTAATTAAAACCTAATTTTAAATTTAGAAAGTTTACTATTAAGTAGTAAGAATAGTAAGAAAAGGAATTCTTTATGAGATGAGGTAAGAGAGCAGTTATCAACATATTATGAACTACATTGCTGTGGCAAACAGCATAAGTAATCCCCTGTGGTCACCTTCTCCCAGTACTTGGAAAGCAGCTCCAGTCTTTTCTCCAAGTGAATCTTAGGAGCAAATGAGTGTACCCACCTCTGTAACACCAGCCTCAACTGGAAGAAAAGGGACCATTGAAAGGCAGACTCCCAATTTTTGAGGAAAAGGAGGAGCAATATGTTATAAGAGGACTGGACCTTCTAGGCTTCTACTGGCCTCTCATATTCTTCCTGTTTAGGGAATAAGACCTAAATTTTTTAGTTACCCAAGGAGAGAAGTTTAGCAGAGATCAGAGACAATCCTTGTTAAGAAACTTGGTCACTTTCATGTTATATCCATCCCAAGGGGAGAATGCCTTATCTGTGAGTGTATCCTGCTACGGAACCAGAAATGAGAATAGATGAGGGATTGGTTATATAAATGCCACTTCTTTTTCCACTGCATCTGATAAATAGGCCTATTTACCTTTACTTTAACCACTTAGTATATACATATTACATTTGGATGAATTAAGAAAGACATTTAAAATAACTGTCCCTTAAAACTCAAAGACCATCCAAAACAGGACTATGAATTCATTTTTGTCCTCTCACAAAGATTATATATATAAATGTCATGTCTGCAGTCTCTGGGATATATATATATGTCAGCAAAAAATGAGAAAAACAATGACATTGTATGTGAATTTTCTGGCTGACTTTATTCAGTTTTTTTTTTCCTCCATTAAAATACACATTAAGAAATGATGTGATAACTGGAGCTCTAGCTCTTGGTATGTATGAAATGAGGACCATATCCTAAGGGTGAAAGGAGGTGGGGTCCTAAGGAAGGTGGAACAAAACCACTATTCAAGCCCTGCACTGCCTCTGGACTTCTACATACAAGAAATTAAACTCCTAATTGGTTCAATCCACTATTAATTTGGCTCTCAACTGCAGCCAAATATAGATGTTGTTTCCCAGGCTTCAACAGGTACATCATTTGAAATGTACTGAATTACAGTCCAATAATGAGACAAAACTGATTCCCGTATACTAAAAGGTTGTAAGTTTGAGGTCTCTGTCTGAGGAATACCAATCCATTAAAGACTGAAGTCACATTTTAAAAAGACATTTGTATTTGGTATACAACATACATAAAGACAAATGCTAATGTTATAAAATTTGTAGAATGTTTAATATACCAAGCAAAAGATTTTGTCTGGAGAATATATTCTTATCTTTACATGAAGTTTGGTTAGGGAAAGAGGAGATTCCTGGTTATCCTGAAATTTGTATGCAATTTCTAAAGGATCTGACATATCTTTAATATGAAGTTCTTCATCTAAAATAACTCAATGAAGTCTTAATAAATTGGCAACATCTACATTTTTTAATGTTCTAAATATGTACAAAGTCTTATTTTCTTATAAACACTACTTGTTTTACCAAAAGGAAATTAGATTTCCATTTCTTTTCTTGTAACATTTTCTATTAATCTTTCTAAAAAGATGCTAACTAAAGAACCCAAGCTTCTCCAATAGAAATAAAAATATGGCCAATTAAGTACTCTAGTTCTAATAATATTCTTTTATAGTATTTCAAAAGCAAATATTAATTCAAACCAATAACTGTAAAAAGAAGTTTAAAAAATCTCAGTTTAATTTCCACAGTCTGTAGGGTAGAGAATACAGGCCACATTTTATTTTATACACACAAAATAAAAACAATGAGTAATATGTTAGCTTTCATGAAGGGTGAAAACCATAAACCTTAATCTAAAAGGCTGCATCTGCATCAGCGTAATCTGATGATTCTCTACCAATTTCATTTACAGAATGCCTCTATATCAAGTCATTATTCACTTTCATGCCCCCACATGGGAAGTGGTAGGGGAATATTTGTAGGAATACAATTTATTGTCTGCACCTCCACTTAGAAGTAGCTGTATAGAAAGAGAGAAAAATACATAAAAACATAAGTACAGTTATTCCATATAATAGCTAAGCCTAAACAATTATTCCATATAATAGCTAAGCCTAAATAACCACTAATAATTTGCTTAAAAAAACAAAACAAAACAGCTAACTAAAGAACCCAAGCTTCTTCAACAGAAATAAAAATATGGCCAATTAAGTACTCTACTTCTAATAATATTCTTTTATAGTATTTAGAAATTAAAGATGAGCAGTTAACTGACATTGAACATTAGCACTTATAGGGACCACTTACAGAAAATTTCACTACTATTTGGGTTGAGTACCCCTAATTCAAAAATCTGCAACTTGGGCTGGGGAGGTAGCTCAGAGAAGAGGGAGGACCTGGGTTCAATCCCCAGTACTAAAACAAATCAAAAGCAGAAATCTATACTTCAGAATACTCCAAAATCCATGTTTTGAGCACAAACATGATGCCACAAGTGGAAAATTCTGCACCTGACCTCATGTGATAGGTCACAGACAAAACAGGCATACCAAAATACATTGTATAAAATTACCTTCAGGATATATATATATGTATATATATATATGAAATAAAAAACGAATTCTGTGTTTAGACTGTGTCCCATTTCCAGGATAACTCATTTATGTGCAGATATTCCAAAATCTGAAAAAAATCTGAACTTTGAAATGCTTTTGGCAGCAGGCATTTCAGATACTCAGCCTGTATGATGATACAGGACACTAAAACATCAAAAATGATCATTTGAATTTGGTTGAGGGACAGTATGCTATTGTACTTTCTACGAAGCTTTTGTCAAGATATGTAATAAAATAGTTTGAAAATTGATACAGTTTTCCTTACTTAAGAAAAACAAAAGGTTTTAAAGGACAGTGCATTAGTTGTTTGCAAATGGATATTGCAAATTATTGAAGTAGCCCTGGGACCTGTATTTAGAAAGAATTCTTAGGCAATAAGACATTATGTGTATACATACAAAATTAAATGGTAATTCTTTAAACACGTTTTATAATTCATATTTATTACATAGGATTTTTGTGACTAGTAAATACTTTGATCCAGTTAGTCTGAAATAGTGAATTTATGGACTTAAAATCTCTCATTAAGAATCTCATGAGAAGGGCTGGAGCTGTGGCTCAGTGGTAGAGCGCTTGCCTAGCATGAATGGGGCCCTGGGTTCGATCCTCAGCACCACATAAAAATAAACAAATAAAATAAAGGTATCCTGTCCACCTACAACTACAAAAAAGTTTTTAAAAAAGACTCATGAGAGGAGCTGGGGTTGTAGCTCAGTAGTAAAGTGCTTATCTGGCACATGTGAGGCACTGGGTTCGATCCTCAGCACCACATAAAAATAAATAAATAAAATAAAGGTGTTGTGTCCATTAAAACTAAAAAAATATAAAGATACTCATGAGAGAAAAGAAATTGCTTCAAAATTTCAAATTTTACTATTATCAGAAAACAAAATAGTTCCTTGAGATGTGAGGTTTTTTTATTGTGGAACAAAATTATAAAATGATATACACTGAAACTAATAACTTTATAAACACAAATACCATATTTATTCTAATAATATAGTCTCCTTTTCACCAAGTAACTAATGAATTCTTACCCCTGTGTCTGTCCAGTCCACACTTAGAACCTTATCTTCATGAGCAGCCAGATCATAGAGAGGAGCCTTACAACTAAAAGAGGAAAATATTAACATGCTATATATATTCACAGGATTAAAACAAACATTTATGAATAATCACGCTTTCCTGAAAATTTTACAGGATTTACCATCCTTGCCTGAATAACCATTTAATCTGAGTCTTAACTCAACCACCTTTACTATTTTTCCTGTATAATCAGCAGACTACAGAGATTTATTACAACAAATATATTCAGGAAAAATATTATTTAGTTTTAAAGATTATTCATAATTAGGCCCATTTCACACTTCCTTCACTATTTTTCTTTTATACCCAAATCATGGCTTGCTTTTTTTTTTTTTAATATTTATTTTTTAGTTATAGGTGGACACAGTGTCTTTATTTTACTTTATGTGGTGCTGAGGATCAAACCCAGTGCCTCACACATGCTAAGCGAGCACTTTACCTCTGAGCCACAACCCCAGCCCCAAATCGTGGCTTTGTATACACTTTATCTAGTCATTTCTACCCTGATAACTTCTATATTTATATTTTTAGCCCAAACTTCTCCCTTGAGCTACACATGTATATCCAATTGCCTGACAGTTGGATGGGCACAAAAAATTTGAAACAACAAATCAAAACTTCTGATATTCCCTCATATATCAATTAATTGTTCTATCCTTTTCCACCATGGTTAAGTGGCACCATCAGTCACCTAACTGCTTAGGCAGAAAATGAGAGCATTATCCTGATTCCAATCTTCACATTGAATCCATAAGATAGTAATCCTGCCTGAGCCATCCTCAACATACACCTAGTACCCAGTTATTTATCTGTAATGCTGCCACCACAGTTCAAGTCACAATTATCTGTGTCTTGAATTATGATAGCCTCTCTGCTTTCATTCTTGCTCCCTTGCTCAAAACCCTCCAAAGCATTCCAATCACATTTAAAATAAAATCCAAACTCATTACCATGTTTTAGCAGGTCACCAGTAGCTGCTTCATGTCCTGCCACTCTCCTCTTTGCTTACTTTACTCCATCAACACTGGCCTTCTTGCTATTTTGCCAATATGCCAAGATTCTTCCACCTTATCTGTTGTTCCCTCTGCTGTGATATGTGCATGGTTCATTCCTTCCCACTATTAGCTCACTACTGCAATATCAGAGGGATCCTCCCCCAAGAAGTGTTCCTTTATTCAGCTACTTTCTTCATAGAACTTACTACTATCATCAGAAATTATGTTAACTGCAATGTAAAATGTTTAAAATGAATATAATAGCTTCTAGGTGTTAACAGGTCATGTATCATAAAACACTATTATAATATATTACAAAGCAGATTTAAGGCCAAAAACAACAACACACAAACAGGCATTTAGTTAATGCATCTTTTCTACTTGTAAAGACATGTAAATAAGTTCTGTATGCAGTTTTTTTGGAGTGTGCTCGCTCATGCTCGCTCGCTCATGCTCGCTCTCTCTTTCATGCTCGCTGTCTCTCTCTCTCCCTCTCTATTATTATTATTATTATTATCATAGCACTAGCCTATAAGTAAAGAAATATACCTTTAACACATAATTATCTTTATATTTTTAATTTTTCTATTAACATAATTTATATTAAGGTTCAAGACAATCTTTCTAAACTATTTTTTCCTGTTTTATAACAAAGTCAGAAAGATAGATTATAAACTGATTTTTGTATTTTTTGATAAAAGATAAAGCAACATGGCATTAGTTTTTTTCAGAATGCTAAAAAACAACATACTAAAAATCCTTTGATTCTAGCTTTTTTAAATATCAGTATTTTTTAATATTAGGTAGTAAAACCAAGAGCTTTTTTTCCTAACCCTTCCAGGCAGTTTTTTTCATTTTATAATAGTAACTGATATCTTTGGTTTATCTAGAATAAAAGCACTTACCTTCTTGTATCCCACAGCTTGACAATGTTATCTAAAGAGCCTGAAATCAGCTGCTGTTCATGAGTAGGAGACCACTTTACGGCTGTGACCCAGCCTGTGTGTGAGGTCAGGGATAGTGACACCAAAGAACCATCTGAACAAAGCAAAAAAGATAACAAGTACTAAATTTTAGAACAGAAAAGTAGGCAGAACAAACCTAAAAAATATTTGGAGAAATCCTTTTTTTTTTTTTAACATGCCCTAATATTTATACCACTCACCTTTGGTTCGGGGATCCCACAGTCTTATATGCCTATCTGTGCTTCCAGAAGCTAAACGTTTACAAAGTGGAGAATAGGAAATACAGTTAAACACTTTATTTCCTGTCTGAAAAGGAAAAGAAAAGTACACTTGACTATGATAGACTAAAAGTAAGCATTTCTAGAAGTTTTTGTCACTTAAAATATCAAAGTTAATCAGAGGAGTACCGAAATCCTTACCAAAGTTGACTTAAGACTGCCAGATTCAACATCCCATACTTTAATTGTGTGGTCCCAAGATGCACTGCAGATTTCTTCAGCATCTGACCAGAGTACTGAGGAAATTGCTTCTGTATGGCCAGAGAGGGTCACCATGGGAGTCTAGAAATGGAAGATCACCCCCAAAAAAGGGAATAGCATTTTCATTTCAGAGTAATTAGAACAATAGTAGTAGTTATTAACTTCCAAAGCCATATGCCAGGTATTTTTACCAGGTGTTTTAGTTTTGATATCCTGCTCTATTTCTTCTTTGTAACAATCCTCCAAGGTGGATATATCTGTTCTTATTTTATACATGAAGATACTGAAACTGAAATAATTGCCCAACATGATACAGCTTGTAAGTGGCAGACTTGAGTTTAAACCCAAATATATTGTATTCTGACTCTTCCTCATCTGTTCTACTTTTCATTTTAAGCAGTATTAATATTAACACTAATTTAACTCTCTCAATGAATAAACATAATATTAAAGTCCTGTCCCCAAATGGCCCTGAACTGACCCAGTCTTTCCTCTCTTCTCCTATCCTGTAGTTCTCAGAATAACAGTAGAATATGCTGGGAATGTAACATCCTGAGATATGGATGGACTGACCGGAACAGCCTGGGCTCAGTTCCAGCCCCCCCTAGAAACAGGATGTCCTTCAAAGCATTGCCCAGTAGGTCTCATGACCTGTGGATATAAACCCCAAGTGTTGCTGCTTTTTGGGATTCGTCACTGTGGTGAAAGTGGGGCACACTGTTAAGACTCCATCTACCTGGGCAGCTTTCTTGGGAGATTGACTCACAATGGATCCTAGGCTTCTGTTGGCCCTTGCTGCTTCTTTGTAAGTGATAAAATCTATTTCATGTAACTTGTGGCATGTGAATGTGTTCTGTCTCACTGGACTAAAGCAATCAGTAAAACTGCAGTGGATGGAAGTGTATAAACTCTTACTTCTAGTGGTTAGCATAGTGATGATCTTTACTGTCCTCTATGCAGTGGGGTTGGGGGGGGGGGCTTCCTCGGTTGGGATCTGTTATTAATGAACCTGCTTCACAGTTAGTGAAAAAAATTTTCAGGTCAGAAAGACCTAGGTCTGAGTTGAGGTGCTGCCAATTTCTACATGATTCCTCCAGGTAAATTAATCTCAAAACATTCTTGGCACTCCACTTCCTCAGCATCTTTAAATCCTATTTGTTTTGTTTGTTTGATACCAGGCATTGAACTCAAGGTCTGCTTAACCACTAAGCCAAATCCCCATCCCTTTTTATTTTTTATTTTGAGACAGGGTCTCACTAAGTTGCTTAGAACCTTGCTAAATTGCTGAGGCTGGCCTCAAACTTGGGATTCTACTGCCTCAGGCTCCTGAACTGCTGGGATTATAGGCATGTGCCATCACACCCAGAAGTTCCATTGTTTAATCTTTAAATGATGTCCATTAATGAGTACTCCAAAATCTCTAATGTCTTTTCCAAATTAAAACCCCCAAATTACGTATAGAGCCTATAAGGAATATGTGAGAAAGACAAAAAGAATTCTGGAGTGGGAGGCAGTTGGTCTCCTTTTGTAACTGTTATAGTTAGATTTCTTAAATATAACCTCGTCTGTAACTGGAAGGGTTATGCTAGATCAGGAAATAGACTTTATTAGTAAAATGCCAGAAAATAAATATTTTAGACTTTGCCAGCTACATGCAGTTTCTGTTGCATATTGTTATTTGTTTTTATAATCCCTTAAAAATGTAAAAAACATTTTTATAGCACTATAATATAAAAAGAAGTATACATAATATAAAAAATAAACCCCAAATGGTTGTTGGGCTGTGTTTGTCAATTCCTGGACCAATTATACAAATATTGCTTTTCTGGCTCTAAAATTTTCCTAAAAAAAAGTAAAGGAACCTGATAAAGAAGTAGGAATAAGAAAGATAATCAGAAGCTTATAGGATAGAAAATGACAAGGTAGAAAGAAACAACAGGTAAACTATAAATAATAAGCTATCCCATTCTTAGATGGTAAGTCAAAAGAAAGGAAAACTTATGTTCACATAGAAACCTGAACATAAAAAATATTATACTGTTTTATTCATAACTACCTACCTGGAAAACAACCCAACTATCCTTCAACTTACGAATGATTAAACCAACTGTGGTATATCCATATAACAGAATCCTACTCCACATCTAAAAGGGACAAACCAATGATACCCTCAACAACATGAGTGAGTCTCAACTACCTTATATGTTAAACAAAAAGGGCCGATATAAAAGACTATGCACTTTGTTATTCTACTTCTGTGACATTCTAGAAAACTTGTAAAAACAGAGAATAGATCAATGGTAGTGAGGGTATGGAGGTGAAACTACAAAGGGGCAACATGAATTTTGTTGGATGAGAGACCCTTCTGTATCTTGGTTGTATGACTGATCAAAAGCCAAGAGCTGGGTTGGGTAGTAGCTCAGTGGTATAGTGCTTGCCTGCACCTGTAAGGCACCGGGTTTAATCCTCAGCACCACATAAGGAAAAAAAAAAAAAAAAAGCCAAGAGCTATAACCAAAAGAGCATGTTTTATTTTCACTCTGTAATTTTTTTAAAGAAGAAAAGTCAATATTGGTGTTATTACTATAAACAAAGTGAAGCAGAATAGTACCAGAGGGAAAAAAGAATTATAAAGGAAGAAATTTTATGTTAATATATGAAGCAAATGACAACTAAATGATTGACAACATTATTCATATTAATACAATTCAGGTACTGGAACAGAATGCAGAGGTGACTTTCAATATATGTCTTATTTTTAAAAAATCCAAAGTTTTCTATAATTTCTAATTACAGCAACATTTTCACTATAAAAATTAGCACTTTTCTGGCATTATTTCAAACAATAAATTATGAATACATGTATTTAAGCCCTATAGAAAGCTAAATGAAAAACTGAATATACTATTATTTCTCTCAAATGAACAATGGAAGCAATTTTATAAATGCATTCCTCTAAAAATAAAAGGTATTAACACAAGGCAGTGAGTGATATAAAATATCTGTAATTTATACATTCATTAAAGAACATGAGTCTAGAATATATAAAGAACTCTTAAAAATTTAGAAAAAGATAGACAATATACTTCTTTTATTTTTAAATTTTTTTTCTTAGTTGTAGTCAGACACAATACCTTTATTTTATTTATTTTTATGTGGTGCTGAGGATGGAACCCAGGGCCTCGCACATGCTAGGCAAGCGCTCTACTGCTGAGCCACAATCCCAACCCCAATAAACTTCTTTTAAATGGGCCAAAAGATGAACAAACGTTTCACATTTAAATATCAAAAGGCTAGGGTTTAAATTAAGTTCCACTAAACATCACCAAAAAATGGGTAAAATAATACACTTTTCTTTATTTATTTATTTTATTAGCTACACATGACATTACAATGATCTTGGCAATTCATACATTTGAATCAATTGGGGTATAATTTCTCATTTTTCTGATTAATAATACACTTTTCAAAAAGTAAGTTAATGTGTAGCCAAGTGTAGAGGGTTGCACCTGTAGTCCTAGCTACTAAAGTGAGTTAATATATGTATATGTTACATGGTAAAATAGTCATGGCATTGACCATATCAAGTGCTGGTGGGAATATGGAGTAATTTGAACTTTCATTTACTGTTAAATGAAGTGAAAATTGACATAGCCCATTTTGGAAAACTTTTTGACAGTATCAAACATGCAGAAAGCCAAATATGTGCATACCTTGTGTGACCCAGCAATTCTACTTCTGCACAGTGATCACACACATAATCCCAAAGCCAAGTATAAAAACTTTCTTAGCAGATTTATTCATTGTAGCCTCAAATTGGAAATCAACCAAATGTCCATCAAAAGAAGAATTTAAAAATTGTGGTATATGAAATTTAAAAATAGGTAAAACTAACTAAGATGATATATGTCAGAGGTGATTATCTTTCAGTGTCTATTGACTGTGAAGTAGACTAGAGGGAATTTTCCGGGTGCTGGTAATTCTCCATATTTTGATGTAAGTAGTGATTACTTGGGTATGTACCTTTGTAAAAATTAATTGAGGTGTACATTTAAGCTGTACACTTTACTACATGAATGTCAAACTTAAAAAGAAAGGGAACAAACCTACCTTTTCAATAAGGAATTTTTATAACTTAAGAAATCTTTTTCTACTCAGATACATTCCTTAGAGATTTGATCAGAGAAATACATCAATAGAAATTACCACTGAATGCACTATTTAATTGGTACAGCACTTCCAGCTTTAATTTGTCCTACAAGAGTAAGGAAAATAAGTACTTGCCAGATCTTTCCTTTTGCAATTCAGCAGTATATTTTTAAATGTATTAAGAAGTTCTTCATTACTACTTTCAGTTGGAACCAGTGAGTGTATTGTTTATTGCATCTTAATGAGTTTGATGAATCATTTATGATCAACTTCATTTCTCATTTTCAACAATATTTGTAAGATATCTTATTGGTGACTACAGAAATAAAGTGCAAATATGTGCTTGATTACTGCACATTCATTATAAATATTAGAAAATAAATGAGAAATGTTTTCCTAAACCTTGCTCAGTATTTTCTTCTCATTAAGTATATAAAAACAAAGTAGATCACATTATGACACATATCTTCATAACAAAATAGAATGAATTAAGGATCTGGATGAAAAGTCAAACTCATGGAAGCAAGAGCAGACCTGTGATTATCAGGGGCTGAAGTATAGGAGAAATTGGGAAAAGTTGGTCAAATGGTAAAAATTTTCACTTATGAGGTGAACAAGTTCTGTGAATCTAGTGTATAGCAAGGGTGATGATATATTACTGTGTGCACGTGCGCGTGTGTGTGTAACCATTATTTTACACATTCTGAATGTAGTCAATCTTTATTTGTAAATTGAACATTTTTTTAAGTAAAACAAAATCTGGATGAACTGTTCAAAATCTGGATGAACAGTTCAATTTAATGGGATCTAAAAACTAAATGATAGAGGCAATTTCCAAATTAAACTCCTAGTGAATTAGGAGATATGACTTGCATCCTTAGTAGGAATTATATCCTTACTATGTGAAATAAATAATATTGAAGTCAGGTAATTAGTTGCTTCACTTAACTCTAGTGCAAGATTTAAAAACAAAAGATCCTAATTCAGAGTGTACCATGAAATCAATTACAATAGCTCTATAATCCGCCTACCAAGCTGTAAGCCTAACTCAATGCTACAAAATTCCATGATTCAGATAAATGTAGCAATAGTACAAGGTTTATAAGAAAAATTTACAAATTTACTGAAAGAAAGCTTAATGTTTTTCACCTACTGAAAGCAATCATCTTTTTTTTTTTCTAGTAGGTTTATAAAGTGAAGAAGATAAAACAAAAGAAAATACAAATAGGAAACGCTGTTCAATTACCACATATTTATTAAGACAGATCTAAGAAATTACAGTCAGTTCTACTACTTACCCTTGTTAGCCCCAATTGTTCTGTTTTCTGTTTCTTTCTTGGTCTATTTGTGGATTCCTCCATTTCATCTTCTTCATCTGTGGGGACTGCATCAGAGAGAACAAGATTTAATATTGGAAAAACGTTGTCAATATTAATTACAAACTGTTTGAAAGAATTTTTTGCATCTCTGGGTATATAGTTTTTCAGTATTATCTAAGTTCATTAGGAAAAGGATTTTTTTTTTTTAATCATTTTGGGAAACAGAAAATTATACATTAAAAAAAAATACCTGGATTACTAATATCCAAAAATAAGAATAAGATCACCATTATGAAAAGAAATCACTTTACCATAGCTATGAAAAATTACTTACTATTAGTTCTAGGAGTTACAACCAGATTGTACTTACATTACACAGGAAGTACTAAGATAAACAATGTTAAAATGAGATACATTCAACTATAACGCACCAATGAAAAAATGTGGGGAAAAAATGGACATACATTTCAGTCATCTTTATTCTCCTTGAGTATTTCATTTTTTTGAACAAGGAAAAGTGATACATAGTTATTTTTTGTTTTGTTTTATTTTGGTGATACTGGGGTCAAGCCCAGGGACTCACATGTGCTAACTAGGCAAGTGTTCTACCACTTGATAACTATCATTATGACTGGTATGAGAAGAAATCTCACTATAGTTTTGATCTACATTTCCCTAATTGCTAATGAATGTTGAACATCTTTTCATGTATTTGTTGCCATTTGTATTTCTTTTTGAGAAATATCTGTTTAATTAATTTGCCATTTATTAATTGGGGCTTTTTTTGGTATAAAGTTTTTTGAGCTCTTCATATATTCCAGATATTAATCCTCTATCAGAAGAGTAGCTAGCAAAGATTTTCTCCCATTCTGTAGGTTCTTTCTTCACATTCCAAACTGTTTCCTTTGCTTTGCAAAAGCTTTTTAATTTGATGCTGTCACATTTATTAACTATTGGCATTATTTCCTGAATTTTAGGGGTCCTATTGAGAAAGTCAATGCCAGTGCCTAAGAGCTGGAGTGTTGAGCCTACATCTTTTTCTAGGAATTGCACAGATGGTCTAATTCTGAGGTTTTTGATCCATTTTGAGTTGATTTTTGTGCAGGGTAAGAGATAAGGGTCTAGTTTCATTCTTCTACATATGGACAACCACTTGTCCCAGCTCCATTTGTTAAAAAGGCTGTCATTTCTTCAATGTGTTTTTGGCACCTTTGTCAAGTATCAGATGAGTATAGATATGTGGCATCCCACTTATATTGGCATTCCACACAGATTTGTCTCCGTCATCTATTCCGTACCATGAGTCTGTTTCTGACAGTACCATGCAGTTTTTGTTACTACAGCTCTGCAGTATAGTTTGAAGTCAGGTATTATGATGCCTCCAATATTGCTTTTTTCGGCTTAAAATTGCTTTGGCTATTCTGAGTCTTTAGAATTCCAAATGAATTTTAGGAGTTCCTAGTTCTTCGAAGAATGTCAATTGTATTTTAATAGGGAGTGTATTGAATGTGAATATTTTATGGCCATTTTAACAATATTAATTTTGTCTATTCATGAACATGGGAGGTCTTCCCATGTTCTGTGATCTTCTTTAATTTCTTTCTTCAGTGTTCTATACTTGTTGTTGTAGAGGGCTTTCATCTCCTTGGTTAGATTTATTCCTAGTTTTTTTTGTTTTGTTTTTGACGCTATTGTGCATGGAATTGTATTCCCGATTTCCTTCTCAGGACATTGTTGTTGGTATACAGGAAAGCTGTTGATGTTTATATGCTGATTTTTTTTAACCTGCTACTTTGCCGAATTCATTTATTAACTCTAGAAGTCTTTTGGTGGAATGTTTTGGATCTTCTAAATGGTATCATCTGCAGAGAGTGATAATTTGACTTTTTCCTTTCCTATTTTTATCACTTTTATTTCCTCTGTTGCCTAATTGCTCTGCTAGAATTTCTAGGAATATAGTAAATAGCAGTGGTGAGAGTAAAAATTCTTGTCTTGTCCCAGTTTTAAAGGAAATACTTTCAGTTTACCCCCATTTACTATGAGGTTGGCTTTGAGTTTTTCACACAGAACCTTTCTGATGTTTAGTAGGTTCCTTCTATACCTCGTTTCTTCAGTGTTTTTATCATGAATGGGTGCTGAATTTTGTCAAAGGTCTTCTCTGCATCTATTGTTCTTAATTTTGTTTATGTGATGAGTTACATTTATTGATTTGTATCAAACTATCTTTGCATCTCTGGAATAAAACCAACTTGGTAATAATGTATGAACTTAATATGTTGCTGAACATGATTCGCTAATATGTTAAGGAATTTTTGCATCTAAGTTCATCAGGGATATTGGTTTTCTTGCCTTCATGTGTCCTCATCTGGTTTTGGAATAAGAGTGTTACTGGCTTCATAGAATGAATTGGAAGTATTCCAACCCCTTCTGTTTCATGGAATAATGTGAGGTGTACTGGTATTAGTTCTTTTTTAAAGGCTTGATAGAATTCAGCTGAGAATCCACCTGGTCCCGGGCTTTTCTTTGTTGAACACAGTTGTTTTTTGTTGTGGTGCTGGGGATTCAACCCAGGGCCTTGTGCATGCAAGGCAAACATTCTACCACGTGAGCTATCTCCTCAGCCCCCTGGTTTTTGGTTTTTAAAAATCTTTGTTACATATCATCGGACAGGTAGCACACCCAGATTGAAAACTACAGATTTTAATGTTTTGTAACTCTAATGAATATTAATCTGCTTTCCCTAATGTGATTATAAACCCCTAAAAGTGATAGCTAACATATAATATCTCATTTATACAGCTCTATCAAAAAATACCACAAAAGGAAAAATTTCTAAACTAAACTGCTTTCTTCCTCAAATTTGTTTGCTTTCATCATTTTTATAAAATCTACTAAAATGGATCTTATACATAATTATTTAGAACTGGTTAAGTTTTTCTTGATTCCTCTTAATTCTGCTTTCTGAACGGTATGGAGGGTATTATGCTGTAAAACAGCAGTTCCCTCAGAAGTAATATTCTGGTCTTTTTACCTGTGCAATTAATAGTTCTAGTTACAAGATTTTAAAATACAAATATTTGGATGTGTGCTTTTCCTTTTTTTCTTCCCACCAGTATCTCTTATTATCATCAAGACATCGTCCTCTGAGTCTTTCCTCTCCTCCAACTGCTCCTTTTAATCTGTTTTCCAAGTAAGAATATTAACCTTGATATTACCAATTTCATTGAAAAAATTTTTGTTAAAAAGTAGGGCTGGGGATGTGGCTCAAGCGGTAGCGCACTCGCCTGGCATGCATGTGGCCAGGGTTCGATCCTCAGCACCACATACAAACAAAGATGTTGTGTCCGCCGAAAACTAAAAAAAAATAAATATTATTAAAAAAAAAAAAAAAAAGTAAACCAGAGGCTGGGGTTGTGGCTCAGTGGTATAGCCCTTGCCTGGCATGTGTGAGGCACTGGGCTCAATCCTCAGCACCACATAAAAAAAATAAACAAAATAAAGTTAAAAAAAACAAAAACAAAAAAACTACACAGAGATTTCATCTTTTTTTTTTTTTTTTAAAGTATACCAGCTTAACTAATAAATTCCTCTATCTCAAAAGTCACTATTTTTTTTTCTCTTTTTCTGCAGTTCTGGGATTGAACCCAGGGCCTTGCAAATTGTAAGCAAGTGCTCTATCACTGAGCTACATCCCCAGACCATTCTTTTTAAAATGACTTAAAGTGAATAAAGATTATTCAAAAGATATTTTTGTTTATTTCCATGTTTCTTAATAAGAGAACTGTGTGAGAATTAAAGTGATCATGTTCCACTGCACCACTGTTGATGCTTGGGGCAATTCAATCTTATCCAATAAATAAGGGAGAGATAGGGTAAAAAACAAAGTCTTAAAACACACAAAAATATTCTAATATGTCACTATAATATATTCCTTTATACATATCCTAAAAAACTCTGTTTATGTTTATGGCAAAACATGGTGTAATAAGTCCTCTCAATTGAATTCTTAAAACATTAATAAGTCAAAATAATAGGAATATTTAATTTACCTGTAGACCAGATCTTTAGCATCTTATCCCAGGAACCACTGCAAAACTGAACAGATAGAGATGAAGGGGAAAAACATGTGATAAAACTCATATTTGCCCTGTTTTTTCTGCTATTTGACTTGAAAACTGACTTTGCTTATTTAATCTCGGTGGAACACAGGCTTTGATATCCTTTACTACCATGGTATCATCTGCCCAGCTTCCTAGTCTCGTGGGACCTGCTGTATTCTTAGTCTCCACAGCAGTCAAGGGAGTTGCCATTATTATGTGCTCTGGTCGTGTTTACTTAGATCAGGGTGAGCAACTGACCTACACTGTACTAGTCATTTTTCCCCCATTTAGAACCTTTAAAAACCCCTATGTTCCAAGAACGGAAGTTTGTCTTTCTTCAGAGACAGAGAATATAGGATTATAAGACCTGGGAAATGTTTACTATCATGTGGAGAAAGCCAATTTTGGGCAAGAGAGAATAAAGTTGACTTAAGAAGACAAGAAGGTGAGGATATGCTAGCCACATTCAGGCTTCCATTCCACTAGCTCCTGAGGCTTAAGTGCATCATCACCTTCCTAATGATATGGTGGTTCACTCTTGTTGGACATCATAGGTCCAATAAGCCTAAACCAGTTTATGATGAGTTTCTGCCTTTTATAGTCAAAAGTCAGTGTATGATTAATTCACCTAAATTTCAAGTCCATAACATGTAAACTTTCTGTATGGCTCAAAATGCAAAATCAAATCTTTACCTTTAAATGTATCAAATGTCCTCTGTTATTCTAACTGGCAAAGAAACATGGAAACACTCTTAAATCCAGAATACTTTTTTCTTTTTAAATATTTTTTTAGTTGTTGATGAACCTTTATTTTATTTATTTATATGTGGTGCTGAGGATTGAACCCAGTGCCTCACACATGCTAGGCAAATGTTCTACCACTGAGCCACAACCCCAGCCCAAATCCACAATACTTTATGTGGCTTAGGAAACTTTCAAATTTTAAAAGGGTTTTTAAAACCTCATAAGTCAATATAGTATTGCTCTTAGGTTTGTGTCCTTTTTAACTAACATTTACCATTTTGTCATGATAAAGAGTACATCAGCATTAATAGTAAAACAAACTCTCTTAACATTATTAATGTATGCTACAGCTCAGATTATTGTTTTAGGTATTTTAAATTGATGACAGCATTTAGTGAAGCTGATTAATTACTATGATTAAAGAAAGAAATTACTTGTTTAACTGACTTCTTAAGTATTTTACAGTTTATTTAAGGTTCTAAACCAGTGCTATCCAGGCTAGGGGAGAAATCTTTATATCTCTTATTGCATGAGTATTTGCTTAGGGTTTCAAATCATATTCTTTAGCCACTGATTGTTGGGAAAGTATATGAATTACGGGGAATTTATATAGAGAAAAAAAGTTTAGTAAAATGCTTAAATTCTACTTTAACAAAGTACTAATAACTTAGTAGTTACTTACTTTAGTTCCTGAGCTATCAACAGCTATAGAATCCACACTTCCAGCATGACCTCTGCAACAGTGTAGGGCTTTCACTTTGTTTTTCTCTACATTCCACTCCCACAAGAGAATGGTCTGATCCATAGAGGCACTCAGTAGTAAGCAAGACAAACTATCTGAAGAAAAGAGAACACAATAACAAGAAACAAATTAGTACAAAATTTATATAATCATGTTCTTAAACTGAAAAATTCAAAATTTTTGGTGGATTTAAAATATAAATGCACATAGGAGGGTTTTAAAAGAAAGTTAATGTATACACCTATAATCTTAGAGACTTGGGAGACTAAGGCTGGAGGATCACAAATTTGAGGCCTGCCTCAGCAACTTAGTGAGATCCTGTCTCAAAATAAAAAAATTGAAAGTGTTGGGAATGTAGCTTCAATTTTAGTATTGCAAAAAGATAAAATAATGATAAAAATAAATTTAAAAAAATAAAGAAATCTAACATGGTATAAAAGGAAAGAATCTTTAAAATTAGAAGATATGCATTTAACACACTCAAGAAACTCAAAAATATATACTACCTAATATAATGTTAGAAAAGATTCACTGCCATCAATTTATGGACTTTTTTAAAAAAAATGTCCTTTTCTTCTTGAACCGTGTTTTTTTTTTTTTAAAAAAAAAAACACTGTGTTTTTGAAAGATCTTATAATAACTATGGCATGAAGCATTTCATACCCATTCTACTCTCCAGTCTTAACCTGCTCTGAAAATGGGATATTTCCAAATTCCTTTCTAGTATTCCTCTTAGTTTCAGCAAAAAGTCCTACCTTTTTTCACCCAGGCCACATCTTTTACAACGTCTGTATGTCCCACAATTGTCATTATTGACTTTCCTTCCAAGGACCAGATTCGAGAAGTCTTATCATAAGAACCAGTCAAGATCCTATAAAGAGGAAAAAAATTCTGTGAACTTAATAAAGAGGCTTTTTCAAGCTCTGAAAATCAGTTATGTTTCTATGGCAACTACAAAATAAATGGTGGAGATTATATTTTTAAATGGTTTTTATTTATTCATTATTTATTTGTTTGTTTATTTTAGTTGTCAATGGACCTTTATTTTATTTATTTACATGTGGTGCTGAGAATCAAACCCAGTGCCTCACACATACTAGGCAAGTGCTCTACCACTGAGCAACAACCCCAGCCCTTAAACGCTTTTTTAATATGAAGATTTTAAAATATATCAGATGTTATATTATATTTTAGAGTTTTCCTGACCTACTAATATAGCAACTGTGAAAACCCTATATTTCACTTTTATTATTATTGAAAATACTAGAAATCCCAGGGAAACTATGCAAATAGTTTATAAAGCCTAATAGTGCTTTGTAATTAACCAGTGAAAAGCATTAAAGAGATAAACAGGGCTGGAGATGTAGCTCAGTGGTAGAACATTTGCCTAGCATGTACAAGGCCCAGGATTCAATCCCAACACCACAAAAAGTAACAAAAGCAAGAAAAAATATTTAAAGTAAAATCAGTAAAAACATGGCTTTGTGTAATAATTCCAGAGACTCATTTTTAAAGGTAAGATCCTCCTATGATTCACTCTTGAGGTAGTCTTCTACAAGTAAGTTCATTACGGATTTACTCTGAGCCATCTATATTTTCTTACTTGACTCAACTGTGCCGACTGTAGCCCTAAATTTTCATGATCTGCATCTTCATGGTAGTAGGCCAGGAGATCTGTGGCTATGAAAGTTACTTTTCTTTTAGGAAATAAATTATATCCCTGGTCGTAAAAGCAACATACTCAAACCCAGTAAATTAAATACTTTAAGACACTTGTATAAAAAATAAAGGTCACACCTTGAAACAGAAAAGAAACCTACCAATAAATACCAGTTTTCTTTTTGAATACACTGAAGGCAAAGATCTTTCTGTCTGCTGTGATCACTGATACACATATAACAAACTTACTCTGACAAAGAACAGGGAGTTGGAAAAAATATTCATATAGTGGATTTAAAAAGACTTAAGAAAGTAAGAAAAGAGAAGAATATTCATCTATTAGTACCATTCCTCTGCTCCTTTAATTGAACTGATCCAGTCATCATGGAACATGCATTGCTCTGGCTGGGGTGCAGTGTATTTCTCCACATATTCTAGTTCCACAACCTCTTCCTAGTCAGCAAGAAACCAGAAACCAGAAATCAATTGGTGATTTGGTTTTAAAATATTACTATGAAGATAAAGGAACCCCCAACTTAATGTATCTCCTTCATGTTAGTCTTCTTTATAACCCAGAAAATTTGGAGCCACTGAAAGAGTAAAAAACTTTACAAACAGTGTGCTACGAATAATATTAAGAAATATATTTCTTAATATATATGGGGTTGTGGCTCAGCAGTAGAGCACTCACCTTGCACGTGCGAGACACTGGGTTCAATCCTCAGCACCACATAAAAATAAATAAGTGAAATAAAGGTATTGTGTCCACTACAACTAAAAAAATAAATATTAAAAAAAAAAGAAATAGCCTTGGAAAAATTATGCTAAATGTGGGTGGAAAAACATGAAAAAACTTCAAAATAAAAAAAGATAAAAGCCTACCATTTAATTGGTAGAGTTCCTATTTAGGATGTTGTAATAGTTCTAGAAATGGGCAGTGATGATGGTTGCATAATATTGTAAATTTACCTGATGCCACTAAATTGTGTACTTATATATTTTACCACAATTTTTCAAACCAAAAAAATTGTAAAATCAATTGTAAATTATATATTCAATTATAAAAACAATATCAAGGAGGGACTGGGGTTGTAGCCCAGTGGTATAGCGCTTGCCTTGCACGTGTGAGGCACTGGGTTCAATCCTCAGCACCACATTAAAAGAAAAAATAAACAAACAAACAAAATTATTAAAAAAAAATTCCTTAAAAAAAAAAAAAAATACCAAGTCTGAAAATTAAAAGGGGAGGAAGCACAATAAATCACAATAACCTAACAGCCATAGTTTTTATATGTACAAAATTATTTTGTATTGCTGTATTAGTATAAATATATTTGCTACTCCCTTTCTTGGCATTTCTTTCATAAATATGAAGAACATGTTAATTCACCTGCATTTTCTTGAATAACATGTTCTTATAAGAGGTTTCAAAATTAAATATATAGAAACAGAAGTTCTGATTTCACAGAAGAAAACAATAATCAAAACAATCTTGGGGATTAGAGATAGATTCAGACTGCTTCTACAAGGAGTTGCAATATCTGATAATGCTTTAAGCAAAATACAGAAGGTAGTACTTGAACTTACTGATGAGATGTTCTCCAGTTCCATGTGTTTGAACAAGGGCATTCGCAAAAACTGGCCCTTGATAAGGAAATCAAACTCCACATGTTTGTGGAACTCTAAAGAAAATACAGAATAAAATTATTTGCATTCTTAAGGTCTGAAGTATTATTAATAGAGATATACAAGAATCCCCGAAATAAAAACATACACATTAACCCACTGTGGCCTGAGTTTCTCTAGAATTTCTTATAGCACATCAGACAAATGTATTTCAGTAAATCATGTGAATTTAAGAACAATAATACTTTGTTCTGTTGGTATAAGATTTTTCTTACTATTGCTGCTGTAATTGTTGTTGTTTTATTATTATATTATTATTATCATCATTACTGGTATTGGGCACTGAAATTGCATCTTCAAGGTTTTCTTTAATGTGTTACACTATCACCTATGTAGCCAGTAAACTAGCCATATGTAAAGTTTGGTGAGATTTCTAGTTTCATTTTTTTGGCAAGATTATTCGTAGGCATGTATTTCCTCTGCATCATAGGAGGATGCACATAACATTAGTTCTGTCTCTTTTTAAGATGTTATGATCCACCTTTGGACTCAGATGATGTCAGTTGGATCCAAAGCATCATAATGTGCCCTGTCAGCTATTAACCTACTTAATGGCCATAGCAGCTAATGGTAATCACACTTATATCCCTTGTTTCACTTGGAGTCAGGAACTAGTAATCTAATTCTATCATTCTTTCTATACTTGTTAGCTATAATCCTTCTAAAAGAAAAATTCCCTCATCAACTATTTGGTTTGCTGTGTTTTAAAAAATCTTAAATCTGAATCATTTGTATCTTCAACTCAAGAGCAGTTATTGACAATTATTCAATTTATATTATATAAAATTGTCATTTTATATATAAAAATGACAAATATTTAGTCTGTAAGTTCAGAAGTTTATAAATCAGAATTGTTAAGCATTCACAATTAAAGTAAAGAACTGGATCAACTGCAAGTGCTACAAGAGGCCAGGAGTAATAGCACACTCCTGTAACCCCAGTGACTCGGGAGAACAAGGCAAAAGGATCACAAGTTTGAGGCCAGCCTCAGCATGTTGTCAAGATCCTGTCTCAAAATAAAAAATAAAAAGGGCTAGGAATGTAGCTCAGTGGTAGAGCATTCCTGAGTTTAATCCCCAATACTGCAAGGAAGTAAACAAAAATGCTACGTGAGTATCTTTGAATCAGAACTGTAACTTGCTAGCAATAAATATATTACAGGCCCTGAATATCCCCAACTTAAAAAAAAGGCTGTTCAAAAACATCTTATCAAACTTCACAAAAAAATTATGGGACTACTTGAAGATGAAAAAGAGGCAAATATCAGGCATAGTTTATAACTCTTATCTACCCATTCTTCCAACTAAGGCATTCCTCTAATAGAAGAGCTGCTTTGCAGCATTGAAAACAACTGAATAAAAACATGCTTGCCTCTACATGGTACTACTTTGACAAATTTTGTTTTTAAAGATTACACTTTATGTGGCACAGTGGTAGTGCATTTGCCTGGCTTGTGTAAGGCACTGGGTTCGATTCTCAGCATCACATTACGAATAAATAAATAAATAAATAAATAAATAAAATAAAGGTTTGTCAACAACTAAGAAAATATTAAAAAAAGAACACTTTATTTTATTTTTCATTTTTTATGTTCAGTTTTCTGTTTTATGTAATGTTCCTTTACTTAAAAAAAAAAGAACATACTGAAAATTTCAAATGTATAAAAAAGTAGAGAACAATAAGCCCTTAAAGACTTATCATCCAACTTCAACAATTAACAACTCATAGGCAATCTTATTTCATCCATATTTTAATGCTCATTATGCAGCTTAACAGACAACTTATTTGTTCACATATGCTTAGTATTTATCTTTAAAATGTTTTTACTTGATATTCTTGTATGTAAGATTTTTTTTTTAAGATGGACACCATATCTTGACTTTATTTATTTTATTTATTTGTATGTGGTGCTGAGGATTGAACCCAGTGCCTCACACATGTGCGAGGTAAGCGCTCTACTGCTGAGCTATAACCCAGTCCCTATATCCATTACATTTGTATGACCTCTGAAAACACATACACACACAAATACCAGTATTATACTGGCATTTTATTATAACATAACACAAATACTCAAATTCAGATACTTTTGTTTTGCTTTGCAGCTAAAGAGATGTGCAGCTTTGAGCTTCACTAGCAAGTGGGACCTAAGCACTGAGACACTTATTTTATGCCTACATAATCCACCCTCCATGTCATGGTGATACTGCCTTGAGTATCTCTGTATCACAACCAGTATACTAAAATCTTTATTCTTAAATTAAAACCACCTTACCTCCATATTGACTTAAAAAGCAAATTAAACAGAAATATTTTTTTTCCTGAGTATTTTTCTTTCAAAGTATCATGCAGCAGGAAAATCTGTATGTTACAATTTATATTACTGTTACAAAATTCATATATTGAGCCAAATAAATAAAAACGTATCTTAGTGTAGCTATTAGTACTATGCCCTCTGAACTTCAAAAGCATATATACCCACCATTTTTGGCCTCCAGCAATTTATTGATGATGTTACTAAGGTCAGCAATTTCAGAGGTGGCAGGAATTGAGAAGGGAACATCATCTACCACATATCTATAAAAAGAAAACAATATGTGAAAATCAAGTCAACAAATATTTTAACAAGTGTGTATTTATTCATTCAACAAACATTTATTGGATAACTACCACACTGAGTAAACAAAATGAATGAAAATATGTCTATTCTCTAGTGAGGTTAAAGTCTGGTAATCAAATACAATTAGTTTTGTAAGAACAATGGTATAAATGATAATGGATGCAAAATGAGAGAATAAGAAGTGATAAGTCATTTCAATCAAAGAAAAGGAGTGATGTTGCAAGGTCTGAAAGGATGCCTCAAAATCATTCTTAAGCCACATCTAGAAAAGTGATTTTTGCCAGAGGAGGGAGGAGTAGGCATGAAAAGTACACAAGAAAGTAGGGAGAAGAGCAAAACAATAGCTAGGAATTGTTTCTATATCAGAAAGTGTGATTTTGCTTTAGGCACTGACCAAAGATAAGGCTATGCTAGTTTATGAAATAGCTTTTACTGTTTTGAAAACACAGCATCACTGTAGCAGTCCAAGTTACAGAATATCATCAGAATTTTGTTTAGCTAGATCTTTCTGGGTGTGCAATGGAAACTGGATTAGGGGGGTGGGGATATAGCTCAATTGGGAAAGTGCTTGCCTGGCATGCCTAAGGCCCTGGGTTCAATCCCCAGCACCACAAAAAAATAAAATAAAATAAAAAAGAAACTGGATTAGAGGAACAAAGGAGAAGAAGCAGATTAGGAGACTCATAAGAAAGAATGTGGGAAAATATTTGCAAACATATATCTGATAAGAAGCTTGTAGCTAGAACATACTTAAAATTTGCAAATCTGTAATAAAAAGATAATTTAATTTTTTTTAAATTGGCAAAGGATTTGAATAGATGGTTTTCCATAGAATATATAAAAATGGCCAATAGGCTCAGAAAAGATGTTCACAGTTATCAGAGAAATGCAAATCAAACCATGAAGAAATATCACATGATACTAGGGTTGCTGGAGTGCAGCAGTCTGGCTGGGCACAAATAACCCGGAGGTCACGAGCCACTTGTAGATTCAAGCAGGAACGAACTTTATTCAAGAACCCAAGTGAACTCCCCGGGAAATCAACGGGGGAACTCCCCGGGAAATCAACGGGGAACTCCGCGAGAACTCAACGGGAACTCCCGAGGTAGCAGGAGCCGCCCTATTGCCGGACAGCAGAGGTCCATATACACAACTGAATACACAGCCTGCCCCAATCCAGCATCATCCAGTTACAGCAATCAGCCATCATCCCAATAATTATACACAGCTTAACTTAACCATCATCATCCGAATGGCTCGCTGGCGCTACACCTCAACCACTCCTTCTGGCAAAATGCCAGGTGCCATCCTGATTTGGTTGTGGCTCTCAACACTGGAGAAAAAAAAACAGCTAATAAAAGATACTGATAAGGTATGGAGAAACTGGAACCCTCATATATAGATGGTTGTAATGTAAAATAATGTAGCTGCCTTGGAAAACAGTCTGACAGTTTCTCAAAAAGTTAAATGTGGAATTACCAAATGAAAACATATGTTCACACAAAAACTTGTAAGTTAATGTTCGCATAAACACTATTCCTAATAGGTGGAAACAACCTAAATGTTTAACAAATGGACATGAATAAAAAATGTGATATATCAATACAATGGAATATTATTTGGTCCTAAGAAGGAAAACATACTATAGCATAGATGAACCATGAAAACAACATAGTAAGTGAAAGAAACCAGTCACAAAGACCATGTATTAGGTGGGGTGTGTAGCTCAGGGGTAGAGCTCTTGTCTAGCATTCTCTAGGCTTTAAGTTTAATTCCCAACACCTAAATAAATAAGCAAATAAGTAAATAATTCCATTTATAAAAAACATCCAGAATAGACAAATCTACAGAAACAAATAGTAGGTCTGTGTTTACCTAGTGGTTGGGGCTGGGATGGTGGGGCGGGGTGAGGATAGCTAAAGGGTGATGAACGTTGACAGAGGTGATGTGGCACAACTGCAAATATGATACTGGTGGTCCTCAAACTACCCTTGGAATAATAATACCTATATATTTACCATGTCCCAGAAAGCAGTTATTCCAAAAAGTAACAAAACATAGAATTAAAATTTTTGCTTCTTCCTTTTACTATTTTGATCAATAAAACAGGGAGGGAAGAATAATGTGATTCTCTTTTACACACGTGCATACACATATACAGTGAATGTGAATTTCATATGTGTGTGTGCATATACGTGTGTGTGTATATGTATATACACACACATGATATTTACCCATTTATTTCTTTGTTTAAAATACAGTGATCTATTATTATTTCTTACAACTTTCTGTGAATCAACAATTATCTCAATAAAAATGTCAATTAAAAAATACAATGGCAACTGAGCATGGAGGCGAACCCTGTAATCCCTGTGGCTCGGGAGGCTGAGGCAGGAGGATCATGAGTTCAAAGTCAGCCTCAGCAAAAGGAAAATGCTAAGCAACTCTGTCTCTAAATAAAATACAAAATAAGGCTGGGGATGTGGCTCAGTGGTTGAGTGCCCCTGAGTTCCACCCCTAGTACCCCCCCCCAAAAATAATAATAATGACAGTGGCTATGCTAGTGCATTATCACATTCCTTGAGAAATATTAAGGCTAAGTATATAAATTAATGTTCATTAATGATATGATTTATATATACTGTGAACAATATAAGAGTGAAAATGAGGGGCTGGGATTATGGCTCAGTGGTAGAGTGCTTGCCTCCCACGTGAGAGGCCCTGGGTTCGATCCTCAGCACCACATAAAAATAAATAAATAAATAAAGGTATTGTGTCCAACTACAACTAAAAAAAAAAAAATAAATATTAAAAAAACAAAAAAAGAGTGAAAATGATTTAAAGGTTAACTCATAAAAGTTATAAACACTAAATCAAAGGTATAATCTTAATTCAAGAGGGAGATTTCTAAATTATGCCTGACATTAGCATAATACAACAAACATATGTATATACATATATATATCATTTATCATTAGCACCAGAAAAATTTGACCAACATTGTTGACTCAGTCAACCCAAGAAGTTTAAGACATGGTTTCTGCATTTAAGGGACTTACAATATTAATAGTGCAACATACACCACAAGGTAGTACATAAGTAGATTTCAAATATGTTCTACAAATCTAGGAATCATTGGTAAAAATCGCTTTGTACACACAGGCGCACACACACAAAAATCAATGGTAAATGTTTGTATATAAATGATATTTACACACACGTAAGTACATTTTATAAAAAGAGTATAGCATACAACACAATATACACTGAATTGACTTCAGTTCTACCAACCCTCTATTCAGAGATCCACTTTCTACCCTGGTTTATAAAAGCATTTTCTATCACCTACTTAAAAAGAAAATAAAAAACAAGGAAGAACAGTAGAAGAAAGAGACCAAGGGGAAGGAGGAGGGGAGAGAAAGGGGAAATAATGGAGAATGATATCGGGCAAATTATATTTTTATATTGTGTGCATGAAGAAATAATGTAACAACGAATCTCACCACTAGGTACCATTATAATACATCAATCAGAAACATAGGGGGGAAAAGGCAGTTATGTTTTCAGAAGCTGTGAAACACCACTAGCAGCCAGCTTGTAACGACACGGCCCTTTTGTTCACTGTTCAAATTATGCATATGGTGTGCATCATTCAGAAAGCAAACCCGAAGCCCTTCAGTTTTCTCCATACACAATTCAAATTATATGGAGCCCAGGAAGCGAGCAGGAAGGAGGTGATCTTGGAGACCCTCTGAGAGGTTCCTGAGAAACCCTTGCAAGGCATCACTTCTGAGGAGACCAGGGGCTCAAGTTAGGAGAACAGCAGGAACAAAGGGAAAAAACGGTGGCGGGGAGTAGCTGACAGCAAAGACAATGACAATCAGGGAAAAACAAGAACACAAGGTCGTGCCTGGGAAAGAGGCTAGTCCCGACGGCTGGGCCGCTTACTTACTTCTTGTTGTCAGTGTAGAAGCGTGTCTGGAGCTGAGCCATGGCGAGAAGACTTGCCCTCGAAAACGTATGAGTTAGCAGTCAAACAAGAGGTGCTCTTTAACCTCTTAATACTACAAAAAGAGATAATTAAAATTAGTCTGCACGGGTAGGCGTGAACTGCGGTTCAAGCCTGATTTCGGCTTTCTTCCCCCGGGTTTCCTCAGCAGAAGGCACCACGAGGTTCACCTTCCACACAGGCCCAGCCCGCAAACATCAAATACCTATTCCTAGATTTAGGAATCACCGATTGGTAAAGCACAATCTTAAAAGCAGAGTGCCCCCTTAATCTTTTTTTAGATTTCTTCCCATACCTTTAGGCTGTGATCGATTAGGAAGCTTGAGAAATTTCCAACTCAAATCTGTATTTTAAAATAAAACACTATCGTTAGACTGGATACTTCAAACGCAATTGTGAGATACTACAATTCCCAGGAAGCAGCGCGTCTGAAACGCTGTGACCACTGGGAACTGTAGTCTTGTTACGCTGTATCAAGATCTCTTATTTGCATTAAATCCTCCTGACTCCAGCCAGATGTTTATTAAACTTCCTCTAGTTGACTAAGGTCTTGCCAAGTTCCTTTTCTTATGTAAGTTCTGAACCACAACCTGACCCACCCATGACTTTTCCCGAGTTCTCACCACTAGCCTCGGGTTCGCCAAGGCGGAAATACGAAAAAAATAACGTTCTGAAAAGAAACCCGCGACGGTGGCCGATAGTGGTCTCACCGCGTGGGACCGCACTGCACCTCCCGGAGACGTGCGCCTGCGCATTGTGCTGGTCTCCATGGCGGGGCCTCGGAGCCAAGACGAGGTTGAGTAGACTCGTTTTGAATTTTCTCCCCCTCTGCTCCGGCGGACTTCCCTCCTCGCCTTGTGGGGCTTTCGGCGGCGGCAGGGCTGGGGAACTAGAGGTTTGGCAGAGTCATCTGCGCTGACGGACTGGATGCTACCTCCCAACCCCCCTTTCTACCTCCTCGCGTCACCTCCTGACCCGCCCGGGCTGGTAGCAACTGCCGGCCCCCGCCCCTGCCGCAGCCGGGCACTGACGGCGCCCTTCATTCTCTTTCTCGGGGCTTTTTCCGGGCCCTCCTAGCTAGGCCCACTACCACGGGCCCGGGAGGGGGCTCGCGGGCCCCAGGGAGGCAGACTGGAGAAGGAGGAGGTTAGGTGTCTTGAGGGTTGCAAAGCCCCAAAACGAGCCATCACTGCCAAGGACCCGCGCCCCTTTGGCGGGAGCGCCCTGCGCGTGGTCTCCCACGCTCTCTTGCGTCCGGCTTTTAAGCGTCTCCCCTCCCCACTTTCTCAGCCTTTTTATACCTTGTGTTTAGAAGAAGAAAAGCTTCTGCCCACACCTTCTCCCCCTGGCTTTTTTACTTTTTGTTTTGAAGTTACCCAAAGCCTTGACTTGGTCGCAATGATCCCAGTAATTACTCTAGTTCAATATAGTTGTTTCTCTGAGGTAGGCTGGATGGAGATGATACTCTCCAGTTCCCAAAGTCACATTTTAAGGCATTCGCCAGCAAAGCTCCAAGAGGGGGTCTTCAAGAGAGAACAGTTTAGGATCAGGCAGAACTGGATTGCAAAATTTGTGGGCGGAACGGTATGTGTGCTGGTGAAGAAAACTAAAGCTTTCCTCTACGTTACTTAAAGATGTATTAGATTAAGTAGACGCCGAATATTTAAATCAGCTGTAGGAAATTAGAAGTAATTTAAACAGTTGGGAGTGAAATATAATCTTTTATTGGAGAGCAATGGCAATAAAACCACGACTATTTTCAGCTTACTCACTTTTATAAAATATGTACCCTGGAACCAGAATGCCTGGGTTCCATCCTGACTGGTACTTAACTAACCTCTCTGTGCCACGTTTTAGTCAACTGAATGAATTAAGATGCCATATAAATTCTCAGTAAATATTAATATCATATTATGCATTCAAGTTTAACTAGAAGCTTTGCGTATGTGAGCAAATGAGAGAAATAGCCACTTGGATGGAGGAATAAAATGAGAAAACCTTTACAGAAGTCCCAGAAAAACACTTGTTATGATTGAGCTTGTAATGATGTGGATTTACACGTTAAATAAGTTGAGGTATCTGAAGCTTGAAACACTTTCTTAACTGAAATCTTGTGGTATTTGTTAGTAACATCATTAGTTAAAATATCTTGGAAATTTTAAACTGTCATTAATCTGAAATTCAGCAAATTAAGAATAATAACTGAGCCAAATAATTTGCACTTCGTTTGAATAGAAAAATATGGGGAAGATAAAGAATATCAATATAGAATATTCTTAAGGAAATAAGACTTCGATTTGCAGATTGGAAGTCTTGAAAATTCAGTAAAGTACTTATTTCTATTGAGACTTTAAGGAAAACTTAGCTAATAAGTGTTGCAAAAATAACTGAATACCCCATATGATGTTTTGGGTTTTCTTTCAGCAGTGATTTATGTGTCATGTTTGATGTCACCTCCAAACAGTACCTAACATAGCTAATACTTTTGCTTTGAATGTTTTTCTTAATATCATTTAGTACATTAATGGCAAGCTTTGGGTTCAAAACAATTTCCTATGGAATTAATTTTTTGTAGTCCTCAGACACATTGCTATCTGGAGAACCACAATTTGGAAAATACATGTTTTTCTTTTCTGTCCTATTTGTGTGTGTGGAGGGTCCCCTACTTGGTCGGTTGTAGAATTAAAAGAAATCCTAAGATTTCAAGTGGCTTCATCCTTCAGTCATCCTGTTTGGGAGTTTATTCTCAGATCATTGTTTTTAACAGACGAATTTCATTTTATTTATTTACTTAGTTTTGGTACTAGAGATTGAACCCAAAGGTACTTTACCATTGAACCACATTCACCACGCTTTTTATTTTTTTAATTTTTTTAAAAATTATTTTTTGGGGCTGGGGATGTGGCTCAAGCGGTAGCGCGCTCGCGCCTGGCATGCGTGCGGCCCTGGTTGGATCCTCGCACCACATACAAACAAAGATGTTGTGTCCGCCAAATACTAAAAAATAAATATTAAAAAAAAATATTTTTTGGTTGTTGTTGGACCTTTATTTTATTTATTCATATGTGGTGCTGAGAATCAAAACCAGTGCCTCACACATGCTAGGCAAGCGCACTTCCACTAAGCTACAACCTCAGCTCAAATTTTTTTCAATTTTGAAACAAGTACTCACTAAGTTGCTTAGGGTCTTGCTAAATTGCTGAGGTTGACCTTGAACTTATGATCCTCCTGCCTCAACCTTCAAGGTTGCTGGGATCACAGGTGTGCACCACTGTGCCCAGCATAACCAATACATTTTAATACACAGAAATCTAAGGGGGAAATTCCACAATAATTAAGTGATAAGACAGTTTTTTTGGAAATTACACCTGAAAAATTACAGTTTAGAACAAATAGAATTGCTGTTGAACAAAATGAAAAAAAATGTTAGTATCCTAAGTTCTTTTCATCTACTATGCATTCACTATGTAAACAATAAAAATGCCTTTCTCTCCATAAATAAAAAACTGAAGCACCAATTTTGTTTTGTTTTGTTTTTGGTACTGAGGATTTCTACTGACCTAAATCTCCAGCCCTTCTTATTAAGTTGCTTAGGATCTCGCCAAATTGCTGAATCTGGCTTTGAACTTGCAGTCCTCCTGCCTCAGCCTCCTGATTCACCGGGTTACATGCACTACCACACTAGGCTCTAGTTTTTTGATATAAGATAAAATCTACTTTTGTAATGTGATATGATAGTATTCTAGATAGCAGTTTGCCAGAAAAAAAATGAATACTGTTTTCTGAAGTCTGATCATTAACTGGCTTAACTCCAAATTTAATAATTTTTTCTTTCTTTTTTTCATCCAATCCCAGTGCTTCTTACTTAAGAAGTAAATTTATAGCGCTGGAATGTGGCTTAGTGGTAAATCACTTGCCTACCAGCATATATGAGACTCTGGGTTAAATTCCCAATACCACCAAAAGGAAGGAAGCAAAAAGAAAGAAGTTTATCAGTACTAGGGTTGGGAGTAAGAGAGAGAAGAGATTTTAAAGTTTCTTGTGGCTTGGAAAGATAGTCTGTTAGTAAATGTTTTCCTTGAGGAAATAGATGTAAAATATATAAGTTGCTGCAGAGGTCTGTTTCATTTGTTTCTGTAGAGTGAGAGTTGAAATAAAACCATAGTCTGGATTCTTAATTTTAGATAAGAAGACAGGCACAGAGGGGTTAAATCACCTACTCTAAGACACATGTAATTATCTGTAAAGGCAGCATGGTCTTTAGTTCTCTTCAACTGAGAACTACCAAGTGGTTCTACCAAGTGTGGCTGGTAATAGCTACTTTTTCAATAAAACCTGCGTAATGAAATCTAGTAGTTTTATTTATGTATAGAAAAATGAAATATACATTGAATAATTTCTCGTTACAGAGAAAATGCTGCTGTGAAGACACAGTTATAACTTTCACATAAATGAAGCTACAACTGTTATTTAGTGACCCCCAAAAGGAAGAACTTTGGTGAACATGAAAGAACATTCTGGGGGTGGCAGAATGCTTAAGGACTGGAATTTAAACTTGAGCCACTGCCTGAAGGTAATCATTTTATTTTTAATTTAAGTGAAAGCAACAGCTTTATAAGTTAACTATTATCTCTTACATATTAATGAAAAAGTCAAATTATACTTTGTTATAGGCAATTGTTCTATTTATGGTTACCAGTTGGAGAAAAACATTTTATACCTAGTTAATGTTGTTAGTATTTCACTTTTCAAAAACTTTACATTGAATTAATTGGGAATTAGTGATAATAAATTATGCATGTACTGACATCAAGGATAGATGGGGAAATTGGGTATTTTAAATCATTCTGCAGTTGTCAGGACTGAGGAGAGTAGTAGAAATTGTTGGAAGAAATGAGAAGGAATAATACTTTTCACTACAAATTATTTTTCTGAAAGGATGTTCATAAAGTTAGAACTGCTTTTAATCTCTATTTCAACAGTGGATTAGGTATTCATATTTAAACCCATTTTTCTATATGGGAATTGCTTTAAATAGAATTTTCCTTCTATAACCACAGAAAGTTTGTTTAAATTATAATTGCATTTTGCATTCCCATAAGAAAATCAAGTTATTTTTATTTCATTGACAAAATCCAAGTCTGGGCAAAATTTTCAAAAAGTGGTTTGTTTGACAATCTTCCGTTGTCAGTATCACTACCCCTTTACTAGTGTACTTACCTAGGCTATTCATACTTCCTTCAGTCTTCACATTTAGTTCAGGACTGTCAAATCCCTCAAAGTTCTTTCAGTCTATAGTTATAATTGCTTCCTTACCTCCAAATTAAACTCTTCACTCCCTCAGAATAGCTGTTTCCAACTCATCTTAAAAGGAAAAAAAGTTTTTCTTCTATAAATTTATGCAAATTTGAGGCTGGGATTGTGGCTCAGCGGTAGACCCGGGCTCAATCCTCAGCACCACATTAAAAAAAAAAGCATTGTGTTGTGTCCATCTACACCTAAAAACAATAAATATTAAAAAAAAATTATGCAAATTTATTAATGGCTAATGCTCTATCTAAAGTATTTTTAATAGAAAATGTGTTTTAATTCCCATACAAGTTTTATTAATGAAATGTCAGTGAAAAGACAAAAAGGAGATAAGGTGGAAAACATTTTTGAGGGGCTAGCTGTGGGATGGGGCACCTGGAAAGAAACAGAGTAAGCTTTTGCAGTTCTTTTCCCTAAACTGTTTCCAGTTTTTACAATTCCTTCCCAAGTCCACTTCTGAATCTGTTCTACAGAATGTTTTCTCAATGGCTACTGTTAGACCTCTAGCTTTTGGATGAGATCAGACAGATTAGTTTACTGACAGGAGAGCTTTTTTTGTGTTAGGAACTTCCTCTAATAAATTTTTACCAGGAAAAGTTGAAAACAAAAATGAGCAGAGTTTATTTTATTAACCTATCAAAAAAAATGATTTAAAGCTATGGAGTTTTGACTAATAGAGGAAGGTGGGTGCTTTGTCTATGACTTCAAAAGATGGGCTTTGGAGTCAACACATATAGTTTGAGTTCTTTGTTACTTCTTAAATATAATCTTGGGAAATTTACTTAACTTGCCTGAATATTATATGCAAATTGGAGCAAGTAACTGAATCAAGGATATTTTAAAGGTTTAAATAAAATGATACAGGTAAAACACTTTTAACATAGTGCCATATTATGGATAATCTTCTAAAATTTGAACAGTGAGCCTCAATAAAAGGATTATAATAATAGGTCTTCCATCATAGGATAGTAGAATGGTAATAATTCTACCTAATAATTATTAAGCATAGAGATATTCAGGTAATATTAAACTATTTTATAGCTATGGTAATTAAATTCATAATTGCTGTTGACCTACCACACTACTGTTTATGTTTAAAAATCAAAATAAAGAGCTCCCTAGAATATTAAGAAATTTTTAATCTTAATGTCATCATGTTTAGACAGTATGTCAATATACTTGATTTATTTTAGAAAAGTTTAATTGTATCCAAATTGTATGCTAGACAATTTACTTTAGAAAGTTGAATTGTATTCTTGACAAATATTTCAGTTTTAATAAGTTCTTCAGTAGAACTTCATTTTCATTTGAATCTAACTTTGTAAAAGTTTTCTCTTAAAATAGAACTCTCTTATTTTTCTGCTCAGTGCACATTAAAAGTCAATCAATAAATAATATTTAGGGTTGGGGTCGTGGCTCAGTGGTAGAGTGCTCACCTAGCATGCACAAGGCACTGGGTGTGATCCTCAGAACCACATAAATGTAAAATAAAGATATTGTGTCCACCTAAAACTAAAAAAATAAATATTTTTTAAATAAATAATATTTAAATAAAATATCAGGATAATCAACTATTAGACACAAAAACCTTAAAACTGGCTGGAATTTTGAAGATCACCCATACTAAATTCTGATTTTAAACTGAAATTGAAGTTCAGAGAAGTTAATAATTTGGATTTTTTTCCCCATTAAATCCAGGTCAATTTTATATTCATTCTCTACTACATTTAATGAGATGTGTGAATTTTTTAAATTAAGCAGTAATAATTCAATAGAACTTATTAGTTATTTAAAAGTGTAAAGTTTTTGCAAGTTTTCAAAGATGATGTAGAAGTATGTTTAGAAGTTCATTTAGAAGCTTCATACTAAGACCATTTTTTTTTTGTTTCAGTTTTTCGTACTGGGGATTTAACCTTGGGGCACTTTACTAGTGAGCTACATCCTTGGCCCTTTTTATTTTTTAATTTTCAGACAGGGTCTTACTAAGTTGCTTACAAGGCCTTGCTAACTTGATAAAGCTGGCCTCTAACTTGTGATCCTCCTGTTTTAGCCTCCTGAGCCGCTGGGATTATAGGCAAGTGCCATTAAGTTTTCATTACATCAGTGAAATGATTAGAATTTTTACCTTCAAAAAACAATGGATTTATTTAGTTTAGATAGGTGAATTTACATATGTAATAAAAAAATGAACATTTATTGAATACTGACAATGTGATGGGATTTATGCCAAGGCCTTTCCATACATTATTTTATTTAATGTTCACAACAACCCTATGAAGTGGATATAATATTATTCCTAGTTTGCAGATGAGAAAACTAAAGCTTAGAATGATTGCCCAACTTGATAACTAAGTGTAAAGCTGAAATTCAGGGCTAGATCAAATGACTACAGAATACTCCAACAGATTTGTGCAGTTTTACTAACTGACCCTTTCACTAAACACTTCTGGTTGGTTGGTTTATTTATTTTTAAGATGGAGTCTCTCTGTTTTTCTCAGGCTGTCCTCAAACTTGTGGGCTCTATCAGCTTCCAGGTTAGCTAACTTGATAAAGTTGGCCTCTAACTTGTGATCCTCCTGGAACTATAGGCTTGTGCCTCCATGTCTGGCTTTTTCTGTTTTTATTTCAAGTTTTAGAAAAAAAAAAAAAGTAGTTTTGTGTATACTTGAACTCCAAAATTGTTCAGAGTTTGACAACTTAATCAAAAATTTCAAGATAACTTTAGAGTTTATATATTGTGATTTGCTATTGGCTTTATTTCCCAATCACTCTAATTCCTGTTTTTGTTTTTAATTAAAAGCCTTTATATTTTTTTAACATTGTTTAGGCTTATAGAAAAATTGAGCAAATAATAAGACCCCATCCCCTACCTCACCACAACACACAGCTTCTCTATTATTAACATCTTGCATTAGTATGACACATTTCTTAATTGTCAAACTAATTCTATTGATACATTATTATGAACGAAAGTCTATAGTTTACATTAAAGTTTACTCTGGGCTGGACAGTTTTGTGTATTTTGATAAATACATGATATCATGTATAGTATCATAAAGAATTATTTCAATCACCATAGAAGTCTCCTGTGTTTCACCTATTCATCCGTTTTTCTGCCCCATTTATACACCTAACAACCTCTGTCAACCACTGATCTGTTACAGTGTGTATAGTTTTCCCTTTTCTAGAATGTCATATATTTGGAACCATAATGATATGTAGCCTTTCAAATTGGCTGCTTTCATTTAGAAACAAAAATAGGCATTGAAGTATTCTCTGTGTCTTTTTGTGATTTTATATTTCATTTGTTTTTGGCGGTGCTAGGGATAGAACCTAGGGCCTTCCACATGCTAGGCAGGTGCTATACCAGTAGGTACACCCCCAGCCATTTTTTTTTTAGAGTCACCAAGAAAACCTCCATGGGCTAGGGATAGAGCTCAGCAGTAAAGTACTTACCTCACATGCACAAGGCCTTGGATTCTATCCCCATCACAGAGACAAAAAAAAAGTTTCATTTATGGATATGCCACAGTTTATTTATTCACTCACCTAGTCAAGGACATCTTGCTTTGAAGTTTTAGTAGTTATGAATAAAGCTGCTGTAAATATCTGTGTATGAGCATTTGTGGAATACAAGTTTTCAATTCCTTTGGGTAAATACCTCGTAGTAGAATAGCTAGATTCTATGTGTAGCTTTATGAGAAACTGCAAATTATCTTCCAAGGGATCTGTACCATTCTGCATTCCAGCAGCAATGAATGAGAATTCCTGTTTTTCTGCATCCCATCCAGCATTTGATATTGTCAGTTGTTTTATTTTAACCATTCTAATAAAATATAAATGTTAATAATGGCATCTTATTGTTAAGATTTAGTTTGCCATATGCTGTTGGACATCCTCCCATGTGTTTAATTGCCATATGCATATCTTCTTTGATGAAGTATTTCTTCAGCTCTTTCAACCATTTTAAAAATTGTATTCTTTTTCTTATTGTTTTTATAATTTGTTGTATATTAGGGATACAAATCTTGTATTCTTTTATAAATACTTTCTCTTAGTCTATGGCTCATCTTCTAATTCCTTTGACTTTTTCCCCACTGAAGTCAGAAATTTTTAATTTTAATGAAGTCCAGCTTATCAGTTATTTCTTTCATACAGCTTATCAATTATTTCTTTTATAAATTGTGCCTTTCATGCTATATTTGAAAGTTATTGCCATGCCCAAGATCATCTGGGTTTTCTCTTATATTTCCTCTAGGAATTTTGTAGTTTTGGACTGTACATTTCTTTTAGTCAGCTTTTTTGCCACTGTGGCCAAAAGACCTGACAAGAATGATTAGAGGAGAAAAAGATTATTTAGTACTCACAAGCTTAGAGGTCTCATTCCATAGACAGCCAACTCAATATCTCTGAGCCTGAGTGATACAGAATATCATGGCAGAGGAAGGCAGCTCAGGACATGGCCGTCAGAAGCAGAGAGAGCTCTGCTCACCAGGAACAGAATATAAACCCCAGGAGCATGAAGTCACACCCTACCTGCCTATAGTTACCACCCAGTTAATCCATATCAGTGGATTAATCCCCTGACTAGATTAAGGTGCTTTTTTAAATTTTTTTTTTAGTTATTTTTGGACACATGCCTTTGTTTTATTTATTTTTTATGTGGTGCTAAGGATCAAACCCAGAGCCTCGCATGTGCTAGGCAAGTGCTCTACTGCTGAGCCACAACCCCAGCCCCTAGATTGTCTTTTATAATCCTATCATTTCACCTCTGAAAATTCTTGTATTGTATAACATATGAGTTATTGGATAACAGCTCATATCTTTTTTTATTTTTTATTTTTTTGGTACCAGGGGTTGAACCCAGAGGCACTTACCCACTGAGCCTCATCCCCAGCCTTTTTTAAATAGTTTATTTAGAGACAGGTCTCACTAAGTTGCTAGGGCCTTGCTAAGTTGCCAAGGCTAGCTTTAACTTGTGATCCTCCTGCCTTAGCTTCCCGAGTCACTGGTATGACAGGCATGTGCCACTTAACCCAGCTACACCTCATATCTAAACCATAATATTCTTCCCTTACACCCAAAGCTTATGCCCACCTCACAATGCAAAATGCATTTAGTTCATTTCCAAGAGTTCTTATAGTCTTAACATAAGTTCCAGCATTGCCTGAAAGTCCGAGTCTCCTCTGAGACTCAAGGCAAACTCTCAGCATGAGCCCCTGTAAAAATCAATATCCAATATGTAATAGCACAACAAAGTAAACATTTCCATTCCACAAGGGAGAAATAGGGGCATAGAAAAATGGGACCAAAGTAAGACCAAAATCCAGTTGAGTAAAAAAGTCCTGTGGCCCCACATCCAGAGTCTAGGGCACATGGCATCGTAATGTTCTCTCCAAAGGGCTTATGTTGCCTCACTCCTATGGCCTTGCTGGTTGCAACCTTCATGATCTCTCTTGTGGCTTATTTCTGCTCGATTCCTGCAACATTTCTTGGCAGATATTCTATGATACAGGCATTTCTTCATCTTGGGTGTCTCCACTGCAGCTTTGGCTTCCTTTTCACTTTTTCACATATCACATATTCAACGGCAATCCACAAGGACTCCAACCTGCTGCACTGTGTTTCACAGTGCAGACCTTCCTTTGAAATCTTAGAAAACACTTCATGGTCCCTACCTCCAGCATCCTTCATTCTTGTAAAACCAGCTTCATGTTGTTGACACCAAGGTCTGCTGCCATTTTGAGCAGTAGCCAAGTCAAACTGGGACAATTGCATCAGCAACTTCTGAGTGCCTGCATGTCTAAGTATCATGAAAAAACTTCCCGTTCTCCCATCCCCAGAAATCAGGTGCCCTTATAGTCTTTTCTGAAAGGAATTTTTACTTTTTTTTTTAGTTATAGTTGGACAATATACCTTTATTTTATTTATTTTTATGTGGTGCTGCTAGGTAAGTGCTCTGTCCCTGAGTCACAACCCCAGCCTGGAATTTTTACCCTTGGGCCTGAAATGTGCTGATGTCAGCTTCTGGAATGCACATTTTCCACATTTTTACATCTTTGAAATTAATATTATTTATAACTAGTGGTGTATTATAGTCTCTGTTGGCCAAAGAGCAGGTTCTGCTATGTCTTTACCCATACAATAGCACCAGTATCAAAACTTAAAAGGATGAGTCCCAGCCACTTAGTGACAGTGGTGGAATGCTATTTCAACTTTTGAAACCTAACAGCTACAAGGAAGGGTTTTGGAGGGGAAAAGAAGGCAGTTATCAGCCATGTTTCATCAATACTTCCAAAACTGGATTAAAAAAGATTTGTTCTACATAATTGCAAAGCCATCTTAAAAGCTCAGTTTTTTAAAGATAAGATTAAGGGGCTGGGTTTGTGGCTCAGCGGTAGAGTACTCGCCTCGCATGTAAGAGACCCTGGATTCGATCCTCAGCACCACATAAAAATAAATAAGTGAAATAAAGGCATTGTGTCCAACTACAACTAGAAAATAAATATTAAAAAAAGATAAGATTAAGTTCCTTAAGAAAAAATTGAATACCAGTGAGTGAATTGAAGTGATTGCAAGAATTAGATTCTAAATGCAAAAGGATAACTTAGATTTTCCATGTATTTTCCCCTTATGTATTTATATGCACTATTTAGTTAAGATAGTTTTCTATGATAAAAATGTTTAAGTTTAAAAAGACCCTTTCAATAATTATGAAATAAAACTTTCAAGTGATAAGAAAATATGTATCATTGTTTCTCATCTTTTTTTCTTTCTTAGTGGTTCGTAAAATAAGGGTACACTTAAATTCAGTGGCATCTGGGGCTGGGGTTGTCAGCGGTAGAATGCTCACCTAGCATGTGCGGGGGCTTGAGTTTGCTCCTCAGCACCACATAAATAAATAAATAAAGGTATTATGTTCAGCTACAACTAAAAAATAAATATTAAAAAAAAATTCAATGGCATCTTAGATTGGATGTAATACAATATTTTTATTGTACATTGCTGGATTTTGTTTACTGATTATTTTATTTGGATTGTTATATTTATATATTTATGATTGTTTTAAAACAGATTTTGTTTCTATTCAGGTATGGTGAGGCCAACAGAACAGGAGTCGATTGCCTTTGAAAAGATAGTTTATTACTCACAGCTTCCAAGAGGAGAGGGACATGCCATACCACATAGGGCCACACAAAACAACACAAAGGTTGGTAGCAATTAGAAAGTGGGAGACTACAAAAAAAAAAAAAAAAAACCTGAATTGTGGTTTTCAAGAAAAAGAATGGGCGAACAGGGCAAGCAGACCAAGTAGGTTTAATATTGGCTAGTTTTAACCATTTCAATGGACTTAGGTGTATTGGCTGTCCCTTCTTGTCTGATACCTGGCCCTAAAGTAATTAGGACAAGGAAATAGTGTCCCAGAGGGTAAGTGCCCCATAAAGGAAGTTGATCTGGGTGTTTTGTGTCTGGATTAGTTAGTTTGCATAGAAAGGGCACGTTTATAGGAGAGTCTAGAAATTGGTTATTCCTGGGAGGAGGAGTTCTTCCAGAATTGCAAGGACCTAGTGCATATAGCAATTAAAATTGTTCTATAGATTTTCTTCCTTGTACTGTCTTTGTCAATTTTGTCATGTAGGTTATAAAATAAGTTTCGAGTAATCTCTCTTTACAATATAGAAGAGTATATATAAGATTGGAATTGTTTTTTTTTAAAAAAAAAAAAAAACATCGTTTTTTAAAACTTTCTTAAAATGTCTTGCCTTGGGTTTTTGTGTGCGTGTGGGTGGGAACATTTTTCACATTCAATTTCTTTAATGTATATAGGACTGTTCAGTTGTTACAATTCTTCTGTAATCTGTTTTGGTAAGTTATTTTTTTTTTCTAGGAATTTATCCATAATATCCCTATCTTTTGTAGTTAGTCCCTTTTTTTGTTGTTTTACTGGCATTTTTTGTCTTTCTTTTTTCTCTCTTGCTAAATCTTTTTCTCTTTCTCAGATAATCAACCTGTGGCATTATTGGCTTCTCTTTTTTAAAAAATATCTATTTTTTAGTTATAGGTGGACACAATATCTTTTTATTTATTTTTATGTGGTGCTGAAGATCGAACCCAGTGCCTCACACATGCTAGGCAAGCACTCTACCTCTGAGCCACAACCCCAGCCCCATTGGCTTCTTTATTGTGTCTTTATGGTCTATTTCATTGAATAGATCTCTTTAATATGGACTTTCTTTGTATGTGTCTGCATTTGTATTTCTCACCTTAAAAGTTGATCAATTAGTTCATTTTTTTTCCCCAAGAAAGTGGATTAAATAAATTTTTATTTTTTAGTTGACAAAAATTATATTTATTTATGGTACAACATCATGTTTTCATATATGTATAAATTGTGGTATGGTTAATTTGAGCTGGTTAACATATGCATTATCTTGTATACTTTTCTGTGTGTGTGTGTGTGTGTGTGTGTATGTGTGGTTGTTGCGATAGAAACCAGGGCCTTGTGCGTGCTAGGCAATTGCCATACCCACTGAGCCACATCTGTAGCCCTGCTTAACAGGCTAAAATCACCAAGAATCTAGTTTACAGCAACTTTCAAATATTACAATTTATTTTTACTAATTATAGCCATTGTAATGTATAATATAGATCTCTTGAACCTTTTCATCTCATACAATTGAATTTTTTTTCCTAAAATAAAATTTTAAGGCTACAAATTTACCTTGAAATTTTATGTTAGTTGTATCAAACAAGTTTTTAATTATTTTATTTATTTATTTTTATGTTGTGCTGAGAATTGAACCCAGTGCCTCACACATATTAGGCAAGTGCTCTATCATTGAGCCATAACCCCGGACCCTTCCAACAAGTTTTGTTACATAATATTTTTATTATGTTTCCAATCTAGTATTTGAAGTTCTCTATGAGTTCAGAGAAACACGTCCTTTAATTGTCAGGAATGGAGTTTTAAGTATGTCCAATCAATCAAGCTTGTTCTGTTTATTTTCATGTTTTTTGTTTGCTTAACTTAAGGTAGTTATAATGAACCATTGTACTTTGACAGTGCATTTGTTTATTTGGCCCTAAATTATATTCATTTTTAAAATGTTTTCAAAGGGAAATTTAAAAATATACAGAAGTAGAAACAAACCAATGCCTGTTAGTCATTTATCAATTTTATTTGTTTTTATGGCACTGGGGATTGAACTCTCAGGGGTGCTTTACTACTGAGCTATATTTCCAACCCTTTTTAATTTTTATTTTTAGGCAGACTCTTACTAAGTATCCCAGGCTGGCCTTGATCTTGGAATCCTTCTTTCTCAGCTTCCAAAATTGCTGGGATTATAGGTGTATGCCACTGTGCCTGGCTCTCATTTACCAGCTTTAACAATTATTACTGTATGGTGGTCTTTTTTCATATTGTACTACTTTATCTGACCTTGATGTTCTTTGAAACAAATCCTGGACATCATAACATGATATAATTTTATCCATAAATATTAACCTTACTGTATTATCATTCATATACCTTAAAAACACAGCAAAAATTACTTAATATTGTCAAATATCTGTTCACATTCATATTTTCCAGATTGTCACACATACAAACATATTATAATATGTCTAACTCTAACAATATATACCTAAATATAGATTTTTTTAAATGTATTAAGTATGTGTATAATATATATATAACTGTTCTAGTGCAAATGAAGTGGTATCTTACTGTTTTGATTTGAATTTTCTTATGACTAATGACACCAATCTTTTTTTTTTTTTTTCATGTGCTTGTTGGTCATTTCAACATGGTTTTTTTTTTTTACCATGTTCCTTAAAGAAATATCTTTGCCCTTTTTATTTATTTATTTATGGTACTGGGGATTGAACCTAGGGGTTTGCTTCCTCTGAGCTACATCTCAAGACCCCTTTTTTTGTTTTCCTTCTTAAATCAGGGTCTCACTAAGTTGCCCAGGCTGGCCTCAAACTTGGGAGTCCTCCTGCCTCAGTCTCTGGAGTGCTAGGATTATTGGCATGTGCCACTGTGCCTGGCCAGCTTCATTGTTTTTCATGTGGATATTCACTTGTCTGCAGCACCATTTATTGAAGAAAGTGTCTTTTTCCATTTAATTCTTTTGGTGTCCTGTCAAAAATAATTTACTCGTCAATATAATAATTTGTTTCTGGACTGTCAGTCCTGTTCTATTGATATATAATTATCCTTATGTCAGCACCATGTTTTTTTTTTTTTTTTAAGTTCTTTTCATTAAACCCAGGACCTCACAGATAATAGGTAAGTGCTGTACCACTGAGCTACTCCCCCAGCTGTAAAATTTTTTCTTCTTTAATTGTGTTCATGAATGTTTTTTAGTTTCAGTGTATAAGTGTTTATAATCTCCTTGGCTAATTTTATTCCTATGTATTTTATTCTTGTTGATTCTCACAGCTTTTGCTTTTCTTTTTTTTGAAAAACAATAGAGTGGACAGCCACACAATATTTTAGGTCAACTTTTTAGTTTTTTGTTTGTTTGTTTGTTTGTTTATTTGGTTGGTTGGTTGGTTTTGGTACCAGGGATTGAATCCGGGGGTGGTTTCCATTGAGCTACATCTCCAACCCTTTTAATATTTTATTTTGAGACACGATGTCACTAAGTTGCTTAGGGCCTTACTAGATTGCTGATGCTGGCTTTGTTTCTTAAACCTCTTTGAAAAAATTTTATTCTCAAGTAATATAGTGAACAAAAATTTTTAAAAGAGTGGAAAACTATTTTTTAAATGCTCTTCTATAACCCAAGAAGTAACTGTACGTTGTTTTGGAATTTTTATAATAAATTAGATTAAGATGCAAGTGATTATTTAAAATCCTAAAGGGAGAACTGAGGATGTGACTCAGTGGTAGAACATTTGCCTAGTATGTGTGATGACCTAGGTTCAGTCCCTGGTACCAAAAAAATAAAACAAAATTCTAAAGAAGAAGCAATTTAAAGATATTTATACTTATATATCAAAATAGGACTGATTTTATAACCTTACAAAAATCATCTCAATTGAAAATTACTAGGTCTTAATGATGCAGAAGTATTTTGTATACATATTTCTTCATTTTCCACGTTTTGCCAAGCTAATATTAACTTGTGTGATTATATTGTAATGGTAAGAAATGTATACAGTAATTCTTCCTTACCTGCATGTTCATTTTCCATGGCTTCAGTTACCTACAGTCAACCATGGTCTGAAAATATTAAATGGAAAATTCCAGGAATAAACAGTTCATAAGATTTAAATAACTTGTATTACAGGATATTGTTTGTTTAAAGCAGAGTCTTGATTTGTTGCCTAGGCTAGTCTCAAACTCATGATCTTTTTTTCCTCAGTCTCCCAAGTAGTTGAGATTATAGATGGGGCCACCATACCCAGCTGAGGATGTTGTTAAAATTGTTCTATTTTATTATTAGTTATATTAATGTCTTCCTGTATAAATTATGTTATAATTAAATGTGTATAAATTAAATATTATCCTAAGTGTGTATGAATAGGAAAAAATAGCATATATAGAGTTTGATACTATCTGAGATTATAGGCATCCCCAGGGGTATTTGGAATATATTCCCCATAAATAAGGGAGGCTTTTGTGTACATAATTCCCATCTACACAATCTCTTGAGTAGCTGGGATTACAGACATGTGCCGCCACACCTGGATCAGACATCTTTTCTAAAATTATATAATATGACATACCCAATTTATAAAGTTAAAAACCTTTATTTGCATTAAATCATTCTGAAGTGAATAATTTAAAATTATTTGTAAGGGTGTAGGAACCCTCCTACACAAAAGCAATTTTAATAAGCCAGTATAGGGGTATAATTAAGAATAGGATGAGGAACTACAAAATCCTAATCTTTACTCTTTCTTGAATGTATTCTAGACAGAATTCTTTGCCAAGTCATTTAACAAAAACATTAACTTTATTATTAATAGATAATCGTAATAGAAATGATTTTACCTAAATTGTATAAGGTACCACAGTAGGGAAAATGAGGGATTTGTTTAAGATAAAATATTCCATAAAAATGTTAAATGCTCAGTTGATCATGTATTTAAACTCTTTCAGCTACTAAACAGTAGGAGAAAATGGAATTGAGTATGATGCCAGCATGGAACAGTCTAATGATTCATTAAGAGTCAACTGTA
Source organism: Marmota flaviventris (assembly GCF_047511675.1). NCBI lineage: Eukaryota > Metazoa > Chordata > Mammalia > Rodentia > Sciuridae > Marmota > Marmota flaviventris. The sequence goes on along the minus strand of NC_092508.1, from coordinate 32,376,386 downwards.
ATGATGGTGAAGAGTCAAAAACAGAGGCTCAGGAATTTGAGGTAGAGATTCAGCTGGGAATTTTTTTCCTCTCTGAGATAAAACAAGATTCCATTCATTAAGCAACTTTTTATGCTTAACAAAAGTTATTATATTTAATGGTTTAAGAATCGTAATGTTTAGTTACCCATATATTCTGTCATACGTTTAATTTTATGAAATAAATTTATTAAAATAAATTTTATTAAGATAAAATTGACCATGAGAATGTATCCTAAAATGATATATAATTTAACATAGATTTTTCTTGCATACAAACTTTTATGAGTATGTTTAAGCATTACTTTAATAAAATTGAGATAAAATGAAAATTAAACATTCACTTGAGAAATACCTTATGTGAATTGAAAACTCTTGCAAAATAAAAATGAATAATTAACTGAAAAAATAAGTTACCATTTTTATTATACACATTCATCTTTTTTAAAAATTGTAACAGTATATTTTACAAAGACTAAATTGTTTTGTTTTCTTTTCTTTTTCTTTACAAAAGCATCTAACCTGTATGGACTCTAGGGATTCTTCTTTTGGACAAAATGATTCTCCTACAGTTTTGCCCATTTCTGATCCTCAAGCAAATAATTCACTCATTTCACAGAATATACAAGGGCCCCTAACTCAGACACAGACTCTTTCTGCAGAGGAGTTCCATCTAGTAGATCAAAATGGACAATCTGTTCCATATGAACTTCATTCACTGGGGGATTCTAATGCACAAATGGTGAGTGTACTTTATAAATAACCACTTTTATGCTATTTAGCAAAATGTATTAATTGATGACCTTGTTTTCTTGACACTATTGACTTACATTGTGTTATTGTGTTAATATTGTACTAATGATTTGGGGGGGATACTGGGGATTTAATCCAGGGGGCTTACCACTGAGTATATCTCCAACCCCCCCCCCTTTTTTTTTTAGACAGGGTCTTTCTAAGTTGTTTAGGGCTCCTCTAAATTGCTAAGGCTAATCTTGAATTTGTAATCTTCCTCTCTTAATCTCCTGAGTTGCTGGGATTACTTAAAAGATGTGCACCACCTCTCCTGACTGTGACTTTTCATTTTTTATGTAAGGCTTTTAAAAGCTTTTCTTTCAGGACTACAAATAGTATTCAATCAGTCCTTCTCAGCCACTTACATCTGGGCGTACTGATGCTTTGAGATAAATTGGAAATTCAGCATAATCTGTAACTAGAGCTAAGTGCCCACAAAACTGACATTTTTCACAATATATGCACTAGATTGTACTCAAAGTTATTGGTTTATCAACATCTCACTCATTGATTACATGCAACATGCTGATTTCTCTCTTAAAGAAAAAGAAAGCAATGGAGATACCATTGGTATACTGGAAATTAGACCCACCCTTCCTGATATTTGTAGGTAGATATGTATGTGTTGCATGAATAATAATGCTTACAAATGAAAAAGATAAGAATGCTGATTTAAACCATTAGTTAAAAGTATTTTTGACCAAGTTACATAATTTAAGTAATTGAAATAAAAATTCTTTTTTTAAGGGTGAAAAACCTATACTTATAAACATTCACCCAGTATTTTTTCTTAATAGTCTTATTTTGATTATTTAGTTTTGTTTATGTGGTGCTGAGGTTCGAACCCAGTGCCTCACGCATGCTAGGCAAGTGCTCTACCACTGAGCCCCAGCCCCAGACCCTGAAATAAAAATTCTTGAGAAAAACTTATAGTTAACTCTGTTTAATAAGAGTATAGGTAGGGGGTGGGGTTAGGCTCAGAAGTAGAGCGCTCAAGTAGCATGCATGAGGCACTGGGTTTGATCCTCAGCACCATATAAAAATAAAATAGATATTGTGTCCACCTATAACTAAAAAATAAATATAATTTTTTTTTAAGAGTATATATAGGGGCTGGGATTGTAGCTTAGTGGTAGAGTGCTCACCTAGCACACGTGAGGCACTGGGTTTGAACCTCAGCACCACATAAAAATGAAATGACAATATTGTGTCCACCTACAAGTAAAAATTAAATATTTTTTAAAAAAGAATATATACATAAATAGTACTATGAAGAATAATATGTTTCATCTGTTTGCCTAAATTTTCCATATCTTCACCAATGTATATTTGTTACTTTCATAATAAGAATTATTATTTTTTTTTTAAGAGAGAGAGAGAATATCTTTTTTGTAGATGGACACAACACAATGCCTTTATTTTTATGTGGTGCTGAGAATCGAACCCGGGTCCTGCCCATGCTAGGCGAGCGCTGTACCACTGAGCCACAATCTCAGCCCCAAGAATTATTTTTAAAAGCATAATAACTTCAGTTATATATTATACCACAGGGAAACAGCCATGTTACCTAGAACTAATCCTTGTTTCTGTTCCTAGAGTATTCGAGAGTTTATGACATTTTGCTTCTCCCTGAGTCTGCTAAATTGAGTTTAGATTCTTGAGTGGATAGTAATTGATGGGGATGTAGCTAAGTGTAGAGGACACCTTTTTTTTTTGTTTGTTTGTTTGTTTTGTCCCTAGTGCTAGAGATTGAACCCAGGACTTTGTGCATGTTAGGCAGGTGCTTTAGGACTTTAGCACTGGACTTCTCTAAGAAGTCCTTTTTGTTTCTATTTAGACTTGATATATTTCTGAGCCTATGCCAGGACTGGAAGGGATAAGCTCCTAAAACCATACTGAATCACCAGCAGAGGTTAAGATACAACAAATAATTTATATGTGAAATAATGGCATTTTATTTTATTTTAATTTTTTTCTTTTTGGCAAGGGTACCGGGGATTGAACTCAGGGGCACTGAACCACTGAGCCACATCCCAGCCCTATTTCATATTTTATTTAGAGACAGGATCTCACTGAGTGGCTTAGCACCTTGCTTTTGCTGAGGCTGGCTTTGAACTCTTAATCCTCCTGCCTCAGCCTCCTGAGCTTCTGGGATTACAGGCATGTGTCACTGCACCTGGGAAAACAATGGCATTTAATTTTTCATGTCCAGAAGATCAGAATGTGATATTCTGGGAAACTTACTGGAGCTTTATGCATTATTTTGTTTGCTTTAATTAACTATTTTATTTGTTTACTTATTTATTTTGAGACAGTATCTCACTATATTGCTCAGGTTGGTCTGGAACTACTGGGCTTAAACAGTTCTCCTGCCTCAGTGTCCTGAGTAACTGGGACTACTGCAGTTTTAGGTTCACAGTCAAATTAAGCAGAAGGGTCAGATATTACTGCATAAATAGCCCCTGTCCTCACATATGCATAGTCTCTCTCATTATCAACATCTCCCATCAAGTGGAACTTTTTGAAAGCAATAGAATTTTTTCAATATGATTATTTTTATTTAGAAGCTATCATGGAACTAGTAAAGATTCTGTGATGAATAATTATGAAATAGATGAGATTTTGGAGTAAAGTAGTGTTGATATTTTGAGTTTGTTGGAACTATTATACACAAAGAGATCATTAAGTATAAGACTACTCAGCTAAGATTAATATTTTTATTAATTTTATTTATTTTTATGGTCTGCCTCAAATAGATATTGCCACAGATGACTCTTTAAACTTGTTTGTTTTCATAGCAAAAATTAAATATAATTAGTTATTTTTTTAATTAGGAAAATAATGTTATAATCGCCATTGTTAAATTACATGAATTGGAAATAGTTTTTTAGGTACCAGGTGAAATAAGCAAAAGAGAGGGTAAATGAAAGTGACTTTCACTGTGCTTGGGAAGCAGTTTCAAAATTAACACCTGTGGTTGTTCCATAGGTGTTTTAATAAAAAAATTTTCATATGATTAAGTAAATTATGAAAAATTACATGTATTTAATTTGATTTAAAATAATGCAGCACTTTTATTTTCTAAGAGTGAAGGAACTCATATTTTTTCACAGGTGTTTAATCTTGTAAGGGGAAAAAATTTAAAACAATATTATTGCTCGTGCCTTTTAAGTTCAGCAAGATTTTTTATATTGTTTGTTTTTGCTTCAAATATTGAGAGGCAGTATGGAGTAGTGATTGTTTATAAGGAATCCAATTACTTGGATTTGAAATTTAACTTGCTTCTAAAAGTTTAGTTTACTACTAAATAGTTCTGTGTAATTTTGCATGCATTATATAACCTCTATTTGATAGTTTCCTCATTTATAAAGTATATATAGTTAACATATATGTGATAAGGATTAAAGGAGGTAATTAATATATCTGAAGTCCTGTCACTTAGTATGCACTCAACAAATGTAAGCAGTTGTTATCACCAGAGTTTACAACTGCTTTTTCATGTTGAAGTAATAAGAGGTATGGCAAGATATTTTTATTTCAAGAAATTTGATAAACACTGGGGGGAAGAATAATTTCTGGGAAAAATTTATGATTTTGTTTAAAGTATTTTGCTGAAGTTTTTCCCTCCTAATTCATTTTTTGTCTAATTTAAATTCACATTTTTTTCAAATGACCCTTTTAAACTTAGGATGCAGTCTCCATCAAACATCAGGAATGTTCTCCTGTTCTACATAATAAGGAGTAAATCTAGGAGAATGGGTTTCAATGATTTAAGAATTATCTGTACCAGAGAGGTCAGAAGACTGAGTAGTACAGTAAAACTGCCAATAGGAAACCAGTATTAGGTAATAAAGTTTATACGTAGTCCAGAAATGTATTTTCAGTAGTATATTAGCTATATTGTCAAATGGTAGACTCCAAATGTTTTTCTTCAATTTCACGTGCCTTTTTAATTAATACTCCTCTAAATTTGAGACAGTGGGTTCAATTGTTAAACTAAAATAAAAAGTATAATAAATTCCTATGGGGCACTCCATAGTGTTCTTTATGGACCCAGACAGGTATACAAGTGCAGAAATAAAAAATAAATCTCGTTTAGTTAGACATCTAACAAATTCACAGTTTGAAACTAATGAAAATGACTTAAAATATATAACAGGTAATTGCCACACAAATTTGTTAAATGTGTTAAGTCCAATCAGAGCCTTGTTCAGATTACTGGGTAATTGGACCTTATGCATACACTATAATGATTAAGACCATGGGTGGTTAAAAACATAGGCTGTTGGGTCAAATTGCCTGTTTTGAATCCTAGCTTCAATATTTATCACTTGTGAGAACTTGGGAAAGATTTTTTGTCTCAATGTTTCATCTGTAAAATGGGGGAAATAATATTGATCATAGGGGTAGTTATGTGTTTTAATAATTTACTTAAGTAATCATTCTGTTAAACCACTGTAGGCATATGCATTTGTTTTTGTTTGTTTGTTTAATGCTTCCAAGATGATCGTTGCTAGCCCATCAGAAAATGGACAGGTGCTCCGTGTAATTCCATCTACCCAATCAGGAATGGCACAAGTGATTATACCACAGGGGCAGCTTGCAGATATAAATAGTCCTCAGGGTAAGTAATATTGGGATATAAGGGATTTGAGAATGTTTTAAGGCACAAATATATAGTATGAAATCATCTTATGAAAGTCAGTGTTAACATTGATCTCTTTAGGTAAGATTATGAACTGAATAATTAGAAAAAATTTCTTAGCTCAAATAAATTTCAAGTGCATTTTTCAACTCCTGTCTAGGTTAGCTGTCTATTTCATATTGGAATTCTATGAAGCTGGTTGACTCCTGCTTCCTCCCAAATGACCAGTGAGCATAAAATAAATTTTTCTTAATTATAATAACAACAATAATAACAACAACAATAACAAGAATACAGTGTTTAGTTACAGGAAGTTTTTACATTTGCATTTTTATCAATATTTTGTTAGTTATGTGATTCATTACTTTCTTAACTATAATTTTTTTTTATCCTCTTTCCTTTATTCCTTCAAATTCAGAAAGGAGAATCATGCTCCCCATTTATTTTCACATATTCTTTCTTTACATGTTTGATAATATCCCTATTAGTTCTCTTCCTTTTGTTTCCCTCCCTTTTCTATCTATTTTAATCTCTTTTCTAATATTATAGCTACATTGTTTTGTTGCTCCTTCCTAGTTAATGATGTAAGGTAGATATATTTACCTTCTTTTTATGATTCTTTGTCTTTGTTAGCAGTCATTAAAAGTTAAGGAAAAAACATAGTTTGCAAAAACCATTATAAACACAGTATACAAGAAAGTTTTACATGTTCTTATTATATTGTAAAACTCTTTAATATAACAATTTTTTACCACTTTTATATCCTAGATGTACAATATAAGTTCCAAAAATTCAATTATAAAATTTCAATAGTCAATTTTACAAGTTAAATATAAATAGGAGTATCAGACTCATTCTCAATAAAGCATCTTAAGTTTTGTTATCTTTAGCTTCAGAGCACTTCTTTCTTTTTCCTATTATAAACATTTAAGTTCTACCGTAGGTACAGTCTTATGATATTATTCAAGATACTGATGTCACATTTTTCTTGTTCTTTTTGTTAAGATGTCTCTGAAGAGAAACCCAGTGATAGAAACTTACCAGCTGTAAGAGTGGATGCTCCAGCAGACAATACCAGTAGTTACATTCTTCATCCACAAGCATCTCTCGGTTTGCCCAAAAAATCAGCAACCAGGTGAATCAGTGGGAAAGAGGAGCTCATCTTTTGATATAACCATGGAAATCCTTTTTAAAAAATTATCACATTTAAAACTGGCTGACAATAGAAAAGATCAGAAATTCAGAAAAAAAGAGACTCTCTGTAAATGTTTCTAACTATTCTAATGGCTTCTTGCAAAGAACAAGGCTGCTCTAGATGCCATAAATGTCAAAAATGCTACTCTTCCTCAGTAATACTTGCCTGTTATCTTTCTAAGTAACATGAAAGTGTCTAATAGAGTTTTTAAGATTGAAGATATCCATTGTAGAATCTAAACATCTTTAATGGTTTCATTACACTTTTTTAAAAAAAATTTATAGTTATAGATGGTCAGAATTGCCTTTATTTTATTTATTTTTATGGGATGCCAAGGATTGAACCCAGTGCCTCACACATACTAGGCAAGTACTCTGCCACTGAGCTATAGCCCCAGCCCTCATCACATTTTTATCATGCATTTCCTCTTTGTCAAAGTTTGCAAATCTTTTTACTAACGTTTCTTTTAGTTTTTATTTTTGCCTTAAAATAACACTGCTCATAATTTAGAAAAATATTTAAGGTATATTTTTATGTATCTCTACATTAATTGTTCTATGAAAGTGTTTTTGAAGTAAGACAATATTTATGACACCTAATCTTAGATCTTATATAATATTACTCTTAACATGTCACCTGAAGATATTTTATTAGCTCCTTTTTTTATAAATAGAAAATAATTATATAATAAGAGTACAAAATAAGATTTGGAAGAGATATGAAATAATTAAATTTGAGGAGACTACAGGTACGTGGAAGAACAAACTTTGGCCTTTCGGCTAAAAGAAAATAGCAATTATTAAGGAAAATAATAATTAATAAGTCATCTAATAAGTCTGTAGTTATTGTTATAATTTTTTATTGATGATCTTAATATGTTATTTTTAACACTGGCTAAATAGATGAAGCAATTGAATGTGTTTTGTGTGTAGATATGTTTAGAACTATATGTTTATATATATATATATATATATATATATATATTCCTTCCCAGAATGCTTGAAGAACCTTTGCTGGCTCCTCTTCAACCACTTTCTTCTAACACACCTATATGGGCCTGCCGACTTAGAAGCTGTGAGGTGAGTTAAAAATAATCCTTACCAGGTCTGGGGATGTGGCTTAATGGTAGAGCGCTTGCCTCCCATGTGTGAGGCATTGAATTTGATTCTCAGCACCAAATAAAAATGAATAAGTAAAATAAAGGTATTCTGTCCACCTACAAAAAGAAATAATAATAATCCTTACCCAGAGTTATTTAACTGGTTATTTATCACATTTCATCCCAAAATGCTCACTTTCAGATATAGCTAATAAAGCTGTATCTGTTATCCCTTGTCTATGTTTATATTAAATAAGATATCATCTATTATCCTTTAGAAATTTTAAGCTTTTTTTGCAGGGGGTCAAGTACTGGGGATTGAACTCAGGGGCACTCAACCACTAAACTACATCCCCAGCCCTATTTTGTATTTTATTTAGAGACAGGGTCTCACTGAGTTGCTTAGTGCCTCACTTTTGCTGAGGCTAGCTTTCAAGTTGTGATCCTCCTGCCTCAGCTTCCCGAGCTGCTGAGATTACAGGTGTGCACCACTGTGCTTGAAATTTTAAGCTTTGTAAAGCAAAGGTTATATAAATCCCTTCACACTTCACTATTGTTCCTTCTCTTGCAACTCTCTTCACCTGTCTTCAATGAAATTTCACTATCATTTTCCTCTATTTTAAATTTTTGGACTGTTCCTTCACTTTCTTTGCTTGTACTTACTTCATGTTAGAAATTCTTCAAGACTCACTTTGGCCTTCTTTTTTTTTTTTTTTTTTAACATTTTATTTCTTGGAGGACTTATCTGTTTTGTTGACTTTTAAGTCTAACATTTATAAAATGATTCCTAAACCTGTCACCAGTTCCTTAATTCTTGCTCTTGTTTCAAATCTCTGGCTTCTTAATTGAACCTATATTTGAATTTTACCTCAAATTCACTGTATCCCAAACTGAAATCATCTACCATACCATTACTAGCTCCTAAATTCTCTGTTTAATGATAAATACCATTTCTTAGACACTCAGGTACGAAGTTTTAGACTAATTTTCTTCCTTTCCCATAGGGTCTCAAATAGATTAATAGGTACCTACTTGGTTATTTTAAAAGTTTTTCCTTTGGGGCTGGGATTCTAGCTCAGAGGGAGAGTGTTCACCTCACATTCTTGAGGCACTGGGTTTGATCTTCAGCACCACATAAAAATTAAAAAATAAAGATATTGTGTCCACCTATAACTAAAAAAATATTTTAAAAAAAAAGTTTTTCCTTTAAAGATTCTTTCCACCCCACATTCTTCCATAGACATTGCTATTTTGTACTTAGTCACAGTTAGAGACTCCCCCTAGTCTCCTTGACTCTTCCATTTCTAGATCTTAATTTGTATTTTTCTAAAATAACATTATTTTTTATTTTTTTAGTTGTGGATAGACACAATACCTTTATTTTATTTATTTGGTTTTTTGAATGTGTGCTGAGAATCGAACCCAGGGCCTCGCACTTGCTAAGTGAGGACTCTACCACTGAGCCACAACCCCAGCCCTAAAATGACTTATTTTAAAATATTGCTTTCATTGTCTTTTCTCATTACCCAATAAGGTCAAACAGGAATTTATCTCAGAGAAGGATCTTCATAAAAAGAATATTGAAGCTGTCTGAGGATGTAGCTTAGTGGTGGAGCCCTTGCATAGCATGCTTGAGGACCTGGATTTTGATCCTCAGCACCACAAAAAAAAATTCTTATGTAATGAGAAAATTATTTTGCAGCATTTTTATAGGAGATACAATTTTCATAGGGTCTCAAATAGATTAACAGGATCATTTCAAAAATAATCTTAGTTAAATGAAGCCCCACAGGCTGGAGTTGTAGCCAGGGGTGGAGTGCTTGCCTCACACGTGTGAGGCACTGGGTTCAATCTTCAGCACCACAAAAAATAAATTTAAAAAGGTATAGTGTCCTTGTACAACTAAAAAAAAAAAAAAAAAAAAAATTTAAGCTCCCCAAGGACTAGTACTTTGTGGCTAGTTTTATGCTTATCTGGATTTCATCCAGTAGAATTTTAAATATATGGAAGAATGGGCACATTACATATTCTTCAAGCTGTTTTCTGTCAATGTTATTTCCCTAAAACAAGACTTTTTAAAGATGCTGTGGCAGTGGATTTGGCATTATATTCCTTAATACTCTACCTGAAGAATATCCATCTCCTATACTGGTTGAATTCAGAGCAGACCCACTAGTCGACTAGTGACAGATTAGTGACCTGAGTGAACAAAAGACATTCTCCTATGAAAGCTGATAAGTCTTTGGTCTTGGACAACCATCTCTATAATTTACCATATTTGCTAATAATTTTGTTATTTAATTTCTTTCTACCACATGCAGAAAATTGGAGATTCATACCGTGGCTACTGTGTAAGTGAAACTGAATTAGAAAGTATCCTAACATTTCACAAGCAGCAAACACAGAGTGTTTGGGGGACCCGCCAGTCTCCAAGCCCAGCCAAGCCTGCTACACGCTTGATGTGGAAATCCCAATATGTTCCATATGATGGAATTCCATTTGTCAATGCAGGTACTTTTTAAAATAATTATTTTAAAAGATTCATTAGCAGCTATAGTCCACTATGATAATGTGATTTTTCTCTGGTGTTACAATTTCATTTTGGTAGGTAACAACTGAATGTTAATTGATGAAAATGTACATTAAACTAAAAAGAAAATTTATATTAAATATAACCAACTACTTGGGCTGGGGCTGTAGCTTAGTGGAAGAACATTTGCCTCACATGTGTGAGGCACTGGGTATGATCCTTCGCACCACATAAAAATAAACAAATAAAATAAAGCATTCTATCCATATATAACTACAAAAAATTTTTTAAAATATATAACCAATTACTTTATGTCATAACAAGTGAAGAGATGCTGCTTCCTTTATATATTATGCTTTTAAATAGAAAATAAAAATATTGATATTGAGTAGACCTTTTTAATAAAATATAAAAAGATATTCAATTATTTTAAATATGCATATCTATTGTGGTTCCCTCCTACAATCCATATAGTCTCTCCTTTTTTTCTTTCTTTTTTTTGGTTCTGGAGATTGAACCCAGGGGTGCTTACTGAACCACATCCCCAGCTCTTTGTATGTTTTATTTAGAGATAGGGTCTCACTAAGTTGCTTAGGGCCTCACTGAGTTGCTGAGGCTGGCTTGAACTCAAAATTCTCCTGCCTCAGCCCCCTGAACTGGGATTACAGGCAAGCGCCACTGTGCCTGGCTTTCTTCTTTCTTAATTTGTCTTTTAGTACAAATCTGTATTCATTTTATATAGCTTATAACCCTGGAGTTACTATATAGGATTTGTATATTGTCTGAATTTAATATATAGAATTCTGATGTTAAAGTTCTCAAGCATTTGGTGTGTTACAGTATTCTTAGATACTGTGTAGTTTACTAAGGTAGTAGAGTTTCAAGCAGTCTCTAGATAACTACTGTAGGACTAGTCACACTCCAAAGAACATAAAAATAAGTGATTTAATTCAAGATTATGGGAACACTAATATAACTATAAGAGTTGCAGTCTCATCCTGGACCTCTGAGATTAATAGGAAATATTTAAGTCTGGGGGTATAGCTCAGTGATCCAGCACTTGTCTAGTATTCATGAGGCCCTGGTTCTATCCCCAGCACTTAAACAAAAAAATATTTAAGTGAAGATAAGATAGCTACTACTGCCTGGGTTTCATCAGTATTCCAAAAAGAAATGAAGCATAAAAATGAAACTTGGGGGTTCTGGGATGGTGGGTCAGTGGTAGAGCACCTGCCTAGCTTGCGTAAGGCACTGGGTTCAATAGAACTCCATTGACAACAACAAAAAATAAATAAATACATAAATGGACCTGGGGGCTGAGTCCATTTATTTAATACTCTACCTGAAGAATATCCATCTTATATACTGGTTGAATTCAGATCAGACCCACTGGTTGACTAGTGACAGACTAGTGAAAGACTAGTGGTAGAGCACTTCCCTATCACATGTGAGGCACTGGGTTTGATCCTCAGCATCACATAGTAAATAAATAAAATAAAGGTATTGTGTCCAACTAAAATAAAAATGAACCTGAAGTAGCTCAGTGCATAGGTCAGCATGCATGAAGTCTTGGGTTTCATCCTTAGTATTGCATAATAGAAAAAAAAAAATAACAAACTTGAAATCATGAAGTTCTCCTTTTTCCTTCCCTTATTTTAATCTCCTTAACTCTATAGAAAGCCATTACATGAAGTTGGTTTGTCTCTTTTTTTTTTAAATAGTTGTAGATGGACAACCTTGGTTTGTGTCTTTTCAATTTAAGTGTTTATATATTTATAATTACAATAATGTATTTTATTTAAAAATATATAAAAAGGTAAACTATAGATATTATTTTGCAAAATTTTCACTCACCTTTGTATTTTGAGATCTATCCATATTTATGCTTATAGATCCTAGTTAATACAATTTAATTAAAACTTATAATATTCTAGTGTATGACTATTTTTCCATTAGCTATCATTTAGTTTGTTTTCAACTTTTTGCTATTATAAAGAATGCAGGGGCTGGGGCTGGGGCTCAGTGGCAGAGCGCCCGCCTCGCACATGTGAGGCACTGGGTTCAATCCTCAGCACCACATAAAAATAAATAAACAAAATAAAGATATTAAATCCATCTATAACTAAAAAATATTTTTTAAAAATATTTAACTTTAAAAATATTTAACAGTAGTTAAACTTACACAATATATGTCCTCTAATGAAAAGTATAGTTTGGGGAGTGTATACCTGAAAGTAGAATTGCTGATTCTGAAGTATGCCCTTTTCATCTTTGCAAGATTATCTCTAATTGCTTTCTGAAATAATTACTGTGCTCTGAAACTTCTGGGGCCAGATTAATTTTAAAATTCTGCATTTTGGGAATGTAACAAGCTAATGTTATAGAACACTCCTTGTAAATGTCCTATAGAAAACATCAAATATGGGGCTGGGGTTGTGGCTCAGCGGTAGAGTGCTTGCCTTGCATACACGAGACCCTGGGTTCAATCCCCAGCACCATATAAAAATAAATAAGTGAAATAAAGGTATTGTGTCTAACTACAACTAAAAATATATATATATATATATATATATATAAATATTTAAAAAAAAAGAGGGGGCTGGGGATGTGGCTCAAGTGGTAGTGTGCTCTCCTAGCATGCATGAGACACTGGGTTCGATCCTCAGCACCACATAAATATAAAATAAAGATATTGTGTCCACCTAAAAATACTAAAATAATAATTATAAAAAAAGAAACCATCACATAATCAAATAATAATTCCTTAAGGGTAGTCACTATAAGTGGAATAAGAACTATAAATAGCTTTACATAGTTTAGATCAGGTTTTACAGTCAATTGAATTCCAAAAAATACTGTTTTCTGAGCTTTTTAGATTTGCTTATAACTAATTTTCATTCGTGTCACCAATGTATGAAAATTTTTCTTTCCCACATTTAGTCCATGACTTTGCCAGACTTTAAAAAATATTTATATTACGGAACTTTTTGTGTGTGTATTAATGTACACACACATTAATATACATAAGATGACATAAGAAACCCCAAGACTCAATTCTAGATAGGGCAGAGAGTTGGGAGGGGTAGGGAGAGGGCAGGGGGTTAGAAATGATGACAGAATGAGATAGACATCATTATCCAAAGTACATATATGAAGACACAAATTGGTGTGAATATACTTTATATACAACCAGAGATATGAAAAATTGTGCTCTATATGTGTAATATGAATTGTAATGCATTCTGCTAATATATATTTAAAAAAATCAATCAAAAAAGAAGCCCCAAGAGTCTATGCAGTGGTCGTTCATATCTGTAATCCCAGCTATGTGGAAGACTGAGGCAGGAATATCATGTTTGAGACCAGCCTAGGCAACTTAGGAAGACCCTGTCTCAAAAATAGAAGGGAGGGGGTTAAATCTAGGACATAGTTCAATTACAAAATATTTGCCTAGCATGTACCAGGCCTTTGGTTCAATATCCAGTACTGGGGGGGAAGAAAAGGAAGAAGAAATCCCCAAAAGTATGAGTATCTTATCTATTATGTAGCTTCAGCTTCAACTATCAGCATATGGTCAGCCTCATTTCATCTATACCTCTACTCACTTCTTTATTCCCCCAGATGGTTTTACAGCAAATTCCAGAGATTACATCATGTATAATTACTAAAGCACATAGTATGCTATAAATTTCTTTTCATCTAAAGATTTCTCTCTTTTCCCCTCAGGCAGTTTGTCCTGTAGAGTTTGCTGTATTCTGGATTTTGCTGATTCTGTTTCTGTGGTGTAGTTTAACACATTCTTTTATCTCCCATGTTTCTATTAACTGTAAGATTTAGAACCTTGATTAAATGCAGGTTTGGTTTTGCAAGAATACCTCATAGGTGTGCTATGTACTTCAGATAGCTACCTATGTACCTATTTGTGGTGTTCAGACTGATCAGTGAATTATTTTGGAGTATTGTTAAACATTTTTATTTTTGCTAATCTGAGGAATGTGAGATAGTATTTTACAATTATTTTGATGAGCATTTCCTTGCTTATTAATTAAGTTGAACATTTTTTATTTGTACAGTTATTCTTTCTTTCCTTCCTTCCTTCCTCCCTTTCTTCCTGCCTATTCATAGACTTTGCCAAGTTTTCTGTTTGGCTATTCCTTTAATTTCTTTATAAGTGTGCTATGTACTTCATATAGCTACCTATATGAAGAGAGAAGAGAGGGGAGCACTCATGGCTGGGTTGGAGCAAATCCCATGTTAACTGCCAGGCCACAAGTTTCAGGCAGTGAAGGGGACTCATGCAAGTGGCAGGGTTAGGGTTAGGGTTAGGGTTAGGATTAGGGTTGGGTGTGCTAAGTACTTCATATAGCTACCTATGTACCTATTTGTGGTGTTCAAACTGATCAGTGAATTATTTTGGAGTATGGTTAGGGTTAGGATTAGGGTTAGGTGTGCTATGTACTTCATATAGCTACCTATGTACCTATTTGTGGTGTTCAGACTGATCAGTGAATTATTTTGGAGTATGGTTATAGTGAGGGTTAGGGTTAGGGTTAGGTGTGCTATGTACTTCATATAACTATCTATGTACCTATTTTGTGGTGTTCAGACTGATCAGTGAATTATTTTGGAGTATTGTTAAACATTTTTATTTTTCCAAATCTGAGGAATGTGAGATAGTATTTTACAATTATTTTGATGTGCATTTCCTTGTTTATTAATTAAGTTGAATATTTTTTATTTGTACATTTATTCTTTCTTTCTTTCCTTCCTTCCTTCCTTCCTCCCTTTCTCCCTGCCTATTCATAGACTTTGCTCAGTTTTCTGTTTGACTATTCCTTTAATTTCTTTAGTTTTTGAAAGGATTTCTGGTTCTTTATATTTTCAATTGAAATTCTTTGTTAAATGTATTATAAAGTAGTATTTCTCTTGGGGCTGGAGTAGTGGCTCAGTGGTAGAGCACTTGCCTAGCATGTGTGAGGCACTGGGTTCAATTCTCAGCACTGCATATAAATAAATAAAATAAAGATCCATTGACAACTTAAAAAAAAAATTTAAAGTAGGATGTTTCTCATACTGTTAGCTTTCTCCTTTTACCTTAAGTAAAAGGAGAAAGTTAACAGTATTATTATTTTTTTTTTATTGGTTGTTCAAAACATTACAAAGCTCTTGACATATCATATTTCATACTTTAGATTCAAGTGGGTTATGAACTCCCATTTTTACCCCATATACAGATTGCAGAATCACATCGGTTACACATCCACATTTTTACATAATGCCATATTAGTAACTGTTGTATTCTGCTACCTTTCCTATCCTCTACTATCCCCCTCCCCTCCCCTCCCATCTTCTCTCTCTATCCCATCTGCTGTAATTTAATTCTCTCCCTTGTTTTTTTTTCCCTTTCCCCTCACAACCTCTTATATGTAATTTTGTATAACAATGAGGGTCTCCTTCCATTTCCATGCAATTTCCCTTTTCTCTCCCTTTCCCTCCCACCTCATGTCTCTGTTTAATGTTAATCTTTTTCTCTTGCTCTTCCTCCCTGCTCTGTTCTTAGTTGCTCTCATTATATCAGAGAAGACACTTGGCATCTGTTTTTTAGGGATTGACTAGCTTCACTTAGCATAATCTGCTCTAATGCCATCCATTTCCCTGCAAATTCCATGATTTTGTCATTTTTTAGTGCAGAGTAATACTCCATTGTGTATAAATGCCACATTTTTTTTTAATCCATTCATCTATTGAAGGGCATCTGGGTTGGTTCCACAGTCTAGCTATTGTGAATTGTGCTGCTATGAACATCGATGTGGCAGTATCCCTGTAGTACGCTCTTTTAAGGTCTTCAGGGAATAGTCCGAGAAGGGCAATAGCTGGGTCAAATGGTGGTTCCATTCCCAGCTTTCCCAGGAATCTCCATACTGCTTTCCAAATTGGCCGCACCAATTTTCAGTCCCACCAGCAATGTACAAGAGTACCCCTTTCCCCACATCCTCGCCAGCACTCGTTGTTGTTTGACTTCATAATGGCTGCTAATCTTACTGGAGTGAGATGGTATCTTAGGGTGGTTTTGATTTGCATTTCTCTGACTGCTAGAGATGGTGAGCATTTTTTCATGTACTTGTTGATTGATTGTATGTCCTCCTCTGAGAAGTGTCTGTTCAGGTCTTTGGCCCATTTGTTGATTGGGTTATTTGTTATCTTATTGTTTAATTTTTTGAGTTCTTTGTATACTCTGGATATTAGGGCTCTATCTGAAGTGTGAGGAGTAAAAATTTGTTCCCAGGATGTAGGCTCCCTATTTACCTCTCTTATTGTTTCTCTTGCTGAGAAAAAACTTTTTAGTTTGAGTAAGTCCCATTTGTTGATTCTAGTTATTAACTCTGGTGCTATGGGCGTCTTATTAAGGAATTTGGAGCCCGACCCCACAATATGTAGATCGGAGCCAACTTTTTCTTCTATCAGACGCAGAGTCTCTGATTTGATATCAAGCTCTTGATCCATTTTGAGTTAACTTTTGTGCATGGCGAGAGAAAGGGATTCAGTTTCATTTTGTTGCATATGGATTTCCAGTTTTCCCAGCACCATTTGTTGAAGATGCTATCCTCCTCCATTGCATGCTTTTAGCCCCTTTATCAAATATAAGAAAGTTGTAGTTTTGTGTATTGGTCTCTGTGTCCTCTATTCTATACCATTGGTCCACTCACCTGTTTTGGTACCAGTACCATGCTGTTTTTGTTACTATTGCTCTGTAATATAGTTTGAAATCTGGTATTGCTATACCACCTGATTCACACTTCCTGCTTAGAATTGCTTTTGCTATTCTGGGTCTTTTGTTTTTCCATATGAATTTCATGATTGCTTTATCTATTTCTACAAGAAATGCCGTTGGGATTTTGATTGGCATTGCATTAAACCTATAGAGAACTTTGGGTAATATCGCCATTTTGATGATGTTAGTTCTTCCTATCCATGAACAGGGTATATCTTTCCATCTTCTAAGGTCTTCTTCTATTTCTCTCTTTAGGGTTCTATAGTTTTCATTGTATAAATCTTTCACCTCTTTTGTTAGGTTGATTCCCAAGTATTTTATTTATTTTTTTTTGAGGATATTGTGAATGGGGTGGTTGTCCTCATTTCCATTTCAGAAGATTTGTCACTGATATACAGGAATGCCTTTGATTTATGCGTGTTGATTTTATATCCTGCCACTTTGCTGAATTCATTTATTAGCTCTAGTAGTTTCTTTGTAGACCCTTTTGGGTCTGTTAGGTATAGTATCATATCATCCACAGATAGTGATAATTTAAGTTCTTCATTTCCTATTTTTATGCCTTTAATTTCTTTTGTCTGTCTAATTGCTCTGGCTAGTATTTCGAGAACTAAATTGATTAGAAGTGGTGAAAGAGGGCATCCCTGTCTTGTTCCAGTTTTTAGAGGGAATGCCTTCAGTTTTTCTCCATTTAGAATGATGCTAGCCTGAGGCTTAGCATATATAGCTTTTACAATGTTGAGGTAAGTTTCTGTTATCCCTAGTTTTTCTAGTGTTTTGAACATAAAGGGATGCTGTACTTTGTCGAATGCTTTTTCTGCATCTAACGAGATTATCATGTGATTCTTATCTTTAAGTCTATTGATGTGATGAATAACATTTATTGATTTCCGTATTTTGAACCAGCCTTGCATCCCAGGGATGAATCCTACTTGATCATGGTGCACAATTTTTTTGATATGCTTTTGTATTTGATTCGCCAGGATTTTATTGAGGATTTTGCATCTAAGTTCATTAGAGATATTGGTCTGTAGTTTTCTTTCTTTGAAGTGTCTTTGTCTGGTTTCGGCATCAGGGTGATGTTGGCCTCATAGAATGAATTTAGAAGAGCTCCTTCTTTTTCTATTTCTTGAAATAACTTGAAAAGTATTGGTATTAATTCTTCTTTGAAGGTTTTGTAAAACTCTTCTGTATATCCATCCGGTCCAGGGCTTTTCTTGGTTGGTAGTCTTTTGATGTCTTCTTCTATTTCCTCCTTTGTTATTGGTCTGTTTAAATTGTGTGTATCTTCCTGACTCAATCTGGGCAAATCATATGACTTAAGAAATTTATCGATATCTTCACTATCTTCTATTTTATTGGAATCTAGGGTTTCAAAATAATTCCTAATTATCTTCTGTATTTCTGTAGTGTCCGTTTTGATATTGCCTTTTTCATCCCGTATGTTAGTAATTTGAGTTCTCTCTCTTCTTCTCTTCGTTAGCATGGCTAAGGGTCTGTCGATCTTATTTATTTTTTCGAAGAACCAACTTTTAGTTTTATCAATTTTTTCAATGGTTTTTTTTTGTTTGTTTGTTTCGATTTCGTTGATTTCCGCTCTGATTTTAATTATTTCTTGCCTTCTACTACCTTTGCTGTTGTTTTGCTCTTCCTTTTCTAGGGTTTTGAGATGAAGTGTGAGTTCATTTATTTGTTGGTTTTTTCTTTTTTTGAGGAATAAACTCCAGGCAATGAATTTCCCTCTTAAAACTGCTTTCATTGTGTCCCATAGATTCCAATATGTTGTGTCTGTATTTTCATTTATCTCTAAGAATTTTTTGATTTCCTCCTTTATGTCTTCTGTAACCCATTGATCATTTAGTAACATATTGTTCATTTTCCAGGTGATGCAGGATTTTTCCTTCCTTCTTTTAACATTGATTTCCAGTTTCATTCTGTTATGATCAGATAAGATGCATGGTATTATCTCCACACCTTTATATTTACTAAGAGTTGCCCTATGGCATAATATATGGTCTATCTTTGAGAAGGATCCATGTGCTGCTGAGAAGAACGTGTATCCACTTGATGATGGTTGATATATTCTATATATGTCGGTTAAGTCTAGGTTATTGATTGTGTTATTGAGTTCTATAGTTTCTTTATTCAGCTTTTGTCTGGAGGATCTGTCCAATGGAGAGAGCGGTGTGTTGAAGTCACCCATAATTATTGTGTTGTGGTCTCTTTGACTCTTGAACTTGAAGAGAGTTTGTTTTATGAACGTTGCAGCACCATTGTTTGGTGCATACATATTGATAATTGTTATGTCTTGTTGGTGGATGGTTCCTTTTAACAGTATATAGTGTCCTTCTTTACCCCTTTTGTTTAACTTAGGTTTGAAGTTGATTTTATTCGATATGAGTATGGCCACTCCTGCTTGCTTCCGAGGACCATGTGAGTGGTATGATTTTTCCCAACCTTTCACCTTCAGCCTGTGTATGTCTTTTCCTATCATATGAGTCTCCTGAAGGCAGCATATTGTTGGATTTGTTTTTTTTAATCCAGGTTACTAGCCTATGTCTCTTGATTGGTGAATTTAAGCCATTAACGTTTAAGGTTACTATTGATATATGGTTTGTACTTCCAGTCATGCTTATTTATTTATTTATTTTAATATGGCTAGTTTTTCCTTTTTGGTTATTTTTTTTCTTCCCTTTACTGAGTTACCTCCCACTGTTAATTTTGGGTGCTGTTTTTCATTCCTCTTCTTGTAGTGTTTTGCTCAAAATGCCTTGCAGTGCTGGTTTTCTGGCTGCGAATTCTTTTAACTTTTGTTTATCGTGAAATATTTTAATATAATTGTCAAATCTGAAGCTTAATTTTGCTGGATACAGTATTCTTGGTTGGAATCCATTATTTTTCAGCGTTTGAAATACGTTGTTCCAGGATCTTCTCACTTTCGACGTCTGTGATGAAAAATCAGCCGTTAACCTAATTGGTTTACCCCTGAATGTAATCTGCCTCCTTTCTCTCGTAGCTTTTAATATTCTCTCCTTGTTCTGTATGTTGGATAGCTTCATAATTATGTGTCTTGGAGTTGGTCTATTACGGTTTTGTATGTTTGGGGTCCTGTAGGCTTCCAGGATTTGGCAATCCATTCCATCTTTCATATCTGGGAAGTTTTCTAAGATTATTTCATTCAATAGATTTTTCATGCCTTTGGTTTGAACCTCTACACCTTCTTCTATCCCAGTGACTCTCTCTTTTTTTTTTTTTTTTTTTTGAGGAAATCACTTATAGCATGTTTATTTCATAAATTGATATAAGATTCAATGAAAGACTTCAGCATTATTAATGCACATTTTATCAAAATTCCATTAAGTCACAATGTGAGATACAGTATTAAAATCTTATATAGCTAAGGGTTTTTAACAATGAATTATAGGCACCCCAAGCAAGTATGTAGTTCCAATTATTCATTTACTTAACTTCATTCATTCATAATATCATAGTTGATAAATACAACACATCAGAGTGTCTGTTTTTGAAAAAAATTGTTTGGTGAATTACTAACAATGCAGCATGCAATTTTTATTTATTATTGGTTCATCATACCCATATCTTACCCACATAGTAAGATTGTTATAATATTCCATAAGTTGTAGCTAAAAACATGAAATACCACATACCATATTGTACAGATTATATGAATGCTCTTATTATTTCTTCATCCTTTTCACAAATATTTATCAAGCATTTACTATATGCTAATGAGAATAAAGTTCATCCTAATTATTTCAGATATTTGAAAAAAAAAATGCAAGACCTCATTTGAAAAGGGCAATATAGATTTCAGAAGTGACTACTGTTTCTCTAATGAATAATGTGTTTAGAAATCTGCTAAGGTCTTGGGATATGCAAATATATTTGGGGTGCATCAGAGAGTGCATATGAAAAAAAAAAAACATACTATTTATCATGTTATATAAATGAAGTGAAATATCATACCAAAAGGTTAAAAAAAATTAACTTTTGGGAAAAAAAGCAAAAGTGTGCACTAGTATTTGAAATAAGGTAATAATAATTTTTACTATAATTAGTTGTTTCTGGGTATCATTTCACTCTTTAATTATCTATGCATTTTGTTAAGTACCCCTATAGGTGTTATTGGAAAATATTGGCATTCAGTGAATAATGCCACCAATTTTCTGTTCTGCAATATTAAAGAACTATTTCAGATTTATTGCAATGAATAGTTTTGCTTAAAGGTAACAGTAGTTTTTCAATGTAGAAATTACTAAGATAAATTTGGGTGTTCTCAAAGTCTATAACAACCATATTTGATGAACTTTGTGTCATAGTGTATAAGAAAAGTTGCTTCCCTGCCGCAAACCAGACATCATTGAAATAACCTTGTGTAGTATCAGCATATACAAGTTTAGATGAGGACTTTTGCATCTTTTCTCCTTTTACTTCCCACCTACAACATGGCTTATTTTTTATAAGCAAATTTCTATACTTGTTCAACCTCTCACACATCTCAGAATTCACTAGGAGGGATCCATGACAATCTAGAAATAAACATATGTGAGATAGTGTATAGATTAATATATGAAAATGTTCAAGAAAATATTGATCTGGTCAAGGGATGGTGCAGCAACTATATAGAAAGCTAAAAATTGAAATTGAAAGAAAGATAATACTCCCAAGAATTACTAAGAATAATGTAGTCTTTGGAAGCAGATATTTTAATAGGAAGCTCTTGAGACTGATGTCCACTGCATCTTTCTTATGAATATTTGCTCTGGTTTTGAGGGCCACCCCGTTTTAGCCAGTCCACATTTGGCTTGATATAGCATATTCAGAAAGCTCACCATTTTCTTTATATACCTAGGCATGGTTTACTATACATCCATTGAGTTTTTGCACAGGCTTTCCCTTTCTTTTAATATACCTAGCCCATTAGTCTTGTCACATTCAAATTTATTCATTCTTCAAGAAGTAGTTTAATTGAATTCCCTATTGTCTTTAAAATAAAATCTCCACCTAAAATAATTTCTATATTCTAAAGCATTTTATTGTAGTATCTAGAATCTTTATAAATACTAAGAAATGACATTCTATGTCTCATTTTTACCATTTTCTTTCTCATATTACTTTCATTATTAATTGAGTATGTCCCTCAAATGCTCATGTGTTAGGAACTTAGTTTCCAAAGGGAGAGAGTTGGAAAATAGTAGAATGTGTAAGAATTGAGATCTAGTAGATTCTGTTTAGATCATTGGGGGAGATGCCCTTGGAAAGAGTTAATGAAATTTTCATGGGATACAAGATAGTTCCTATTAAAGCAGATTGTTACAAAAAGAGCAAGTCTTCTTACTGAATTTCTCTGACTTTCTGTCTCCTTATGTTCTCTCTACCTCTCAAATGAGCCCTCACCATAATGCCATCTCATGTGTAATGCAGGTGAAGGGGCTGCCACAAGAGCTGAGAAGATTCTGGTACAATGCACTTAAATCTTCAGAAGTATGTACTCAAAAAAAATATTTATTTATTTATTTATTTATTTGTTGAGTTGGACAGAATACCTTTATTTTATTTATTTATTTTTATGTGGTGCTGAGGATTGAACTCAGATCCTTGCATGTGCTAGGTGAGCACTCTACCACTGAGCCAAAACCCCAGCCCCTCAGAAAATATTTTCATGCATTTATATCTCTTTTTATACATTGGCCTGGTTCTGGTATTTTTCTATAGCATTATAAAACAGACTAAAACCAAAAAAAAAAGACTTTGAGTCTAAGGCCTCTTACTATGAGAGTGAGTAGAACATCTAAGAATATATTTTAAAAGCCCTGGTATAGTTTAGATGGTAATGGCTTAGCATTTATTATTCTTATTTTTTTTTTTTATATTTCAAAGGTGATATCTTGTATTTCTTATATTCCTCATGGTGCTTAGGTTAATATATTGCTATTAATTTGGGACTCAACAATGTGGAATTGATTCTGTTTTACTAAACAAAAGCAAGAGTGGCTCCTTAAAATATAGCAAAGACTCTATGAAAAAATTTTGATTTTTAATGGGAAGAATTGCTATTGATCATAGAGAGAATTTGAATACATGGCTCCATCTTGATGATACCCATTAATCAGAAACGGTCAGAACTGACAAGATCAAAATAATTAGAATACCATGAATAAAGAGGCAGATTGAAAAAATAGGTTTGTCTAGCACCATTTTGAGTCTTCTATTAGAGTACAAATTATAGTATTTTTTTACCAGTGAAAGGACTCAAACTCATGTAGCTGCATTTTAAGCCTCATGTATTCACCCAAGTCATATAGGTAAAAAAAATGCACTATAAATTGGGCAGGATGGTTCATGCTTGTAATCCAAGAAAATTGGGAAACTGAGTAGTTTCAGAAGTTTAAGTTCAGCCTCAGCAACTTAGTGTGGTTTCAAGAAACTTAGCAAGACAGTCTCAAAATTTAAAAAAGTGGGGAGAGGGCTTAGGAATGTGGCTCAGTGTTTAAAAATCCCTAAATATAAACTGAAATACAGTTTAAATAAACTGAAATACAGTTTAAAATGTTACAATTTATTGTTAAACATCAAAAAATAGATTTCATATAATTCTTTTCTCCAGTATTCAAAAATGAAAATAGAATCCTCCAAAAATCAGTAGTGTTTAAGAAACATGTGGTTAAGAAATGTTTTTTTTTTTTTTTCCCATTTGTATTCTCTCTAACCAGTATGTATCCACAGGTGCTGAGTATTGGTGAATAAATTTTGGAGGCATTGTCACATTGTCAATTTTCACATTTCAAAACTTTGTCTCTTCTATGGTTATTGTGGTGAGGATTAAATGTTGACTCTTTCTTAGAGGAATGGTACGATGGTCTCAGTTGTAAAGCTTCTCTCCAGTGTGTTTTATCTGATGTCTAATAATATATGATATATAATTTAAAATGTCTCTACATTCTCTACATTTATGTCTTCTTTCCAGAATAAATAGCTTAGTGATGAAAAAGAATTGATTTCTTATTAAAAGCTTTGCTACATTGTTTTCATTTGCAGGGGTTCTTTTCTGTATAAATTCTGTTGTTAATGAGGTTTAGTTTTTCTTTAAAAGTATTATCACTTTATTTACATTTCACATTCACCAGGGTGTCTTCTGCTGTGGTGAATAAAGTTTTATTTTTTATTAAAAGTTTTGCCACTTATTCACATTTTTAGGGCTATTCTCCAGTGTGAATTCTGTTGTGGCAAATAAGGGTTGATATTTGAGTAAAATCTTTGTTACATACTTTGCATTTGTTAGGCTTCACTCCAGTGTGAGTTCAGTTGTGGCAAATAAGGTGTGATTTCTGACTGTAAGCTTTTCCACATTCATTACATTTGTAGGGCTTCTCTCCAGTGTGAGTTCTGCTGTGCCTAAAAAGTTCTGGTTTTTGACTAAAAGCTTTGCCACATTCTTTACATTTGTAGGGCTTCTCTCCAGTGTGAGTTCTCCTGTGGGCAATAAGGTGTGATTTTTGACTGAAAGCTTTGCCACATTCTTTACATTTGTAGGGCTTTTCTCCAGTGTGAATTCTCCTGTGACAAGTAAGGCCTACTTTTTGACTGAAAACTTTTCCACACTCTTTACATTTGTAGGGCTTCTCTCTAATGTGGGTTCTTCTGTGGTAAATAAGACCTAATTTTTTACTAAAAGCTTTGCCACATTGTTTATATTTGTAGGGGTTCTCTCCAGTATAAATTCTCTGATTGTGAACAAGGTCTGAATTTTTATATGATTTCTGGTGTTCACTCTCACTTGTAGTTTTCCATATTTTCTCTTGTTGTAAACAGTCAAGATTACAACTTCTATATTTTCCACTTATCACATTGTGAAATATATGTTTTATGCCCTTTTCTGTTGAATATTCTTGAGTATCTTGAGGAGTCATGGCAAGGAAGGCAAAGTTTCTATAGTTCTCTAACATTACATCTTTATATAAGTTTTTCTGAGCAGGCTGAAGGCATTCCCACTCCTCTTCAGTAAAATCAGTGGCTATATCCCTGAATGTTAACAGTACCATTTCCTGGCTTTCAGGGTTCTCAGATTTCTCCCTGTGGTTTGTTTTCAGCTTCTGCATAGCACAGACACCTGGGCTCTGGATCCAGGACAGAAGCCTACAAAAAGATTGAAAAAATGGTCTCCCAGTGACTCTCAAGATTGGTTTTTTTATGACATCCCGTATCTCTTGGATGGATTGCTTGTGATTTCTTAGGATCCTTTCTGTGTTGACTATATTCTTTTCAAGTTGATGAACTTTGTCTTCATTATCTGATGTTCTGACTTCTATTTGATCTAGTCTATTTGTGATATTCTCGTTTGAGTTTTCAATTTGGTTTATGGTTTCCTGCATTTCTAGGATTACTGTTTGATTTTTTTTTTTAAATCTCTATCTCCTGGTAGAGCTCATTCTTTACCATTTGAATTTGATTATGTAATTCGTTTTCAAAGTATACTTTCATTTTTTGGACTTGCTCTCTAATGACTTCTCTAAAATTCCGTTCCATCTGAGTTAGGTATGCTTTCTCTGTCCATTTTTCTGATGCCTCTAGGTTCTCCTGTGAATTTAAGTTGTCCTGCATTGTTTGTAATCCTTTTTTCCCTTTTTTTTTTTCATGGTGCTCACGTTACTTTCCAACTCTGTTTAAACAGAGTGCTGTGTTCTCCTTTAAATTTTTTTGGTTTTTATAGTTCCAATATCTCTCCTTTGTGTTGGGAGACAATGTTTAGAGATGTTGGATTTAATTGTGATTTAAGGGAAATTCATTAGTTTCATTAAAGGCCTACAGATTTTGATGGCATATAGAGAATTGAGGTTTGAACTTAGGATTTTATGTTGAGGTCGGGCGATTTGATGGTATGGAGGTTAGTATATGTTAGCTTCTTTGGGGGGTTGCTCAAATGCAGGCGGATATTAACAAGAGAATAGACAGGAGTACTTGGGGGTAGTTAAGGGCTTAGGCGGACTATAGACCGATTCGTAGTATTCATCTATTTGCATTTAGTAAATTGTACGTAATCTGGGTGGTCATGCTTAAGAGGAAAGATGGGGAAAAGGTAAGGAAGCAAACCAAGAAAAAGAGAGGGAGAGAAGAAAGAAAGAGAAAAGAATAGAAAAGAAAAAGAAATGATAAAAAAAATAATAAAATGCAGTAAAATAAAAATTACAATTTAAAAATTTAAACAATTAAAAAAAGAAAAAAAAAAGGCACTGTTAGGCTTCTATTTTCTTCGCTTCCAGTAGGTGGTGCTGTGCCTTCCGGGCCTCCCCCCCCCCGCCCCCGCCCCCGCCCCCGCCGTGTCTCTCAAAACCTGTTAGCTTAGGTTTATTCCTATCTCTAGTCACCTAGCTTCTCCTGCCAGCCAGGCCTTTCCCAGTGTGACACGTCTTGGCAGTTCAAGCTACACTCTGGGCCTGCAGTTTCCTGGATGTGGAGCGCGGCTATTCCGGAACTGGCCCCTATTGTTTTGATTCCCTCCGCTAGCCCCTCCTCCGAGAGCTGGCGAGACAGGTTTCGTTTTCGCTGCTGGTAGGAGGAGGGAGTTGGAGGTCAGGTGCCTTTACCTTTCCCCATGCCTCTATTCACGGTCACTCAGTTAATCACGCCCCGGAAAGCCGGAGAAAGATTTTATGCGATTTCCCCGCTGTATTGGAGATGTGCTAAATGCCACACACCTGTTCTATCGCTAAACGTGCTGCAATCTGTCAAAAACTGGCGATTGTGATGTCAGCTCTCCAAGATAGTGGCTGCTGGCTTCCTCGGTGGGCTGTCCGGTGTGGAGGACAGAACTGGACCATTTCCTTCCCCGTCTCAAACCCAGAACTCAGCCCGCAGCACAGTGAGGGCACAGCCAGCAGGACCCCACAGAATCTGCAGCACTGTTCCTCTGCGTTGCTGGCACGCCGTTTCCCGGCCCGCTGCAGTCTCTAGCAGCGGGGCGGACCGCCGATCAAACAGGCTGAATCTCCAGGTGCACGGTTCACTCGCGATTGAGACCCAGTAACCGATCCTCGGGCAGTGGAAATCCTTCCTCTAGGTTTTGGTGCACCCCAATTTTGGTGTAAATTCCTAACAAGATAGCTTTTGGCTGTTCTAACTCGTTATTCACCTGCGCAGTGACGCGGTACACGGGGGTGATGCACTCTATTCGCCGCCATCTTCCGTCTCCTTCTACTTTTATTTATATATTATGTTGGTTGAAACGTGTACCTCCAAAGATCAAAGGACTCTGTCAAAAAGCAAATGTTTATGGTGAGGTCTGTAGATAAAACTGCACTCATTTAAGACTAGTGTTTCTTATTTTTTCTTTTTTCTTATTTTTTTTTCCTGCCTTGCCGCAGTCTGGCTGGGCACAAAATCACGAGCCACTCAAGCAGGAACAAACTTTATTTCCAAAACTCCCGCAAATCAACAGTATTATTAGTAATAAGATTTAAATTTGACATCAGCTTTATCAGTATTTTTGTTGACTTTTTTATTTTATATTTTGAAAGTCTGCTATATCCTATAGTAGAGTAGGATATTCAACTTAAACTCTTAAGCTATATAGTTTTCATTTATATTTATTTGTATTATAGCTATGTAACAAATTATCCCAAACTTGGTGCCTGAAAACTACAAACATTATCTCAGTTTCTAAGGGTCACGAATCCAAGAGCAACTTAGCAAGATGGTACTGCCTCATGAAGTTAGGGTCTTTTAACTTAATATCAAAAATAACATACTGGGGCTGGGGTTGTGGCTCATCAGTAGAGCACTTGCCTAGGGCGTGTGGGGCTCTGGGTTCGATCCTCAGCACTATGTAATGATAAATA
This sequence comes from Marmota flaviventris, assembly GCF_047511675.1. Taxonomy (NCBI): domain Eukaryota; kingdom Metazoa; phylum Chordata; class Mammalia; order Rodentia; family Sciuridae; genus Marmota; species Marmota flaviventris. Next base: position 32,348,479 of record NC_092508.1, on the reverse strand, counting down.
AATAAAATAAAGGTATTGTGTGCAACTACAACTAAAAAATAAATACTTTAAAAAAAAATAACACCCTGCCCCTTCTGCCACGTTCTCTAGAAGTAAGTTGATAAGTCCAGTCCACGCTGGGTAGAGTGGGTGAATTACACAAGGCAATGAATCCTAGGAGGCAGGAATCCTTGGGGCCATCTTAGAGGCTGCTTACTATAGGATTCTAATAGCCAAATAAAAAGAAGAAAATAAATAATTATAAAAGGAAATAAAAATTTTAAGAGATATCATTATTAACCAAATCTAGCGTTTGCTAATTTCTATTTACATAAAGTGGTTCATTTTATTATTACTAAAAATCATGTGTCTAAGTTATCAGTAGACATTCAGTAAATGTGATGTTTGCCAATTTTCCTTACCGTAATTACGGATATTTGCTAAATTTTATAATAAACTTTTTTTTTTTTTTTTTAGAGAATTTTTTTAATGTTTATTTTTTAGTTTTCGGCAGACACAACATCTTTGTTTGTATGTGGTGCTGAGGATCGAACCTGGGCCGCACGCATGCCAGTCGAGCGCGCTATCGCTTGAGCCACATCCCCAGCCCTATAATAAACTTTTTTAAAAATTTTTGTTTTAGTTGTTGATGGACCTTTATTTTGTTTATATGGTGATGAGAATTGAAGCCAATGCCTCACACATGTTAGGCAAGCTCTCTACCACTGAGCTGCAGCCCCAGCCCTATAATAATAAACTTTTAAATTTGTGTTTGTACATCTTGATAAAACATACTAATGTTTTCTTTCCATTAATTTGTATAATTAAAAATATAGATTTTAACATTGTCTTTACCTAATTATTTTTAATCTAGTGTATAGAGTAGACACTTGAATTAATATCAATAGTTGGATTTGGCCTACAGGGAGTAGAGCTGTGGTAATGGAGTGTCAGTACGGGCCAAGAAGGAAAGGTTTCCAGTTAAAAAAAATCAGTGAGCAGGAAAGCAGGTCATGTCAGCTCTACAAAGCTACTTGTCCAGCCAGGTAAGCTTAATTTTCTTTTATTTTTCATTAAGTCCTTATTTTTTAATTGAAAATATGGGGATATTTATTAAAATTAAACAAGGCCAAAAGGTATACAGTGAATCCGAAGTTCTCTCTCACTTCTGCTCTGTGTCCCTCTTTAAGGCCAGTTTGTAAAGTCATCTTACAAAGGTATTCTGTGTGTATCTCACCTTTTATCCCCATAAATATTTTCTTCCCTTAAAGTTGGGTGATAGTATATCTTCTTTACTACTATGAATTCACATTAATTTATTTACAATCTGAAAGCCTATAGTTATATCTAGTGCACAGATATTGTGCTACATACCACTGTGAATGTAATGACATGTACAAAAAATATTCTTTCTTTTTAATGCTATGTAATATTTTCATTTGTGGGTGCATTATTTAATTAATTCTCTAATGATGGACATATGCTATGAAAGATATTCTTTATTGTTGCATACAAATCTGTAGTTAACAACATCATACATATTTTTGTACTTGTACATGCTTATCAGTAAGATAAATTCCTAGAAATGAAATTACTGGAACAAAGTTATATCATTTTAAAATGTTGACAAGTATTGCAAAATTGTTTTTTAAAGAGATTTTACTAATACATTCATACCAGTAATGTATGAAATTAACATTGTAAGTTTTAGATAGAACATGGATACAAGGTAGTCATTACTCTAGGTGAGAATGAAAAATATGAAGCAATGAAAGATTTTAACTAATATTTTTCTTTTAGATATTATAAGTATTTAAAATTACTAGCAAAGTAAAATTTAAATGATAATATGTATAGTGGCATATGCCTGTAGTCCCGACTACTTGGGAGATTGAAGTGGGAGGATTATTGGAGCCCAGGAGTTCTAGGTCAGCCTGGGCAACATAGCAAGACTCTGTGACTAAAACAGAATAAGACAAATGATAATATATAATGGTTGGCCTTAGTTGATCTTTGAAACATTATTAGCATAACATCTTATATTACAAACTTCAGCATTTTCAAGAAGTTTTAAAACACCATTTAGAGGCATTTCATATTTAATTTCATGTTAACTTTATGGAATAATCAAGCATGACTATAAGATAAAAAATGCATTTTAAATATAAGCAATTCAAAAACTTAAGGTTTAACTGGGAAGAAAACCTCTAGATGTAAATAACTAATTTTATTCTCCATCATTCTCTAAGTACTTTTAGGGTACTTCTGGGTACTGTGCCCAGAAACTATTTGGGGTGTCAGAAGAAGGAGGAAATTCAAGATGAATAGATTTTACTTAATCCCACACAACCGAAAGTATTATTGGGGTGGATCAGGAAACAAATTGTTAAGAAAACATGATAGGGGCTGGGATTATAGCTCAGTGGTAAAGTGCTCGCCTAGCATTTGAGAGACACTGAGTTCGACCCTCAGCATACATAAAAATAAAATAAAGGTATTGTGTCCACCTACAACATATAAAGATTAAGCAGCTTAAAAAAGAGAGAGAGAACAAGATAATATGAAATGTGTGGTTAGCTACCTGTTGTAGGTTCTCAGAAAAGCAATCTATTCATGCAAACTCATAGCAGGAAAGAAAGTGCATTCTAACCTGGATGCTGAAATTTAGATTGAATTTGGTTAGAAAGTTAGAGGGAAGATATTGCAGTCTATGAGAACCATATAAATAAAGATATGGGACAATTGCATATACCATATCAGAGGAGGACAGGACATGGAGAAGATGAACTTCACGGGACAAGAAATTTCATACTTGAAGTAATTGTAAGATTAGGTAAATAAAGTAGAATTATTCAGAATGCCTTCAGTGTTGCCAAGAAATTTATACTTGATTAAAAAACAGGCAGATTCTTCAATAGAGGAATACAAATGTGAAGAATTATTGAGGTACTGATGTATCAAGTGAATATAAATAATGAAAACTGGAGAAACAGCAGTCTACAAGAAGGCCATTAAAGCAGTCCAGGCATAAGGTAATTATGGCTTCCAGGAGAATGAGAAGAGGCAAATCAAAAAAAAAAAAAAAAACCTAAAAATACTTGGTTATTTTTATTCAAGTCTTAATTATTGTTAATTTACTAAGTATCATGCACTTAAAACATGGCCTATCTTTTATAAGCCTCTGGATACTTTCTAGATAAATTGAACTTTCTCTAAATTTAAATGTTTAAACATTGGTTGATAAGTTAGATTTTCTTGTGATTATAATATAATGAAACTGATTTTTCTTTATCTTAAATAAAGGATTTACATTAAAAAGGTACAGAAGTTTCCTGAATATAGAGTACCTACAGACCCCAAAATTGACAAGAAAATAATCAGAATGGAACAGGAGAAAGCTTTTAATATGCTAAAGAAGAACTTGGTAGATGCTGGTGGTGTTCTTAGGTATAACATTTATATAATTCTTTTATTTACTAATTAATTAGCTCCATTTCCAATAATTCTTTTGTAAGATACATTATATTGTTTTTCAATTATTTCACTGAGAAATGGTTTTAGGGCCAGGGGTATAGCTCAGTGGTAGTGCACTTACTTAGAATGCACAAGGCCTAAGGTGTGATCCATAACACTGCAAGAAAAAAGAAAAGAAAAAAAATAAATAAAAAGAAATTGTTTTATAAGGTAGACATCTCATTTTCCTTGCATAATTTGTAGAGTTTTGTAATATTATAGATAATTGTAGATAATTTGAACCAAAGAATTATACCATACACCCATATGTAACGCCCCTCATAAAAGTAACAAATACATATTTAGTAATATGTTTTATTATATATTTAGTATTTTGTTTCAGATACTTATTAAGAGTAGAATTTGTAACCAATGTAGCCACCCATCTTTGATTACTCTGGCAGCCAGAAATGAATTCTAAGCCCTAAATATAGAAATTCAATTTATCCTTCAGATTTTAATTAGGAAGAAATAATAGCTTTCTTGCTTACTTTCCTTTGTGTCAATGTAGGTAACACATTATGAGATCAAGTGTAGGGAAAATAGTTTTTGCGTGACCTTAGTTTTTCTTTTTTTCCTTCCTGCAATGCTAGAGATCAAACCCAATGCCTCATGCATGCTAGGCAGGTGCTCTATTGCTGAGCTACACTTCTAAACCCTTGTGTGATCTTTAATAAAAACTTTTAGGTGTATGGAAGTGAATTGAGTTAGTTAGATCCTTCAAGTTGGAGAACATTGTATGTAACTTAAAGTAGACTTCATTTTATTGAATATCAGAATATAAGAATTTTGTGCCAAAATATTTATTAAAACAGTATCCTACCAGATCAGTTTATTTCCTAGTAACTATTTTTATACTGATGTTCAGTAGACTTATATTCACCTTTTAGTTCATTTTCTTGCTCATGGAGCAGGAGGAGCTGGGAATGTTGTAGCCACAGTATATTAAGCTCCTGTGGGGAAAGATCTTCCCATACAGTTCAGTCTTGATAGACTCTGAATTAAAATCCACTCTGGTTGATTGATGGGTGGTAGGGAAATGACAGAAATGTAATATGGAACAAATGTTTGATAAATGGGAAAACACATAGTTTAAAGACTGATGACTTACAATGTTGTCTCTGTATTTGGGAGTAAAATTTGCTTAATATGAAATTTATAGGCTGGGGTTGTGGCTCAGTGGTAGAGTGCTTGCCTCGCATGTGTAAGGCACTGGGTTCGATTCTCAGTACCGCATATAAGTAAATGAATAAAATAAAGGTTCATCAACATCTAAAAAAAATTTTAAAATTTATAATATCCTTTTCGTGTATTTTTTAAATCCATGCATCATCCTGCCATAGTGAAAGTCTATAAAGATTTATAAAGATTTTTATTTAATTGGGTCTAAAGGTAATCTTATTAAGCAGAATTCATTTTAAATTATATTCAATATAAGACAAGCACAGTGACACATGCCTATAATTCCAGTGATTCAGGAGACTAAAGCAGGCGGATGGCAAGTTGAAGGCCAACCTCAGCAATTTCAAGGCCCTAAGCACTTTGTGAGACCGTTTAAAATCAAATCTTTTTTTAAAAGGGTTGGGGATATAACTCAGTGGTAAAGTGCCCGTGGGTTCAACCCCCAGTCTCCCCAAAATAACTTTATTCATTATGGCATAATCATATATAATTTTTCTTAAAAGAGTATTCCTTCTCTTGATGAGTTTTTGTTTTCTTCTTGGTGAATGTTTTAGCCAGCTTTTTTGCTTCTATGACTAAAGGACCCAACAATTTTAGGAGAGGAAAAGTTTATTTGAAGGCTCATGGTTTCAGAGGTCTTAGTCCATAGAAGGCCGGCTCCATTCTTTGGGGCTCACAATGAGGCTGAACATCATGGCAGGATAGTGTAGCAGAGGGAAACAGCTCACATCATGATCAGTAAGCACAGAGACTGACTCCACTCTCCAGACAAATTATATATTCCAAACATATGCCCCAGTTCCTACCTCCTCCAGCTACACCCTGCCACTTCAATTACCACACAGTTAATCCCTACCAGGAATTAATTCACTGATTAGGTTAAGATTATAACCCAATCATTTCTCATCCAAACCTTGCACTGTCTCACACATGAACTTTTGGGGGACACCATATCTAAACCATAATGATTAACCTAATTATGATTCCTGCATTTATCTAATAATATTAAATAATTTTAAAATTTAAATTTAATAATTTAAATACTTTCTTGTCAGGTGGTATGTACAGTTACCTACACAGCAAGCTCATCAGTATCACGAATTAGAGACTTCCTGCCTCCCTTTGTCACCTTCCCCTTTTCCTGTGTCTTCTCTTGAAGAAGAGGAAACTACAGTTAGAGATGAGAATTGTGCATTGCCATCACGTCTGCATCCTCAAGTAGCCCATAAAATTCAAGAATTAGTATCACAGGGAATAGAACAAGTATATGCAGTAAGGAAACAGCTAAGGTATAGTAGATGCAAATTGTTCTTTTGACATTTTTCATTTTTGCTTGTTGTTTTAAATAATATACTTCAGATTACAGATATTTTCAAGGATATCTGCTATTTGAGTAAATAAGTAATAGAGCTTATTAGCTTATTAAAATACTCTTAATTAGGAACTTATAATTTTCCATTGTTTTCAAGCCATAGTTAATATGGCTTATTATAATTCTTTATAACTTTTGAGATACTTCATATTGGACAGATTGGACTATTTTTAAATGATACATGAATTGAATTATATATTTAGAAAAAAAAACTTTTGTAGAACCAAAGATTTTAAATCCTAGGCCAGGATATTTATTTCAAACTATTTAAAATGCAGTTATATCTTATTATAATAAAAAATTTGGATAGTTCTTTAGCTAATGAAATTTTATTTGTAGTACTCTGGTCTAATTTTATTGCTACTTTATTGATACTCTGGCCTAATTTTATTGATAATTATTATTATGTTAATACTGTTATTATAGTGAACATTTTAATTTACTTAGTTATTATCTTGAATATAGGAATCTTTGGAACAAAGCCAAATTTGGTAAAATCACCCACTGTTTACCAAACCTAGGCAATAGTATTTCAGACTATTTGAAATGAGGTTCATTAAGAACAGTAGAATAACCAGGCACCACGGTACACGGTTATAATCTCAGTGACTCAGTAGGCTTAGGATCATGAGTTCAAAGCCAGTCTCAGCAAAAGCAAGGCACTAAGCAACTCAGTGAGACCCTGTCTCTAAATAAAATACAAAGTAGGGCTAGGGATGTGATTGAGTGTCCTTGAGTTCAATCCCTGGTACATACACACACAAAATAAAGAACATTTGAAACAGGGCCAGGGTTGTAGCTCAGTGATAGAGTGCTTGCCTAGTAAGTATAAGGCACTAGGTTTGATCCTCAGCACCACATAAAAATAAACAAAATAAATGCATTGTGTCCATCAACAACTAAAAACATTTTTAAAAAAAGAACAGTCAGATAATACAACCCTGCAGTTTGGCCCATTGCATATAATGCTCAAAGCATATGTATGATTTTTTGTGTGTATTATGATTTTTTTGTGTACTTATTTTTTATATAATTACATAGCAATGTTGCCTTCCATTTCCATCTTCTCTTTTGTCTACTTGTAAAATTTGAGCACATGATACTTCATATATTAGTTGATGCCTTTGAAAGCAGTATAACATGATCTTTATGCATATAATTTGGATTTGGCCCAAGCTCTTTTACTTACTAGGTAGGGGCATCACTTTGGGCAAATTATTTAACTTCTGCATTCTTCAGTTCCCTCATCTGTGAAGTGGGAATTAAACTGTACCTATGACATAGGATTATAGTAAAAGTTAAAGGAAATGCTTGGTTAATACTGTGCCTGACACAGTAAGCATTTAAAAATATTAAACTTAATTTGAAAATAATGGTTCCTTTAAATTAAATTTATAAAATTGTTAAAGCTCACTCTGATGTGTATAGGTATTTAACCAATGAAAATTTAACTTGCATGAATTTTATGATTTAATGTATGGAAAAATTTAAAGTAGGAAAATATAAATGGTTATAGAACTTTGAATTATACTTTACAGAAATTTATGCTAAAAGAGAACTTTTCTCTTTTGATCTACAAGTATATTACTAAATAGTTTATATTCTTGTTCTATTTTATATTCTCCACAGGAAATTTGTGGAAAGAGAACTGTTCAAACCTGATGAGGTACCTGAAAGACATAATTTATCTTTTTTTCCAACTGTAAATGATATAAAAAATCACATCCATGAGGTACAGAAATCCTTGAGAAATGGAGATATGGTATATAACTCAGAGATTATTCCAGCAACGGTATGATCACAACCACAATTCTTTGTTTTATGAGAGAATCTTTCTCAGTTTCTCTAGTATTTGTCCTAATAAAAATGGCTACTATTAGACCATCTGAATAACTATGACTTGGGAAACAGTAGTGACTTTTTTTTCTTAAAATGTAAACCATAAATTATCAGGTGGTAACTGCAATTTTGTTTAAATTATTGTCACAAAGAGAAGAAACAGTAGATTTCCAAATCTGAGTATACTAAAAATAGTAATCTTCACTTTAAAATCAATATTTTTTTCTCTATGGAAATTATTTTATACCTATTTAGTAGGCTTTTATTGAGTACATTCTCCCCCATTTTGTATTTATTCATTTATTTATTTTGAGACAAGTCTCACTAAATTTACCCTAGCTGGTCTAGAACTCCTAAGCTGCAATGATCCTTCTACCTCAGCCTCCCAGTGCTGGGACTGCAGGTGTACAAAACCACAGTTGGTGCCCCCATTTTTTTTTAAAAAAAAAGGGCAAAATTAAATAGTTCAGACTTGAATGCATAAAGTGATAAATGTTAGTTCCATATGCCAAATATGAATATCAATTGTACTTCATAGTTTAAAACTGTATTTTCCCCAAATACTAGTCATTTCCAAGAAAATTTTACTACAATTACCTAAAAACTACTAATTACATTGCAGGCAGTGACTATGGCATTAAAATTTGAGTGGCATCCTTTGTTCTCCTAACTTTCCAAATTCAGCAACTGAACATATTCAGAATTTTTTTTAATTATTGATGGACTTTTACTTTATTTATTAATTTATTTATATGTAGTGCTGAGAATCGAATCCAGTGCCTCACACATGCTCTACCACAGAGCTACAACCCCAGCCCAATAGTCAGAATGTTTTAAAGCTAGAACTGCTATTTTTTTAAAAATCTTTATTTTATTTATTTATTTTTTATGTGGTTCATGAGGATCAATCCCAGGGCCTCACACATGCGAGGTGATCACTCTACCACTGAGCCACAATCCTAGCCCCAAGAACTGCTATTTTCTTGCTATCCATACTTTCAATTTTCCTTTCCAAAACTCAAGAAATAAAACAGATTTTCTATACAAATAATTGCTGTCCAAACTTGGGAACCTAATATATTTGTATAGTAAAGTATACTTGTGCTTTGAGAATATGAACAAGTAGAGAGAGTAATAGAATAAAACACAAATATAGTTTGACAATAAAATATGACAGTTGTATGAATGATTTAAGTTTTTTTCATTATTACTGCTTTATTTTCATTTAAATAAATATTCCTATTTCAGCTTCAGTGGACTACAGATAGTGGGAATATTCTCAGAGAGACTGTGACAGTTACATTTGCAGAAGGTATGTTATCTTGAATGCCTTTAAAATATAAAATTAAATGATGTAAAAACTGGAAGAAACTTAAAATATTATATGATCAAATTTTATAGATAAGGAAATCATTACCCAAAAGAGCAAAAAGCAACTGTGAGATTTTTCAAAATATTTCTGGCTATTTAAATTTCTCTGATATTTAACACTTAGGCTTCTTTTTTTTAATTTTTTTTTTTGTTGTTGTTGATGGACCTCTGTTTTATTTGTTTATTTGTTTATGTGGTGCTGGGGATTGAACCCAGTACCTCACACATGCTAGGCAAGTGCTTTACCACTGAGCTACAACTCCACCCCTAACATTTATACTTCTTTATGACTGAAAATTAAGGCTGATTACCAGCATAGTAAACTATAATGCTATATAATTCCAATAGTAATAACCATAAGATACCTCGATCTTGGAACTATTGTTTATTTTGAATGTTTTGCTTTTTCTCATATGTTCTTATTCCTTTTGTCTTTCAGTAGTCTAAACCTATTTCAACCCTTTTTTGCATGTGTTCTATCTTCTGCATGGCCAACTCCCTTTATTACTCAAATAACAATCTCCAGTTTTAAGTGCTTCCTTAACTTCACCTTCAGGGAACTACTCATTCTTTTTTATATTTACCTCTGCATTTAACATAGAAAGCTATTGTTTACATAATTATATTCTTGTAATTTGAGCCTTTCAGAGAGAAGGATTATATTTTATTAAAATTAACATAACTATTGCCTAGGAATAATGCCTGCTAAACAGTTAGTACCTAAATAAATGCTTTAGAATCAATTAATGAATAACCATATATAGTATAGTGTTTTTTATTCTTTTACTTATTAATCTTTGCCTACAGAATGGCTTTGAAATTTTTTAGCATTATTCATTTATTCTATATATATTTAAGTCATTGTGCTAAATGCTAGACATAAAAAATATTGGGTAAGTTTTCTACTTTATGAAACTTAAAGTTTAGCAAGAGAAAAAGAACATTAAACAAGTATATTCTAATTAATTACTGTTTTGAAAAGTACCATGGAAGAATTGTGCAAAATTATGTGGGACTAGACTAGTGATATAGACAGAACAAAAAGTTGGGGATTGACACTTAAAAGTGTCACTTTTAAGAACTGAAGAATGACTAGAAGTTTGCCAATCAAAGGAATTACATTTGTGAAAACCAAGCAAGAAGAGCTTTGTCACATTTCAGAAACACATTTAAGAAGGCTGGTGTGGGTTTAGCATAGACAGTGCTTAGAGTTAAAACTATATAAGCAAAACAGATTTAGAAGGCCATTTTACTAAACTGATGAAAATGTGTAGTAAAATGTATAGACTGCAGCTGGTTGTATATATACTCGGAGGAAACAAATTGGAGAGTTATTTTAAAAGTAGAATTTAAAGACCATGGTTATTGATTGAATAATTGGGGATAGGGGACAAAAGAGTTGGAATGATCTAAGATGACTTCTGAATTTGTACTTTGAGCAGTTGACTAATGATAGGATTTACTGAGCTTAGGCAGAAGAATAGAGTATTGGTGAAGGAAAGGGAGAGGAAAAGGTATCAGATTTAGAAACTTGAGTATCAAAGCCATTTCAATAGAGTGGATTAGGAGGAAGCCATATTAGAGTTATTGAAGAATGAATGGAAGATAAGTGAAGGAGTAGAGATAATGTGAACCACTTTTTCAAGAATTGTCTATAAAGAGAGTATGGGTTGAGAGAAGGTGTTTTTAAGATAATAGAGACTTGCAGACATAGTAAAAGTGGTAGAATGGGAAGTTGAGATTTCTCTCTTTTGGCTTCTCTTTTTAAGTACAAGTGAGGGTAAGAATTAGGAAAGATCTTAGGAAGGGTGGTATGAATTTGAGGGACATGGAGATAAGAAATTATTCTGAATAGAGTAAAAGAATTGCTGAACATTCTAGGTGAAGTTCTAGTTGAGGTTGGTATCAGCACTGGTAGTGAGGTTTTTTTCAGTGGCACTGACTTTTCGTTCAGAGTTGAGTTTCAGCAGCAGAATATAACCAAAGGCAAAGGAGTTTATGATACTTGTAAGAGAAACTAAAATTATAGACCATGGAATCTAAGCCGGATGGGGAAAGAATCTTATTAAGGAAAAGTAATGGATCTGAAGAAAATTCAGGGATCAGTTGACTAGAGTCACATGAGGGTGAAGAATTATTGTAGCAAAGTACTTGTGTAAAATGCCTGGAAGAATTAAGATATTGTTCAGAGAATGGAATGTTTAAATATGAGATTTTAAAGGTAGAATAGTCTAGAATATTCTAGAGGTACTAGTAGAGGTAGAGTAGTATCATACTAATGGGCAGCTGTAACAGAGTCAAGTAAAAGGACTTTAGAAATGAAGAAGCCAAGAAATATGAGAGAACTGAAGATTCCTCTGAAGAAGGATTGATTACACTGATTCTGTAGATGAGGAAACTGAAATTTACAAACTGAGTTTTATAATATGTTGATGGTAATCCAGAAAAGCCAGAACTTAATCTGGCTTAAAAGTCCATCCTTATCTGACACAAGGACCAGTTTTTAAATTTCTCAGTTCTAGATGGGTCTGGCAATGCACATCCATAATCATAAAGAATCAGGAGGCTAAGGCAGGAGGATCAAAGTTCAAGGCCCTCTCTCAAAAAATAAATAGGGCTAGGATGTAGCCCAGTGATAAAGTACCCCTGGATTTAATCCCCAGTATCACCAAGAAAAATAAAATCTATTATGGAAGCCCTAAAATTGTAGGGTTTTTATTATTGTTATTTCCATTTGTTTGTTGAGACAGGGTTTTGGTAAGTTGCACAGGCTGACCTCATACTTGCTATCTGCCTGCCTCAGCTTCCTGGTACCTGAGTTTACAGGTGTAAAATTGTTTTTTGATATTAAGGACATTAATATATTTGAGTTAACATAATAAGAGCTACATTAAAGGGCTAGGGCTGCAGCTCATTGATAGAGTGCTTACCTACATGTACCAGGCCCTGAATTCAATCCCAGCATATAAATGAATGAATGAATGAATGAATGAAAGAAATGAGAATGACTCAAATTCCATAAGGACAATTACTTTTAAAACTAATAAGACAAGTTTTTACTTTTATTCATTTATCCCAAAATGAGTTATGGATTAAGAAATTTAATAGTATTATTATTGAGGACCTATTTGTGCCAGGCATTGTCCTAAGTTTTAGGACTACAGAAGATGAATTAAGTTTGGTCCTTGTAATTGAGAATCTCAATAGGCTTTACATATCTAGAAAACTTAGGGTGTAGACTAGCATTATAGTGTGAAGAATGGACTATATTAGAGTTCCAGATGCAGAGTCTTTCCAGGAAAAAATATATTTCTAGATCCCAGATCAGATCTACTGAAATGAAATTTATGAAGGTTAAGGTCTAGGGGTGTAAGGCCCTGTGTTCAAACCCCACCACTAGAAAAATAAATGGAGATTGAACCTAGGCATTTTTGACAGTTTTTTCATAGCTGTGACCAAAAGACCTAAGACAATTTTAGAGGGGGAAAAATTTATTTGGCACTCAATATTTCAGAAATCTCAATCTATAGATAGCCAGCTTGGTTGCTCTGGGTCTGAGATGAGGTGTAAGAGTGTGGAGGAGGAAAGCAGCTCAGAACAGGGCAATCAGTAGCAGAGAGAGCTCCACTCAAAAGGGACAAAATATAAACCCCAAAGGCATGTCCTCCATAGACCTTCCTCCTCTAGCTATACCCTACCAGTCTTTGGTTATTACCCAGTAATAATATTACCCAGTATAATGTACCCAGTACATTATAATGTACTGATTAGTTTAAGGCTCTCATAACCCAATCATTATACCTCTAAATTTTCTTGCATTGTCTCACACAGGAGCTTTTGGGGTCCACATTATACTATACCATAATACTAGGAATATATACTTTCTAAATTTTCCTTAGAGATTCTGATGATCTATCTGCCTGGTTCTGGAAATAATGGGCTAGCTGACTTTATTTTTCTTTCTTTTTCTGATAATAATGATTTCTTGAAGTCTTTTGCAAATCTTTGATCTTGTTTGCTATTCACTTCTGATAGAAAGGGTTGTAATAAAGCATAGAATCCTAGAAGCAATAAAAAATTTTTGTTTTAATAGTTTGTATTTTATATAATTTAGGAAATTCACCAGGAGAATCAGTTACCACCAAAGTGGAAGCAAATCAGGCTGGGTCTTCTTTGTCTCCAGAACCAACCCACTTACTCTCCTCACTTTCCTCATTTCAGCCCAAAATATTTACACAATTACAGGTAAGATAGCCAAATTTGGGGCTCTTTTTTCTCCATGTCTCTTCTTCTAGTGATTTTAGAAAACTGTTATAGCATTATAATGATCAGATATTTCTTCATTATTAATTTCTTGACTTCTTTGTATTAAGATGATAATTCAAATAGTCTTTTTTGAAAAAGTTTGAAGTGAACTATGCATGCAGTCAAATTTAGTTATATTATTTTTCTCTTGGTTCTTGTTTCTGTCCTCTTAATATTTATTAGCAACTATTCACTTATATTTTATCTGTGTCAGTTTTTTGTCAAAAGAGTAGTATCATATGAAAATATTATACATTATAAATCCAAATATTTTGATATAAATTTTTTCTATTTAAAAGGGTTTGCAGTTACAACCACGATTTACCTCTCCTGATGGATCACCAGCTTTGGTATCAGTAAATAACCACCCCTCTTCCAGTCCATCAAGACTTCTGGATTCGGTAGAAAATGATGTAATGAATAGTAATTCTCTACTTCTTGGTCAAAGTCATAGCCTTCAAACAGATACATGCCTAACCCAAAATAATAGTACTGCCTCTACCATGGGTAATCTCCCAGAACCAGATCAAAATCTAGTTGCAGTGGATCAGCTGGTGGAAGTTGAAGATATTGAGACGGAGAATCTGGAAGGAAGTATCCAAAGGATTCTCTTGCGAGATGTGCAGACCATTCCAATACGGATTATAGATAACCACCCAGCTCTTAGTAAGTTAAAATCAACTTATGATGTAACTTTTTTTTAATCTTTATGAACTACCATTATTATATCACACTACAGAAAAAAAAAATACTATCATTTCTACCCACCAGGTCTATAATATTATATAACTGAAGTAAAATTATGAGAGAGAAGGGGGATATTTCATTAGCATGAGTTTAAGAGCTTTTAAACTTACAACTTCATATTTCTCCTTATTTCTAGTTATTTAATCCCTTTGAAGTTATTGTTCCCTAATTAACTTTTTTTCCATGGGAAAAAAAAAATCTCTTGATGTGAAATCAAAAGATTGTTCTAGAATGCTTTAAAAAATTGATAAAAACATAAAATATGGAAAACTGTTTTAGTGCAAAAAATGATATATGTATACACAAGTAAAAATAAAATGAAGTGGACAGATACAAAGGGTAAAATGAAAATTTTGAGTTATAAAGTTACATGTTCTGAGTTCTATGGAAGGTGAAAGGGAACTAATAAAACTTGGGCACTTGGTTTAGTCCAGGACCTTGTTATCTTCACTTTATTACTAACCAAGTTGATTTTTTAAAATATTTTTTTAGATGTTGATGAATCTTTATTTTATTCATTTATTTATATGTGGTGCTGAGAATCGAACCCAGTGCCTCACACATGCTAGGCAAGCACTTTGCCACTGAGCCACAACCCCAACCCAGTAGTAAACTCTTTTAACTTCTACTTGACCTGTGTCACTTCACTTCATACAAATTGTTCTGGACCAGTCACTTTTGTGGTCAAAGACTTGCAGTTTACTTTGAAGAGCAAAAATCTTCACAGAAGTTATTCTTAGAACATGTATTTTCCCTCCATCTCAATTCTTATTCTTCTGGGTAAAGAAAACAGTGACATAGTTCCTTTCAGAAAAAGTCATTATCTTTTAGATTTGTTGAAAGCATTACTTTTAAAGAAAATTTATCCAGAGGGCTGTGGCAGTTATAACTGCTGAGTAACTTAAGTAAATGTGAAGAAAAAGAAATATATGTGAATTCTTCATGAGAAGAATTATACAGATGAGTGCTCAGGTAAGTGAAGTAATTGCCTAAAGTGCACATCTAGTAAGTGACAGAGCAAGGATTTGAACCCAGATCAGTCTTGCCTTTCAAAGCTTTCTTCCATTCAAATGTTTCCTTCCTCTGTGTTGTGCCACAATATTTCTGGGAGTACTGATCTAGATTGTTTTAAAGAAGACCCTGTTTGGAGCCAAATTTGCATGATTTATCAAGTTAGATAACAATCTTGAGGGACTATATCACCTAGATATGAGTTCTTAGAGTCACTCAAATTCATCCTATGCTAGTTCTCTGTGTCTCTGGCTAAACTCTTATACACCTGCATGTGCAGACAAAAATTAGATATGTTGAGCATGCTTCTATGAGAAAATATGGTCCCCTTAACATGTTACCTAATAGCAACTGAAAAACCAATATTCTTGAGAAAGAGAGAAGAAAATTTGATGTTAGACATTCCATCAACACTTATCAGTAGTGCTGTTTGTATGCTACCGTTAGATTAACTTGGTTATAAGTGCTTTCAAATCAGAATGGTAAATGGATTCTGAAATGTTTCAGATAAACATATAGTTCACACACCTAAATCAGAGCTATCATCCAAGATGTGGCACTGAGTTTTCAAATATACTATTTTTTCTGAATTGCAGCTTGGTTCTTTTTCCAAACTGTTGTAGCTTTTTGCTTTTCTTCTAATTCATATAATTCTAAAGATTCCAGTGTCAAAGTATATTAACCCTTTGGATTTTTCTTTTATGTTTGGTTTTAAAGTTGAAGAAAACCCAGAAGGTACTATTTCTATGAACCAAGTTAAACAAGAACCCAAAGAACCAACATTGTCCTTGGAAGCAAAAAAAATTGGACTGTAAGAAATTATCTGCTACATAAATTATTGAAGCTTTTCAGAATTTACAACTCTGGTGACTTCTGATGTTTTAGAAAAGAAGGTGAATATTATTAAAGCACAGCATTGTGATAACTGGACTGAAGACTGATGAGCAGCTTTGATTTAAAACTGGTATTTTTGTTGCCAAGTTCATATTTTAACCTGTATTAAGAAATATTTTGCCCTTCTTATTTTGTGTAATTGTTATGCTTTTTGGTTATCTAATAAGTCGGTATTTCAAAAGATTGTTTGAATTTACCCATAGTAATTTAGTCCAAACATGAACACTTATCTAACATTTCTGGAAATATCCAGTTTGGTTCATGTAACACAAAAAAGAATAACAAAAATAATAGATGAATGTATGTTTATGTTACGAATTTTAAAGTTGTAAAGAAATTTAATTAACAGACAGGTGAGAGAATATTTGTAGTCTGTATTATTTGGAAAGATAAAGCAATAGATTTTATATAATAACACAAAACCCAGCAATCAAGTCTGTGAAAACCATACAGTTACATTTTAGCCTCTTCCCTTTTAATTTTGTATTTTTAACTACAAACCAATAGCATATTAATGGTCATCTAATAGAAATTTAAATGACTTGGTAAGTACTGAGAATTTTAACTAGAATTAATCAGATAAACAACAGAAATCAGTATATGTTGCATAAACTTATACTATGCTGCAGGTAAAACAGTATTAATGGGTAGAAAGATGAAGAAATTGAGAGAATTTGGAAATAATAATAGAACTTCTTGGGGTTTAAAAATAATTTGAGAAACTTTTTGTTGTTAGTAGAGGTTTTGTTTTTGTTTTTGTTTTTTTTCCCCTTTAGTTTGAAGATTCAGTTTAGATTAGAAAAGAATTTAAGTAATATTTAGATTGTTCTAATGCTGGAGTTCTTACTGAATCAATAGTATTAGAATTCAAAGTATTTCAGGACAAGTATTTATAGTTTAAAATTTAGTTCATATTTAAAACTTTAAAATATCTGATCTGGTGTATTTGTTAAGTATATTTACTTCAAATACCAAATAAGTACTAATCAGTATATTCATTATAAGCAACTGTTTTCTGAAAGATTGGCAAAATAGAAACATCACCCATAGCTGTCAAGAAATAATCTCTAGTCAGGCATGTTGGCACATGCCTGTAATCCCAGCAACTTGGGCGGCTGAGGCAGGAGGATTGCAAGTTTGAAGCTACCTAGCCTCAGCAAGTTAGCAAGGCCCTAAGCAACTGAGAACCGGTCTCAAAATTACAAATTTTAAAAAGGACTAGCGATTTGGCTCAGTAGTTAAGTGCCCCTGTGTTCAATTCCTGATACCAAAAAAAAAAAAAAAAAGATATCAACCTCCAAAGGCTTGTTTTTCCAAAGACCATATGTAGGCATAATTTTATTTTTTAAAAACATAAGAATTTCAAGTAGATATTAATGTTTCATATTCAAAGCATGCAGAGTATAATATGAAAGTTAACCTTAATACTTTACGTGATTATAAGTCACTTTTGGCTTTTCTAAGTCCAGTCTCTCATTCTTGATTTACTTCGTTTGAGGTACATGACATGTATCTAAATGTAAAGCACTGATATTTTAGAAATAAGTGGAATTCTAAAATTGCTTACTTTTTAGATTTATATCCTATTCAATATAAATTTTATTATTTATATCCTATTTAATGCAAAGTAATATTTAGTTATATGTACAATTTTAGTAAGAATTGCTTTTCTTTTTCTTAAGAAATGAAAATATTTGTCAGCATTTGTAGAAGTAGGCTGCTAAATTTGATTCTATTATGCAGAGTTAAACAATTCTTAGTTACCTCAAACCCACATTTCTGTTAGTGTATGTGTATTTAAAAGGAATAAGTTTGAATTTATTTACAGTTTAGAGTTGCACAGTAGGTAATACTGTTTTTGTTTGTTATTTCTACTTTTTATGGAAACTTTTTCAAGATTTTAAATAATATATCTTTATCTTTCAATAATGATAAATGTGTATTATTTAATATTTCACCCTTTAAACTATATTGTATTCTTTTGGAGACATTCCTTTCTTTTTTGATGTTGAGTTGCTAAGGAGAAATGCGTGTTAAGACACAAACTCTGATCAGTTACCTGTGAGGATGAGAGAGATGTCAGAGGATTCCAACTTTGGTCCTTGATCAAGAACAAAACATAGTTAAAATATTACTCTTACTTCATTCTGTGTGATTATCTCTTCTGATAATGTTTTTTATGAGAACAGAAAGTTACAGTGCATCCTTCTGACAAACAAAAAACAAAACAACCTATAAAAACTAAGAGAGTGAAGAAATGTTTAAATTCCTTATTGTATACTCTTTTGGGTTTTAGGTAGAAACTGGAACTATGAGTATTTTCATGTAAGTACTTTAATGAGTAGCTCTTTAAAAATCATTTCTGGGAGATTTTAAAAATTCATTTATCCTCTAAATGCATGATTAGCCACAACATGTCAGTATTTTGTTCAAAGGTGCTTAGCATCACGTTTTGAAAACAGTTTACATATTTTAAATGTCTAATTATTTTTTAATTCACAGGGTATTAAGTACAAATGTGTAAAATTTTTCATTATTTGTATTTGGCATTCTCCTAACAGCTCTACAGCAAAGTTTGATATATGTTCTTTCCTGTCATATTTTCAAGGTGTAATATTCTGTGTAAGGAGTCAGACATTCAAATTAAGCAGTTAAATTTCAGTTACAGCTCCTTTTCTATCTATTGTAGTTTCATGTTCCAGCCTCCTGACTATTAATTGAAATAAACACAGGATTGATGGTTTCCCTCAATAGCAATTTTCTGTGTAAGCAATTAGTATAATTAAAAGGAACAGTTTAAATATCTTATGCAAGTCAATATTTTCCTACAAGTCACAAAACTGATGGAAGACAGGTTTTGGGGATCCAGTTCTGAATTATTAGAGTTTCTAATTTTGAGGCCCACCAGCTTGTGTTTCATCTTCTTTATATCCTGTCAAAAATATATACTTAATCATGTGGGTATGAAAAAGATGTTGTTTACTTTGTGCCTGGTTTTAAAAGAGGTTAAAATGTGTGTGTATATATTGTAACGATGTATAATGTCCTTGTTATAATGTAATTTTTTCATTAAAAAAGTCCCTTGATGTTTTTCTTACACTTGTTATTGTTTTTTTTAATATGCATTTTTATGGTAGTTTTTTTCATCTTAAATAAGATGCTGAGTGAACACTTTAATACCTGAGAATTTTGGCTAGAGATTTATGTATGGTTTGGAACCTAAAAGTTTTTAAGCATAACTACCAATACCTTCTATTTACATTTGGGGGTATACATGCATTTAGTGATCTGTTAGCCAGGCATCAACATTTTAAAATGATTTGCATAACATGGTGTGATACCTCTACCATTGAAATCATGGTGCCAAAATACATACAGCTTTGTGCATTGCAAAAGATAATAGAATTATATGATTTTTAGCGAAGGGATCATTAATTATCCTCCCTTTGCTCCCCACCCCCTTTATTCCACTCCTTTCCTGTTTTTCAGGAACATAGAAAATCTTTTTTTTTTTTAATTTATTTTTTTTATTGGTTGTTCAAAACATTATAAAGCTATTGACATATCATATTTCATACAATAGATTCAAGTTGGTTATGAACTCCCAGTTTTACCCCAAATACAGATTGCAGAATCACATCGGTTACACATCCACATTTTTACATAATGCCCTATTAGTAACTGTTGTATTCTGCTACCTTTCCTATAACATAGAAAATCTTAATCTCTCCAGAGAGAAACTGAATTGGCTCTTGCCCATATGGCAGCTAGTTTAGGCTTCAGACATCTTAAATGGTATACTGTTTTGATATCTGAACAGCTGTAACTCAACTTAACTATAAACCCAAAGCCTTAGTATACTTCTACCAGATACATGTTAGCTGTCAATTCCGTTGTTATACAGTACAAGTTTTCACTGCTGATCAAATCCTTAAAACTTTTAGAAATAAAATTGTAATTTAAGAAAAAACTCAACTTGTTAATGGATGTTAAAGGGACTCCAAAGAAAAGCAAGGAAATTGTGTGCGGTTAATATGGAAAACCTAGTTATAAGAGTAATAAAACCAGAGGACAGAATAGAAATCATGTTGCAGGTGGGATTTTATTCTTAAATATATTTATTACAGTATAATTAATAACAACAAATTGTATATATTTAAAATACATAACTTGTTAAGTTTTCATATGTTTACAGCTGTGAATTGATCACCATAATCAATCATAATGAACATAGGTTGGGCATAGTGGCACACATATAATCCCAGTGGCTCAGGAGGCTGAGGCAAGAGGATCTTGAATTCAAAGCCAGCTTCAGCAACTTATCAAGGTGCTAAGCAACTCAGTGAGTCCCTGTCTTTAAATAAAATGTAAAATGTGACTGGGGTTGTCACTCAGTGGTTGAGTGCCCCTGAGTTCAATCCCTGGTACCCCACCCCCCAAAAAGGATAATGAACATATCCACCATCCCCTAAAGTTTTTTGATACCTCTTGAAATTGTAGTATGAAGCCTTTTTGGTCTAGATTTTCTCACTTAGTGAAGTTATTTTGTGACTCATCTACATTGTAGAGTGTATAAATAGTTCATTCATTTCACTGCAAAAAAAAGTTGTATTACATTGTATAACTATACCATAATTCATTTAAAGTTGCTGTGAATATTTGTGTACAAGTTTTTATATGTACTTATGCTTTCATTTCTCTCACATAAATACCTGGTGTAATGACTGGATCATATAATAGGTATTTATCTAACTTTTTAAGAAACTTCCAACTAGCCAGGTACAGTGGTGCACACCTGTAAGCCCAGTGATTCAGGAGGATGAGGCAGGAGGATTGCAAGTTTGGGGTTAATCTCAACAACTTAGTGAAGTCCTAAGCAACTTAGCAAGACCCTGTCTCAAAATAAAAACCACTGTAGTTTTATTTTGTTAAGCACCCCTGGGTTCAATCCTTGGCAGGAAGAAAGGAAAGGGAAGAATACTGCCAATTGGTTTTAATTTTAGTGGGTTGGAAATCTCCATATCTTATCCAATATTTCATATGCTATGGTTAGTTTTTTAGGTTATATGCTATGGTTAGTTTTTTAGGTTTTAGAGATGCTAAATGTGATTTTGATTCTATTTCTCTAGTGACTAATACAATTAAGCATCTTTTTGTTTTATTTGCCATCTGTATCTTTACCTCTTCCTTAGTGAAATATCTGAATCTTTTATCCATTTTTAAATTGGATTATTTGTGTGTGTGTGTGTGTGTGTTGCTGATGATCAAACCCAAGGCCTCATGTATGCCAGGCTAACACTGAACCACTGAGCCACATCCACAGCCATGCTTCTTTTACTGAATTTTTTTTTAAAGAGAGAGAGAGAGAATTTTAATATTTATTTTTTAATTTTCGGCGGACACAACATCTTTGTTTGTATGTGGTGCTGAAGATCGAACCCAGGCCGCACACATGCCAGGCGAGCGCGCTACCGCTTGAGCCACATCCCCAGCCCTCTTTTACTGAATTTTGAAAGTTTAAAAAAACATAAGTCAGGCTAAATGGCACACACCTGTAATCCTGGCAACTCAAGAGGCTGAGGCAGGAGAATTGCAAGTTGAAAACCAACCTCTACAATATAGAGACCCTGTTTCAAAAAATAAAAAGGGCTTGAAATGTAGCTCAGTGGTAGAGTACCCCTGGGTTCAATTCTCAGTACCAGGTGGGGGGTGATAAATATGAGTCCACTATCAGATAATGTGATTTATAAGTGTTTCACTCTTAGTAGCATCTTTGTTTATGCTGGAAAGACTATACTTTCCCCACTGAATTGCATTTGTACCTTTCACAAAAATTCATTAATTCTTATTATGTGAGTCAGTTTCTGTACTCTGTTTCTCTTTCATTGATCTATTTACCTATTTCAGTGGTTTTCAATTATTTGACCCTAAGAACATTTGAGAGTCTGGAGACAGATTAATTTATTGTAGCTGGGAAGATACTCCTGACTTCTGGTAGATAGAGTCAGACATACTGCTGAACATCCTACAATGTACAGAACAGCCCCCACAATAAAGAATTGTCTGGCTCCAAATGTCAATAGTATTGACATTGAGAAACTACTTTGATGCAAAGGCTTCATTCTCTAAATTACTGTAACTTTATAATGAGTCTTGAAGTAAGGTTGTACCACTCCTAAATCTTTATTCTTCATTTTCAACTTTGTTTTGGCTATTCTAACTACTTTGTATTTACCTGTAAATTTTAGAATCATGCTGTCAATTAAAAAAAAAAAGTGAACCACGGATGTAGCTCAGAGGTAGAGTGCTTGCTAGCATGGACAAGGCCCTAGATTTGGTTGCTAGCACTGCAAACAAAAAGCATGATGGAATTTTAACTGGGATTATGTAGAATGAATATATATGTGTGTGTGTATATATATATGAGATAATTGAAATCTTAATAATATTCTTTGATTTTTCCCCGCAATGTTTTATATAGTTTTCTGTATGTGTTTTATATATCTTGTCAGATTTTTCTTTTTTTAAATTTTTTTAGTTGTTGATAGACCTTTATTTTATTCGTTTATTTATACACAGTGCTGAGAATCAAACCTAGTGCATCACACATGTGATGCAAGCATTCTACCACTGAGCCACAACCCCAGCCCCTTGTCAGATTTATTTCTAAGAACTTATAGGTAATGTTTTTAATTTCAATTTCTGATTGTTAATTACTTTAGTATGTAGAAATGCAATGATTTTGCATGTTAATCTTATATTGTGCAAGTTTGTTAAACCCAATTATTTCTAATAGCTTTCATTTTCCACATGAAGAATCTATTAATTTGGGGGCTGGATTCATGGCTCAGTGGTAGATCGCTCGCCTAGCAGGTGTGAGGCCCTGCATTTGATCCTCAGCACCACATAAAATAAATAAATAAATAGAGGTATTGTATCCAAATACAACTAAAAAAGAATAATTTTTTTTAAAAAAGAATCTATTAATTTTACATCTTTTTTCCCATTTGGATCCCTTTATTTCTTTTTCTCAATTACTGCACTGGTTGGAACCTAAAATACAGTTTTGATTACAAATGGTAAGAGTAGGAGGCATTCTTGCCTTGGGGGAAAAGTATTCATTCTTTCACTGTTAAGTATGATATTAACCATAGGATTTGCATTTGTCTTTTATGCCTAAGGGAGATTCCATCTATTCTTAGTTTGCTGAGAATTTTTATTAGGAATGGATGTTTAATTTTTGTGAAGTCTTTTTTCTGGATATATTGAGATGGTCATTTAGTTTTGTTTTTTTAGCTGTTCAATATGGTAAGATACTCTGATTTAATTTCAAAGAGTCAAACAACTTTGCTTCCTTGCCTTCTATTCCTGGAATAAATCATTCATATATATTCATATATATATATATATATATATATATATATATATATATATATATATACACACACACACACACACACACACACATATATATATTCACACAAACACTCATTTACATACACATTTGTGCATTTGTAATAGTATATATACATAGTGGGGAGTGTTGAGTTCCAGTTTCATTTAATGTTATGATTGATACAATTGGGATTTAACTCTACTATCTTATTTCTGTTTTCCCATTTTCTCTTTATTCTGCTTTCTTCTTTTTCTACCTTCTTTTGGCGTTATTGAATTTTGTTTTGTTTTTAGATTTGGAATTGAACCCATAGACACTTTACCAGTAAGTTACGTCCCCAGTCCTTTTTATTTTTATTTTGAGACAGGTTCTCACTAGGTTGCTAAGGGTATTGTTAAATTGCTGAGGCTGGACTCAAACTTGTGATTCTCTTGCCTTAGCCTCCTGAGTCAGTTTGCACTTGGTTTATTGAGTTTTTAATGATTTATTTTTACCTCCTTTGTTGATATAGTAGCTATAACTTGTTTTGATTTTTTAATGCTTAAATGTCTGTAGTATACATTTTGACTTGTCATAGCATACTGTCAAGTACTATTGCACTGTTGCACACACAGTGTAAGAATCTTTCAATAGTGTACTTTCATTTTCC
This sequence comes from Marmota flaviventris, assembly GCF_047511675.1. NCBI lineage: Eukaryota > Metazoa > Chordata > Mammalia > Rodentia > Sciuridae > Marmota > Marmota flaviventris. The sequence goes on along the minus strand of NC_092508.1, from coordinate 32,324,221 downwards.
CTCTTCTTAACCTTTGTGCTCTTGTTGCCATAGATTTTATTTCTACATCTCTTATAAACCTCACAATACATTGCTATACTTAATGCTTTAACAGTCAATTATCTTATAAAGAAATTTAAATAATAAGGAAAAATGTTTATATTTATCCCATAGCTATTATTTCTGATGTTCTTCTCTCTATTATGTAGATCTGTGTTTCCATTTGTTGTCATTTTTTCCTTTTGATTAAAGAACTTCATTTATCACTCTTTGCAGTGTAGCTCTGTTGCTTATGAACTCTTTCAGGATTACCATATCTTTAAAAAGTCTTTATTTTGCCTTCTTTGTAACAGCAACATTTTAATATGAGTAGTGAGCAGTTTAGAAACAAATTTATATTATTCTCAAAACATGTCATTCAAACTCAATGACTGAGTTCTTATTTTCTTAAAACTTCCAAATATGAATTAAAGTGGCAAGGATAAAGAACTTAACAAGCCAGATAATAAACATACCTAGAGATTTCTGTTTTAAAATCTTTGTGCATTCTACTACTATTTGTCCCATAATCTCTTTTCAATTCTATATAATGTATGCTTGATAAATTTAAAAATAAATAGATAACAGCATGCCTTTATTTTATCTAGTTATTTTTATGTGGTGTTGAGGATTGAACCCAGTACCTTACACATGCTAGGCAAGTGCTCTGTCACTGAGCTACAGCCCCAAACCCATATTATCTTTTTAATGTGATGTTGAATTTGACTTATTTTATTTTGCAGTTATGTTCATCAATAATATTGGTCTATAGTTTTCTTTTTGTTAATTTTTATCAAGTGTTGATAGTAGGGTAATGCTGGCTTCTTAGAATGAGTTTGGAAAAGCTCCTTTCCTATTTTTTGGAATAGTTTGAGGAGCATTGTATCAGGTCTTCTTTTTATACTCTTTTTTTTTTTTTAGTTGTAAATGGACATAACACCTTTGTTTTATTTATTTGTTTGTTTATTTATTTATTTTTATGTGGTGCTGAGGATTGAACTCATTGCCCCACAATGCGAGACAAGCACTTTACCACTGAGCTGCAACCCCAGCCCAAGGTCTTATTTTAAAGTTTAGTAAAATTCAGCAGTGAATCTGTCTTGTCCTAGGCTTTTTTTTATTGGAAGACTTTTTATTACTGTTTCAATATCATTACTTGTTATTGATCTATTTTATTTATATATAAAATCTCCTCTTGATTCAATTTCAATAGGTCATATGCATCTAGAATTTTTTCCATATCTTATAAATTTTCCAACTTATCAGCATATTTTTTCAAAATATTTCTTATAATCCTCTAGATTTCAGTAGTGTCTATTGTAATATCCCCCTTTTCACCTCTTAATTTTATTTATTTGAGTCTTCTCTTTCTTTTAGTACTTGGCTAAGGGTTTGTCAATTTTGTTTTTCTTTTAAAAAAGACTTTTTTTCATCTTATTCTTTTAGTTTCTGTTTCATTTATTTCTGCTCTTATATTTATTACTTCTTTTCTTTTACTTATTTTGGGCTTATTCTTATTTTTTAAGGCCTTGAACGAATGCAAATTCTGGAAGGGAGTAAGAGAGTCAGTCATGAAGAGACCATGCATAGCAGTGTGATTAGGAAATGCAAGATTGGGAGATTCCTGCTGTGCTTGAGGTCAACAAGAAAGCTCATGTGGTTGAGTAGAGTGAGAAGTGAGAGCTTACTGGCAAGGGAGATCAGAGATATAATAAGGAATCAGATCATATAAGGTCTTACAAGCCATTATAAAGGCTTTGGCTTATACTGAGTGGAAATGGGAAGCCATTGCTGAGTTTTGAGCAGAGGAATGACATGCTTTGATTTACCTTTTAAAAAATAAGCTTACCGGGGCTGGGGATGTGGCTCAAGCGGTAGCGTGCTTGCCTGGCATGCCCACGGCAATGGGTTCGATCCTTAGCACCACATACAAAAAAAAAATAAAGATGTGTCTGCCGAAAAGTAAAAAATAAATATTAAAATCTCTCTCTCTCTCTCTCTCTCTCTCTCTCTCTCTCTCTCTCTCTCTCTCTCTCTCTCTTCTCTCTCTCAAATAAATAAATAAATAAGCTTACCTATGTCCCCACCTCAAAAAAAAAAAAAATTATGGTGTATTCTTTCCCTCTATTAGATGATAAACTCTGCAAGGGCATGGAGATTTGTCCTTTTGGTTCATTGGTACATCACAGTGGTGGATGTTTAGAAAATATTTTTGAATGAATGGCTATTCACTTTTAAGATTTTCAAGTGACTTTATAGAAAACAAATGAAAAGAAACCTAAAGAAGATGGGAAGTTTGTTGAGGGGAGATAATTGCCCAAGAAATTTTTAATATAGATAAAAGGGGAAGAATCTAGTTCCCAAATAAAGTTAGGCCTATTGATTCTTCATCTGTGGATAGATGACAAGGAAAATTACATGATTAAAGATGCAAGATAAAAGGTGAAGCTTGGGGGCTGGGGATGTGGCTCAAGCGGTAGCGCGCTCGTCTGGCATGCGTGCGGCCCGGGTTCGATCCTCAGCACCACATACCAACAAAGATGTTGTGTCTGCTGATAACTAAAAAAATAAATAAATATTTAAAAAAAAAAAAAAAAAAAAGGTGAAGCTTGTGACACTTCTCTTCTGATTGCTTCAGTTTTCTTAGGAAAATAAGAAGGAATGTCCTTAGGTAAAGGTGAATGTACAGGGGGCTGCAGTTGTGGCTCAGTGATGGAGCTCTTGCCTAGCATGTGTGAGGCTTTTGGTTTGATCCACAGCACCACATAAAAATAAATAAATAAAATAAAGGTATTGTGTCCATCTACAACCAAAAATTTTTTAAAAAAATGAATATGGTTGCAAGGCGGGAGAGGTCATGTGAGATTGAGGAGAAAAGAGAAGGTATAAGATGTCTAGAAGAAGGGCTAGTGTTGTGGTTCAGTGGTAGAGCAGGTGCCTGACTTGTGTGAGGCACTGGGTTTGATCCTCAGCATCACATATAAGTGAATAAAAGTAAATAAAGGTATTGTGTCCATCTACAACTAAAAAATACTTTAAAAAGAAGATGTCCAGAAAAGTAGGAGAATGGATAGGGAAGTATATTAATACTAGGCTTATTTGAGGTTTATGTTCATAAATTGAAAATAAGATTAGTCACCATCTTTGTATGTTTTTCTCTAATCAAGATTAACAGTAACTGAGGGTTTACTAAGAACTAGATATTGTTATACATGCTGGCTATAGAAAGATTAATAAGACCTAATTCTACCCATGGGGACTCACACTATAGGGGCAGACAGTTATACAGTCATCTAATTATAGTGTGATAAGAACTATCGATCCAAACAAAGGAAAATTTTTTTTTCATTTATTTTTTAGTTTTCGGTGGACATAACATCTTTATTTTATTTTTATGTGGTGCTGAGGATCGAGCCTAGCGCCCCGCGCATCCCAGGCAAGCGCGCTACCACTTGAGCCACATCCCCAGCCCAGGAAAATATGTTTTAAAAAGGAAGTTCCAAGCTGGTGAACAGTACAGGTTGGCAGAAGTATAGGATATTGTGGAGGGAATGGCTGATGATTTCTCTAAGAAGGTAGAAAACTTTGAAAGATTTATTTTCAAACTCTCACTGCCCTCTGTCCCATCCTAAACTATAATGTTAAAAACTTGGCCCAGCCTGGTATGGTGGCACACCGACTGTAATCCCAGCTTCTCAGGAGGGTTACAACTTTGGGATCAGCCTGAGCAATTTAGCAAAAACATCTCCAAAAAAAGGGGGGGGGGTTTAGGGATGTAGCTCAGTGGTAAAGTATCTCCCAGCTTCAATTCCTAGTACTGGAGGGAAAAAACAAAACAAAAACCTTTGCTTAACCTCAATCATGTCCCCTGCTTTCAAACAAAAATTAGTCCAAAGGTAGAAAAAAAACTTGTAAATATTGTGCCTCTAACAGCTGTGAGACACCACTAAGACCATCAAGGTAATATTTTTCTCTCACTGCAAAAGGCAAAAAAAAATCAACAGGTTGCTTTATGAAAACAGATTTTTTCCAAAATATTTTAAAGAAGCCAGCATTTGATGATCTTGTAGATCCCATCAAATTCTGATCAAGACATCCTAAGCACTCCATTTGGAAACTGTTTTTATTCTAAAGTTATTTGAATCTCCTGCACAGGGTCTCTCCGGTGACAATAAGGTAAGTTCATATTGGGTTTGAGCTCTTATTTCTTATTTTTCACTGAACACTTCAAATTTTTCATTAATGAGTACTACCTAGGAATAAAAAACCCTTTCCTCTACATAAAAACAGTAAAAAGGTAGCGGGTATGGGGAGGGAATGAGAAAATGTAGATCAATGGGTACAAAATTGAAGTTAATGTGGGATGAATAAGTTGAGAGATCTAATGAATATGAGGACTAGTTAATATTATTATATTCTTTTGTTAATTTGCCAAAAGGATAGATTTAGATATTCTATCACAAAGAGAAAGAGAGAAGAAAAAGAAAGGTATTAGATGATGCCATGTTATTTTCCTTGACTGTGACTTGACTATCTATATGTATATCAAGATAAGCATATAAAAACATCATGTTGTATATTTTAAATATATACAATAAGCTGGGTGTGGTGGTGCATGCCTGTTATCCTAGCAGCTCCGGAGGTTGAAGCAGGAGGATCGAGAGTTCAAAGCTAGCCTCATCAACAGCAAGGTGCTCTGCAACTCAGTGAGACCCTGTCTCTAAATAAAATACAAAATAGGGCTGGGATGTGGCCCTGAGTTCAATCCCCTGTATCCTCCTAAAAAAAAAAAATACATATATATACAATTAAAAAAAAAAAAAAAAACACTGTCTTAAAATCCAGTGATTAGCTGGATTTTAATTTTGAAAAAGTTTAATTTTGATAGAAATCTGTATTATTACTGACAGTAGTACTATTTTACCTTTTTTTGTGGGGAAGAGGGTACTGGGGATTGAACTCACTTGACCACTGGACCACATCCCCAGTCCTATTTTGTATTTCATTTAGGGACAGAGTCTCACTGAGTTGCTTAGCGCCTTGCTGTTGCTGAGTCTGACTTTGAACTCTTGATCCTCCTACCTCAGCCTCCTGAGCCACTGGGATTACAGGCCTGCACCACCACACCATCCCAAAGCATGGGTTTTAATTGCAGAAAGTGATCAATAAATATTACACATTAACACAACATAAATATTATGTATTAACTATCCATATAATATTGTCCCATAATTTTTATTTCTACTGAATAATCTCAGCTGGCCTGAGGAGGAGAGTTCACAGTTGAACAACAGAGGAGTTACTGATTTTCATTCTAGACTAACAAAAACATAAATGACCAGTCCTTGGGAGGTAAAGAAAGCAAGGAAAGATGGTCATCTCTGTCAGTTTCATAGAATTCTGAGTCAAATCCAAATTAAATTCAGATGTTCAAATATATAAGCCAATTTATCTTGTTCTTATTTCTTCATCTTACATAGAATTAAGGATGATTGTAGGCTTAGATTTTCAGATAATTTTCTCTTTAAAGTGACATCCTTTGTACAAACTTTTGTCTAAGGTCATACATAAAATCTTATCAGAACTTTGCTTGCCCTTGTTTTATTTTGCCCTTGAAACTCTAGTTTCATGGTGGGAAGGATTCCCCAAGATCCAACATACTCAATTTGACTGACTATTGCCAGACTAATGGGTTTGTCTTCAGGGTAGGTCTGTACTTCTCTGGACTGAACTCATATCTCATATGTATTTATACTAGAATCAAAATGTACATTCTTAACTTTTTAGATGACATAAGTATTTTGAATTAAAATGGTTACTTTGGGGAAATTTTGGTATGAACTCTTAGGAGACAATTTGGAGCAAAAAGGAATCAAAATCTTAAGCATCCAGTTGTCTACATTTTAGGCAAGAGGAAATTTCCATAATAAATTTAGATTATGAAATTATCTCTGAAAGATTTCTTGGCCAAGAGAAGAGAAAAATGTAAAATATTAAAACTATCTCTTTTAGATCCTTCCAAATCAAAATTTGAACATAATGTTCCTTATCCTTCTATTCCATTTCCCATCCTGCATTCCACCATTACTTTCTATCCCATTATATGTTTTCTTCCCCTTCCTTGGAAAATACTTCATGAGGAGCTGATCTTGTTGATTTAAAAAAGAAAGAACACTTTCTCTAACATAAAAGATGCTTTCCCCTCTCATTTCCATACTTCAAATATTAGTAATTTTACTTTTAAATCATACAAATCAAATTGTCAAGGGTCTGGATTAATGTTTAAACTAGTTGTATTGACTGTTTTGTGTGTGTGTGCACACGTGCACTTAATATAGGTTTTCCTCCATCTTTCCACTTTTCTTAATATAGATAATTATTTATAGTGACTTAATATAGATATTTATAGTGACTTAATATAGATAATTATTTATAGTGACTTAACTTGTTTCACTCTCATTTTTTCCTTCTGTTTCTCTTCCCTTTTCTTCTCCCTTCAGAAGCTTTAAAGACTAACTGATGAGGGGCTGGGGTTGTGGCTCAGTGGCTTCACTTGCTATCATGTGTGAAGCACTGGGTTCGATTCTCAGCACCATATATAAGCAAATAAATAAAGGTCTATCAATAACTAATAAAATTTTTTTAAAAGACTAACTGATGAAAACAGTTATTCTGTCATCATGTCTTTAGGAATATCTACTGAAGAAAAGAAAAATCATTAAACTGCTTTATGTTTTTTTAAAATTGCTTTTTTAATTTTATTTTTATTTTTTAGTTATATAGGTGGACACAATATCTTTATTTTATTTTTTTATGCAGTGCTGAGGTTTGAACCCAGTGCCTCACACATGGTAGGCAAGTGCTCTACCTCTGAGCCACAACCCCAGCCCTTTAAAGTTTATTATGTAGAAAATGTTTATAAAATATTCCTGATAAATAGATGAATTACTAGACAAATTAGAATGAGTTAATCATATTGATTTAAAGAGTTTAAAAGCAATGCTCTTTCTGACTTTTATATATAAAATTAATGTAACTCAATATTCTGAATAGTTTATGTAAGAAGGTTGATTGTCTCATAAATTAAACTTTCTTTATTTCTTGCATTGGCTTTATGGGACAAACAGGTTTTAGTATTATCACTCTTTCTACTACAAAAATTTAGGCCTAACTAAAATTATAACAATGGGTATATTTTAAAAATTATAATCTTATGATATTTTCATAATAAAATTCTTAACTTTATATTTAACTGAAATTATCATTTCTAGGTCTGTAGCTTAAAGACCTGAGACAAATGTTAAATAGAGTTAATTGATACATAATATTTGTATATGTAGAGAAAATCTAAAGAAAAAAAATCAGAGACAAAATACTAGTCACTAAACAATTTTGTTTTACTATTATTCTTATACATTTAGAGATAAGTATTAATTTTCAGGAGGTAAAAATGTGTTTGCAGTTTGTAGCATATATAAACTCTATAAAATTTATGAAGATAATATGAAAGACATACTTAAATAAACATTTCCTGGTTTTCTATCTTCTAGTTTTGCCTGGGGTAAAAAGTTGATCACTTTTGTTAAAGGGAACAACAAAGAGTATTTTCAGTATAATTAATGAGGGAGTGAGAGGGGAATATTTATGCAAAATTATTGATATTTGGGGAATATCAGGGATTGATTGAATCGGGGCCTTGCATTTGCTAAACAAGCCCCCATCCTTGGTTTGTTTCTTAAATAAATTGTTGTACTTTATTAACATGATAAGTCAATAGAATACTAGAATGGCTTTCTAAGGGCAGGGCTGCAATGTTAATTCAGAGACAATGCTCTGAGAGGATCAGTACTATCCTTAAAAGATGTAGTATGTTCATTAAATCAGAGACCTTTGTAAGGTTCTGTGTTCCCAATGGAAAGAATAGAGGGGCCCAGGATCCAAAGTGCAAAACTAGGAGTGTCCTCATCATTCCTAGAGATAACATTAGGAGATTTTGTGCTTCCCATCCTTTTAGCTTTGGGATCTTCAGGGTAGAAGTCCTGTTTCCCAAAGGGAGCACACTTTGGACAGGGGAAACCCAAAGTTTTTATTGAACTACAACATGGCTGCTTCAGTGCACTTTCGAGCCCTAATGTCCAGGGACCAGAAGGTGAAAAAAAACATCAACATTCTGACACTGATAGTGGATGCTCATCAGGGGGAAGCAGAAGGGCAGGAGAACTACATGTGGAACTCAGATCATCCATTTGGGCACCGTTTGTTATCCCCATATTCCACTGTAAATGTGAATGAACACATGACAACCATGTTGTCCTGAAAATAATATGATTATTTAGATCATTCATGAATTAAAATTTGGGTCACACATCACCAATAAACTACAAAGGCCTGATGAGCTGATATAGGGTGAGGGAAACTAGAATAGCTGGTGGAAAAAGAACACTTTTACCACTTGCAAACCCAAGATCCACTTCAGCGAAAGAGGGCCCTTTTGAGTTTGCCTCTAAGAAAAGAGGTTCACAGAAGCCATGCAGGAGCTGCACCTTGAACCTGTAGGAAGATACAAAGTACTTCAGTGCAAGAGGTGGGCTGTAGCAGTTGTGAAAATAAATCACTCAAAGCTCTTACTGTACAAACTAATTGAAACATGGCCCCAGCTGTTCTCTGGATCTACCATGGTGCTCTAGAGAAGCTATGCCCTTTACCCTCAGGGATACTGCTTAGATCTGTGAAGGTAATAAACAAAAACTTCAATTTTCTGTACAGGTTATGGAAAGCCAAAGTGACATAAGCTTAGAGATCAATAAGAGAAACTGGCATGAAATGAAGTTAGAGAAGGACCAAAGGGCTTGGATTCATGCTAATCATAGGGCCAATTTCATTTTAAGTACAACAAAGCACATAAAGGTTTTTAAATGCAGAAGTAATACCATAGGGGTTTTTGCATGGGGAAGTAGTATGCCTGGGTTATACGTTGTAGGAGAATGTATTGTAGAAAGACATGAATGAAAATGAGGAGACTGATTAGGAGGTTATTGAAGTTGCACAGATGAGAGCTTATGTTGCAACTAGAGTGAAAAAAGCAGGCAAAGAAAAATGGACAAATTTGGAGTCTATTTTGTTGAAAGAATTATCCAAACTTGCTGATTGGAGCTTTTGAGGTTAAGGTGAAGTGAAGGAAGGAGAAGAAGGAAGAAAGGCTTCAGGGTTTTAGCCTTGAGCAGCTGCACAGGATGGTAGTGAATTTACTGAATTGAAGTGTTACAGAAAACGCACTCCACAAGAGACCAGGTATCCCTTGGAGGGTTGGAGAACTCAGGCTTATTTTGTCAGCGGACCCAGATGAGCTAGTTGGCTGAAATTCTGGGCCCTGAGCTGAGGTTACAGGGAGCTCTTTATAGGAAATTTGACATCATTCCTTACCCATTGTAACATTAGTGGGTTAGAATTCTTGACCTATATGACCAAGGACCATTTACAGAAATTTTACAGTAAGTAGTTCACAAGTGCAAAACAAAGATAGTAAAAGACTTATAAGTGTTATTACCTGGCCTTTACCACAGGCAGCAGTAACTCAAAATGACTTGAGTTTACCTCCCTATGAGCTATATTTCTAAGAACTAAGCCTGTGAGTTTATAGTTTAGACAGTAGTTAATTGGCATGGTAATCTACAGGTTATACTAGCAATTAAGTGATGTAGGTACATTCCTACAGAGTTCAGAAAGTTACAAAGTGTAAGAAGGAACAACTGTTTTAACAGGCATCTGTTGAATCTCTGGCCTTGAAAACCTGGTACAAGGGTGTTTATTATTTTAAGAGGAAGTAGACTCCTAGAGACAGCTATTTACAATCCAATAGGTAGGGACCCAAGGTTAATTAGGTTTCCTGAAGAAAGATTGACAGAAGGGGAGGAGATTGAACCCTTTCCCCAGGCATTGGTTCTTCATCATAAAGTTCTATAATTTTATTTTATAATCAGTTCTAGTTTTTCCATCACCAAAGAATATTCATGGGAGAATTGATTTAGAAGAGGAAAAACAAGAATTCTTTTTGAAATTAGCTCATTTGACTTCCAAATGGAAATGTTCAGTAGGACCTTAGAAATACAAACCTAGAGGTCAGAATTGTAGATAAACATGTTTATAGATTATTAACATATGGATGGTATTTAAAACTAGAGATCAGAGAGTTTACCTGAAAATAAAATGCAGATAAAGAAAAGAAGTATGCTCAATATCTAATCCTCCAACATTTACATCAATTAGTGAAGAAAGACTGACTCAGAAGTTAAACACCAGGAATGTGCCTGGCAGGTCTATAATCCCAGCCAATCTAGAGGCTGAGATGAGAGGATCTCAAATTCCAGGCCAGCCTCAGCAATTTAGCAAGGCCTTAACAGATTTCAGAAGACCCTGTCTCAAAATAAACAACAGAAAGAACTGGAAATATAGCTTAGTGGCAAAGCACCCATGATTTCAATCCCCAGTACCAAAACAAAACAAACACTCCATTAGAAAAAAAAAAAAAAGAAAAAGGAAAAAACCCACCAGGAATGGCTCAAACTTGGTCAATTGAGTTCACTTTAGAATCTGTGGGGGGATATAGTGGCAATAAGGACCTCAAAATAAGACTGGTTGTGGGTTAGGATTGTGGCTCAGTGGCCTAGCATGCATGAGGTACTGGGTTCAATCCCCTGAACCACATAAACAAAACTAAATAAAATAAAGGCATTGTGTTCATCTTCAACTAAAAACATTTTTTAAAAATAGATTGTTGCAGGGGCTGGGATTGTGGCTCAACAGTAGAGCACTCGCCTAGCACGGGCAGGACCGGGGTTCTATCCTCAGCACCACATAAAAATAAAGGCATTGTGTTGTTTCCATCTACACCTTAAAAAATAAATATTAAAAAAAAGACTGTTGCTAATTAAAGCAATCTCTTCAATCCCTTAGTCAACAAATATATGTTCAGTATATTATAAATGGGATCTCCAAGAGGTATTATGACCTAATGTAGTTCTAAATGCCTCTTATACACTACATATATCACACTCCCCTGCAAGTAAAGGTATCAGATCTCTAGCCTTGAACATAAACTATTTCAAAAATGTCTTTATACTCTTCAGTCTTTTTAATTTAATTACTTACCTTAAATTATCAATTTTTGAACCTTTCTCTTGTCATTCAACTTTGAAATTGAATAAACTCTTAAACTATTTCACTTATTTTGCTTTTACCTAAGATGGGGTCAAATGGCAGCATAAATTCTGGCTTTAAAGTGATGATCAAAACATATAAATATACTATCTGTCTTAAGGAGATCTATCCTCTCTTTCCAGGTTTCATTAACATTTGAATTTTTGAGATTGAAATTATATTCATCAAATATAAGGGTGTATTTGGAACTTTAAGAAGAATTTAGCCAGGAACTTGTAGATATAACTCAGTAATAGAGTGCTTGCCTATCATGCACAAGGCCCTTGGTTTGATCCCCAGCACAAGAAAATAATTTAACCAAAAAATGAAGGAAAAACAAGGCAAAATAAAGGCATCTAGCTCCTACTATCTATAAAACAATGTGTGGTTTTCAAAGTAACAGACTTCTATATCAGTTGTATAATAGTAATTCTTTATTCATGTGGTCTTCTTATTTCCTTGGAAACACTGAGGTCATGTTAATTTTTAATTACATTGGAGTTTACAGTTCCATAGATTTTAACTCTGTAGTAGTAAACACAGAAGCTAGAGCTTTACTCATTTACACTTTAAAAAATATAAAGGAAGAAGAGATGGTTAAAATTACTATGGATTGAATATAGTTGGATATTATTTTTTTTTATAGTACTGGAAATTGAATGGGGCACTCTCCACTGAGCTCCATCTCCAGTCCTTTTTATAATCTTATTTTGAGACAGGATCTCACTAAATTTCTGAGGCTGGCCTCGAACTCCCAATCCTACCTGATTATAGGCAACTGCTGGGATTATAGGCAACTGTCACCACTCCTGGCTAACTGTATATTGATTTTATCTGATTCCTCCTAAACCTTTTTGCATCAAATTATAAACAGTTTTGCATCAAGTTTTGTCTATACTCTTCAACTAGTATATTTTATAGAAAATGCAGCAATATATGCTGATAGGGTAAGTAGTTTGTGACATATGTGACGACATTGCTGTTAAGAATTAGAAGGAGCAGAGAACTAGTGGTGCCACTTGGTTGAGTAATCTTGAGAGAATCACTTCACTTCTATGTCTCTCTATTTCTTCATCTGCAACCTGAGGGAGTGAGGATGAATGATCTAAGTTCCCCTCCACTTCAGGATCTAACAGTTTACTGAAATGTCTTGGTTCTGTGGAGCCCATAATTTGTGGAAGTTATCCAAATGAATCCCCATATTAATAATACTGCTCATGACATGGACATTTATGAATAGAAACTGAAGCAGACCAATGACAAAGCTATTAAATGAGACAAATTTTTCACAAAAGTAGGTGTGATTCAGATTTCAAAGCTAGGGAGTTCCCTCCCTGTTTTCTGTATCATTAAATTTCTCAATACATGAATTTTACAGATTCTATTTCTATTTGGTCATGGCAGTTTTCAGAATGCAAGGGGCATAAATGAAAAGGAACTGACATTTATTGAATATTTAGTACATAGTATGAGTATGCATTGTTGTTTTTATATAATCATCTTTATAACAATCCTAAGAATAAAATTACTGTTTTTATAAATGAGAAATTAAAGCCAGGTTCAATGGCACACACTTGTAATCCCAGGACTAGGGAGGTTGAAGCAGGAGGATCACTTGAGCCCAAGCTTCCAGGGCCAGCCTGGGCAACATAATCAGACCCTGTTAAAAAAAAAAAATTAAAAAGACTTCAAAAATGTAATTCAGGGCTGGGGTTGTGGCTCAGCGATAGAATGCTCGTCTGGCATGCGCGAGGCCCTGGGTTTGATCCTCAGCACCACATAAAAATAAATAAATAAAGTTATTGTGTCTCACCAAAAAAAAAATAAATCTTTAATAAAAAAAAAGTAATTCAGAAAAATACATTCAGCATTTTAAGATACAATATAAACATTGCTTTGAACTTTCACCGTGTACTGAGATTTAACTTCTTTCCTATTTGTATTTGCTAATTATATATATCAGTATTTTCCTACCTATTAATGAGACCCCTAAGGGATTATAGAGTAATTGCAAAAAAAATCTGAGAATCATTTTGCCTCTAAATATATAATATGATTTATATGTACAGATGAATATCTGTTCAAGTACATTAACAAAAATAAAATTCAGAAATATTACTAATTTTGTGACTGTTTTTTGTTCAGTGTCTGAGTCAAAAGAATATTTTGATGATTAATGAAACTAACCATCATTATCCCTGAAAGTTACTCTTTGTTTCTGAGTTTGCCAGCTTCCTAGAATGAGAGAAAACAGATTGTTATCTTTTCAAGGAAATCTTTTTTATCTCAATGAGAAGTAAAAAATAATAATTTTTTCAAAGTGATAAGTTTAATGAAAATACATTGCTGATTTTTAAAAAAATATAATTTAGCTTTATATTACAGAGAAAAATACTGAAATCATTACTGGTATGTTGATATAACAAAACATTTTGCACTTACTTTCATAGATTAATATATGTGTGTCTTTACTAAAATCTAGATATATTAGAATTCATTTATTTACATAGTAATAATTTGTGCTGTTATTATAAGCATTATAAAAATTAACTGCCATAATTTTCTACATATGTCTTCCTTAAGATACTATTTTATTTAATTCATGCCTTATAATAGTAGTAATACTTTGCAACACATTGTATAATTTGCATAAAAAACCCATTATAGATACTATATCTCATTTGAGATTCATATTTCCTTCATTATGTAGGTAGGTTTTTTCCTGTGTGTGTGTGTGTGTGTTGTAGATGTACACAATATCTTTATTTTTATTTATTTATTTTTACATGGTGCTGAAAATTGAACCCAGGGCCTCAAGGCAAGCACTCTACCTCTGAGCTACAACCCCAGCCCTAGGTAGGTTTTTTTATTCACTTTATTTCAAAGAATATTCACGTATTGCTTAACTTTTCACAAGATTTCTATGAAGCCACATCTAAGTATTATTTTCCTATTTTATAGCTGAAGACATTGATTGAAACAAGTGACATATTTAAATTATATGTCTGATAACTGGAGTTGAGATTATATAAACATAATCACTTGGAGGTAGTTTTCTGATACTCAGTTGAGTAATTTTTATATTTGAGATTATCTCAGCTACAAACATTTAAAATTCAAAAATCTTCCTCTTTCATAACAAGCGACTCAGTGCGTTTCTGTCATTTTCACTTGAAAACAAATGTTTTATGGCCTTTTATTGTAAGCAGAATTATTGCAAAGCTAGAGTAACTAAGGAAATTTAACCAATGAAATAATACGTAGACTTTGGTCATAGACATAAAATTAAATGTACAGTGAATGACAATAAGTTTAATCCTTTATTTTTTCAGTAAGTACATGGAACTTACGATATAAGCCATAGTGTTTTACAAAGCCCATAAAATAGAATTACCTAAGACCTGTGACCTAACAGCATAGACTTTGTTTGTAACTTGCCTGCCCTTCCCCAAGCTATACAACTTTAAAACTCTCAACAATGCTAGAAAATAAAAATGTTCTTCACTTAATATAGATTTACTGAGGTCCAAAAAATTATAATAGATAATATTTATTGAGTGCCAGGTACTTTATATGTGTCAGTTAATCTTCATAACCATCCTAGATATAATTTTCTCAATTTTATGGAAAAGAAAATGAACTCAGAAGCCAGGTGCAGTGGCGCATGCCTGTAATCTCAGCGGTTTGGGAGGCTGAGGCAGGAAGATCGCAAGTTCAAAGCCAGCCTCAGCAACTTAGAGAGGCACTAAGCAACTCAGTGAGACCCTGTCTCTAAATAAGGTACAAAATAGGGCTGGGTTGAGTACCCCTGAGTTCAAACTCTGGTACCAAATAAGTAAATAAAATAAACTCAGAAAGCTTCAATACTTTATCCAATCATATATCTAGGAAGCCAAGAACTTTCGATCTGAACTTAAGATGGTTTTACTCCAAAAACCATGTCACAATCAGATTTACCCTAACAATTCATAAACTACCAAAATTCACCATAAGGAAGAACATCCCGCCAACCTAGAGAATTCAGAAAAGAGACTATAAGATATGCATTAATATGTTAATGTGGAAACTAACATATTTCTTCCAAAATATATTAATACTTTAATTTTATTTTCAAACCACCTTATCTTTGAGATTTCTCGCAGCAGGAGGATTGCAAGTTTGAGGCTAGCTTTGGCAACTTAGCAAGAACTTCTCAAAATAAAAAATTTTAAAAAGAGGGCTGGGAACAAAACTCATTGATAGAGTGTCCATGGGTTCAATTACTAGTGGAGCTGGGGTAGGACTGTAGGAGTGACTAAAAGGAATGAAGTTCTAATATATATACTATAACCTGAATGAACTTTTAGAGGTTACCAGAAGTTGGAGGGGGAGAATAATGGGGGATTATTGCTATATGGTTACAGAGTTTCTGTTTGTGGTGATGAAAAATTTTGTAAATAGTGGATTGTTAGACAACATTGTGCATGTTAATTTTACTGAATGGTACACTTAAAATTATTAATATGGCAAGTTTTATGTTATAATAAATTAGGAAGAAATAATAAATGAAAACAAAGAAGGAAAAACATAATTCTCAGGCTGAGGTGGTGGCTCAGTGGTAGAGTGCTTGCTTAGCATGTGTGAGGCACTGAATTCAATCCTTTGCACCACATAAAAATAAATAAAATAAAGGTATTGGGTCCATCTACAACTAAAAATATATATATATATATATATATATATATATATATATATATATATATATATATATATATTAAAAAAAAAAAAAACAACAACAAACAGCTGGGCATGGTAGTACACGCCTGTAATCCCAGCAGTTTGGGAGGCTAAGGCAGTGGATTGAGAGTTCAAAGCCAGACTCAGCAATTTAGTGAAGTGCTAAGCAACTCAGTGAGACCCTGTCTCTAATTAAAATATAAAATAGGGCTTGGGTTGTGGCTCAGTGGTTGAGTGCCCCTGAATTCAATCCCTGGTACTAAAAGTAATAATCATTATTATAAAATAAAAAATTTAAAAATTTAAAACTTTTCTATCTAGAGATCATGAAAATGTCTACTGAATTTATAATTTATCTGCTGCCACAATAAAATAAAACAAAGCTTTATCATTTTGATTTGCTTATTACCTGGAATGAATTTATCTATATGGTATGAGACTGGGCCAAATTTCTTTTTTTATTTTCACATGGACAATCAGTTATGTTGATATTGTTTAATGATTATTTATTCCCCACCGCTTTGCAGTGTCACTTCTCATTATTTATATGACCTCATTTGTATATTTCTAGACTGTATTCTATATCATGTGTGTTTGCATAAATATCACATTGTGTTAATTACTATAGTTTTATAATAAATCTTGATGTGTGTTAAAGCAACTCCCCTCAAACATAGCTTTTTTTTTTAAGAGAAGACAGAGAGAGATAATTTTTTTAATATTTATTTTTCAGTTTTTCAGTGGACATAACATCTTTATTTTATTTTTATGTGGTGCTGAGGATCGAACCCAGTGCCTCACACATGCCAGGCAGGTGTGCTACTGCTGAGCCACAGCCAGCCCAAATATTTTCCCCTTTAATCCTTGAAGATTCTTGTTGTTTTCATTTTCACACACATTTTAGTATGACATTCTATTTCTAGGCATTTACATAAAACTATTACTATTTAATTGGAATAGCATTTAATTTATAAGTAGAAGAAAGATGACATTTTTACAGTAATAGAATTTTTAAACTATGAGCATGATAATGTCTTTCTTATTTAGCTCTTCTGTATTACTTCTTTAAAGATTTAAAATTTTCCCTTACTGGTTTCGCATATTTTTGTTGAATTTATTCTTATGCAGTTAATATTATTTGATTCTATAGAAATTATTTTTTTAAAATTATATTTCCTAGCTTTTTGTTGCTAGTGTATAGAAATCCAACTAATTTTTGTTCTTTGATCTTAAACATAGTCAGCTTGCTAATCTCACCTATTATTCCTAATATTTTTCCATAGATACTATGAGGTTTTCTGTGTATATAATCACAGAAAATAAGGGTATTTTAAATAATGGTGGCTTATTTTGCCAGAAGCTATCCATGACCCATATGTGAACTGAGCCATGTGCATCAACTAAAACAATGTTGAAGCCATTAGGCAGGAAAGCCTGGTATCAGGAACTTCCCGGTAACAACCCTGCTGATGGGAGAACGCCTGGTTCTTGGCGTCCTACCTAGCTCCATCTCAAGTTCAGCACAGCACCAGAATGGTGACCCTCTGGAGCCACACAGCCTCTCAGAAATGGGTGTGGCTGCCAAAATTCCAATCACCCTGTTTACTGCAAAACCCCTGCAACACTGAGAAGGAAGCATTTAAGACTCTGCCCACTGAAATCTTACCTCAACCTTTGAGGTATTCCCCCTTAAATAAAGACTGGGACCTTTTTTCAGTTGTTCAGTTCTAGCTACTGTCAGGACTGGAAGACCTACCAGAGGTCCCCCCCGCCGTTTTTAATATTTATTTTTTCGTTGTAGTTGGACATAATACCTTTATTTTATTTATTTTTATGTGGTGCTGAGGATCGAACCCAGGGCCTCGCAAGTACTAAGTGAGTGCTCTACCGTTGAGCCACAACTCCAGCCTAGAGGCTCCCTTTTTTATATCTAATTTCTGGCTCTGGCTTTATTTCTTACTAATTATTTCAGACCTTTTATTTCTCAGGCAGCTCATACCTCCTGAGCAGGAACTTACCCTGCCAGGGTACTGGTCACTTGGCAATATTATTTCTTTTCAATCTTTGTGCTTCTAGTTTGCTTTATTACTTAGATATGCCCTGGTTTCAACACCATAGCAAATAGAAGGGATGATGATGGGCATCTTGATCTTGTTCTGAATTATATTTACTTAATTAAATGTAGTTAGTTAAATAATATATTTATCTATTTAGAGGTACTAGGGATTTAACCCAGGGGCACTTTATCACTGAGCTATGCTCTCAGACTTTTTAAATTGGTTTTGCCATAGTGTCTTGCTAAATTTCTGAAGCTGGCTGTGGATTTGTCAGCCTACTGAGTGGCTGGATTACAGATGTTGCCACTGCCCCCAGATTTATTTTTTATTTTGAAATAGGGTCTCACTAAGTTGCCAGGTAGCCTTAAACTCACAATCCTTCTGCCTCAGTCTCCCAAGTAGCTGGGATTACAGGTGTGTACCACCACACCCAGCTCATTCTGAATTTTATAAGAAATTATTTTAGAGATCCCTATTTAGAATACTGTTTAAAATTTTTTAGTTAATATTTATTAAGTCTGGGAAATTATCTTCTATTTGCCTTATTAATGTGGGAAATTACATTTATTGATTTCTGCTATTAAATAATTCTGGGATAAACTCACCTGTGTTGTTATCTTTTGACATGTTGATTTTTCATTTCTTTAAATGTCTGCTTTTGGAAATAGGGTTATACTAGTCTCATAGAACATATTTAAAAGTATTCCTTTGTTTACTTTGTGTGAAATGTAATTAATTTTTTGCTGCTCTTTGAAATAATGTCTTTTAAACATCTTTTAATTTTTCTGCCTGTTGTTTGTAAGTAGAAATATAACTGAGAGCAGGGGACAGTGACACATGCCTGTAATCCCAGAGACTCAGGAGGCTAGTGCAGGAGGATTGTAGTTTGGAGGTCAGCCTCAGCAATTTATTGAGATCCTGTCTCAAGATAAAGAGTAAAAAAATGACTGGGGGTGTAGCTTAGTAGTAGAGTACCCTGGGTTCAATCCCCAATACCGAAATAAATAAATAAATTAAAAAGGGCAGGGAATTCTTCCATTTTATTCACTTTTACTGCTATACTCTAGTCTCTATAACAGTGCCTACAAATAGTAGGAACTCTGCTGTGTTTTTGAATAATGAATGAATATTTTGTTCACAAAATTGGTAATGATGTTTTGTAACTGGTTTTAAAATATCTACTGCAGGAGAGACTGCTACTTGCTTATCTTATATCCATTTCCCACTTTTTTCTAGCAAAAGATTATATATTGTCTTTGATGGCAATGTGACCAGCTAAAACCCTACACTTCTCAGTAAAGTTTCCCATAGTCTTCATATTCAAGATACTATTCTTGGATAATAAAGCCTTACAGGTAAGAGTGACCAATGAGATATAAGTTGAAACCATTGAATTTCTACAAAAATGTCTTTGAAGGGTTCTTAGTCTGAAACAAGTTCCTGTTCTTTTTTCCCCCTCTTTTCTTTGTTCTGCAAGGAACTCAGGTGTTATCACTACAGTCTAAGTAGCTATCAGAGATTATGAGGAAAAGTCCAGGAGAATTGCATCCTTTGCATCCATGAACCACTGAACAAAGTGCTAAACTGACACATGTCTCTGGACTTTGGATTTTCTAGGAGAAAAAAATCCCTTATTGTTTTTTAAACCACTGTTTTTAAGGCTTCTCTGTTACTAGCAGACAAATGCAGTTCCTAACTAATACCCTTCCTTGACCAACAGAGTATGTGGAAATTGTGCTGTGTGACCTCTAAGGTCATACCATACACTCCCCCCTTGTTCTCTTGGAAGTCACAGCCAACAGTTAGCACCAACCACGAGACATATCTCCAGATTATTTCAGCCCTTAACAACTGAGTCACCCTTAGGCTTTGAATCTTCTAGTTCAGGCCCAGACATTGTAAAGCAGAGACAATTCGTCTTTTCTTTGCTCTGTCCAAATATTTGGTCTGTGAGTGTAATAAAATGCTTTGTACTACTGTTTTGAGATGTTTTATTATACAAGAATAGTATCTTGAATATGAAGACTATGGGTATCTTTGTAAGAATGGTGTGATAGATGCAACCTCATACTTTTTAGTCTTTAAAGATATTTGTGTTATAAACAGAATCAAACCAAATTCAGTCATGATGATGGTGGGAGTAGGGTCATATAGCAGACTGCAAATTGCTATAACTACCCTAACTGGATGCCATACCAACCTACCCTAATGGATGTCTACCAACACATATCCATTTTTCCATAGCATTAAGTAGGTACGTAGATTCTAGTCAGAAGTAATGTTTTCTAATATACTTTCCAGCTGGATATTGCCATTGACTAAGCTCTTGCCCATGGAATGTGAGAAGAAACAATAGGCAAATTCTATGTCACTTGCTTAAAAGGAAATTGCTTTTCATTTCCACTCTCCCCTTTATTGTGCACTAATTGAAAACAATATTGTAGGGGATAGAAGAGCAATGAGAAAGGAAAAAGGAAGTCCCTAAATCTCATTGTGTAATGGAGTTGACCTACTACCTGAACAGCTTATCCTCCTTTAGATTATTATAAAAGAAGAAATACATTTCTTAATATTTACTATGGCTTTGATATCTTTGTTATATTAGCTTAACTGCTTACCTTAACTTATATAGGTAGATAGGAACAGGACTAGAAAGACAGGAAGTTACTTAGGTTCCTAGGGTCACAGCTTTAGGAAGTTGGAAAGATTCATGATGATAAAAATACCACTTTAGGGTTGGAGTGGCTCAGCGATAGAGCACTCGCCTAGCATATGCGGGGCCCTGGGTTCGATCCTCAGCACCATATAAAAATAAAATAAATAAAGGTATTGCGTCCAACTACAACTAAAAAATGAATATTACAAAAAAATCACTTTAAAGAAAGCAGGGAATCTAGAACCTAAATGGGATAGGAAGTTACTCTTTTCATTACCCATATGCCGACTCAGCTGGTCATTTAATGATCACATTTCAGCTGTCTGAAATTTGTAACCATTCCATAACCTCTATTATTTAATTCAATTTATTTGTGGTATCAGGGAATGAACCAGGGTGCTTAACCACTGAACTGCATCCCCAGCCCTTTTTATTTTTTATTTTGAGACAGGGTATTGCTAAGTTCCTAAGGCTGGCTCTGAACTGAGATCCTCCTGCCTCAACCTCCTGAATCACTGGGATTACAGGGTGATCCCATCACACTCTGCTACCTCTTTTAATTTAAATACTATTTCAAGTGGGTTGATTAAAATATTTACAATGCACAAAATATTACACAAAATGTCTAATTTGGCCTCTTTATAATAACCTGCTCAAGTAGAACAACCGGTTCTCTCTCCTTGCTTCTAATTTTTCTTTCCTTTTTAAAAAAATATTTATTTTTTAGTTATAGGTTTGACACAATCTCTTTTAATTTTTTTATGTGGTGCTGAGGATTGAACCCATGCCTCACGAATGCTAGGTGAGCACTCTACCTCTGAGCCACTACCCCAGCCCCCTCTAATTTTTCTTATGATAAATTATACTTAACATATAATGTAACATTTAAATCATTTTACAGTAAGCAATTCATTTGCATTCAGTACATTCACATTGTTGTTCAACCATCACTATTATTCATCTCCAAAAACTTTTCATCACCTCCAACTGTAACTCTGTACCATTAAACTCTCCAGTCCATCTTCACCCAAGTAATTCTGATTTTTTAAAATAAAAATTATCTTTTAGTATCATTAAAACATCAGAAACCTTTTTAATGGACTAGAATGGGTAATTACAAACAATAAGAAAATGTAATTAGGAAATCAGATTTTTGAAATGCCATTACTGTTTCTAAAAATTATTCAATTTAAAGGAATATTCTTCCCCAAGGCTACTTGATTTTTCATTTGGGAACTTAAAAATCACATTGAGGGAAAAATAATGCAAGATTTTTTTTTTTAATTTTCTACACTTCTCCCTCTAATTCTATAAAACAAACTTTTTTTTTCATTCATACTTATTTCTTTAGGGCACTATTTTCCATGTGCTTATTCACAACTAGAGACCATAATCTTGATTTACTAATCTGTTTCATGGTGAGGAATCATGTGATAAACAAACTAATGATCATTTTGACAGGCAATAAATATAGGATTTGAATTCTCAATAAACAAAGATCTTTTCCCTTGCATTAAATCCATTATAATAAGAGATGGAAAATGAAATGGGTAACATTTCAGCAATGGTTTTAAAAACTTGTGAAGCATTTTATTTTAATCATTGTTGAGCAGACTGCTTAATATCAAACTTAATCAAACTGTCAATTTAAGTAGGAACAACTGGATCTCAGATTTGTTTTTTTCTTTCAAGTGTTACTTATAAATATTTAAATTTTTGATATGTGAAAAAGTAAGATCCTATGATTCATATAATCATTTACCCTAAAACCCCCCCAAAAGCTCAGTGTGAGACAATACAAGAAAGCTTAGAGGTGAAATGATTGGGTTATGAGAACTTTAACCTAATCAGTGCTTTAACGCCTGATAGGGATTAACTGGGTGGTAATTGTAGGCAAGTGGGGTGTGGCTGGAGGAGGTAGGTCATTTGGGATTTACCTTTGGTATGTGTATTTTGTCCCTGATAGTGGCTCACTCTCTCTCTCTCTCTGCTTTCTGATAATGTCCTGAGCTGCTGTTCCCCACCACACTCTTCTGCCATAATGTTCTGCCTCACCTCAAGCCCCAAAGAATGAAGGCAACCCTCTTGAATCAAGACCTCTGAAACCATGAGCCCCCAAATAAAATTTTCCTCCTCTCATTGTTCTTTTCAGTTTTTTTGGTCTCAGCAACGAAAAAAGCTGACTAAAACAACTAGATCTCATCATTTTAATATCAAGTATACTAATAATTATTAATCTACTCTTTATTCAAAAAATAAAAGATGCTAATCAATGAAATGAATAGAGGCATCAAAACAAATATCTACAAAACTGAAACACATTGCCAGATATAGTTCCCAGGAATGCTAAGAGATTAATGACTAGAAATAGCATGCATTCTTTGATTCTTACATTTGAAAATGTAGGGGAAACTGTGATAGTACAGCAGACACAGAGATAGAGACTACACAAAGATATTTTCCTTTTTTAATGCTAAGAGTTGTATGTTCCTATAAGAAATGTTTCTTTTTTAAAAAATATTTATTTTTTAGTTGTAATTGGACACAATACCTTTATTTTATTTATTTATTTTTATGTGGTGCTGAGGACCCATTCCAGGGCCTCATACATGGGAGATGAGCAC
Organism: Marmota flaviventris; assembly: GCF_047511675.1. Lineage (NCBI taxonomy): Eukaryota > Metazoa > Chordata > Mammalia > Rodentia > Sciuridae > Marmota > Marmota flaviventris. The sequence goes on along the minus strand of NC_092508.1, from coordinate 32,300,954 downwards.
TCTACTGCTAAGCCACAATCCCAGCCCAAGAAATGTTTCTTGAAACATAACAAGTAAAGATCTCTCAGATATTAAGTTGAAATTGCATTAAAGCAATTGACCGTCAAGAAAGTTATTTTCTTTTTTGTTTTGGTGGTAATAGGGGTTGAATCTAGGGACATTCTACTATCGAACTACATTCCCAGGCCTTTTTATTTTGGGATAGGGTCTACTAAGTTGCTAAGGATCTCACTAAAGTGCTGGGGCTGGGCTTGATCTTGAGATCCTCCTGCCTCACCCACCTGAGTCATTGAAATTGTGCCACAGGACCTGGAAGAATTGACTTTCTTAGAATAAGAACAGAGAGAGAGAGAGAGAATTTTTTAATACTTATTTTTTAGTTTTTCGGCAGACACAACATCTTTCTTTGTATGTGGTGCTGAGGATCGAACCCGGACCGCACGCATGCCAGGAGTGAGCACGCTACCGCTTTAGCCACATCCCCAGCCCTACATCCTTGTTTACACATTCGAAATCATTGAACTGGATTTGCGGCAGCCAATGTAAGCTGGTTGTAACCTATATCCTCCTTACTTCATCTCATTGCTGCTTCTACCCCCAGGTAGACTGGCCACATAAATTCAGAGAATGTCTTACTGGACACCAAAACTCTAATAATCTTTCAAGGCCTTTCGGATACACTCTCCACTGGAAACCTTCCTTAGCCATAGAAGTTATTTGGTGGTGTCTCTCTGTAACTCTCCCCATTAAACAAACCTCTTAAACTCTTTTAAGAATTCCCTTATTTCCCTATAATTCTAGCTTCTCTGGTGGCTGAGGTAAGAGGATTTCAAGTTCAAGGCCAGCCTTGGCAATGTAGTGAGACTCTATCTCAAAATTAAAAAATAAAAAGAACCAGGGATGCAGCTCAGAGGTAAAGCATCCCTATGCCCAGTACCAACACCAAAAACAAACAAACAAACAAACAAAAAACGAGTGGAGTGGGGGGAGGAATTCCCTTATTTCTTTTCCTTTCCCTATCTTATTTTTCATATCTGCGTCTCAGTCCTGATTGCTAAAGGGGTTGTGTTAGGATGGATATTTGAGTAGAAATACACAGTGTTAAGTATGGCTAGACAGTATGATTTGTGATTCTCTTTATTAATAGTCATCTATGGAAATTTATGCCAGTTAGTTGAATTTTCTGAACTACAGTTTTCAAATCTGTAAAAGAAGAATTTTGTCTGCTTTGAAGTTAATTTGACAATTAGAGATGAATTATATAAAGCACATAGAACTAAATATATAGTAGGTAATACACAAATGATTATTATTTATGCTTGATTTTAACTATTATACTGATAGCCACTAATAGGCAGCCTCATGTTAGTTTGCATTTATAAAACTAGATCACATTCTTTTTTTAAAAAAAATTTATTTGTAGATGGATGCAATACCTTTATCTGTTTATTTTTATGTAGTGTTGAGGATTGACCCAGTGCCTCACATGTGGTAGGCAAGTACTCTACCGCTGAGCTCCAACCCCAGCCTTTGATCATATTCATTCTCTCTCTGTCTCTCTCTCTCTTTTTAACATTTTTAGTTGTATATGGACATGATACCTTTTATTTAGTTATTTATTTTTATGTGGTGCTGAGGATTGAACCCAGTGCCTCACATGTGCTCTACCACTGAACCACAACCCCAGCCCCTGATCATATTCTTTGTTATTATATCATCAGGTAATTTGGATCTATCTTGCTTCTTGTGGGAGTCCTAAAGAATATCTTATATGATTACAATATGCTGGGAGCAGAGATTTTAGACCATAGGTTCTTTTTTTATTTCATTAGAACTATGGATGCACCCACGGGCGCTAAACCACTGAGCTACATCCCCAGCCCCCTTGAGGGTTTGTTTTGTTTTGTTTTTTTAAATACTTATTTTTTAGTTGAGGTTGAACACAATATCTTTATTTTATTTATTTATTTTTATATCGAACCCAGAGCCTCGCACATGTGAGGTGAGCGCTCTACTGCTGAGCCACAACCCCAGCAGCCCCCATGAAGTTTTTTGTTTGTTTGTTTGTTAATTACAGTCCAGGTTTTCCAACCCTGGTTTGGGTTCTGTGGGAAGGTTTCTGCTCTGGTAAGTTGTGACTTTCTTCAGTTTGGATGATAGCAGTTTGCCCTATGAACTCATTCCTCTGATAGACCTAAAAATGATTGTTGGTTTTTTCAATTTTTTTAGCTTTTTATTTGTTGCTAGGATGAAGCCTTCCAAGCTCCTGTACACTAGAAGCTGTCTATTTCTTTTTAGTAAGTACCATACAATTGTCTAAGCTACAATGTTAGATATTTTCATGAATACACTGATTGTGATTACATTGATTGGAATGTGGGTGTTATCAAAACTACCCAGCCACCTGCTTAAAGATTATTTAATAGAGTAAATTACTTTATATAATCCCTTTTAGAAGCCCAGATCTACAGAACTGGAAGTTAATGCAGAAATCATGTAACTTAATATCTTTGTATTAAATATTAAAAACAAAACAAAACAAAAAATAGCTAAATGTGGTGGTGCATGCCTTTAATCCCAGCTACTTGGGAGGCTAAGGCAGGAGGATTGCAAATTCAAAGCCAGGCTGGGCAACTTAGCAAGACCCTGTCTCAAAATAAAAAGGAATGGAGATGTAGCTCAGTGGTACAGCACCCCTGGGTTTAATCTCCAATATTGGAGCAGGGGGAAAAGGGCCTGACATACACAATTTTTTTTTTTAACTGAAGATTGAATCCAGGGGCACTTTACCTCTAAACTACATCCCCAGCCCTTTTTATTTTTTTATTTTGAGACAAAGTTTGGCTAAGTTGCTGAGGCTCGCCTCCAATTGTGATCCCCACCGCTCTGCCTCCTGAATCACTGTGATTACAGGCATCCACCACTGTGTCTGACCTGGCCCTGAATTTACTAACTTTGTGCAGTGATTTCCACATCTAAGGCCCCTGATTTTAAATTCCTCAGTGTGTTGCTTGAGACCTCCGATGGGGCAGACAGGAGGCACCTGCCATGCAGGTTAAATGTTACTAGTCCTTCATTAGATTACCTAGGGTAGATCAGTCTTCTGGAGCTCTCTTTTCTAGTGGCAAGCTTTGGCCTGTCTCTCTCCCTTAGGTAAATACCAAAGCAAAATACTTCCATCTCTGAATCTCAGCAGGGAGTGTCACACCCCTAGGTTCAATCCCCAGTACCATTGCCCTCCCCTCTCCCCCACATACACACAAAAAAGTTTTTGAGAAACAAGTGTACAATATTATCCACCTTTGCCTAAAAGTGCCCCATGCCTCTGATCTCAATGACAGGGAAGGCTGAGGCAGGAGGATCATAAGCTAGAGGCCAGCTTGGAATACCCTGTCTCAAAAGAGAAAAGGGCTGGGGTGGTGGTAGAGCTCCCAGGCTTCAACTCCAGTACCACACAAAAAGTAACGTTTATTACTTTTTGCCCTAATTTTTTAAAGCAATAGTCCCACGAAGAGTCCAAAATCTTGTAAACTAACAATTTATAGGAGAGCTGGAGATGGAATGGTATAGAAATAATGGGGAAACAGAACATTCCCTTTATTCACATAATCTGCAAATATTTAACTCCTATGTGTAAGACATTGTTCAAGGACCTAAAAATACAGCAGTGAATAAAGTCCTTGTTTTCATGGTGCTTACTATAGCGGAACACACAACAAATAAGTTATATATCAGTTGATAAGTGCTACAATGAAAAATGAAGGAAGAAAGGTTACTATTTATGAAGTCTTAGGGAATGCTTCTCAGATAAGTCTTGAGCAGAGCCCTTAAAGACTATGTGCAAACATCTAGGGAAAAAATATACCAGGGAGAGGGGAAGCGTGTGAAAATTCCTGACGTTGAAATATGCTTCGTGCATTTGAGGAGCAGCGCGGAAATTAAATATCTCAAGCGAGATATGGGAAGACCAGAATAGTTGGGAGAAATCAGACAGGCAAGAGTGGGATAAAGGTGCAGGTCCTTGCTTGGAGATCGAACTCAGGGACGCTCTACCACTGAGCTACATGAGAATCCAGTATTTTCTTTTGAAACAGGTCTTGCAATTTAGCCCAGGCTGGCCTTGAACATTCCATTAGATCTTCCCACTTTAGCTTCCCGAGTCGCTGGGATTAGACGCACACAGCCCTGTCTCCGCTGCAGGTTTTTAAAAAGTGGAAGGGCAAACCGAGCACGGTGGCCCGGGCCTGTAATCCTAGGGACTGGGGAGGTTGAGGCAGAACGATGGCAATTTTTAGACTAACCTCAGCAATTTAATGAGGTTCTATTAAACTTGGCAGGAATGAACCTAAATACTCACCCAAGAGCGAGCTCTACCACGGAGCAACTTCTAGTCTATTTTTGTAGATGCTTGAAATTTTTCACAATAATTTTGTGTAAACATTTAGTTTTAAAAGGTAATTCATCTTACGCGTTTTTCCTCCTCTAAACAAACATCCCCTGAAAGCTGTCTATAGCTAGTAAACCCAGTCGTCTGCTTTTTGCTTCTCCTAAAAGAGCAAAACCCAGTGTTCAGCAGTGGTAAAATAAATCCTTTGATTCGACAGCGAAAATTCCCGGCACAAAACAGACGCGCTCAGGGAAACGAATTTTTTTTTTTCCTTAGGAATTAGTGTTTTTTTTTTTTTTAACGTTACTACAAACTCCCAAGACCGATCCTACTTCCACAAAGAAATCAAAACTCAAGACCCTTGTGATCCGCGGAAATGACGCCACGCGCTGAAAGTTGTCTGTGGGTTCCGAGGCGGGGCGGGGCGGGCACGGACGTCAGCACGTCGGCCTTCTCTTCTTGGAGAAGATTGACAAGGGCGCCCGGGCTGGCGCCAGCCGCGCAGTACTCCCGCAGGAGCCTGGTCGACTGCGGCTGCGCAGGTATGCTGGGGCGTGGCTTCTAGTCATCCGCCCCTGCCTAGCCGAAGCGACCATTGAAGAGCGGCAGCCCGAGGGCCGGGTAAATCCCTAGCGCCCGGAATGATTAGCCCAGGGCCGCCCCGCCCCGGCTCCTCCCGCCCTCGCGCCCCGCCTCGTGCCTTCGCCGCCCCGCCTCCCTCGCCTGCCCGGCTGCGGGTTGACACTGGGCTTCGCCCTGGGAAGGGGGCGAGGGCAGCAAGAGAGACGGCGGCCGGGTGGCGGCGACTGGCACCCTGTGTGAGCGCAGGGAGGGGAAAGGGGAGATTGGGAAGAGGGAGCCGCGCGGTGTGAAATGGGAGGGGTGCTTGGTAGTGGAGGGACGGTAGAGCGAGGGGCGGCGGTGAGGGGGCCAGGCTGTCCCGGGCGTGTCCTGCTGTAGTCCGGCTGGCATCGGTTGCGGGTCGGGGGACGCCAAGCTGGCGTTGCCTCATTTCTAAAGCTTTTCTTGGCAGCTTTGGCATATCTTAAGTTTGCCTCTGCTTGGGTTGTCTGGGATGCGGGGAGGAAATTTAAAGATCCCCGTAACACTTGGAGGTTTTCCCGGGATCTTTTCCTAGCTGTGTGTGCGTGCTCCACTCTTCTTCCTGGATGGAGAGGTAGAGAGGCCAGGTGGACAGGTTGACTTTCACTCTCTGAAGATTGTTAAAACAAACAAACCAAATTCCTCCCGCCCTCCCCCACGCCCTGCCCTGCAACGCAACAAACATTCCCAACAACTTTAAGAAACACACTAGAAATTTCTGAGAGATTTTTTGTGTTTGAAATATGTGCTTTGACTCATATGCATGAGGCCCTGGTTCCATCCCCAGCACCGGGTTTGGGGGCGGTGGGAGATGGCTTTGTCCTTACGTTTATAAAATGTATGTGAGTGAAAAGGGAGACTTGCACGTATTCTTAATGCATTTTTGGGTGTTCGTACTCATAAATGTGCTGTAGATTCTAGGACTTAATATTGATATTATATATTTTGTTAATTGCTGTGTTTTCCTGAATCTAAAGTGTCTATGAAATCTAAAAAGTATAAAAGTTTATCCCATTGATGGTATCAACTCAAGCAGATAAATCCCTTGTTTCTGACAAGTCTAGATTCTTTTTTAAAAATACGACCTCTTTTGAACCAACCTTTGGACTTTGTTTTTTCTTTCACAGATTTATTTAATTGCCTAGCTACCACTGATGAGGATATATTGAAGTAACCACTGAAACTGCCTTTTGTTGACCAGAGAGTCCAATTGTTTCACTTATTTTTGTTTGCTCTACTGCTGTGAGCTTTACTGTAACGACTGAGAAACTTGGAAAATAAAATGAACTTGCTGTGGTCTTGAACATAATTTTTTGAGGAAAATAAAAGTGCCAGAGTGAAAGCCAGAATGGCATCCAGAGAGAGACTCTTTGAACTTTGGATGCTTTATTGTACAAAGGTAACTGCTTTCCTTTTTATTTCTATTTTAAAAATACTTCACTATAAAATTTTGTAACCAGACTTTATTTAATGGATAATAGGGTATTTATTCATTCTAATGACCCCAAACTAAAAACATGTAAGGGATTTTCCATTTCCCACTCTTCAGGTTTGAATACATACATAATATTGACAGACTATAGAGTCTTTTATTTGATTCTTGTCTTCAGTTATTTCAAAATTGTGTAAGTCAAATTATTCTCTTAAGAGGAAAAAAATAAAACCAACCTTTTCTTACTAAAGGTTGAATCCAGGGGCACTCTACCATTGGACTACATCCTCAGCCCTTTTTTAATTTGGGAAGGGTTTCCCTGAGTTGTTCAGACTGGGCTGAAACTTGTGATCCTCCAGCTTCAGTCTCCAGTGTAGCTGGGATGACATTTGCCATTATGCCCGGCTAAAAAGTTTTTATTTTTGTTTATGCTTTTTTTTTTTTTTCCCCCTACAAGTGGGAGTAGGATAGAGCCTTTTTCGTGAGGAAGGCATTAAGCATTTTTCTCATAGCTAACCTTTTAAGTTGTATATAAAGGTTATTGATTGCTATGCTAACACTTGAGAGCCTTGTCTCAGTTGCTCTTCACTACAGTTCTGGGAGGTTGATTTATAACTATCCACTTTTACTGCTGAGAAAACTGATGCAGGGGTGAACCTGAAACACAGTAGTGCCTGACTCATGTCCATGCTTTTAACTATTGTGGCTGCCTTAACATTTTTATTTTTGTTATTCAAAAAATAATTTCCTTTTTCTTTCTTGTCTTTATGTGTATTTTTACATGATAGCTTTGATTTTATCTTTGATTTTAGGTTATTGAGAAGAGTGTATCATAAAAACACATTTTCAAGTATCTACTCTGAAGATACTGGCAAGGGTCGGAGAAACATCCCTAATCTATTCAAGTTAATTTAGGTCTGGGTAGTGAAATTCTCAAGTTATAGCATTTATTTCAGCATTATCCCTTTAGCCTCCTTTCTTATGCTTTCAGTTCTTCAAAATATTTTTTTAACTTCTTGGTTTGATAGGCATTATAATTATTAAATGACATATACCTTGACATGTTTAATATAAATTTTTAAAATAGCTTTTAGTCTTCTGTACTTTAATGCCAGAAATATCTTTTTAAAAATAGACAATTCTTCCAATAATAAATTAATCCAAATCATCAGACTCTTGAAAATAGTAACTAACACATGTTGGCCAAAAATTTAAATGAAATTTTAATATGAATGTCTAGTAATTTAAAAACAATTTATTGAAAAGATAAGCTTTCATTGTTTTCAGAATGACAAAAGGTAAATGAGGTTACATGGTTTTATTAATAAATTATATTGTTTTTGTGTAGATTTAATATTTAAGTGACACAGTGCTTGTTGAAAAGATAGTGTATGTAGTTCCTTGGCATACACTGAATTTTATTCTTAGTGACTTTTTTTTTTTGGGTACCGGGGATTGAACTGAGGGGCACTTGACCACTGAGCCACATCTCCAGCCCTGTTTTGTATTTTATTTAGAGACAGGGTTCCACTGAGTTGCTTAGCACCTGGCTTTTGGTGAGGTTGACTTTGAACTCGAGATCCTCCTGCCTTAGTCTCCCTAGCCTCTAGGATTACAGGTGTGCGCCCGACACTTAGTGACTTTTATATAAGTATGAACCCTTAAATTCATTTTAAATTTTCTGTTCTTAATAATGAAGGGTCCTCATGGTCAATTTTATTTTATTTTTTGCTGAGCTAGGGATTGAACTCAACTCTACTTTGTGCCAGGCAAACACTCTTATCATTGAGCTATTGTTTCCAGCCCCCTATGGTCAAATTTTGAAACCTGTTTTTTCTTGAATAGGAAGATAAATTCTTATTTTATGTTTAAGATTAAGTCCTGTGTAGCCATGTACAGTGGTGCATGCCTGTAATTCTAGTGACTCATGAGGCTGAAGCAGGATGATTTTGCAAGTTCGAGATCAATCTCAACAACTTAGTGAGACTCTAAGGACTTAGCAAGACCCTGTCTCAGAATAAAAAATAAAAAGGGTTGGGGACGTAGCTCAGTTGTTAAGAGCCTCTGGGTTCAATCTCCATTACAAAAGAAAAAAAATTATGGCGTATACTTAATAAGACATATTTTTTCAGTTGTTTTCAAAAAAATATTTAAAATCATGTTTCATCATTTTATAGATAATGTACTTATTAGATAATAACTTTTTCTTCTGAAGACACCTTGAATAAGATACCTACCAAATCCAGCAAATAGATTTAATTCTTCTTCCTAATGAGGATGATCACTGAATACTTAGTTCTTTGGATTTTCTAGCTATAATTGTTCCTAGTAGTTAGCTCCTCAGAAATCACCTGACTTTTCCCCCATCCAACAAACTTTTAAGCCTTTTTTTGTTTGCTTTTTACAGTTTTGATGAGCTTTCACATGACTTCAGGACTGCTCAGATCTTTTTGTAAAAATGTTTTCTGTAACTTAGTTCTTAGAATTTCTTAGACTTTTTTTGTGGGCTTATGATTGTGAAGTCTAATTTTGATTCTGCTGCTATTCTCTTTTGTGACCTTGAGCAAGACTTACCTCTTTGAGTCTCAGTTTTCTTATTTGTTGAGTAAGAGTGTGTATACAGGGAGAATGTTTTGTCTTACTTCTTAGTTAAGATTTTTGTTTGTTTTGACCTCTGAGGGATAGGTAGGATTTTTTTTTTTTTTTCTTATTCTGTAGCTTATTGTATAAAACCTTTTAGTTGTCCTTTCTTAAGCTTTCATTATGGAAAATTTCAAGCATGCACAAAGTAGAGAAGAAGGGTTAACTGTTTTGTATCTGTCACCTTGTTTCAACAATGATAAGTTTGATAAGTTTGTATTCAGTCATTTTTCATCTCTGTAACCTTTCATATCCCCTATATCTATCCTGAATCATTTTAAAGCAAATCCCAATTTGTGATCTTACCCATAGTTAATCTACAATACAGTATTTTTTTGGTATCAGGGATTGAGCCCAGGGATCCTTAATCACTGAGCCACATCCTCAGCCCTTTTTTTATTTTCCATTTTGAGATAGGGTGTCACTATGTTTCCCAGGGCCTCACTGTGTTGCTGAGCCTGGCCATGTTGGTGATCTTGGCTTTCAACTTGTGATCCTCTTGCCTCAGCCTCCCAGAGCCTCTGGGATTATAGACCTATTCCACAAAACCTGGTCCAACACAGTAATTCTTTAAATTATCAAATTTGTGGTCATGTACTAACTTTTCTGCAAGTGTCCTATTCTTATTTTCCCACTGTTTAACTTAACATTTATTTATGTATTAAAAAAATTTTTTTAGTTATTGGTTGACCTTTATTTAATTACTTATATGTGGTGCAAAGGATCAAACCCAGGGCCTTGCACGTGCTAGGCGAGTGCTCTCACTGAGCCACAACCCCAGCCCTAACTCAATATTTAAATAAAGTATAAGCATTGTATTTGTTGAAAATATCTGTGAAACTTTTAAATGTACAGGTTCATCCTTACCAGACTTTCTTCCTTGCTGTTTGTTGAAGAAATCTTTTTTTTCAAATTACAAAGAATTTATTTCTGTAATACAAAGAATACAACACATTCAAATAAAGCAAAAATAAAAATAAAATATAATTTCATGAAATGAATTAGAAACTGAATATAGGCATAAAACATTATTCCTACATCATAGAACATATTGTTTAAGGGTAAGAGATTAATATAACCACAAAGAATAATTAAGGACAAGATGTCAGAGGACAGATTTCCATAAATGAGATAGAGTAATACAGACAATGGGACAATTCATTCAATACTGATATTTAATGAAGAATATCCTGAGATCTGAAGAATAGATGCTAAACTCCTAATAGGGAAAAAGCACCCAAAAGCTAGTGATAACATGTGTGAAGATTTGAGAATAAACATGGAAAGTTTCAGGACCTGAAAATAGATGCATTGCTATTAAGTGAATTGTGTTCCCCCCAAATTTATATGTTGAAATTCTAACCCTCTTGTAACTCAGAAATAGAACTATATTTGGATATAGGTCTCTTTATTTTATTTTTTTCTTAAAAGTTAGATTTTAAATTAATATAGACTGACAGTAGTAACCCTTAAAAATCAAAACATTGACAAAAAAAAAAGAAACCAGGTTTTTGACCTCAGAGTTTTCTAAACTCTGTTTTGTTTTTGCTAGTTGACTTTCCTTGATTTTAGTTCTCTCTGCTGATGTTTGTAGACTGGCTAATATAATACTTAACTGATTCAGGTTCTATAACAGATATAGAAGGCAGTCACCAGTGATTTTTGCCTAACTGTATTATTTCATTAGGATTTTGCAAAACTATATTCTTTTCATTTATTAGAACACACAGAAATATTCCTTCATCAGTTATTGATACATTTTCTTGAAGGGAAGGCATGCAGCATAAATGTTTGATTTAAAAAAAAAATTTCAGAACAATGATTTGATTTGCTAGCATCCTGCCAAGTTGTTTTTCTTTAGTATCAAATTCATTTTTTTCTTTTTCATATTTTAATTGGTGCATTTTTATATTTGTACATAATGATGAGATTTGTTGTTACATATTTGTACATGCACACCATATAACAATATAATTTGGCTAATATAATTCCCTAGAACTTTCCCTCTCTCAAGTTCATCATTAATTATTAAAATTTAAACAATGTCTACTATTGTGCTGCCTTACCTTGTTTGTTTTTTTACATAAGACATCACATACAAACTTGACTAAAGACAACTTTGAAGATTTATCAAGTTCTGGTTCAGAACAGTAAGGTTAAGATATCTTCCATTTTGCCACAGAGCTAACCTTGGCACAGGTCATCCACAGTGTATCAGTAATGGGTTAATATTAAAGTTCCATGATAGTGTTTTTATGGAATGCAATGTTTTGAAAGTTGTTACTGAACATTATAAAAGCTTAGTAGGTTTTGTAGGTAGTAGGACTTCCTCAGAAATATCCCTTGTGTAATATTGCTTTCTCAAAAGAGTGCTAATGGGAAATATGTCTTCTGCCTATTAGTCTGGGTGTGATTGTAAACCTAAATACTCTTGATCAAAATCCTTTAAGTCGAATTAAAAGAAATTACTAGTTTCAGTTTTTAGAAGATAGATCTTAACATATTAAACTTAATATTTGAAAAGAATTTAGGTAAAAACCTGTGAATTTTTATCTTATTTTAAGTTGACAAATAATGTATGTGTTTATGGGGTACGGTGTGATGTTTTGATATAGACATACATGGTGGAATGATTAAATCAAGCTGATTAGCGTATCTATTACCTGACATTTTTTGTGGTGTGCAGTTTGTTTTGTTAGCAAACTTTTCAGTATGATTTTTTCCCCCTTTGTCCTTTTAGGGATAGGATTTAATTGCAATGTTAGAAAATTAATCTTCATAATAGGTTGTTAACCTTATGTAGTTATTACATAATATATATAAGCAGAATGATTTCGGATTATCTAAGGCTTCTTTCCTCTAAAGATTCATCACTAGTGTCTAAGACTACTGATTAAAATTATGTAGTCTGAACTTACTTGCTTCCAGATGGTCATCCCCACCCAGGGTCAAGGATTTGATTAACAGTGCATTTCATATAGCTCTTATAAGTTAAAAATTATTTTGAAAAGGTTTAATCTGGTATCTGGATTTTAGTTCAGTAGTTAACAGCTAGCTGTTAAATGTTTTGTTACATTTAACAAGTATAGAAGTATAGAAGGCAAAATTACTTAATGTCTGAAGATTTTAGTTTATGTAATATGTAGTAGGCATCATGTCTACTGTCTTTTGACAATATTTCGTCACTTAGCATGCTTAACGTAAGGCAGACAAAGAAACAAAAATAGAGAACAACTTTATACCAGCTTTTGGAATTACGTACCTTTTTGGAATTCATGGATTTTCACAGAAAGACATATGTATCATAAACCCTATCTCATCTGTTGCCCTCAGATAGGTATAAAGATGTATGTCTATTAGAAATTTAGTCTTTGTGGGAATGCTGCAGTTGGTCACCAGAATATATATGAGGGAAATTGAAGTTTTCAAATTCTTAGGGATGAAGAATTTTTAGATATCAAATTCTTAGGTGTTTTCAATTAAGGTATTTTTTGTTCTGGTTTAAAGTATCAAATGCATTAAAACTGAGTAAAAAGATACAAAATGACTTAAAACTGTGGCATTATGAAATATGGCAAAGGGGTGAAATTCAGGGTTCATTAGTGGTTTTTTTTTTTTTTTTTTTTAAATTCAATTTACACTGAAAATTCTGCAGAGCTAACAGGATTGGAGTCAGGATTTAATTCTAGTTATACTTCTGGTTTTAGTGACCTGAAAGGAGATTACCTAGTTTCTTTATATGTTAGTTTTCTCATCTGTTAAATGAAAAAAAAAGCCCCCAAAACCACTATTGTACACATCAAAGTTGTTGAGAAAAAATTGATTGTATGTAGATGTACCTTAAGAGTAAGAAATATATGAGGCTGGGGTTGTGGCTCAGCTGTAGAGTGCTTGCCTAGCACATGTGAAGCCCTGGGTTTGATCCTCAGCACTACATAAAAATAAACAAAATAAAGGTATCGTGTCCAACTACAACTAAAAAATAAATATTAAAAAAAGAGTAAGAAATATAAACACGTAATCTTTATTTGTATTCTTCAAATATACATTTGTGTCTGGAATATTATTCCCAGACACTTCCATTTGGCCTATATATTGTATGATAACTGAGGGTTGTATTCTCATCTTTTTATTAATAATAATGAAACTGTGTTTATGAATGTCTTAAATAATTTTTCATTTGTACTTATTTAGTCTTGCATTCAAGCAGAGTGCTTAATTATCTTGAATACTCATTTGAGTTTTTTTCTTCCCACTATAATTTGAGTTTGTTTTGGACCTTGGTGATGCTCCATTTCCTGCTGTTGGCCTTTGTCCTTCTAAATCTGGAATATGACTGAAATAGATAGTTTTGCAGTGAGCTCAGAGTAAACTTCCTTTTCAGAATAAAAGTTTTTCTTTATAGTCAAAATAGAATTTAGAGATATTTTATTCAGGTAAAAAGGAAAATACCTCTTCTTATACATATTTGGAAAAAATGGAATGAATGCTCTTCTAATGAGAAAATTGATAATTTATATTAGTACAGTGTTGGTTGTAATTCTACATAAAGCTCTTAGTATGATGGACCAATACATATCTACCCGTAAAATTGAAGCTTAATTGAATCTATATTAAGTCTCTGACATGTTCAAAGTATTGCAATGGCTCTTGATTTTTTATGGCTTAATGACCTTATAAGGAAGGAAATATTCTTTGACTTTAAAAAAAAAAACATGATTATTAAAAGCCTTTAGTGGATACCAATATGTGTTTGGACGTCAAAACAAGAAAGAGTATATTTTATATCAGTAGACCTGGGAATAGCCCTTAGGAAATAAATGTTGCTTTTGTGATTTGACTTGAGCATTTTACTACTACTCTAAAAATTGTTAAGATGCAAGAATTTTTTTTCTTTTCTTTTGATTATCATAATCCAAATTTCTCTGGTAGAAGGTAGAATTGGTAGCATTTAATTTGTGTACCTCTAGCATAATTTGTAAATGTAGAAGAGTCTAAATAATTTCCAAGTTTTTTTTGAAACTGATATTTGGACATTCCATTCACAAAGTTAGCTAGTACAAGACCACAAAGCTTTCAGGTAAGAATTTATGTGGGTAGAAATACTCCACATATGGGTTTGGAGTTTAAAAAGGAAGTCTGTGCTGGAAATAAAGATTTGAGAGTTGCCATATTGGCAGTTATTTGTGTGTAAGAAGAAAGTAAGGTAAAAGGAAGTCCTAGAGAACATTATCATTTAAGAGGGTAGAGAATGAGTCTAAAACTCTCATGTCTTAGGCATGTAGTAAATATCATATATATTTTTTTCTGTTTTTAAAAAAAGATGATAGAGGAAGAAGTGTTTGTAAGGAGTTTGAATGGAAAGAGAATAAAAAATGACTGGTAGCCAGGTGTGGTGGCGGACCCCCTGTAATCCTAGAAGTTTGGGAGGCTGAGGCAGGAGGATCGTAGTTCAAAGCCAGCAAAAGTGAGGTGCTATGCAACTCAATGAGACACTGTCTTTAAATAAAATACAAAACCTGAGTTCAATCTCTGGTACTCCCATCTCTCCCCGCCCAAATAAAAATGGAACAAGTATCCAATATACCACATTCTGCTTTCTTTTTTTCTTTCTTCTTCTTCTTCTTCTTTTTTTTTTTTTTTAGAGAGAGAGAGAGAGTGAGAGTGAGAGAAAAAAAATTTTTAAATATATATTTTAGTTTTCGGTGGACACAACATCTTTATTCTATTTTTATGTGGTGCTGAGGATCGAACCCAGCACCTCACGCATGCCAGGTGAGCACGCTATTACTTGATCCACATCCCCAGCCCCTGCTTTCTTTTTTTTTTTTTTTTTTTTGGTACTGGGGATTGAACTCAGGGGCACTTGACCACTGAGTCATATCCCCAGCCTTATATTTTATTTAGAGACAGGGTCCCATTGAGTTGCTTAGTGCCTTGCTTTTGCTGAGGTTAGCTTTGAAGTTGCAGTCCTCCTGCCTCAGTTTCCCGAGTCCCTGGGATTACAGGCATGTGCCATCTTGCCTAGCCCACAGTCTGCTTTCTTGATTACAATTGTTCATATCCCTGCCATATGTAAAATGAACTTTATTTTTATCTTAAGAACTTAAAAGACTCTTATTCAGTAATGCTATCAGTCTTGAAACACAGAATCTTAAGATATATATCACATCCAATTGTTATTTTCTTGATACTAAACACTTTGCATTCTGAAGATACTATTGATATCCCCTTCAAACCCAATGTATACTTGTGAAACTGAGATAGGAATGCTTCAATATAGACTCTTTAGGTGGATGCAGTGGCACATGCCTGTAATCCCAGCAGTTTATGAGGCTGAGGCAGAAGGATCGCAAGTTCAAAGCCAGCCTCAGCAACTTAGACTCTTTTTCAAAATAAAAAACAAGAAGGGCTGGGGATGTGGCTCGTGGGTAAAGTGCCCCTGGTTCAATTCCTGGTACCAAAAAACAAAACAAAAGAAAAGTTCTTTGTTAGAGTCTGTAAACAAGTCAGGATGGCGCCTGGCAAAATGCCAGAGGGAGTGGTTTGTGAAGTAACGCCAGCCAGCGAGCCATTAAGTGTGGAGATTCCTTATTGGTTGACTGATGTATCTAGTTTATGCTAATTAAGATAAGCTGTGTGGAATGTATAAATACCTCTATTGTCCTACAATAAACGGCTCCTACTCCTGCTGTATCAATCTACACAAGTTGTGTCGTCCCGTGTCCCCCCCCCCCCCCCCCCCCCGTTATTTTGCTGCAGCCGGACTGCGGCAGTTCTTCAAAAAGGAAGAGTGAAAGGCTTATAAGACATAGTTTATAACTGTTGTGAAAACTGCAAATATTGCCTGCTTCCTCTACCCTTAGTTCCATGATTTAACTCAGTTCTGTTCCTAGGAAATAACTGCCTAGGCCATTCTTCTCTATTGTTCTTGGCTCTTTTCTCTTGGAGGTTCTTTTCTTATCATTTTCCTTTTGCTATATATAAATAGGGCATAAATATGATTCTGTGTGTATAAATTTTTAAAGGTTTTTTTTATTAAAGCATTATAATTATACGATTTCAGTTCGTTTTGACATGGAATTTGATTTCAATCCCTGTCCCCATCCATTCCCCTCTCCCCTCCCCTTATTCTCCTTCCTCCGCTCTACTGATTTTCCTCTCAATCTTTTATTTTTTTTTGAATTTATTTGTTCTTTTTAATTACACATGACAGTAGAATGCATTTTGACATTAAACTACATGGAACATAACTTCCTATTCTTGTGGTTGTACTTGATGTGGAGTTACACTAGTTGTGTATTTGTATGTGAATATAGTAAAGTTACGTTTGATTCATTCTGCTGTCTTTCCTATTCCCACCTGTCCAATCCCCTGTACCTTCACTCTGCCCTTGCCATTGTGAGTCAGCATCCACCCATATGAGAGAACATTCAGTCTTGGTTTTTTGGGATTCATTTATTTCACTTAGCATGATAGCCTTAGTGCCATCCATTTACTGGCAAATGCCAGAATTTCATTCTTTGTGTTTGAGTAATATTCCATTGTGCTTATGTACTACATTTTCTTTATCCATTCATTTTTTGAAGGGTACTTAGGTTGGTTCCGTAGCTTAGCTATTGTAAATTGAGCTCCTATGAACACTGATGTGGCTGTGTCATTATAGTATGCTTATTTTAAGTCCTTTGGGTATAAACTGAGGAATGAGATAACTGGGTCAAATGATGGTTCCATTTCAAGTTTTCTGAGGAATCTCCATGCTGCTTTCCAGAGTGGTTGCACCAATTTGCAGTCCCACCAGCAATGGGACTAAGTGTACCTTTCCCCTGCATCTTCGCCAACATTTATTGTTACTTGTATTCTTTTTTTTTTTTTTAAAGAGAGAGAGAGAGAGAGAGAGAATTTTTTTTTAATATTTAGTTTTTAGTTTTCGGCGGACACAGCATCTTTGTTTGTATGTGGTGCTGAGGATCGCCGGGCTGCACGCAAGCCAGGTGAGCGCGCTACTGCTTGAGCCACATCCCCAGCCCCAACTTGTATTCTTAATAATTGCCATTCTGACTAGAGGTGAAATCTCAGTGTAGTTTTAATTTGCATTTCTGTAATGGCTAGTGATGTTGAACATTTTTTCATATATTTGCTGACTGATCATATTTCTTATTCTTTGAAGTGCCTGTTCAGTTTCTTTGCCTGTTTGTTGATGGAATTATTTATTTATTTTTTTGGTGTTAAGTTTTTGAATTCTTTATATATCCTGGAGATTAATGATCTGAGGTATGGGTGGCAAAAATTTTCTCCCATTCTGTAGGCTCTCTCTTCATTTTTTAAAAAATATTCTTTTAGTTGTGGATAGACTTTTATTTTATTTATTTATATGTGGTGCTGAGAATCGAACCCAGTGCCTCACACATGCCAGGCAAGTGCGCTACCATTGAGCCCCAGTCTCATCTCTTCATGTTCTTGATTGTTTCCTTTGCTGTGAAGAAGCTTTAGTTTGATACAATCCTATTTGTTGATTCTTGATTTTACTTCTTGCACTTTAGGAGTCTTGTTGAGGAATTTAGTTCTTAAGCCAACAGGATGGAAATTTGGGCCTACCTTTTCTTCTAGTAGGCACAGGGTCTCTGGTCTAATGCCTACATTCTTGATCCACTTTGAGTTGAGTTTTGTGCAGATTGAGAGTTAGGGGTTTAATTTCATTTTATTACATATGGATTTTCAGTTTTCCTAGTACCATTTGTCAAAGAGCCTATCTTTTCTCCAGTGTATGTTTATGGCACCTTTGTCTAGTATGAGATAACTGCATGTGGGTTTGTCACTGTGTTTTATTCTGTATCACTGGTTTTGATGTCTGTTTTGGTCTTTTATTATTTTTGGTTAGTAATTTATACATACAGGTGAAATTCCCTGTATATTTATATATGCTCATAACATGATTTCTTTAAATTCATTCTGTATTTCCTCCCCTTTCCTGTCCTTTTCCCTCTCTCTCAATCTCCTTTTTTTACTCCATGATCTTCTGTATATCTTTTTGATATCTGACCACTTCCCCACTTTTCCCTATTTTTGCTCTAGCTTCCACATATGAGAGAAAACATTCAACCTTTGATTTTTTAGTCTGGCTTATTTTTCACATGATCTCCATTTCCATCCTGAAGGGATAATTATTTAAGGTTTATGAAATATTTAAAGTAGCCAGGCTTGGTAGCATATACCTGTAATCTCAGCAACCTGGGAGGCTGAGACTGGAGAATTGCAAGTTCAAAGCCAGTCTCACCAACTTAGTGAGGCCTTCAGCAACTTAATTAGACCATGTCTTAAAATGGTTGTGGCTCGGGGCTGGGGATGTGGCTCAAGTGGTAGCGCGCTCGCCTGGCATGCGTGCGGCCCGGGTTCGATCCTCAGCACCACATACAAACAAAGATGTTGTGTCTACCAAAAACTAAAAAAAAAAAAAAAATATTAAAATTCTCTCTCTCTCTCTTTCTCTCTCTCTCTTTAAAAAAAAAAAAAAATGGTTGTGGCTCAGGGGTTAAGCACCCTGGGTTCAATCCCCAGTATCACCAGAACCAAAAACAAACAAACAAATAAAAAGTAAAATTTGAAATCATTCTTACTAGGTATTGGTATATTCTAAGCCTGCTTCTAATATTCTTTCCTTTATATATGTTAAAATTGCTTCCTGGCTTTTCCTGGATATGATATGCTTTCTTTTTGTTAACATATTTGCTTTCATCTAATTGACTATGAATTCACGTATTTCACCTGAGAATATGCTTTTCTAAATAGAATTAGTTTTCCACTTAGGTTGTAAGTCCAGATATAGGAAAACAAAGGCAAGCAGGATAGAGAAGTCATACGTCATCAGGGATGGCTCGGTGGAAGAGGTGGCATTGATCAAGGGAGGGTATTTATTTATTTATTTATGGTACCGAGAATTGAACTCAGGGGTGCTTTACCGCTGAGATACGTCCCAAGCTTTTTTTTTAATATTTATTTTTTTAGTTGTAGTTGGACACAATACCTTTTTTTCACTTATTTATTTTTATGTGGTGCTGAGGATTGAACCCACGGACTTGCATATGCTTGGCGAGCACTCTGTTGCTGAGCCACAACCTCAGCCCTCCCTATCCTGTTTTAAAGAATAATTTTGTTTTGAGTTAGGATCTAACTATGTTACTTACGGCCTCACTAAGTTATTGAGGCTGGCCTTGAACTTGAGATGCTCCTGAGCCTTGATCAAGGTTTTAAAGAATGTATAGTAGCTTAATAGTCACAAAAGACGTGACCAAAAAGTATAAAAAAAAAAAAAGTGTCTTAGTATAGATTTTTATTTCTAGTAATAAAGTATGCTATGTTTGAACTAATCTTTATTCTGAAATTACTGAGATTTCTTGATAAAATGAATTATTTTAAAGGCTGTGAAAAACTGGCAGGAGAGGAAAGCATTAGAAAGCAAAATCTTAGTGAAAGCAGGAACATCAGTAAATGGAAATTATTTTTTGCCTGTTGAATTTGAGCTTTTATTTTCCTGGCTTTAGGAGTGGCCAGATCAAAGCCAAGAAGCTACCCAGCATGAGAAATGTAGATTTTTCTTTATAATCTCAAGGCTTATTCCTTTGGTATAAAGGTGAACTACAAGTCAACCCACTTCACTCTCTTATTTCCACTTGGGAACTTCAAGGAAAACTGCCTTGAATAAGAATCAACAGGAGACAACAGAAACAGATCAGGAAAACGGGAAAGACTAAATATGTTGGTATTGGAATATATAGATTATAAAATTAGTATGAGAACTTTGATTAAAGAATTAAAATCAAACTTGAACAGATTTTTGTGTTTTATAGAAGACAACATTTATTATAAAGTATTTCATTATTTAATGGAACACTGAAAAATGCTGGTAGCCTAAATTGCAGTTTGATAGTTTTATTCATGATGTATGGATTGATAATGCATGAATACCTGTTACCTGGTTTTCACATGGATAGACCATGACACATACATTATATCGCTAAGGGGAATTGTAAAATGTATTTTAATTTTAAAGGCTAATTTTAAAAATTATTCTAATTTGTAAGGCTAATTTTTTTTTTTTTAATGTAAAGCCGGGTAATGCCTCATGCCTGTAATGCTATGACTTGGGAGGCTGAATCAGGAGGATCGCAAGTTCAAGGACCAGTCTGGGCAGCTTAGCAAGACACTGTCTCAAAATAATAAAATAAAACATGTTGGGGATGTAGCTCAGTGGTAAAGTGCCATTGGATTCAGTCCTCAGTCCAAAAAAAAAAAAAAAATAATAGTTAAAACCAAACCTTTCTCAGTAATTTTCAGTAATTGATAGAACAGAAAAAGTAAAGGTAAAGGTTTAATTATGATGTATTTATGTAGACTTAACGCCCAATATACATTCCTTTCAACACACAGATATTTACAAACAATGAGGATATAATAAACCTTAAAAGAAGTTTCAACAGATTTCAAACTACTGAAATAATAGAGTATGCTTTTTGGCCAGAATGTAGTTAAGAAATTGATAGCAAGAAGTTTAAAAAGACAAAAATCTTGGAGGTGAGAAATATACTTTAAAAATAAGCCTGACTGAAGAATAGTAGAAAATAAGATTTTTTAAATTCAATGATGAAAGTACATTTTAGAACTTGACAGAAGGGTAGCTACTGTATTAGGAATGTTTATGACTTTAAATGTTGGAAATGAAAAAAACTAGTCATTTGTGGTAGCCAGCTTCTAAAATCCCTATGTCTTGTTATTTACAGCCTTGTGTAGTATAGTTCCTTCCTGCATTGTACCCGTGTTGATCTTTGTGATCAAGAGCATTTGGCAACTTTCACTATGTTATTTCTGAAATTAGGTTATAAAAGACACTATTGTTTCCCCTCTCATTTTTTTTTTTTTTTCATTTACTCTGGGGAAATTCAGCTGCTCCGTTGTGAGTAGGCTAATGGAGAGAGACCCCTCTTATGAAGAGCTAATGCTTCTTGCCAGTGAAAACATGAAGCTTTTAAGTGATTCCTCCAATCCAGTCGAGCTTTGATATTACTACATTGTGAATTGACATAGTTATTACAAGGCATTGAAAAAAGCTGAGTCGCCCCTCAATTGAGCTGCCTTAGAATTCCTTCCCCTTAAGAAACAGTGAAATAATATATGTCTGTCATTTTAAGCTGCTAAATTTTAGGGTAATATGTTATACAGGAGTAGATAATTAGTATCTCATCCATTTAAGAAGGTAAAACAACAAAATAAACCAAAATAAACCAAAGAGTGAAGGAAATTAATATTTTTATGTGAAAATTCTCTAATTTATTGTGTGTTCACTTGTTTTAGGGAATACCTATGTATCAGAAGTGGTGAGTATTAAGGAATAGATTTAATTTGAATTACTTACCATTATATTCTGAGGATGAATAGCATAAGTACAGTCTGCATTTGGATATATTCTTAATTAAGAATCTGGAAGCGGGATTGAATGTAACTATCTTTTAGTAGCTGGGCCTTGTGGCACATACCTGTAATACCAGCTGCTCTGGAGGCTGAGGCAGGAGGATCCAAGTTTAAGGTCAATTTCTGCAACTTAGACTAAAAAAAAAAAAAAAAGTCTTCCCTCTGCAAATCTTTCTATTAGTCATGTTCATATAAAGAAATTTTTATTTTTGGAGAAATTATTCATAATGACTAAAAACTTGATGGCAGAGTCTATATTGTAGTATTGATTGTGGTAGCCAATATGTTTTGAATGCTTAAGTGCCAGGTACTGCTCAATACTTTATGTGTATTATTTTATTTAGTACTCTCAACAACTCTGTGAGGTAAGAAATATTATCTTCATTTTTAGGTGAAGAATAGTTCAAAGAAGTTAGGTAGGGAACCTTCCCATAGTCACACAAATAGTAAAGGCAAAGAGATTTAAGAGGAAAACAATAACACTTAAGTCAGCTAGAATGGGGGATCTTGAAATAGTCAAATATGTATGACATAAAACATTTCCATTTGTAGAAGTTCTAATTTTGATCCAAAATTGGTTATGAAGATAATATTAATTTACACTTATTGAGAATATACTTGTATGCTAGGCATTGTTGTAAGCCCTGTTACAGGTATCAGGTTATTTAATTTTCAAAACCAATCCTGTAAAATAGGTAATATCATTGTGTACTTTTTTGCTGTGCTGGGAATTGAACCCAGGACCTTGTGCATGCTAGGCAACTGCGCTTCTACTGGGCTACACCCCCAGCCCATTATGTTTATAGAAGAAGAAATTAATGTGAAAACATAGGGTGACTTGTTCATGAAGGTAATATCAGGGGTTAAAGTCCAGGTAAAACTGAATTGGCGCCAGCATTCCTGTACTACTTAACATATTTATGTGTTATATTCCTAAAGATTATATAGATGGGGAGAAAAAGTCCATACTGTGGTGTTTCAGTGTACCAAACTCATCTTAATCATGAAAGTAACTAAATTTGAGATTTAATTAATATGTGGAGATCTTTCTTTTTTGTGGCCTTTAGGACTTTTTTTAAGGTTATATTGAAGCTGGCTGTTTTTTGTTTGTTTGTTTTTTGAAGCTGGCTGGTTTTTTTTCTGTACCTTGAATTTACTGATTCTAAATTCCACTTTTATCATTTTTGCCTACTAAATCTCCATTTTATTTATACACAGTTCAAAGACAGTGTAGTGCAATGGAAAGAGCACTTATTGGGTTCATGTATGCTGCATTTTAATTCCAGCACTGCTAATTGTTAGCTGTATGATTTTGGCTAAGATATATATCCTTAGACTGGCCCTTTTGTAACATGTAAAATAGGGAGAATGTAAACCTTTTCTGAATAGTTTTAAGGAGTAAATAAAATGACATATTGCAAAAATGCCTGCTATACCACTTTGTACATGGCAGATGTTTTAACATTTTTAAGTGCTTTTCATCTTAGAAAATAAAACAGTACTATTTATTTCCTTATATTTTCTCAGATCCTCAGGAGAACTCTGTGCTTGTCAAATACTCAGTAGCCCTGACCTTTAGAATTTGAACCAGATACTGTAGAGTTCCTCAATAAAATATGAAGAGAATTGTGTTAATTTTTTATTGTTGTGGGACTGTTTTGTGTTTAACTTTTACCAAGAAGTAATCCTCTGCTTTTTAGGAAAGATGGGGGTCAGGAAAACTCCAGATACTTGTATTTCTGGAGTTCTTCTGGGATGGATAAGTGAATAAATTAATAGATGAACGACATTAAAGTTGGAAATGTAAAAAGCAGATAATAAGACTTTTGAAAAGGGGCTGGGGCTGTGGCTCGCAGGTAGTGCACTTGCCAGGCATGTGTGAGGAACTGGGTTTGATTCTCAACACCGCATATAAATAAATAAAGGTCTATCAACAACTAAAAAAAAACTTGAAAAAATTTGTCACAGGAGATTGTTTTTTGTCTGAAATATTTCCATCTTCTGATATCTAGGTGATGATGTAGATAGTGGTAATTTATAAGCTGATTTTGGAACAGTATATTAATAGACAAAAACAAATACACAAAAGGTCAGCAGTCCCTGCATATTCTGGGACATTCTGGGAACATTCTGGTGCTGGTTCGATCCTCAGCACCATATAAAAATAAATAAATAAAATAAAGGTATTGTGTCCAACTACAACTAAAAAAAAAATTAAAAGAAAAATTTCTGATGTGTCATATTTTTTTCCACTCAGTTTTATTGAGAGGTCACTTCAAGTCATAAAATGCATATATTTAGGACTGGGGTTGTGGCTCAGTGGTAGAGTACTTGCCTTTCATGTGTGAGGCACTGTGTTTGATCCTCAGCACCATGTAAAAATAAATAAATACAATAAAATTATTGTGTCTGTCTATAACTAAAAAATTTTTAAAAATGAATATATGTAAAGTGTCAAAGGTGATGAATTTTGATACATACAAATATTTGGGTAACCACTACTTTAATCATTTTTATTCCTGAATGGTATTCCACTCTATTAATATACCACAATTTGTCTATTAACTTGTTGATAGAATTTTTGTTCGCAGCTTTGGAATGTTAAAAATCAAGCTTGTATAAGCATTTTTGTATAGTGTTCTTGTGACTTTTTATTTTATTTATTTTTAAATGTATATATATTTTTAAGTTGTAGTCAGACACAATATCTTTATTTTATTTATTTATTTTTATGTCGTGCTAAGTATCTAACCCAGTGCCTTGCACATGCTAGGCAAGAGCTCTACAGCTGAGCCACAACCCCAGCCCATGACTTTTTACTTTTAGGGAAGAGTAATGACTGAGTAGTTGATGGACATTGTCCAACTGTTTTTCAAGTAACTAAACCATTTTATACTCCCACCAGTAATATCTGAAATTTAAAAAGTCACTCCACATCTTCACTAACATATGATATTGTCAGTCTTTTTATTTATTTATTTTTGTCACTTTTTTTTAACTTTTGCCATTTTAGTGGGTGTGTATGCAGTGATATCCCATTTGATATTTTTATAGATTTTTTTTTAATGTGGTGCTGAAGATCAAACCCTGTGTCTCACACCTGCTAAGCAAGCACTCTACCACTGAGACACAATCCCAGAGCCCCTCCCATTTGGTATTTTTTGTACCTTTATTATTTTATTTTTTATGTGGTGCTGAGGATCAAACCCAGTGTCTCACACACAACCCCAACCCTCCCGTTTGATTTTAATTTTGTTTTTCCTCTAGATAACTAATGATATTGAGCACTATTTTGTTTGCTCTTTGGCCATTTGTTTCTTCTTTTGTGAAGTGCCCATTTTAAAAATTGAGTGGTTTGTCCTTTTAAAATTTATTTTTTAGGAGATTGTCATATATTGTTTAAATTCTTTTGAGAGTATTTTGAGCAAGCATATGGCTTGTCTTTCCATTTTGTTTGTTTGTGTGGTGCCGAAGATTGAACCCAAGACCTCATGCATGTTAGACAAACCTTCTACCACTGAGGTACATCCCAAACCCAGCTTCCCATTTTATTAATGGTGTCTTCTGCTGAGTAGTAGTTTTTACTTACTTATTTATTTATTTGTTTATTTATTCATTCATTCATTTGTTTTGGTGCTGGGGGTTGAGCACACTATCTCTGAGCTACACCTCCAGCCCCTAATTTTAGTTAACACTAATTTTCTTTTTTGGTTCATGATTCTTGTGTCTTAGCTAAGAAATCTTTGTTTATCTCCAGAGGCAAAGGTATCATATTTTTTTTCTGAAAAGTTTTAATTTCAGTTTTTATGTTTAGATTAATGTTCCATTTCAAATTTTATTTTATTTACTTTTTTGTGGTACTAGGGATTGAACCCAGGAACACTTACTACTGAGCTACATTCCCATCCTATTTTATTTATTTTTATTTTTTGAATTTTTAGAATTGTTTTAAAATTTAATTTTTTTTTAACCTGACACTGGGGATGCTGTACTACTAAGCTACATCCCCAGCCCTTTTGATTTTTTATTTAGAGAATAAGGTATTTCAAAGTTCCTGAGCTGGGCTTGAACTTGATATCCTCTTGTCTCGGCTCCTAAGTAGCTGGGATTACAGAGATGTACCACCACTCCAGGTTTTCAGTTTGATTTTATTTATGCATTTTACACTTCCCTTTAATTCATTAGACAAATACTAATTGAGTGCTTTGTACCAGGCACTGTTTTAGGCATGTGGTACCCACTAGCAAGCAAAAAGATAAATATTCTCTGTGAGTATTAAACCTACATCCTAGGGGAAGTGACAAACAATAAACTAATAAATAAGAATTATAGAGTATGATAAAGGATCATGAAATTGGGAAATAATAGGGCAAGGTAAAGGACAGTGAGAATTTTTGCCACAAATAGAATGTGTCATTTAAAGAATGATTTGAAACTGGGCACAGTGGCACATACCTGTAATCCCAGCAATTTGGGAGGCTAAAGCAGAAGGATTGCAAGTTTGAGGCTAGCCTCAACCACTTAGTGAGACCCTGTCTCAAAATAAAAAGGGCTGCTGAGGATGTAGCTCAATGGTTGAGCACCCTGGGTTCGATCCCCAGTACTTCATAAAGAAAGAGTAACTTGAAGGGCCAGAAATGTAACTTAGTGGTAGACATTTTTAATACTTGAGATCTTTGACATGGGAAGCAATTTGAGGGATCATTATACTTAATATACATTTTAAAATAGCACATAGCTCTGCCTGAATACTACTTAGAGATTTCATATTATTGCTTCTTTAGATATCTACTTAATGGGTGTGAAAGCATTACGTTTCCTGAAAAGTATACCTAATATTCTGATTTTCTTATTTCAGAAAGATCCAGATTACCTGAAGATGTGGTTGGATAACTTTGTTTCTAGCTATGAACAATTCTTAGATGTTGACTTTGAAAAACTGCCTACCAGGTATGTAGAAACACTAATTTCTTATCTTTAGTTCCTGTTCTTTTTTGGTGTGTATATGTTTGGGTGTAGATGGACACAATACCTTTATTTTTATTTATTTTTGTATGGTGCTGAGGATTGAACTCAGTGCCTCACACATGCCAGGAAGTGCTCTACCACTGAGCTACAACCCCAGCCCATCATTTCTGTTTTTTTTTTTTTTTTAAATATATATATATTTTAGTTGTAGATGGACACAATACCTTTATTTTGTTTATTTATTTTTATGTGGTGCTGAGAATTGAACCCAGTGCTTCACACATGCAAGGCAAGCACTCTACCACTGAACTACAACCCCAGCCCCCATTGTTTCTGTTTTAACACAAAAATTTCACCGGTGACATATTACACTCAATTATATTAACACTCTTGATATCCTGATATCTTGCTCTCATCAGACATCCCTAATTGATCACAGCAGTCTTTCTTGATATTAGACCTGGCTTCTAAGAAGCCTCTTCTCTGCTTTGGTGAGATACTACCCACTAGGTGTCCCACAGTTCTCTTAATTTCAAACACTCTACCCAATATTAGCACCAGATCTCACAAATTAAGGGCCAAGACCTCATAAAACTGCCCTCATTTTAGATATCAGTCACTAGTCTTGGGGGACACTGGAGCTTCTGACTATAAATTCAGCATTCTTAAATTGTTTTTTTTTTTTTTTTGTAATTGTAGATGAATAGAGTGCCTTTATTTTATGCTTATTTTTATGTGGTGCTAAGGATCAAACCCAGTGCCTCACACATGCTAGGCAAGCACTCTGCCTCTGAG
Organism: Marmota flaviventris; assembly: GCF_047511675.1. Classification (NCBI taxonomy): domain Eukaryota; kingdom Metazoa; phylum Chordata; class Mammalia; order Rodentia; family Sciuridae; genus Marmota; species Marmota flaviventris. The sequence continues at coordinate 32,273,664 of NC_092508.1, read as the reverse complement.
CTATAGCCTCACTTTGTTTTAGTCTTGCATCACTGTGACCAAATTACCTGACAGGAACAACTTAGAAGAGGGAAAATGTATTTGGAACTCATAGTTTCAGAGGTCTCAGTCCATTGACAGCTGAGTCCACTGTCCTGGGCCAAAGGTGAGACAGTACATCATGGCTAAAGGCAGGGCAGCTCACTTTTTGGTGGCCAGGAGGAGTCTGTAGAATGAAATGGGAGCCAAATCTCATAATTCCGCCCTCCCTCCTTCTCTCCCTCCCTCCCTTGCTTCCTTCTTCCCTCCCTCCCTTCTCTTCTTTCTTACCCCCCTTTTCTTCTTCCCTTCCTTCCATTCCTTTCTTCCCTTCCTCCTTCCCTTCCTTCTTTCCCTTTCTTCCTTCCCTCCTTTCCTTCCTTCCTTCCCTTTCTTCCTTCTCTCCCTTCCCTCCCTTCCTTCCCTCCCTTCCTTCCTTTCCTTCCTTCCTCTCTCTATAGTGCTGGGAATAAAACCCAGAGCCTTGTGTATGCTAGTAAGTACTCTACCCCCCAGCTGTAGCCCTAGCCCTAGGGGCCAAATCATGAAATACCATGCGTGCAATACTGATGTATTTGATTTTATTGTTGTTATGAATAATAAGAATGCGATTAAAAACTTTTCTATGTGAGAATACCACAATCAACTTTGTTTTCAAAAGTCACTTTGGTGGCATATTATAGAGGTTGATTTGGTGAGGGTTGAGACTTGAAGGAAAGAGGTAATTATGATAATACAGAGAAGAAACCTTAGAGCTTGGCACCAAGACATGGAACTCAAGAAAATTAAGATTATGCAAAGAAAGGACTAATCATTTATTATTTATAAAAATTCACAATTTATTATTTATAAATTCATCCACTGCATGATTTTGTTTGCATTAGAATATTATGTGTGATAGGTTTATAAAGGCTGAAAAATATTAAATCTTGAGGTGTCTTCAAAATAAGGTTATGCAGTTTTTCTACCAATAAAAGAATATTCTTATTGTTCGTGCTTATAAGTACTTTTGTTTTTAAGGACCGGGAATATAGCTCAGTGGTAGAGCCCTTGTCTAGCGTGTGCAAGGCCCTGGGCTTAGCCCTAGAACTGAAAAAAAGAAAGTAAAAAAGAGCAGTACTTTTATTTTAATAATTTTCAGCTCACTTTAAATCATGGACATAGGTTTTTATACAGTTAGGTAGGATTTGGGCTTTTGAATATTTGGAATTTTGGAATGAGGCTTTTCAAGTTTCTAAAGTAGGCTGCTACTTATTCATAACATGTCTTTATTTATTTATTTATTTGCTTATTTATTGGCAGATCATTTCCAAAAGCATGATGTATACTTATATTGCCATTGTGTTTAATTAAAGATATGGAATGCTAAGAGCATTGCTCTATTTATAATGTGATTGGTTTATTTGAAATTGTGTCTTATATTTGTGTGAAAAAGCTGAATGATGAATTTAGAGGCTTTTTAAAAAAAGTTTTTTTTTTTTATAGTTATAGATGGACAGCATGCCTTTATTTGTCTAGTTTTTTATGCGGTGCTAAGGATCGAACCTTGTACATGCTAGGCAAGTGCTCTGTCACTGAGCTATATCTCCAGCCCAAATTTAGAGTTTATTGATACAAAACATTCAAAATTTCAAGTGTAGACTATGTAAGACATTGAATAAAATAAAGTCATCTTAAAGGTAGGAAACTCATTTAATAAAATAAAATAAATTAATAAAATAAAATAGAATAAAACTCATTTAAAGGAAACTGACTATAGAATTTTTGAGTTAGAAAATTTATAATGTAACGTAGGGAATGCCTTTACCATTATTACATAAAGCTTTGAAAAAACTTTAAGGCAGTCTTTTTTTTTTTTTTTTTTTGGTACCAGGGATTGAACTCAGGGGCACTTGATCACTGAGCCACATCCCCAGCCCTATGACAGGGTCTCACTGAGTTGCTTAGCACCTCACAAAATTGCTGAGGCTGGCTTTGAACTCATGATCCTCCTGCCTTCACCTCCCAAGCCGCTGGGATTACAGGCATGCGCCACTGCGCCTGGCAAGGCAGTCTTCTTGATGTTAGACAGAATCATTTGCAACTGTTTATAGTAGGTATTCAGTAGCCACACACAGAGAACAAATTTTCAGAGCATAGAATTTCTAAAGGTAGGAAAATGCTTCCAGGTTCTTAAATGCTCATCATATTAGGAGTGCAAACAAAAATTTCAACTTTGTAAGTCATGTTCTAATCCAGTACTAATTTTATAATTAAAGCTAATTTTAAAAAAATCCATATATTTCTCTTTCCTGTAAGTTAATTATTGTGTGTCTGTGTGTGTGTTTTGCTAGGGGTTGAGCCCAAAGCCTTATGCATGCTAGGCAAGTAATTTACCACTGATCCACACCTCCAGCCCTAATTATTCTATTTTATGTGTGCATGGTATGGGGGCCTGTGCATATGGCAAGTGCTCTAACATTACTGAGCTACATCTCCAGCCCTCAAAGCCGATTATTCTTGACTGTCTAGTTATTTATTTAAAGAATATGCAGATAAAGACTGGGGTGACCTAGGACAAGGAAATACTTTTTAATGCTATTATGGAATATTAGAAAAAAATCTAATGTTTTCTTTGTTGTTGACATGTTTTTAGAAAAAGGAGACAAATGATTTAAGTAGTATTTAAAATTGCATTTAAATATTTGTTTATTATTTTGAAGTTACTGTTTTTACTAAGTACCTCCTTTTAACTCTTCAGCATATGAGAGTGAAAGAATCCAAAGCTACAAGTGAGGTAGTTTCTAAACTAAAATGAAATGTGATATTTTTATAACATGTTTATAGAATTTGGGCATCTTTGTAATGAGCTTTGTGGTTTTACTTTCTGTATAATTTAGTTAAAATTAGTTGTTCATTTTATAAAATCACTTTGTTAATTTATGTTGTGGGGTGATTCAGAAAGATGATATTATATATCTATTTATATGTTATATAAATCATAAATGTGTAAATTATGTATTATATTGTATTTATTTATGTATTTGTGTGACTCCTGGTGGTGATGTCCTTCAGATTTTTCCGTCAACAGTAGATCAAATAGCCTTTTACTCAGTGTAAATTACTAGTAATACTTCATATTAAACATTATCTATAAAAAAAAACTGTTACAAATTACAATTGTCATTTAATCAGTTCTTTTTTTTTTCTAAATTTTTATTTTTTTTTATTGTTGGTTGTTCAAAACATTACATAGTTCTTGATATATCATCTTTCACACTTTGCTTCAAGTGGGTTATGAACTCCCATTTTTAGCCCATATACAGATTGCAGAATCACATCAATTACACATCCATTGATTTACATATTGCCATACTAGTGACTGTCGTGTTCTGCTACCTTTCCTATCCTCTGCTATCCCCCCTCCCTTAATCATAGTTCTTTACTTTATTGAGTAATAAATAATTTCTCCACCTCTATTCTTCTTAATAGAGGTGGAGAAATTAGTATACAGTAGCTTATGAAAAGATTCTTAGGCTTTAGTGATAGTATGTTTAAAATATATTAGATTTTAATAATTCTTAACATATTTCACAGCAAAAATGCATATTGACTTTCTGGTTTCAGAATTCAGTAAAATAGGGCAAGAAGATATTAAAATTTTATAATTCGGGAAATTCAGAGATCATATGACCAACTCCACGTTACAGAGGTGGAATTTAGTGTCCAGGCCTTTAGACTTTGAATCTAGGTATATGTTTTTATTGTGAGACACACACCAGAGAAGCCACTCACATCTTGTGTTAAATTTTGCCTTTAAAGAATTACATAGACTTCTTACACAGAAGTAATTTGTAACAGAATATTTTTATATGACATTAAAAAATGAAGCTTATGCTTGTGATGTTCATTTATCTTTTTAAAATATTTTCTCTGATCACATGGCTTGATGAGTCTATAATAATGTCATTAGTGTTCAGTAAAACAGATGACAAATATTAAATGAATAAGTACTTCATTTTTGTTCACTGGTTATTGTTTCTTTTAGAAATAGTATACATACAAACTGGGCATGGTGGTACCAGCCTATACTCCCAGTGACTCAGGAGGCTGAGAGAGGAGGTGATCACAAGTTTGAGGTCAGCCTCGACAACTAAGCCAGACCCTGTCTCAAAATTTAAAAAAAATAGAAAGGAGGGCTGGGGATGTGGCTCAGCAGTTAAGCATTCCTAGGTTCAATCCCTGGTAGCAAAAATAATAAAGTAAAATAAAATAAAATTTAAAAATAAATGAATGAATGAATGAAAAAGAAAGAAAAGAACCAGGGATGTAGCTCAGTGGTAAAGCACCCCTAGATTCAATCTCCAGTGCCCCCCAAAATAACACTGACAAGAAACCCCAAAATAAATAGTATACATATGCATAATATTTCTAAGTAGAAAGCTGATTAATTTATATTCTAAATATTTTCTTTAAAATAAGAACGATTGAAAATAGAGTCTATCTCCCCTGAAATAAGACTAATCATTCTACTCTAATAATCTTGTAGTTGTGAGTCATTTGGTTGTTCTTTAGGACAAGAAAGCATATAGTATCTGGAAAGGATTTAAAAAATTCTTTAGGATGAATGAAAATGGAGTTCATTTCAGTGCTAGAATTTTCTTCCTTTCTTTCAACCCTCCTTTTGTTTTGTACCCCTTATATTGTAGGGTAGATGATGTGCCTCCAGGAATATCTCTGCTTCCTGACAATATTCTGCAGGTTCTGAGGATCCAGCTGCTACAATGTGTTCAGAAAATGGCAGATGGGTTAGAGGAGCAACAACAAGCCTTATCACTTTTACTTGTCAAATTCTTTATTATTCTTTGCAGGTATGTGGTACAAAAACAAAAAACACCAATGATCTGTTTTAAAGTAATTATTACCAAAATAATAATGTATTTATTACTAATAATATTTATTGTTTGTTTGGATCTTTAAAGAGACACTCAGGAATTTCAAAGGTTTGCTTTAGAGTAAAGACAATGACAGGAGTTTTTAGTTCAGAAAGAAATGATAACACCAGTATTTTCTTTGTGACTCAGCTGTTAATGAAACACACTTTTTTTTTGTTTCCCCACCGGTGCTGGGGATTGAATCCAGGGCCTCATGCATGCTAGGCAAGTGCTCTGTCACTGAACCACACCCTGAGCCAATGTATACACATTTTTATTACTATGCATTGTATTTGTGAAAATATCTCTTTTTTTTTTTAACAAAGTACTTTTTTAAAAAAAATATTTTTTAGTTATAGATGGATGCAATATCTTTATTTTGCTTATTCATCTTTAATGTGATGCTGAGGATCGAACCCAGTGCCTCACATGTGTGAGGCAAGTGTTCTGCCACTGAGCCACAACCCCAGCCCCACAAAGTACTTTTTTAAAATATGTATTTTTTGAGTTGTAGGTGGACGCAATACCTTTATTTTATTTTTATGTGGTGCTGAGAATTGAACACAGTGCCTCACACGTGCCATGTGAGTGCTCTACCACTGAGCCCCAGCCCCAGCCTGTGAAAATATCCTTTAACTTCCATTTTATCAGTTTATCAGCAAAGTACAATTATCCTACAGGTTATCCTATTTTCCAGATTTATAGATTAGGTTTGTGGTACTTAAATTTTGGTGTACTGTAAGTATCAACTGGAAAGCTTAGTAGAAATGAAGCTTGAATGTTGCTTATGAAATTTCTGGTTCAAAAGGGCTTAAACATCCGGGTTTTTCAAAAATTCCACACTAATCTGCACATAAGAATTATAAAGCTGTTAAGTTAGGAGCATAATGTGCCATTTGAAATCTGCCCTTTTTTTGTTATCCATGTTCTATAATTTCTTCCATTTTTTATGTGTGTGTGCATATATAAATTTTTTTTGGCGGGTGCTGGGAATTGAACTCAGAGGCACCTGAGTATATCCCCAGACCTATTTTATATTTTATTTAGAGACAGGGTCTCACTGAGTTGTTTAGCACCTTGCTGAGGCAGCCTTTGAACTTAATGATCCTCCTGCCTCAGCTTCCTGAGTCACTGGGATTACAGGTGTATGCCACCGTCCCTGGCTGTTTTATATTTTATAGTTAATAGATGAATATGGTCTTTTTTTTTCTTTCTTTCTTTTTTTTTTTTTTTTAGAGAGAGAGAGAGAGAATTTTAATATTTATTTATTTTTTAGTTTTCGGCAGACACAACATCTTTGTTTGTATGTGGTGCTAAGGATCGAACCCGGGCCGCATGCATGCTAGGCGAGCCCGCTACCGTTTGAGCCACATCCCCAGCCCAATGAATATGGTCTTAATATTTAACTTTTTAGTCATCTTTGACTTAGTTGCTTATTGCCTTTCATTGCAAAAATTATAAAATGATTGAGCAATAATTGCTAAAACAGTTCACCCCTAAATTAGGTTCACTAAGAACCTTAGGCATACTTCTATTTTCCTTTTTTTGATACCAGGGATTGAACCCAGGGGCACTTAACCATTGAGGTGCATCCCAGACTTTCATATTATTTATTTATTAATTTTTTAGTACCAGGTATCGATCCCAGGGGTGTTCAACGACTGAGTCACCTCCCCAGCATCCCACCTTTTTTTTTTTTAGAGAGAGAGAATGAGAGAATTTTAATATTTATTTATATTTTTTAGTTTTCGGCGGACACAACATCTTTGTTTGTATGTGGTGCTGAGGATTGAACCCTGGCCGCACGCATGCCAGGCGAGCGCGCTACCGCTTGAGCCACTTCCCCAGCCCTTCTTTTTTATTTTATATCTCGAGAAGAGGTCTTGCCAAGTTACTTAGAGCCTCACTAAATTGCTGAGGCTGCCTTTGAACTTGCCATCCTCCTGCCTCAGCCTTCTGAGCAGCTAGGATTACAGATATGCACCACCGTGTCTGTCTTGTATTTTTTGAGATAGGATTTGGCCATGAACTGAGGATGGTCTTTGTTTGTTATAATTAGTTACACATGATAGTAGAATGTATTTTGACATATTATACAAACATGGGGTATAACTTCTCATTCTTCTGGTTGTACATGATATAGAATTACATTGGTCATGTAATAATATATGCACATAGTATATTAATGTCCAGTTCATTCTGTTGTCTTTTCTATTCCCATTCCCCCTCTCTCCCCTTCATTCCCCTTTGTTTAATCTAAAGTACTTCTATTCTGATGTTGGTCCTGAACTTGGAATCCTCCTGTCTCAGCCTCTTGAGCCACTGGGATTACAGGTGTGCGCCACTGTGCCCAGCCACTAATTCAGCTTTAACTGTGTGTAAAATGTTATATTCACTTTTTTTAATATTTATTTTTTAGTTGTAGTTGGACACAATACCTTTGTTTTATTTATTTATTTTTATGTGGTGCTGAGCATTGAACCCAGGGCCTCGCATGTGCTAGGCAAGCGCTCAGCAAACGCTCTACTGCAGAGCCATGACCCCAGCCCATATTAACTTTTTTAAAAAAATTACTTTTTATTTGTTTAAATTAGTTATATATGATGGTAGAATGCGCTTATATACTTTGATATATCATACATAGATGGTGTATAATTTCTCGTTTTTCTGAGTATACATATTGAAGGATATCATATTGGTCATACTCACATATATACATAAAGTAATAATGTCTGTTTCATTCTACCATCTTTCTTATCCCCACATCCCATATTCACTTTTTAATATAAGCTTTATTAGGAGATAATTAACATACCATACAAGTCATCCACTTAAATGTATTTGGTGGTTTTTGCCAGGTGTGGTGGCACACATGTCTAAACTTAGCTACTTGGGAGGCTGAGGGAGGAAGAATGCAAGTTTGAGGCAATTTAACAAGACCCTGTCTCAACAAGGACTGGGGATATAGCTTACTGCTTGAATAGCATGTCTGAGGTCCTGGTTACTGAAAGAAAATAATAAAGTATTATTCATTGGTTTTAAACATATTTAGAACATATTTATGAGCTTATAAGGAAACTCTCAGTACTCATTGGTATCACTCCCCATTCATTGTGTCTCCATCCTTTGGTAACCACTTATCTACTTCTGTTTCATCAAAATGAATTTTTCAAAGAAATGAAATTATATATTATGTGGTCCTTTGTGACTTACCATAATATTTTCAAGGTTCATCCATTTTGTAGAATACATTGATACTTCATTTCTTCTTGTGGCTATATAATAATCCATCATGGATATATCATTTTATCCATTTATCTTTTTCATTACAGGTTTATTAGTTGGCATGAAGTGGTATCTCATTATGATTTGACTTGCATGTGATTTTTCAAGGCCCATGATGTTGAACATTTTTTCATGTGCTTATTGGTTATAAGTATTGGAAATATAATGTGAGTTACATGTAAACTTTAAAATTTTCTAGTATCATTAACAAGAGGAGAAACAGCCAAGATGACATGCTGGTCTGACTTTTTGCATTAAGAAACCTGTTAGTTTAATTAATTTTTTCTGTTCCCTTAGCATTTACTGGATTTTTTTGGGGGGAGGGGGGATGGCATTGGGGATTTAACCCAGTGGCCGTTTCCACTGAGCTACATCTCCAGTCCTTTTTATTTTTTATTTTGAGACAGGATCTCACTAAGTTGCTTAGGGCCTCACTAAGTTGCTAAGGCTGGTGTTGTACTTGTGATCTTCCTGTCTCAGCCTCCAGAGCCACTGGGATTGCAGGTTTGCACCACTGAGCCTAGGACATTTACTGGACTTTATTTTTATTTATTTCTTTATTTTATATAGTTTTTAGTTGTTGATAGAACTTTATTTCTTTATATGTGGTGCTGAGAATAGAAGCCATTGCCTCACACGTGCTAGATAAGTGCTCTACCACTGAGCTACAACCCCAGCCCTGGATTTTAAAATGTATTTTATGAAGTCCCAGTGGTACAGAAAACGAATGAACTTTACTCTGAAAATTATGCAAAAAAACTTCAGATGTAGTAAATATTAGCATATGTCATACTTCAGTCTTATAAAAATGGAATAAAATCAGGGCCATATTTTAATTAAATATCAATCACTTACTGACCTGCTTTAAACAGGATGTGAAATTATAGTCTCTTAGAGTATGTAAATATGCCAGTAATCCTTCTATTGAGGAATTTTAATGTAGTTGAGGAAATACAAGAATGAAAAGGGAATTGTAATTAAAAAAGCAAAGTGAAACCTATAAAGCAACATGTGGTATAATGGTGACACTATATATACAAAATCTAAACTAATAATCTGTGTAGGGAAAATACAACCTTTAAATAAATAATCTAGATTGAAATAATTGCTTATGTTCAGATTATAAGAATATTGGTCAGCCAGGCATTATGGTGCATGCATGTAATCCCAGCAGCTCAGGAGGCTGAGGCAGGAGGATCCTGAGTTCAAAGCCAGCCTCATAAAGTTAGTGAGGACCTAAGCAACTCAGTGAGGCCTTGTCTCTAAATGAAAAAAAAAAATATAAAAAAGTTTCAGCACCCCTGGGTTCAATTCCCAGTACTAAAAAGAGAAAAAAAAAGAATATTGGTGATTTTTTTTTTTTTCCTTCTGGTTCTAATTTGTGGTTTTGTTTAATTTTCCTATAAGTAGATACAAGTCTACTTGTCTGAGAAATTGTGGTCTTATATAATATTTGCTATCTTAAACATTTTCTGTTGATAGTAATTAATGGTGCTTGAGGTGTATTTTACATTTGTGGGAAAAGAGTTATATAACTATGTTGATTTTATGTTTTAATAAGTATCAGTTGTAGTTTGTTACCCATATCTGTCCTCAAAATTCAAGCTTAGTACACATTTTGTTCACCTTTCAAGTGTAATAATAATATGATTTTTTTTGTCATAGAAATCTATCAAATGTGGAAGAAATTGGAACATGCTCTTATATTAATCATGTTATCACCATGACAACACTCTATATTCAGCAAGTAGGTGTGAACTAATATGTTATTCTTTTTTGGTACTTATTGAGACTTTTTTTAAAAAATTATAATTAATGTAATTAAATGTTTTCATAGGATGTAATAGTTGAGAAGAGAATTTAAATTATCATTGGGTAGTAAATATTTCAGAAATCTTATACATACTAGTTTAAATGTATACAAGTAGCTGTTATGTTATTTTAACTTAACAAATTAAAGTGTTTTGTAAATGGCTTTTTAAAATGACCCAGTTTGTGAATTTGATGTATTTATGTATTTAGCTACTAAATATCTTATTGAAAACATCATTTTTCTCAAAAGAGGATTGGCTATTTTAAACATATACTAGGAAAAATTTAAATTATGAGAGGGTATATGTAGTCTATATGATTAAATGACCCCTTTTGCCTCAAAAGGAAGTTATTTGAATAAAAATGATTTATTGTTAGATGGTGAATGAAACATGTCTAATTTTATGTTTAACTTTATTCTCAGTTAAAAAGCAAAAAAAAAGAGAAGGAAATGGCCGATCAGACATCAATTGAAGAATTTGTGATCCATGCATTGGCATTTTGTGAAAGTTTATATGATCCATATAGAAATTGGAGACAAAGAATTTCAGGGTATGTCTTATAAATCACATTATTTAGAACGTGAATGTAAGAATATATGTGATTTTTCAAAGTGAAAGCAATTGTAAAGGTATGGATAATACCCACAGATTTAACTCTGAGAGAAATATGTTAGAGGTAATGAATTAGTGATAAATGATACTTCCAGATAATTAAATGTACTCTGAAGTTGTATTTTATAATGCTATTGAGTACTGCTAATTTGATAAGAAATGTTAAAAGCATATTGATATAAATGGAGTACTACAGTTTTTAAAGAAAATTTCCATTTACAGAACATTTTACTACTAGGAGTATATATTGTTCAGCGGTATATATGGAAGGCTTTACGTTTGATTTACAGCACCCCCAAATACACATATTTCAAATTTTCAAATACCTTGTAGCAATGTTTTCTTTTTCTTTTTCTTTCCATGGTGCTAGGGATTGAACCCAGGGCCTCCTACATGTTAGGCAAATGTTCTGCTGGTGAGCTACATCAGCTATTTAATTGTGAGCATGTATCAGTCAAGGTCCAGTCAAGGCAAACTAAAACCATACTAGATATTAAAAGACAATGTAATACTAGGAAATTATTAAACAGATATTAGAGAACTGAAAAAGCAAAGGTGGGACATATAGTACAGAGATAGTGACTTCATGAAAGTTACCTTCCTTGAGGCTTTGGGAACAAGGGGAAAAAATTGCAAGTATCAGAATCAAGATGTTCGGAGAATAGGCCCTCTAACCCTCTAGAAACTCTGAAGAAGGAGCATTGCTCAGCTGGTACTGGTATTGCTGACTAGCTGGGAACAGACTGGTTCTGGGACTGCCAAAACTGAATTAAGGACAGAAATCAATTGCCATTTCTTTAATTAAGAATTGTTGTAGGGGCAATGTCAATGGTAAGTATAGAAAAGAATAAGAATAGGGAAGCAGTGCCTGCTTGACTTTTTCTTCTGGCTTTCATCTGGTACCCACTATTGGGCATCCCCAAAGGAAGTCAGCTGGAAAACAAAGAAATAATTTTCATTGTCAGCTCCAGCATCAGAAAGCAGAGAAGAGGTAGGATTGTGTGTTTGTAGCATAGTGGCTGTTAAACTATGATGCGAAGAAAAGACCACTGACTCCAATTTTGAATCAAATTAAAGCAAGCTTGTATTTGTGTACACTGGAGCTGGCCAGGACTGTCTCTCCCGAAAACCCCAGGCTAGAGATCATTCCCCCAGCTTTCCAGGAACACGATTTTATAGCAAAGTTGCAAAGGGGGGTGTCTTGAGAACTTACAGAGAACAGGATTTTGACAAGCATAATACAAAGGCAGATAGCAGGTTAATGATCTACATGGCATGACATTTCAAGGTAGGGAGTAAATTCAGATCCCAACATCAGAATTTATGAGGCACCATTGAGGTTTCAGAGAGGGTTGTTACCTGGTCGGGGGAGTCAGGATTTATGAGGCACCACTGAGATTTTAGAGAGTGTTGTTATCTGGTCAGGGAAAGCAAGGCTTGGGTGAGTTCAAGGTACGGGCAGGAATTACAAACAAATTTAGAAATTACAGTAATTTATAATAAAACAGAGATTAACTTTTCATGACTTTGTGACAAGATGGCTCCCAATCTTAAAATGGAATTAGGTTGAGTTCATCAGTGATAGTAGCTTATTATCAATTCAGAGCTCAAAGAAGTTTTTAAACTCACATGTTGTTCTTATCTGTGGGCATAGAATAGGAAGAATTGTATCATCACCCTCAGTGAGACCTCTTTTCAAGTTTTCTAAAATCTGCTTAAGATATTTCCATTTTCACTGTCAATTTAACCTGACCCCATTTAGAAATAATTCCTACTTCCTGCAACATGATCACAATTTTGTTTCAAAAATTCAGATTTTCACTGAATTTCAGTGTTTTTTTATAGGCATTGTATACCCTCACTTTGAATAGATGAAGAATGGATAACTGAGAGAACATCTGTATAAGCTATGTGGAAATATACTTTGTATGTGCTATATAGTAATAAGATTTTATTTTCTTCAAATGGGGTCTTGCTGTGTTGCCCATGCTGGCCTCAAACTCAAGATCCTTCTGTCTTAACCTCCTGAATAACTGGGATTATAAGCATGATATAATTTATTGAAATAAGAATACATCCTAGTGAGGGGATGAGGAAATGTTGGTTAAAGGACATAAATTTTCATTTAGACAGGAAGAATATGTTTAAGAGATAAGTTTTACAACATAGTGACTCTAGTTAATAACAATGTATTTTAGGGGCTGAGGCTGTAGCTCAGTGGTAGAGCTCTTGTTTAGCATGTGCAAGGCACTGGGTGCTATCCTCAGCACTACATAAAAACCAATAAGTAAAGGCATTGTGTCCATCTCCAACTAAAAAGAAAAGAAAAGGAAAAAACCCAACCAAAAATACCCCAAATTTTAATACTTGAAAATGGCTAAGACAATAGTATGTTAAGCCAGGCATCCAGGCATGGTGGTGCATACCTGTAACTACAGTGATTTGGGAGGCTGAGGCAGGAGGATCATAAATTGAAGGCCAGCCTTAGCAATTTTTTGAGCAACTTAGTGACTCCCTATCTCAAAATAAAATGTAAAAAAAGATCTGGGGATATAGCATATTGGAAAAGTGTCCCTGGGTTTAATTACTATTACCAAATAAAAAGAGTAGTATGTGGGATATTACATATGTTAATTAGCTAGATTTGGCAATTCTGTAGTATATACATATTTCAGAATATCATGTTGTATACAATAAATAAATATGCATTTTTTGTCAATTTATTTTTAAAAAAGAAGATATCCTTTAGTTAAGGCAAGAAGAGAAATAATAGGAACATGTGCTTCAATTATGAAAATACAAGAATCCTCTCTGAGTGTTTCTACGTTTACTATACACCTTGAGAGAATTTGTCTATATGATTTTGGTTCTCCAGAAAAATAGAACCAATAGAATGTGTAGGATTTGTGTGTGTGTGTGTGGGAAGGGGCACTGAAGTTTTATAAGGAACTGGTCGTGTAATTACAGAATCTGGTAAGTCCAAATCTTCAGTGTAGCTTGGCAGGTGTGAGACCTGTTTTGGTCAGCTTTGTCACTGCTGATTAAAATACTGACAAGAGCAATTTTTGAGAGGAAAAGTTTATTTGGGGGCTCATGGTTTCAGTCATTTTTTTTTCTTTAGTTGTAGATGGACACAATACCTTTATTTTATTTATTTAGTTTTTATGTGGTGCTGAGGATTAAATCCAGTGTGTCACACGTGCTGGGAAAGTGCTCTACCACTGAGCCATAACTCCAGCCTGGTTTCAATTATAATTTATAGACAGCAGGCTCCATTCTTTGGGGCTCAACAAGAGGCAGGACATCATGTTGGAAGAGTCTGGTGGAAGGCAGCAGCTCACTTGTTGATCAGGCAGCAGAGAGAGAGAGAGAGACTCTACTTACCAGATACAAAATATATACCCCAAAGGTACACCTGCAATGACCCACTTCCTCCAGCCACACCCTCCCCACCTTCAGTCACTGCTCAGTTAATCCCATCAGGGGGTTAATTCAGTGATTGGTTAAGGCTCCCATAACCCAATCATTTCTCTTCTAAACCTTCTTGCATTGTCTCTCACACATGAGCTTTTGGGGAACACCTCACATCCAAACCATAACAAGACCCAAGAGAACCAGTGGTGGTAGGGTGGCAGGTGGACACGCAGAAGAGCTAAAGATGAAGATTAAGTGTCATGGGAGACTTGGTCTGTTAGAGAATTCCTTGTTGCTCAGGGAAGCCAGTCTTTATTCTATTCAGGCTTTCAACATTATGGAAGACAATATGCTTTACCCAGAGCCCACCAATTTACCAGTTATTCTTATCCCAAGACACCTGCCAAGTTAATAAAGTTAGCCATCACATAGTCCTTACACTTCTTGACTGTTTATTAATGGGAAGGTACTAATAACCTTCTGAACACTTTCTTTTCTCTTGAATTGTGTGCTTTTTTTCCAGAGAGAAGGTCTTTGAATTTCTTTTGTAAAGATTTTGTGTAACTCAGAATATACTAGATTATGATACTTTAATAAACAAGGGGCACAGAATAATGAAGGTTTATTTATGTTTCATGCTATCTGTCTAGTACTGTGGGTATTCAGGAGCTTCTGCTTACCCTCGTCACTCAAGGTCCCAACCTGACAGAACAGCCGGCTTGTTAGGCTTTGCTATTTTCTACATGAGAGAGACAAGAAAGTGGCACAAGATCTCACATTGATAACTGAATGTTCTTTTTTGGTCATGTCATGTGACACAAAACATTTTCATTCTGAACTCATAAGTCAGAACTAATGACATGTCCCTAACCACCACAAAGGGGCAAAAAGTTCAGTTCTATGATATGACTAGAAGTGCTGTAAAAATGGAAGTAGTTGCATATAACATCATTACTACCTTTTGCCTCTCCCTGTACGTTGCTTATGTTTCTCTAAAGATGCAAAGAGGTAAATAGCAGTGCTTTGTTTGTAGCCTTGATACTCATTTTGGACTTTGGTTCCCAAAGAATGGGAACCTCTATTTTGACATGCATGCCAGAGATTTCTCAAAGGAAAACGTATCTCTTCCTCCTACTCTTTGTCATGTCTCCATTTTCCACCTTATGCTTATCACCAATGGCGGATCTAAGAGAACATGTTAAGTTTTGAAACAATGACAGAATTTCTTTTTATAGACAGTAAGGCAGGTACAGAAAGGAACATAAAATCAGTCTGAAAATGATAGAGGAGAGTCTTTTAAAGAAATCCTTAAAATAAGAGCAAAATGAATTCAAAATATGGGAAAGAAAAGATTTATAAAAAGATAGACCTGATAAATTTAAGGAGAGTAAAATTGGTAATTGAAAACAATTGTAGTTTTTGACAGCTACAAACAAGAAGAAAATTTTTAAATAGTATAACATATAGAAAAAGAATTCTACATATTTAAGATGGCAACTGAAAGAGGAATGGAATAGAAGATGAATAGTGGCATTTAATGAGTGCATGCAATATATTTGCCAGGAATTATGCTTGAAGCTGTATATTATCTTTAATATTGCATAGCAGTCTTGCCAGTGATATAAGAACAACTTCAAAGGTAAATGGTAAAGCAAGGAATTCAGACTTGAGTTTCTTTGACTTTGACCGGGAGATTCAAATCATCGACTTAGGAGAAATTGCTCATGGAAAAACCATACACAAGATCTGTAGCAATAACTTACATTTTATTTATATTACTTTTGATTCTGAAGTTAAATGAAAATTTGGAATGTATATATTTTTATGCATTTGTGAGCTTATTGTTTACCCCAAAAACCGGATAGAACATATTTAATTAAAATCAGCATAATTCCAATCATGGTCATTTAAAATTTTATGAACTTTCTTGTTTGATGAAACAAATGGATGCTCTTCATACCACATGTAATTTAGGTTATTTTTTAAATTATTTTTTTAGTTATGGATGGACACAATACCTTTATTTTGTTTATTTTTATTTGGAGCTGGGAGCGAAGCCAGTGTCTCCCACTTGGCTAGCACTCTACTGCTGAGCCATAGCTTTAGCACCCCTGTAATCCAGTTTTATTGGTCTGTTAGTTCAGGTTTTTTTTTTTTTTTGTTTGTTTGTTTGCAGAATCCCACAGAATAATTTCCTCAAGTGGAAATAAAATAAGTCTATTGGAAAGAAATCTTCTCTCAAAGTGACTTGTTCATTCATTCTGACATGTATTTATTAAGTTCTTACTCTGTTCTCAGCGCAAGTTTAGTAGGACTCATTGCCTTCCTATAGAAAAATAACATGTATCCCCTGGGGTTCCTATTTGCCAAAGCTGGGGCAATATTTGCACAAAATAATTACAGAATTGAATTACTGTAGTAATTCTTGAATTCAAGAGTTCATATCAGTGGTAGCTAAGGAAGATGTGAAAGCTATTGTATATAGTATAATACCTATTGCCAATTAGTAAATGTGCAGAGGATGCTGGAGTTGTAAAAATTTATCATTTTGATTTGCACATTATAGTAAAGAATGGATAAGGCAATCTTGCCTTATTAATTATTAATGGAGAATAAATACAGGGGAAAGTTTTGATTAGAGTATGAGGTACCTATGTGAGGTAACCAGCACCCCAGCAGAACAGATTCCTGCTAGGAGGTGTGAGCCTCCTGGGGGCGGGGGAGTCAGAAATAATCAGTAAGAAATGAAGACAAAGCCGGAGATTAGATTTAAAAGGGGAGCACCTGATGGGTGTCACAGCCCTGATAGGAACTGGAACTGGACTACTGAAAAAGCCCCAATTCTTATTTAAGGGCAAGTACATCAAAGGCAGGGATAAGGTTTCAGGGTGGGAGGGATCTTGTTTCTTGGTGTATCTGGGATCTTGCAATAAACAGGTTGTTTGGTGCTCCATAGGTTACGCCCATATCCTGAGGGTTGTGTTTGATCCTAAGGCTGTGACCTGAGGCAGGGCACCAACTTGATCTGGGGTTTCAAACTGGGGAATTTCACCCAGGATTTCCCAGAAAAGCAGCTTCCCTGCTTTGTGTTTGCTCAAAACAAACTCATAATTCATATATGGGTTCCAACAGAGCATGATATTTGCATGATTTAAAAATATCTTCCCACAGATTATTGCATATAAATAATTTAGTAATAATTTTGGACAGTACTGGACCAAATAATCCAGTTGAGTGGGTGACTAAAAAACATTATTAGTAAGAAGCAGATAAACATAGTATGCCTCTATATGTGGTATCCTAAGAAAGACACGTGATTACTTTTGTGATATTCTGTCTAAACATAATCTGAAATCATTTGTGAGGAAACACCAAGCAAATCCTAAAGATTTGTATTCCAATTCTAATTTTTTAAAAAAGGGATGAGGATAGCAGCAGTGTACAAAAAGAGATTGTAGTAGTATTTCAGATTAAAGGAGGCTAAAGAGACACTAAGTGCGATACCTGACCCTGGAAAGAAAGCTGTCCTGGAAGGAGGGTAATATTACAGAGGATGTTCTTAAGTGATTTGACAAAACTGGAATGTGGAGGTAGATTAAAGTATTTTATCAGTGTTAATTTTTTTGCTATTCTGTGGTGTTATATAAAACCCTATTCTTTTTTAATATTTATTTTTTAGTTTTAAGTAGACACGATATCTTTATTTTCCATTTGTGTGGTGCTGAGGATCCAACTCAGTGCCTCAAGCATGCTAGGCGAATGCTCTACCACTAAGCCACAACCCCAGCCCCTAAAACCCTATTCTTAGTAAATATTCATTATAGTATGAAGAGGTGACTATTGACATATGTGAATTTTTTTTAAACATTCGGAAAAATATTAAGTGTAAATATGTGTTTATATTAATTCATGTATATATGAGGAGAAAGTATGCAAATGATGAAGATTTAGGATAAAATGTTAACAATGAATTTAGGTAAACTGTATTTGCTATTCTTTATATTATTCTTATTGTTGCTGCTTTTGTAGGAGCTTGGACATATGTCCAAATAAAAAGTTAAAAAGAGAAATGATTGTGTCCTATACATGGTGAGAGAGCAAAAAAGAAGCATAACCTACCTAACCAGGGGAAACAGCTTATAAAAACTGAGATGCAAACAAATGTTTTGCAGCCTTCTCAGAAACTAATTGATATATGTTTTAATCTGCCAGGTGCTAAGTGCTTGGCTCAAATATCAAATAAAAGTGGGGCCATCAAGTATGCTATGTTTTAAAAATGCTATAAGACTAAAGTTCCTTTTTAGTTCTATTAACCAATTGAAAACATGCAGTGCAAACAACAGGCTTTAATTTTTGTGTTCTAACATAATAGTTCTCACCTTTTCCTTATGTTAGCTTATTAAATTTTTTATGACAAATATGGAAGTTATTTATGTTCTTATGTTACACCTAATACAGGGATTTGAGAATTCATCTTTGGTAATCAAATTACAAAAGTACATTTTCATTATGTTAATCAGGTGAGAATGTTTATTGTTTGTAGCACAGATTGTTTGGATAGGATATAACAGTCTAATCATTAATACCACAATTTATAATAAAAACACAGAATGGAGATAATCTCATGGACAAATCTAACTGAAAGTTAAATCAGATTTCATCTTTTTAAGTTAATTTTCTGCCATACAACTGAAATTTTTGACACTCCAGTAAATTTTGTATTTTTAGAAAGACATACAAAGTCTTTGATAAAGATCTTAAAAAGAAGAGCTAATAATGTTCTAAGATGTCATGTTTGAAATTAAATATAGGAGGTATGATCATTTTTATGCCTTTCACACATTGGAAATAGGCTTAGATTTGGAAAGTAGTGCAGTAGAAAATAATGTCTGAGGTGATTTCTAGTGAATCTAGACGTTAGATCTGGATCTTAGGATTCTTTATTCTGCTATCAGTGAGTTCTGCTGTACCTATTCTATTTGGTTTATTCTGTGGTCAATTAGTTTTTCTTCCTTGTTTTGAATTATAAAGAAAGTAATTTCAATACTTTAATTATGGTCATTAAGAAGAAGGTATCTTAAACTAGTATATATCTTGTTTAGATGTAGAGAATTTCTTAGTAGCTATACTTCAGGTATTTTCACTTTCATTGGCTTTACCTAGTAATGCTATGTGTTTTTTTCAGGGAAGGAAATAAAATGCCTGTAATTTTTTAAAAATTTCACCAATTCATTATTGAATGTATCATAACAATAGCATTTATTCTCTAATCTCTATACCATCATGCCCATCTAATAGATTCATTTTGCATTGAATTTAAATGAATTTTCTTAGTAAAAGCACACGGAGGGGGCTGGGGCTGGGGCTCAGTAGTAGCGCACTTGCCTGGCATGTGTGAGGCACTGGGTTCGATTCTCAGCATCCCCCAAAAAATAAATAAATAAAGGCCTATCAGCAACTAAAAGAAAAAAGCACATGGAGGGTTGGGGTTGTGGCTCAGTTGTAGAGTGCTTACCTCGCATGTGTGGGAAACTGGGTTCGATCCTCAGCTTCACATAAATAAAATAAAGGTATTGGGTCCAGGTACAACTAAAAATTTTAAAAAAGCACATGGAATTTGTATTGGCCTTTCCAAAGTGTGTAGAAAACATCCATCAAAACTATTAGAATTTGTCAGCAGGGTCCTTGGTAGTACACACTGTAATCCCAGCTAGTCACAAGGCTAAGGTAGGAGGATCACAAGTTCACAAGTTCAAGGTGAGTCTAGGCAATGTGATGAGACCCTGTCTCAATTTAAAAAGGGCCTGAGGAAGTAGCTTGGTGGTAGAATGCTTGCCTTGCTTGCCAATACCCTGGGTTAGAGCCCTAGTACTGTCAAAAAAAAAAAAAAAAAAAAGCTACTGGAAATGTTATTAAAAACAAACCCAGCTCATATTGGATCCATGTCCTTAACGTGAAAGAAGCTAATAATCTGGACCCACTGTGTTCAGATAAAAATCACAGAAAGTGGCAGAGTAACCTGTTTTTTCTGGAATTTCAGTTGTATTATAATAGGCCACTTAGACTTACCTGTTAATTTAGTAGTATTGTGAACTGATTCTTTTGTAAATTGGAAAATTTAAGGGCTAGTTCGTTTTTCAGTCTCCAGTTAGTGGAAACAACCTGGCTACATGATGCATAATTTTTTTTTTTTTTAACTGAGGATTGAACCCAGGGCCTCACTCATGTTAGGCAAACACTCTACCCCTGAGCTTTGTTCAAACCCTTTTTATTTTATTTTCAGATAGAATCTGGATAAATTGTCCAGGCTCACCTTGAACTTAAATAGTCCTTTTGTCTCAGTCTCCTGACTAGGTAGGATTATAGGTGTGCACCTCCATTCCCAGCATTATGTATAATTTAAAAGAAGAAATCCTTTAGCAGTATTTAAATTACTGATTTTTTTCAAGATTATGCTGGTTCTAAAAGATGTTCAATATACAAATGAAAGAAAAATATTAAATTTGTTTTATAGTTGCTTTTGTAATTGTGTCTACTTGTCCATGTTAACAATTTTTTATTAACTTCTTTTTAATAATAGACGAATCCTTAGTTCTGTGGAAAAGAGCAGACAGAAATATAAGCCAGCTTCTCTCACAGTGGAGTTTATTCCTTTCTTTTATCGTAAGTAGCATTCTTAATTCCTTTTATTTTTATCTTACTCATAATTTTATCTTACTCTTTATTCTTACTCTTAATTCAGACCTTAATTCAGCTTTATGAATTTATAAGATGGAGTTGTTTGAGAACATGTCACTGGAGTAGTTGATTTGTTTGGCTGAGATTATTGTTTTTCATTTTAATTATTCTGTTCTTCTTTTGAGAAGAACTGATTTTTATTCTTTCTTGATGATTTGAATATTTTAATAATTATATTTTAGAACTTCAAGATATTTATTTATTTATAATTATTTTTTGCATGGTACTGGGGATGTAACCCAGGGCCTTGTACGTATGAGGCAATTGCTCTACCACTTAGCTACATCCCCCAATCCACCCCTCCCCCCAATTTTTTAAAAAAAAATTGAGACAGAATCTTACAAAGTTGCCCAAACCAACGGTGATTATGCCACCTCTCAAGAATACAGAAAAATTCGCATAACAGGAAAAAACCACTCTGTTTCTAGGTCCCTTCTCAAATTTGTCAGAATTTAACATTTTGCCATATTTGCTTTAGTTTTCCTTTTTTTTTTTTTTCCTTCTGTGAAGTAAGACAGAAATAGTTCATTTTTTGCTTAATGAAGATGATTGCAGTGCTACTCTGTGTGACCACCAGTAGTGACATTGGTGTTAGCTAGGTAATGAAACTCAAGTATTCATAATGAGCCACACCCAGAATTGGCCTCCTTTAGAAGATACAGGACCAGAAAGGCAGCATGCCAGTGAAATAGTATAAGGTGTTTTTATTCAGCAGCAGTCCAAGGGCCATTCTTTGGTCTTTCAAGTGAAATTATGGTGCCAAATTGATGGCTCTGGGAGCCACCCTGCTTTATAGGAAGCACAGTATCCTATAACAGCCTTTATATCCTGCATGTATAGGTTGTGCACATATTTTGTTAATTTATCCCAAGGTATTTTATGTACTTTGGGTTTGTAAATAATTTTTAATGTATTTTCCAATTGTTTGTTAAAAAATATAAATATATATGTATATATATACACATACATACATATATATATATGGTTTATTTTTGTCTAATTATATTGTGCCCTGTGACTTTGCTAAATAAATTCACCAATAAATTTATAGTAATTCTTATGTTATTTCTTAGGGTTGTATATGTATACAGTCCTGTTATATGCAAAACAGTTTTTTTTTCCTTTCTAAACTATATGCCTTTTTATACTGGTGAAGTGGTAAAAGGAGACTTTTTTTCTTGTTCCTATAAGTACAGGGAAAAAAAATAATGATGTTAGCTGTTAAGTATATTAGTTATTAAGTAGGATGTTAGCTATTGAATTTTTAATTGATGCCTTTCATTAATTAGAGTAAATTTTATTTTGAATAGATGTTGACTTTTTCCACATATTTTCACTGCATCTGTTTGAGGTGATTTTTATATTTTTGAGTGTGTGTTGCCTTCCCCCCCCCCCCCACTTCTGTCTGTTAGTTGTTGAGATTGATTTTTCAATGTTAAACTAACATTGCATTTATGTGCTAAACCACCTTTGGTCATGATTATACAGTAGTATTATCCTTTTTATGTAATACTTCATTTGACTTGCTAATGTTTTAAAGATTTTTGTTTCTACGTTCAAGCGACATGCAGATTTTTAGGGCTTTTTTCTTTGTTATATCTTGTGTAGTTTTTGTATCAAGTAATTGTCCTAGTCTGCTCTGGCTGCCATTCCAAAATATTATAGACTAAGTGACTTTAAATATCAGAAATTTATTTCCTCACAGTTCTGGAGACTGGAAAGTCAAAGGTCAACAGTCCAGCAAGATTTGATTTTTGGTGAGGTCTCTTTGTGGCTTGCAGATTATCTTCTGCTTGCTACCTTATATGTTGGAAAAAAACACTGATGTTTTTTCTTCTAACAAGGAACTGTTCTCTTAGATCAAGGCTTTACCTTTACAATCTCATTTAACCTTGGGCATATCCTCAAAGGTCCTAATCAACTGAGGATAGAAGTAGGGCTTCAGCTTATAAAGCTTGGTATGTGTGTAGGGGGCACAGTTTATATTATTCCACCTCTGATCCCCCAAACTTAGTGTTTATCATATGCAGAATACATTTATTCTACCCAATAGCCTAATGTCTTGGCCCTGAAGAGCATCTTTGCACTTTGACTGTCTATAAGGGCACCACCCACATGGCTGAGGGCAGCCCTGCCCCTAAGGTACTAGGTGGGGTCCTGCTGATCTACTAAAACCTGAGAAATGTAGGAGGAAGAAACACCATTGCCCTCTGGGTCTGAGAAGGGAGTGGCAGCTCTCATCTCTAAACTGCCTTTAGAGTTATTCTTCCTTTTCCTTGAAGAGCAGCATGTCACCACTGAATAGCTGTATAGTGTGGTCCTGTAGAATTCAAGAAGTCTTGTAGTATACCTTCATTCCTTCCCATTTTCTCTGTTTCCTTTATTTAAAAATGGTAATATCTTTGCTGGTATTCCTGGCCTCAGCTGAGATGGCTAAGGCAGTTCAGGAGTTATACCTGGACATATCAAATGATTGTTCAGTCACACTTTAGCATTTTTTTCAGTACAGGCTTTCTCAGTTTTTACAATGTGGATAGGCTGAGAATTTTTAAAATCTTTAAGTTCTTGTTCTTTTTTGCATTTTTTTTTTCCTATTTTACAGGAAAAAATCAAGCTGCTCCTCCAACTTTGCTTAGAAATCGCCTCATCTAACTATCCCATTTGTCACATGAAATTTTTAGCTTTTATGCAACTCTATGACACAGTCTGGTGTCAACACAGTGTAGTTCAGCCAAGTTCCTTGTCACTTTAAACAAATATTGCCTTTCTCTAGATTTCAATAATTTGTTGTTTATTTTCATCTGAGACCTCACCAGAATAATTGCCCTTGTGATTCATAGTTCTAGCACCCCAGAACTCTTTTAGCCTCTACCCATTACCCATAGCTGCTTCCACATTTTTAAGTATTTGTTACAGTAACACTTCCCTTCTTGGTAGCAAAATTTGTCTTACTGTGCTCAAGTTGATATAGCAAAGCGCCACAGATGGATGTCTTAAGCAGAAATTCTGGCCTTATTAAACGACTTGAGCAGTGTTTTCTTTCCCTCTCTTTTCTGTGAGAATTGGTTTGAAATTGTTATTATGGTTTCCTTAGTATTATTTGGCAAAGCCATTTCAGCCTAGAATTTACTTTGTGAGAAGATTTTAAATTCTGGAGTCAATTTTTATACTAAATAGGGAATTATTCAGATTTCTTCTTCTGTTAGGTTTTGAAATTCATGTCTTTAAAAATTTGTGTTTTTCATTTGTGTTGTTGAATGAATTGGTATAATGTTTTTTATAACACTTTTTTATGATCTTTTCAAAGTCTAGGGAATCTGGTTTGTTGCCCCCTCTTTTGTTCCTGATATCGGAAATTTATATTCTCTCTCTCAGTTTTTCTAGATCAGTCTAGCTAGAGGTTTTAAAGTTATATTCATCTTTTCACTGAAGCAGGTTTTCATTTCATTGTGATTTTTGTTTGATGATTTATTTTCTGTAATTAGCCCTACTTCTGTTATTACTTCCCTTTTACTTAAAGTTTAACTTGCTCTTCTTTTTCTGACTTCTTCCAATAGAAAATTTGATCTTTGGGCTGGGGATGTGGCTCAAGCAGTAGCGCGCTCGCCTGGCATGCGTGCGGCCCAGGTTCAATCCTCAGCACCACATACAAACAAAGATGTGTCTGCCAAAAACTAAAAAAAAAATAAATATTAAAATTCAAAAAAAGAAAATTTGATCTTTAATTAAACCTTTTAGTTAGACCTTCTTTTTGAATATGCACATCTTGAGGTATAAATTGTTTTGTGAAGCATTGCTTTAACTGTACCTCACAGAATTTGCTGTACTCAGTTTAATTTTCATTTAAAACACTTGCCAATTTTTTTATTGTTTTTTTTTTAAACAATAGTTATTAAGAAATTGGTTGTTGGGCTGGGGCTGGGGCTCAGTGGTGGAGTGCTCACTTGGCATGCATGAGTCACTGGGTTTGATCTTCAGCACCTCAGAAAAATAAAATAAAGGTATTGTGTCCACCACCTAACTAAATGTGTATATATATTTACATATTTGTGTGTATGTATATATATATATATACACACACACACATATATATGTAAATAAAAGAAATTGGTTGTTGACATCATTAGCAGTTAGCAAAATGCAATTCAAAACTACACTGAGATTTCATCTTACACCAGTTAGAATGGCAGTCATCAAAAATACAGATAATAGCCAGGCATGGTGATGCAACTCAGGAGGCTGAGGCAGGAGGATCACAAGTGCAAGGTCAGTCTCAGCAACTTAGTGAGACCCTGTCTCAAAACAAAAAATAAAAAGGACTGGGGATGTGGCTAAATGGTTAAGCACCCCTGGGTTCAATCCCCAGTACCAAAACGATAATAACAACAACAATAATAATAATAAATGCTAGAGGATGTAGAGGAAAAGGAACACTTTTATACTGTTTGTGGGACTATAAAATAGTACAACCACTATGGAAATCAGTATGGAGGTCCCTCAAAACACTAGGCATGGAACAACTAAGACCCAGCAATACTGCTCCTTTGTATTTTTTTTTTCTCCTTTGTATTTAACCTGAGGAATGAAAGTCACCATACTACAGTGATAAATGTATACCCATGTTTATAACAGCCAAACTATGGAACCGTTCAGTCTATGTGTCTATCAGCAGATGGATGAATAAAGAAAATGTAGTATATGTACACAAAGGAGTTTTATTCAGTCATAAAGAAAAATGAAATTATGTCATTTGCAGGAAAATAGATGGAATTAGAGATGATTATGTTAAGTGAAATAAGTCAAACTCAAAAGGTCAAGGATTGTATGTTTTTTTCTCATATGTGGAAGCTAGAAAGGAACAAGGAAAAGAGTTGGGGATGGATCTCATGAAAATCAAAGGGAGTATAGGAAAGGGATCAAGAGGTGAGAGGTGTGGGAGGAGGGGGAAATGCTGTGGAGTGATATTGGCCAAATTATATTGTTATATTGTGTGCATGTATGAATATGTAAAACAAATCCCATCATTATGTGCAATCATAATGCACCACTATAAAATGTGGGGGAAAAAAAGAAATGTGTTGTTGGGGGAATTGGAGAGATGTCGTTCAGGGGATTCAAAATTCAGTTAGACTAGAAGAAAGATTCAAGAGCTGTATTATGTACCATATTGACTGTAGTTGATCATAATGTGTTGTATACTTGAATATTGATAAGAGAGTAGCAGTTTTTTTTTAGTTAAAAAATTTTTTTAAATATCTTTATTTCATTTTTATGTGGTGCTGAGGATTGAACCCAGTGCCTCACATGTGCCAGGTGAGCACTCTACCACCGAGCCACAACCCAGCCTCTTAAAAATTTTTTGTAATTGTAGATGGACAGAATGCCTTTATTTTTTATTTTTTAAAATATTTTTGTTTTTAGTTGTTGATGGGCCTTTATTTTTTATTTGTTTATATGTGGTGCTGAGGATTGAACTTGGTGCCTCACACATGCTAGGCAAGTGCTCTACCACTGAGCCACAACCCCAGCCCCCAGAATGCCTTTATTTTATTTATTTTTATGTAGTGCTGAGGATCAAACCCAGTGCCTCATGCATGCTAGGCAAGTTCTCTGCCTTTGAGCTATAGCCCCAGCCCAAGAGTAGCAATTTTTAAGTGTTCTCATTACACAAAAACAAGGTTATGCCTGTGTAAATTAGCTTGATTTAGCCATTCCACAACATATTTCAATACATTGTTTTGTATTCCATTTATATACGATTTGTATTTGTTGAACAGTTTAATTTTAGAATAACAGGAATGTGTTAATTGGCAAATGTTTGGGGATTCTTTAGTTCCTTCTTTTGTTTTTTGAAGTACTGGGGATTGAATCCAGGAGCATTCTACCCTTGAGTCACAACCTCAGCCCTTTTTTATTTTGAGACAAGGTCTTACTAAGTTGCCCAGGCTAGCCTCAAACTTGTGATCTTCCTGCCTCAGCCTCCTCAGTCACTGGGATTGCAGGTGTCGCTCAGATTCTTTTTTCATTTATAGTGAAAAAACATAGTCATGTGCCACTTAATGATGGGTTTGTTCTATGAAATGCATCATTAGATGATTTTATCATTTTGCCAACATCTTAGAGTGTACATAAATGCAGTCAGTAGACATGGCAAACACATGAGGCTTCTGCCTATGAAACATGGCATGCTGATTTACAATAAACTTTTTTTTATAAGTAGAAGAATATTGTAAAATAAAGATTAAAATTATAGGTTAATAATACAGGGCCAGTAATATGGTCATTTATTATCATTTATTATGGTCAATTATGTACTGCATATAATTGTGTGCACAATACTTTTATACAACTATGTTTGTTTACATTAGCCTCACCACAAACATATGAGTAATGATAAGACAGCTACAATTTGATGAGGTGATAGGAATTTTCCAGCTTTATTGTAATCTTATGGCACCACCATTGTATACTCAGTGTGTCATTGATCAAAATGGTTTTATGTGGTACATAATTGTTTGAATTGGCTAGTTGGACACATGTGACTTCAGTTTTTTTTTTTTTTTTTTTTTTGACAGCATCATAGTCAGGAGTCAGTAGAACATATGTCTTTTTCTTTCCATCAGGCCTGATTAGGGTGTTGGCTTTGGCCATTTTGATTTTGTAGAGCATATTCACTGTTTAATCTGGTGCTTGTTGATGTTGGTATCCACAAAGAACACAAGTATATTATTGTCTCCTTTGTCCAGTTAGTTAGGAGGATGTTGATGAAGGCATAATAGTCAAGATTGTTTCTTCTGGGGGCATTCTTCCAAGGATAATTGGGCTATCTTTGGGCTACATTGGCTTCTGATACCAAAAGTAGGTGACATGGATATTCTTTTTTTGTTGTTCAATTTTTTATCTTTTTAGGTGTCAATGGATCTTTTATTTTATTGATTTATATGTGATGCTGAGGATCAAACCCATGTCCTCACACATTCCAGGCAAGCTCTGTACCACTGAGCCACAGCTCCAGCCCAGATATATTTTTGTGTGTGACTATAGACCTTTTACCACCTCTTCCTTGTCCTTTGGTTAGCTCGGGTTTTAGGAGGAATTAAGATTTTCTTCACTTGTGCTATCTTCATGAAAAAGGTCTCCAGATATTTTTATTTCATTACTTTATAATTCTATTATGGTAAGAGAACATTAGGCTTTATTTTCATGGCCCATTTTTTATAATGAAATATTCCTTTCTACCTATGGTATTACTCCTTGCGTGTATTGTTAGATAGTAATATAGCCACCCCAGCAGTGTTGTGATTCAGATTGTATGGTATATCATTTTTGCGTTATTTATATCTGTTACCTTCCTTGTATGTTCATTGTGGCTGAAAGGAACTCTGTCATCCTCTAGTTCTGTACTAAATCAGAAAAATTATTCAGTCTAAGCTTTTCTGTAGTTGTTTGCCTGTCTTGTGGAATTTCACACTATCGTGAGGTTTAATATTTTGATACAAAACAAGTCCTATGCATATTTTTGGATTACTTTGTGTGGCTTTCTCCATTTAATACCCTGCTTTACAAATTCCAGTTGTGTAGACCTACCAATTGTTGACATCTGGCTCCAAACCTCAGAAAATAGTCATGTTCTTTTTGGGTTCCCCCTTTCTGTGTAATACCCCAGAAAGTGTCTTTGAACAGAAATCTCAGGTGAGTCTTGGGCTTGTTTGTTTTCCTTATTTTGTGTATCACAGTTCTCTGTCTTTCTGGAATCTATTTTGTCCTTTTTTCTAGTTTTTTGTTTTAAAATTTTGTTTGTTTAAGCAGGAAGTCATGTGTAGTGCTGATTATTCTGACATAGCTGAAATGACTTAATTTTTAAGTTACAAATTTCTATCGATACATTTTACCTCAAAGCTTTCTTTTTGGTAGTGTTGTGTATAAAATTGAAAGTAATTCTGTCATGATCTTTTCAAAGTGTGCAGTGATGTATGCAAAACAATATTCATTACAAAATTATGAAAAGAAAGGGGTATAGTGTAATACTTTATCAGTAAAGAATGGTTAAGTAAGTGTACATCATTATAGTATTATGTGTTGTATGATCAAAAATGAATAAGGTAGATTTATTTACCTGTTAAGATGTAGTAATTCCGGGGCTGGGGTTGTAGCTCAATGGTAGAGCACTTGCCTGGCATGTGTGAGGCCCTGGGTTTGATCCTCAGCACCACATAAAGATAAATACATAAAATAAAGGTATTGTATCCCTCTACAATGGGGGGGGGTGGGGGGGCAGGGGGAAAGGGGGAAGGGGGAGGGGGAAGGGAGAGGGGGAGGGAGGGAGGTGTGTGTAATAATACTCATTTGTAAAAAACATAAAGCATGCTACAGGACTCCATACCTGTGAATTTCACATCTTTAGATTGAACCACGGTTTAAAAATAATCAGAAAAAATTGCATCTATACAGAACATGTACAGATATTTTTCTTATCATTCCCAAAGAATACAACATAATGGGCTAGGGTTGTAGCTCAGTGGTAGAGCTCTTATCTAGCAAGTGTGAGGCACTGGGTTTGATCCTCAGTGACACATAGAAATAAATTAATTATTTAAATAAAGGTATTGTAGCTATCTAGAACTAAAAAAAAAATTGTAAAAAAGAATATAGGGCTGGCAGAGCACATTCCTAGCATGTGTGAGGCACTGTGTTTGATCCTTAGCATTACAAACAAAATGAATGAATAAAAAATACAACATTAAGAACTATTTTTTAAAAATTATTTTAGTTGTAGATGGACACAATATCTTTATTTTTATTTGTTTATTTTTATGTGGTACTGGGGATCGAACCCAGGGTTTCATGCATGCAAGGCAAGCACTCTACCACTGAGCTACAATCCCAGCCCAACATTAAGAACTATTTGTATGACATTCATTTACATTGTATTATAAATAATCTAGAGATCACAAAAGTATACAGGAGGATGTGCATAGGTTATATGCTATTTTATATATAGGAGTTGAACATCCTTGGATTTTGGTATTCTGGACAAATCACCCACAATATTGAGAGAAGACTGTATATACTTTCTTTTCTCTTTCTCCTTCCTTCCTTCCTTCCTCCCTCCCTCCCTCCCCTCCCTCCCTTCCTTCCTTCCTTTTTCTATCCTTCTTTTTTATTTTTGAACTCAGGGTGCTTTACCATGGAGCTACATTGCTATCCCTTTTTATTTTTTATTTTGAGACAGTCTCACTGTGTTGTTCAGGAGACTGTCTCAAAATAAACTTAAACTTGGGCTTAAACTTGAGATCCTCCTTTCTCAGCCTTAGCTAGGATTATATAGGTGTGCACCATTATGCCCAGTGCTTTTTCTTTTTTCTTTTTTTTTAAAGGTAGGAACAGGTCAGAGGGAGACATATTTTTCCTTGTCAGCATTTTTATGCTGTTTTAGTTTTTTTTGTCACCTGTATTTGTAATATTTTAAAAATAATAAAATAATGTATGACGTTAAAAGAAAAGTTACTATTGGTACTAGAATTTTAGAATACTGGCCCTGGAGTGGACCCCAGAAATGTTTTATTTAACTCTTTCATTTTATAATTGACTAATTAAAGTGACTTAGACTAATAAGAGAAAGGAGTAGCCGTAAAAAAAAGTCTTAATTTTATGTTAGGTTTGGGTTAATGTCTAACTCTGTTACTTAGTAGCCATGTTATTTCAGGCAAGATATTAACTTCTCACCTTCTGTTTGCTCATGTATAAAGGGGGCAAGATATCTTTATAGGGAATATTGTGGGAATTAAATGAGATATCATAGATACAGTACCTAAAATGCTATCTGAACAATGGTTTCTGTTTTCCTTTCCTATTGCAAAATGCTTATCAATCTTAACATTTGATACTATTTAGACTTTTCACAAATAGCTCTTCATGTTTTAATTTCCCACATTCCTTAGAGATGAATCATGTTGTGAAAGAAAAATTTTACTTATTTGTTTATTTGTGTATTCACAGAATGTTTTCAGGAAAGTGAACATCTCAAGGAAAGTCTTAAGTGTTGCTTATTGCATCTCTTTGGAGCCATTGTAGCCGGTGGGCAGGTGAGGACAGTGTTGAAAGTTAATATATAAATAATAGTTAACAATGCAAAAAGCTTTCCATGGATTGTTTAATGTATTCTTTGTCTTTTTATGACTTCATGAATACAAATATTTTTGAGTTTATATCTTGTTTAAAGCTAAACTTATGGGCTGGGGATGTGGCTCAAGCAGTAGCGTGCCCGTCTGGCATGCGTGCAGCCCGGGTTTGATCCTCAGCACCACATACAAACAAAGATGTTGTGTCCGGCGATAAATAAATATTAAAAAAAAAAAAGCTAAACTTATTTCTTTTGTTTATTATCTTCCAAAAAACCTAAATAATAATATTAGCACTAACAATAAAATTACTGGGTAAATAAACAAATTTAACAGTTTTTGGTATTGTAAGTTCATATTTGTGTTGCCTTTCAGTGACTAGTTATTACCATAGAGTATAGAGGAAGTTAGTCCTATTAGTCAATTTGATGAAATCAAATTCTAGCAGTTTGGTTTCCAAAGAAAGAATTTTTAAATTTATAATTATTAAATGCATGCATACACTTTTTAGTCATGTTTCAACAAGCCTAACTTGTTTTTTTATTACTTAAAAAAAAAATTCTAGTAAAGTTTCTTTTCTTTTTTATATTTTGTTAGTTGTAGATGGACATAATACCTTTATTTTTTTTATTTTATGTGGTGATGAGAATTGAACAGAGTGCTTCAAACATGTGAGATGAGCACTTTACAGCCACAGCCCCAGCCCTAGTAATTTTTCTTTTCTAAGTTAAGCATTTTAAAAGCTATCTCTGCTAAATTTTTAGCATAACTACTAATTGACAGCAGGATTATAATTCAGAAAGAACTTTATGTTTTCTTCCTTTTTTTTTTTTAAAGGGGGGGAGAATTTTTTTAAATATTTATTTTTTAGTTTTTGATGGACACAACATCTTTATTTTATTTGTATGTGGTGCTGAGCATCCTAGTGCCCCGCACATGCCAGGCGAGCGCGTTATTGCTTGAGCCACATCCCCAGCCCAATGTTTTCTTAAATCATACAGTTTAGATCAGAGGTTTTTAACTTTTTGTTCTTTTTGTATAACATCCCTGTTTGGCAGTTTGACAAGGGCCCTTGTCAGAATTTTTTAAATGCCTGAAGTAAAGTACGTAAGATCACAAAAGAAACCAGTTATACTGAAATATGGTTACTAAAATCTTAATGAGACAAATATGTGACTTAATGTGTGCTGTTTATAACATGATAT
Organism: Marmota flaviventris; assembly: GCF_047511675.1. Classification (NCBI taxonomy): domain Eukaryota; kingdom Metazoa; phylum Chordata; class Mammalia; order Rodentia; family Sciuridae; genus Marmota; species Marmota flaviventris. Next base: position 32,241,544 of record NC_092508.1, on the reverse strand, counting down.
AAAAAGATTTCGCTGTGATCTGTACATGGCGGCTCACACCTATAGTTCCAGCTACCTGAAAGGTTGAGGCATGAGGATCCCTTGAGCCTAGGAGTTAGAGACCAACCTGGGCAATTTGGGAAGATCTCATCTCAATCAATCAATCAGTAGCAATAAATCTAATAACTAATATAATTTCAAAGAAGAGATGAATGTAAGTGCTGTTTTGAGATGCCGCAATAATTATATGAAAAAACATGATTTTTATCAGTGACAAAATCACAAGTATTACTTATTACACAATTGTGCTTTGTAGCTGAGTTTTAAATTTGAAGAAAATTTAAATTTTAGTCAGATTAGTGGAAATAAAGATATAATTGTTTGTATCCAAGTTTATAGATCCCTTGAATTCTCTTTTTTCCTCAGATTAAAAGTCCTATCTTCCTTTTTTTAATTATTAGCTTTTTATTTTCACATGAAATTTTTTTACAACAGTGTACTATATTCTTTATATTATGTGCAATTACATATTTAAATTATAATTTTATTAAACAACCCATTTTTATAAAAACTTAATTAAAATTTGTTTAAAGATCTATCAGTAATACTGTAGGTTTATTACCTTATCATCATGGGCATTAGGAAGAAATTCTTTGTATGCTGAGGAAGCCTTCGTGAAGATTTAGATATTTATTTGTTTTTAAGAGCTCATGAGCCCTTTATCTTACAGCAGTGGGAACTTTTCATCTTATAGCAATAGGAAGTTGCTGTTTATTTGATAACTTATTTACTATTTCTTATTTTGTTTGAAGATTTTCTAGAGTGTAATTTTCATTTTTCAATTAAATTGCATAAACAGGTGACTATAGGTAATCTCTTTTTAATTAATGCACCAAATTTTATTTTATAAAATTGATTTTATAAATACTATCCTGAGGTTAAGAGTATCTGTTGATACTCAGTTCCCCTTTTCTTCTTTATCTTTGGCTTGTTTTTGTTTTCTTTCTAAATCATTTTTATCAAATGTCCCTGTACTCAGTGGGCAGTTTTGAAAAATTTTCCCCTCTTGTGGCTTCCAGAACAATGCTGAACTTTGTGTTTTTTAACCTTTACCTTTTGGTACCCAGCCAAAATCCTGGTGGGCTATGTGGCCTACTCTTCACCCAGTAGATGATGTCTCCTTGTAATGTATTTTCCAGTTTAAGTTAGCTTAGTCACCTTCCTGTATTCGATGATGTCTGATGAAGACACTGGGTCATTGTCTTCCTATTTTTCTCATTTCTTCACTACTATGAATAAGTGTACCTGAAAAAAAAAAATGAAAATGGCATTGTTATTGACTAATGGAGAATGTACTTGGATCCCATTCTGTTTTTGAACACATGGAGATGTGTTCTTATTAGTGTCCAGGGATAATCAATCCCTGAAACCTCTGTAAATGAAAAACAAGTAGATATTAAAAGCCCAATTTATTTTTTTGTACTGAAAATCTTGTGATCAGGGCATAGCTAGAGTTAGATTTATATCAAAATCAGAAGGTTGCTTGTTGTTTGTTTAATGGATCCAGACAAGGGGATTTGGAAGAGTTAAAAATCTGAAGATGCAAGAATGATCTTCTCACAAGGAACTGCAAAATTAAAGTCTAAAGACTGATCTCCTTTCCAAAGCATTGTGCCTGGGTTTTTCCATTGTCATATTTGTTCTTGTGATCTGCGAATACACACACACACACACACACACACACAAACCTGTTCTGTATTGTGTTATGTTAAAAGCAGTGGCTTTGGGAATGACCTAGGTTTGAGTCCCATGTTCATCTCAAATTAGTTGTTTAACATTAGATAAACTATTTACATGTATTTTAGTTTATTTGTAATATATAAACAGTAACATAGCATAGTTGTAAAGACTATATGACACGTAAATATAGTACTTTAATTTTTTGCTCTTGTAAAAACTAAGTAAATCACAGTCTTATCACCTAGGTTAGCAGCAGAAATAGAAAAATTATTTTACTACGTGAAGAAACATAAACAACATTTGAGTCAATGACTCAGAGAAGCAGTCCACAAAAGCTCACATCTACAATGTAGCCTGAGAAGTACTGGCACATACATTCATAACCATAAAACTAATGTTCTAAGGTGTTTTCCAAGGAAATGCTGTATTCAACAATCAATTTTAATGCTTATTTCACACTGCAAAGGCTGAAAAGATTATACTTACATTCAATTAATGCCTTGAACCAGCTATTCTAGTTGTAAAGTACAATTAGCCAAAGATGTCCCCTATGAAAGACTATACCATTTGATCAACTCATTTGCATCAGAGGCACTTTCTCAGATTCATTGGGTCTTTTGCTTCCAAGTACCACAGGTTTGGGTGCAAATTTGAAAGCAACTTGTGGTAAGAGAAAGGGCAACTGCTGAGAAGGCCAAAGGCTCACATATTCACTCAAGACCTCATGCGGATGCTGCTTGCTTCTATTCAAACAGTAAAAAAATAATAATAACCTGCTTATGGATTTGAATAATATATTAACTCTTTATGCATGGCACTTTTAAAAAAACATTTTGAAAGCACTTTCACACCTGTTATTTAATTTAATCTTTCCCACACCTTCTGAGGTAGGTTGGACAAGTATATCATCCTAATTTGGTGGGTGAGAAACTTATGGCAGCTAATAATAAAATTATAACAGCTTAAATTATTTTACTTCTTTCTTTCAATTAAAAAAAAATAGTTGTAGTGTTGGGGGTGTAGCCCTTAGTAGAGAATGTCCTTAACATGCACAAGGCTTTGGGCTCAATCCCCAGCAGGATCTTCAGGGACTCAATTTCCTTCTAAATGTCAGTCTGTTATCCTTACTATTGTCTCTCAGGCCATAAGGTACCTCCTAGAGTTATAGTCATCATGGCATTTAGGGCACAAAGATGAAGGAAGTAATGAAGGAGACAATGGTATGTGCCAGTTCTTTCTACAGAGATACTGAAGTTGTTTTAAATTATTATTTTTGCCAAATATGGTGATATGACTGTAAGGAGGCAAATAACATCCAGATGAAAAAATTGATAAAACTGCTATATAAAACAGTTATATATATTTATATATACATATAAATATATGTATTATGTTGGTAAAAACACATTCTAATGAGCCAAGGGCTATTATTTTTAGATGATTTTGCCTAACTATGTTCTGTTTCGTTATATTTGAATTTAACAATTTTGGGCAACACATATTGCTCGTTTCTAGTTTTTTTTTTTTTCTCCCTGTGGTGCTGGGGATTGAACCCAGGGCCTTTTGCATGTAGGCAGGCACTCTACCAACTGAGCTATCTCCCCAGCCCCTGCTTCCAGGTTTTGTGGGGAACCTTGATATAGCTACCAGTTACTTAGTGTATTTCAGATATATGTTTGTAGCATTAGAGCCAAACCAGTCATTGTGTGTGTATATATATCTATCTATCTATCTATCTATCTAAATCAGTTGGTATGAATTTGGTATAATCAACAGATAACTTAAGAGAGGCTTAACTGAACTGATGTTGTTTTTAAATTCTTAGATAAGAAATCCAGATGTGGGCAATTCTAGGCTGGTATAGTAATTCAATGAAAAGAACAAGGCCTAGGGACCTTTGATATTCCTCTTCTGCTCTCAGTAGGCTACTAGTTTAATCCTTGGACTTACCTTTACATGGTATAAAGGTGGTTTCAAATATTATTTCTGCATTCTGGATTGGAGAAGGTAAAGTGACCAAGAACAAAGAAAGGGTCCTTCCCCTTTTACTTGTAAACATCATAGTGTTTTGCCATAAATCCTTGAATAGCACTGTTACATGGTTTCCCATAGCTGTAAGGGAGGGTATAAAGTGAATTTTCTATTAGTAGTGAGGAACAGAAGACTTAATATATGTAAAATACTAGCAGTGTCTGTGAAATTAAAAATTTTATGTGTTGATTTATTAAAAGTTGCCTGCAGACTTAATTCTCTTTGTTATTGCAAGCTTAACAGAGCCTCAGATTTGTTTTCATTTTTATTGTCTTTACTGTTTCAGAGAAATGCTTTGCAAGCAATTTCTCCAGCCACCATGGAAGTTCTTATGAGAGTTTTGGCAGATTGTGATTCCTGGGAGGATGGAGATCCTGAAGAAGTGGGTAGAAAGGTAGAATTAACTCTGAAGTGCCTTACAGAAGTGGTACATATTCTTCTCACTAGCAGTTCTGACCAGCGCCAAGTGGAAACCAGTACTATTCTGGAGAACTATTTTAAATTGTTAAATTTAGATCATTCAGCTTTACCCAATCAAAGAAGATCCAGACAGTGGGAAAGCCGGTTCATAGCTCTGCAGATCAAAATGCTGAGTAAGTATTCAATAAAGATAGTTTTCTTACAGTAGATAAAACATGGGGCTCCTCAGTCAACAGCTTCCTATGAGGGAGTTAAATTAGCAGTTCTGCAGCAGCAAAATGAGATGGAGAATTATCGGGAGGAAAGCAGGGAAGCAACTCAGAAAGCTAGTATGCAGAAGAAAACTAAAAATGTTGGTTCCTAGAACAGAAAGAGAGTTTAAAAAGGTAACTGATGGCAGCAGTGTCGATTGTGCTGTGGCTCAGTGGGGGCAACCAGAAGAGAGAGATTTTCCGCTGAATTTAAGAAACAGATGCTATATTAACATATCCACAACCAGAGCAGCTAATAAATTAGAAAATCTACCAAGAAGCTAGAGAGAGAGAACTGGTAATCCCCATCAAAGGTATTTGACTCTCCCTGGGTTGTTGGAACAGGGGAAGCACCAACCGCTTGAAGGAACAAGGGAGTTATTGATCGGACTTCCTGAGCCAGTAGACTTGGAATTCCTGCACCTTAACATGCTTGCTTGTATGTGTGTATTTGTGTATGTGTGTGTGTACTTGGTATACTTGCTTTTTGAATATCCAAGACCAAACAGCAACATAGGCTATACTTTTCACTGGATTGGTGAGTATGAGAGCCAATCTGAGTAAAGAAGAATTTTTAGAACCCTGATGGGACTCTGCACAGTGCCCAGAAACAAAGGGGGATTCCATTTGAAATTGACTGACTGATCTGTGGGATTAAGAATGTGACTGGCAGAGGGTGGGGATCTAGGTCTGAACAGGATTGGATGGAAAGTACCTCCTGTCTGCCTGCCCCCACCCACAGCCCAAAAGTATAGCACATAAATAGGGGCTCTCAGAATGAAGTACAGTTCAATCCAGATTAATCTTTAGATGAAGCAGATGAGGGAACTCCCCAACTGACCTGAGAGACTTTCACTATCACCCCCTGATGAAACAACAAAGCCAAACTGAGAAAGAAGTTTATCCTCATTGCCTCTCTATCAGGGGTGATCAGGCAAGGAGTGGGTAGAATTCTGCATATGGATTCACCTAATAAGTTGAGACTGTTTGGGTGAGAGCTGAAATAAGGGAATGATACAAAATTTGCATTTGAGTGACTTCTTCATAGTTGGCAATTGCTAAAATTTGAAACACCAGATACAAAAGACTAAAAAACTTCAGCAATTAATCTGAACCTTTGAATGATATTAATGTCTTGACTGATTGATATTACCTAAGATCTCCTATACATGACTATTCCACTTCAGCTTCTTCTACACTGATGTTGTCTTCCCATTTTAACTTCTGTCTCCCTTCCCACCCTCATCCTCACCTCTCCCCCTCCCCCAACCCTTTATCCCATCTTTTCTATTTTTCTCTTTTCTCTATTTTATGTTATATTATTTTACTTATTTACTTTTTTTTTTTTTCGGTACTAGGAATTAAACCTGGGGACTTTACCACTGATCTATATCCCCCGTCCTTTTTTATTTTGAGAATGGGTCTCACTAAGTTGCTGAGGTCTTGCTAAGTTGCTGACTGGCCTTGAACCTGCAGTCTTCCTGACTCAACTTCTCAAGTCACTGGGAATAGAAGCATTAGCCACTTGCCCAGATCTATTTTGTTTTATTTTTTAAAATTTATTTTCTTAGTACTGGGTATTGAAACCAAGGGTACTTTACCACTTAGCTATATCCCCAGTCCTTTTATTTCTTTCTGTTTTCATTGTTGTGAGACAGGTCTTGCTAAGTTGCTGAGGGTCTGAGTTCCTCAGACTGGCCTTTCACTTGTGATCCTCTTGCCTCAGTCTCCTGAGTTGCTGGGATTACAGGCATGTGCCACCATGCCTGTAATCTATATTATTTTTTATCCCATCTTCAAATTCAATTTAGTCTATAGTTTTTAATGTGTAACCCTTTCAGCCTATTGAATGTTATTTTTCACTCATGTTCCTCTTGGGTTAATATATTTGTAGAGATCATTAGCAATTACTACCAAGGTTACTTGTAGCACTGTATCCTTTCAAAGAGTCATTGGAAGTTGAAATTATCACTAGGCTTATGCTGAACCTATGTGTCAAAGCTAAGATATACCATCAATGTAGAATTTATTAAAAGTAGGTAACTACTCACCAAAGGACCCTCACATAAGAGGAAGGGGAATATATTTCAACAGATATGTCTGTCTGGCACCTCTGAAAACATAAGGAAACATGCAAACAAGTTTTTCCCCAAATTTACAATTCTCCAATAAGGGAAACCATACATGTTGATTCATTCATTCATATTCTCTCTCTCTCTCTCTCTCTCTCTCTCTCTCTCTCTCTCTCTCTCTCTCTTTTGTTGAGCTGGGTATTGAACTCAAGGCCTAATGCATACTAGACAAGCACTCTATCACTGATACCAATGAGCTACATTACCAGTCCTTGGAACCCACAGATATTGATTGGGATTAAAATTACAGAGAAAAATTACTGAAATGTTGATTATTAAAGTGATTAATGAGCTAAAAGAAGATCTAGGAAATTGAAAGCAAAAATGCTGGAGGGGAAAAATCATTTCAATAAATATAGATTCTGAAAAGAAACCGGTCAGACCTCATGCTAAGTGAAGTTAGCCAATCCCTAAAGAACAAATGCTGAGGAGCTGGGGTTGTGGCTCAGTGGCAGAGTGCTTGCCTAGCATGAGTGAGGCACTGGGTTCGGTTCTCAGTATCACATATAAATAAATAAACTAAAGGTCCATTGACAACTAAAGCATTTTTTTTTTTTTTAAAAAGAACAAATGCTGAATGTTTTCTCTGATATAAGGAGGCTGACTCATAGTGGGTTAGGGAGGGGGAACATGGGACGAATAAATGAATTCTAGATAGGGAATAGGGGTGGGAGGGAAAGGGAGAGGGGCAGGGGATTAGCAAGGATGGTGGAATGTGATAGACATCATTATTCAAAGTACATGTATGAAGACACGAATGGGGTGTCAACATACTTTATGTACAGAGATATGAAAAATTGTGGTATATATGTGTAATAAGAATTATAATGCATTCTGCTGTCATTTTTTTAAATCAATAAAAAAAGAAATGAAAGACACAATAAATCAAATGAAAAATTTAGTTAAAAGTATAACCAACAGATTGGGTTATATAGAAAATAAAACTTTATACTTTGAAGACAGGGTATATTAACTTGAATACTCAGCAGTAATAAAAAAATATGATAAGAATATACAAGAACTCTGAGAAAAATAGATCTGACTTAAGAGTCATTGGAATAGAAGAGGGCATGGAAATACAAGCTCTTGGCATTAATAACTTTTTAGTGAAATAATATCAGAAGAATTTTCATATCTTTGGAATGAGATGGACATATACACACAGGAGGCCTTAGAACCGCAAATGGACAAGTTCAAATAAGAACCTCTTCAACACAAAATGTCTAACATGAAAAATAAGTATACAGGGGTTGGGGTTGTGGCTCAGCAGTAGAGCACTTGCTTAGCACAGGTGAGGCCCTGGGTTCAATCCTCAGCACCACATAAAAATAAATAAATAAATTAAAGATATTGTGCCCAACTACAACTTAAAAAATAAATATTAAAAAAATAAGGATACAATATTAAAAGCCTCAAGAGAAAAATGTGAGGTCATATTTAGAGGTAAACCAATAAGGTTTACTTCAGACTTCTCAACCCAGACTCTAGAAGTTAGGAGTGCTTAGAGTGAAGTAATTCCAGACCTGAAAGAAAACAGTTGCCAACCAAGATTGTTTTATCCAGCAAACCTAGGCATCAGAATCAGAGAAGAAATAAAAATTTTCCAACATAAGGAAAAACTAAAAGAATTTATGATCTCTAAGCAAACACTGCAGAATAAGCTTAAAGAAATACTACATGCCCCTTCAGCTCTTGAATGGATGAAGCTCATTATAAGAACAGTTAAGAAAATGAAAATTAAATATATGAAACAAAGACCAGTTAAATATATGAAACAAATAAAAATGGCAAGAAACTGTAAACATCTCTCCATAATAATTTTGAATGTAAATGGTATCAGCTCTCCAACTAAAATTATAGAGTTGAAAGATTGAAAAACAAGACCCAAAACTATGCTATTTACAAGAGACTCATTGGGAAAGGCATCCATATGCTGAAAGGAAAAGGTTATATCATGCAAATGGATTTAAAAATGAGAAGGAGTAGCTATCCTTATATTTCAAGCTAAGCAGAAGAGATGTGTAAGGTCACTTCATATCAAGAAGATAAAATGGTATTAGTTATTTTTATGCATCAAATGTTGGTTTACCTAATTACATTTTAAAAAAAAGGTCAGACCCTAAATGCAGTAATACTGGATGATTTTAACATATCACTCTCACAATTCAAAAGTCATCCAGACATAAAATCAAGAAATATACTTCAGACCTAAAAAATACCATCAATCAAATTGATCTAACAGATACCTATAGAATAATTTTATCCATCAATAGCTGAATTTACTTTCTTCTCAGCTCATGGAACATAGCTGCAAAATGTCTATATTTTAGGACACAAAGCAGGTCTTAGCAAATATTTTAAAAATTAATATAATTCCTTGCATCTTATCAAATTATAACAGAATGAAGTTTGAAATCTACATCAAGAAAAATTATAGTTAACAACAAACACAGAGATTGATTGATAACAAACACAGAGATTGATTGATATACTTTTGATCAAGGAATGAATTATAGAAGAAATGAGGGGAAAACTAGTAAAATTCCTAGAATCAAATGAGAATAATAAGACAATGTACCAAAATCTCTGGGACACTATGAAGATGGTTTTAAGAGGAGTTTATAGAATTATAGTGCTTACATTAAAAAACAAAACAAAACAGAATAAAAACCCTCAAATGTTATTCTCAAGACCCTAGAAAAGCAGGAACAGCCAGATTCCAAAACCAGTAGAATACAGGAAATAAGACTAGATTAAATTAATGATCTATAGAAAAAAAAAAAAACCAAGTATCAATGTAACAAAGAGTTGGTTCTTTGAAAAGATTAGCAAGATTGATGAACCCTTAACCAAACTGAATAAAAGAAAGAGAAGTCCCAGATCAACAAAATTATATAAAAAAGGAGATATCATAATGAATATTTCTGAAATTAAAAGTATCATTAGGGACTGTTTTGAAACCTTATGTTCCCATAAATTGGAAAATCTAGAAGTTATTGACAAATGTCTAGATACATGTGACCTACCCAAATTGAACCAAGAGGATAAAAAAAGTGTGTACAGACCAATAGCAAGTAAAAATATTGAAGCAGTGATAAAAAGCCTTCCAAGAAAGAAGCCAGGGACAAAATGGATTCTGAGATGAGTTTTACCAGACCATTAAAAAAGAACTAATGCCAGTCCTCCCCAAATTATTTTTTTAAATAGGGAATATTCCTAAATTCATTCTATGAGGCCAATATCACCTTCAAACCAAAACCAGACAAGGACTCATCAAGGAAAGAAAACTACAGACACTATTCCTGATGAACATAGTTACAAAAATCTTTAATACAATATTAGAATTCCACATTCAAAAACACATTAAGAAGCTTGTACATCATGATCAAGTTTCTTCCATTCCAGGAATGCAAAGTTGGTTCAACATACACAAATCTCTGTATGTAATGCATCACATAAACTGAATTAAGGACAGTAATGACATGATCATCTCAATAGATGCAGAAAAAAATCTTTGACAAAATTTAGCACCCATTCATATTAAAAAAGCACTGAAGAGACTGGGGCTGTAGCTCAGTGGCAGAGCACTTGCCTAGCACATGTGAGGCACTGGGTTCAATCCTCGGCACCACATAAAAATAAACAAATAAAGGCATACCTTTCATCTATAACTACAAATTTTTTTTTAAAAAAGCACTGAAGAAACTAGGAATAGAAGAAACTTAACATTATTAAGGATATATATATATATAACAAAGCCAGCATCATACTGATTGGAGAAAATCTGAAAGCATTTCCTCTTAAATCAGGAACAAGACAAAGATGTCTACTCTCACCACTCCTATTCAATATAATATATGAAACCAGCCAGAGTGGTTAGTCAGGAGAAGAAAACTAAAGGGATACAAGCAGAAAAAGGAGAAGTCAAATTGTCTGTTTGCTGATGATATGATCCTCTATTTAGAAGAATCAAAAAACTCCATCAGAAAACTTCTGGAGCTAGCAAGTTCAGCAAAGTAGCAGAAGATCAACATACAAAAATCAGCAGCTTTCCTGTATGCCAATAATGAACCTGTGGAGAAAGAAATGAAGAAAACAATTCTATTCATAATCGCCTTTAAAAATTATCTGGGAATAAGTCTAAGCAAGGAGGTGAAAATTATAGAACATTGAAGAAAGAAATTAAAGATGACCTTAGAAGATGCAAAGATTCTTTGGTAGCCAGAATTAATATTGACAAAATGGCCATATAACCAAAAACAATCTATAGCTTTAGAGCAATTCCCATCAGAATACTAGTGATGTATTCACAGAACTTGAGAGAAAAAAGTCCTAAAATTCATTTGGAAAAATGAAATTCCTAAAATAGCCATTATTCTATGCAATAAGAGCAGTACTGAAGACATCAAAATACCTGATCTCAAAATATGCTATAGAGCAGTAGTAACAAAAATGGCATGTATTGGCAAAAAACAAACATGGAGACCAATGGAATAGAAGACAGGAAAGATAGATTCATACTCATCTGATCCTTGACATAGGTGTTAAAAATATGTGTTGGAGAAAAGATAGCCTTTATAACAAATGATGCTGGGAAAATTGTATATCCGTATGTTGAAGAATGAAACTGCTTCAAATCTCTCACCCTGCACAAAAATTAATTCAAAGTGAGTGAATCAAAGATGTAGGAATTGGATCAGAAACACTACTATTGCTAGAAGAAAACAGGGTCAACATTCTAACATATTGGCACAGGCATTGACTTTCTTAAAGCTCAAGAAATACATCCAGGTATTAATAAGTAGGATGGTTTCAAATTTAAAACTTCTGCACATCAGAAGAAACAAGAGCATGAAGAGAGAGCCCACAGAATGGGAGAAAAATCTTTGTTAGCTACCTTTTCTGACAGGATTAATATCCAGCATATATAAAGAACTGAATGAGCTTAACATCAAGACATCAAATAACCCAGCCAATAAATGGGCAAAAGATGTAAACACACATTTCTCAAAAGAAGAAATACAAATGGCTAACAAATTTATAAAAAAAAGTCCAATATCATTAGTAATCAGGGAAATGCAATTCAAAACTACATTGATATTACATCTCACTTCTGTTAGAATAAATGGTATCCATCAAGAATATAAATTTAAAAATTGCTTGTGAGGATATAGGGAAAAGGGTATATTTATACATTGTTGATGGATCTGCAAATTAGTACAATAACTTTGCAAAGCAGTATGTAGCTAGGATTAGAACTACCACATAATCCAGGTATCTTACCTTATCCAAAAGAACTAAACCCATCATCCTATAATGATACATGTGTACAATGTTTATTGTATGGTAGCGCAATCAGCAGTGAATCTGTGGAACCAGTGTAGGTATCTGTCAACAGGAGAATGCATAAAGAAAATGTGGTATACACAGCCATAAAGAAGAAATAAGATTATGTCAACTGCAGGGAGACCAGTAGAATACAGGAAGGGGATCAGGAGCGGAGGACATGGGGAAGTACTCAGGGAATGAAATCTACCAAATTATGCCATGTCCATGTATAACCATACCATAATGAATTTTGCTTTTATATATAATTATAATGCACTAATTAAAATAGTAGTATTGGTACTAATAGAAGGGAGATAGTAGAGCAAGTAGATCAGGGAAAGGGAAGGAGGGAGGGACTACTTGGGAATGAAATTAATCAAATTATGTGCATTATGAATATCACACAATGAGTTCCACTATTATATATAATTATAAATCACCTATTATAAAAGAAAGGTAATTTTGCCTGAGTCTATGTTTTGCTTTCATATCTCCTACTGTCTTTTGAAATACAGAGCCATTGTATGGAAAGTTTTGATTGTTTAGTTCAGATAGCATATGACTTTATATTTTAACTTCCAAATAATTTAATTAATTTGTTTGTCTACAATACCCTCAGTTTAGCAACATCAAAGTCAAATATGCATTCTTTCGTGAAAGTAATATAAACAATACATGGTGGCACACACCTGTAATCCCACATACTTAGGAGGCTGAGGCAGGAAAACTGCAAGTTTGAGGCTGGGCAGCACAATTTATTGAAACACTAACTCAAAAAAAAAAAAAAGGAGGACTGGAAATGTAGCTCAGTGTTAGAGCCCCTTCTCTGGATTTAATCCCCAGCATGGGGCAAAGTAGGGATGAAGGGGAAGAGAAAGTGTAATTCACTAAAAGTATATGTTAGAAAAGTCAGTGTGGCCCCAGAATTCTAGAACGTGTAGATTTTCAGAAATTGCCATTTGTAATGTTTTACTTATGATAAAAATTGATTTCGTTTATGCTTTTATAACATTTATAGAGTCTGTCCATGCTCTAGAGGGCCTTTGATTTTGTTTTTCCTCAAAGCTTCTATGTGTCTTTGTTTCTCTTTCCCCCTCTCTTTGTGGTGGATGTTTGTGTCACTTTGTAGATATTTGTCCTTTTTTTGTTCTACTTTGTAAGCTCCCTCAACAATATATGTGGTTTCTTACTGCATTGCCATGTTAAATGCAAATGTTATTAACTGACAGTTCATTATTAAAGAAGTAAAATATTGTAATTACAGCTAAACTAGAAAATTCACATAATTATAAAGAAACAAAATATGTTCTTTATATCCTACTACCCAGACATAATCAACATTAATGGTTTGGTGTATAGCTTCATGTATATGTGAGATCAGTTTAGAATATGGGCGTCAAAATCTTATTGAAAATTATCCATTACAACATTTGCTTCTATAGGAAAACAAGACATATCTTACATACTTTATTATTTTATATGTTACAACATGTCATATTTTATAATTATTGAAAGTTTATAAATACATTTTTGTCTGTATTGAATGGAGTTCTTTTTTATTAGGAACAAAAACATGGTATTACCCATGATAGATGTCCTTTGGTTTCTGGATGGAGATATCTCTTTAATAGGAAATGAGAGCAAAACATTGTTGTCTTTTTCAGGACCATGTGTTAATTTTATAATGTGTAAATATAAGTGTTGTAAAACAACCAGTTTGCCTATTAATAGCAAGTTGGGCACAAACAGTTGGTTAGACTTGAGCCTTATGATGGAAGAATAACTAAATAAATCTCTGGGAAATATATATGAGTCATGTAAAATTTAAGTATTTTAAATTATGAAAATGTTCACTATTTCTTTCAAGTAATAATTACAAATTTTGTTGTCTGTTCTTCATAGCTGTTATTGCCCAATTAACTTATATCTGTTCTGTCAACTGCAAAGCCTAAATTTAAAATGATAATAGTAAATGTGTGTATGATTCCAAATTTTCACCATTACATGGAAGATTTTTGTTTTTATTTTCCTAGATACCATCACAGCCATGTTGGATTGCACAGACAGGCCTGTTCTTCAGGCCATTTTTCTTAATAGTAATTGCTTTGAACATCTCATACGACTACTACAGAACTGCAAGGTACCTTTCTACTATTATCACCTTTAAGTTTTGAGAAAAATTTTTTTTCTTTATGTTTTAATTCAAAATTTTAGTATATTGTTACTGTTTTAATAGTTTGTGTTTGCATTTATGTAATCAAGTTCTTTACTGATTGAAATTAGCATTAAATCATTTCTAATTGTCTAAGTACTTTAAAAAGAGTCAAACTGAAAACTAATTTATTTATATAATGAGCATTTCAGTTCATGATATAAATATTTTTTTTTTCCATTTAGTCCAGGAAGATACTGGAGACCCTTTAAAGTTAGTTGCTTCTGATTTCTTGGCTAGCCATTTGTGTCAGAGCATACTAAGATGATCTAGATTTTGCCTTTAGTTCTTTGAAAACAGTTCAGTTGGAAATGTTGTCTTTGACCAGTCTGGAAAGTACTCTATGTTATGTATTCTATTATTGTCTGCCACTGATAAGAGGGAATATTTATATAAAACATGGATTTCTCATTGCAAATCTATTACTCCAACTCAAATTGTATGTCATTGACTGAATGATATTTTTGTATAAGAAATGGCTTTTTAGTTAACTAAGTAGACTAATATTTACTATGTATCAACTGTGTGTCAGCTTCTATTCTCAAATTATTGATTTAAGAAAAAAGATGAAAGTACTGTCCTCCAGTACTTACACTTTGGTTGGGAGCAAGACAAAAAAGAAACACAAAATATATAGGAGATCTGTTGATGGTGAATGCCACAAAGAAACAGTAGGTAGAAGGCTAGGAAAAAATAAGATACTGCTTTTGTATCTACTTCGGTTAGGCAAAGAGACTCCAGTAAGGGGACATTTGAGGAGAGATGTATAGGAAATGAATGAGCCAACCTACACAAATATCAGAGTTTCCTTGCTAGAATACCAAAGTTCTTGAAGTGGAAACACTCTTAGTATATTTGAGGAACAAGAAGTAGTAGGCCGTGGGGCTAGAAATAAAGTCAGAAGGAGAAAAGAGCTAAATTCCATAAGATCTTATAGACTGTATAAGAACTTTTGGTGATCATTACATTGGGACCAAACTTTAGTGGTAGAGCACATCCCTGGCATGCACGAGGCCCTAGGTGGTAAATTATTTAATGCTGGGGATCAAACCTCTGGGGCCTCGTGCATGCCAGGGATGTGCTCTACCACTAAAACACACCCTTTGCCCAGGTATTTTGTTTTTATCAAAATTTATTATGCTATAAAATTTGCAACAATTTCAGATAAACCTAAGCATTTGCTTTTTTTTTTTGGTACTGGGGATTGACCTCAGGACCATTGAACCATATCCCCAGCCCTATTTTATATTTTATTTAGAGACAGGGTCTCACTGCATTGCTTAGCCCTTTGCCATTGTTGAGGCTGGCTTTGAACTTGTGGTCCTTCTGGCTCAGCCTCCCAAGCTGCTGGGAAGCATTCACTATTTAACCAGCTAATTTCCAAATAAATAAAAATATAAAGACCACAAAATATTTTTTAGAAATTTTAAATCTGATTTGACCTCTTTAGTCTGACTAGACTATGTATACTTCCTATTAATGTTCTTCTTAACCGTTTTTGATTCTAATACATGATCTTAGATTTCAAAAAATTAAAGGTAACATTTTATCAGTGCAATCATCTTTTCATAGCTGTTTTGGTTAAATGTAAGTTTTATAATCATCCTTATTATACCATCATGCATACTTATTATTGTAAATAAGTAAGGGGTTATGAAGTTGTATCATTTTGTTTCTGAATTTAGACTTTAGAAAATTATTTCTAGTTCAAACAGATTCCATTGATTTAATCTAGAGTTCTAGACATTTTCTCTTCCCCAACACACTTTTGGTAACATTTTCACAAGAAACCTACCGTGTATCATGATGGGGAAAATAGTTATTCTTTCTCAAAGTATCTGCCTTATCCTTCTCTTACTTTTTACTTTTTTTTTTTTTTTCTTACAGCATCAGGTTAAACTGTACATGCTGTTTTAAAAGTGGCACTTGTTCTGTCATTCATATTATAATTCTGGAATAACTGTTAATTTCCATCAATAATGATGGTCATTTCTCAGAAAAACTTTGCTTTTTAATTTCTGGGTTTTTTTTTAGTTGTAGATAGACACAATACCTTTATTTTGTTTATTTATTTTTTTATGTGGTGCTGAGGATGGAACCCAGTGCCTCACACATGCTAGGTGAGCACCCTATCACTGAGCCACACCCCCAGCCCCTCAGAAAAACTTTTTAAAGTCAGAATTTTACTACACTAAAATACAAATATTGTTTATCTTTCACTTGGTTTACTTTTATAGCAGATTAGAATATTTTATATAAATACTTAGCTAATAAAATTAGGAAATAGTTTGATGTAAGGGTAATTTTTTTTAGGTTTGCTTTTTACAAAGATTTTTGGACATGTCAAGTTGAAAATTTTTAATTACATACACATTTCTGAAACATATTCTCTGTTGAAAATGTTTATTGGGACTGGGGATGTGGCTCACGCGGTAATGCGCTCGCCTGGCATGTGCGGGGCACTGGGTTCGATCCTCAGCACCACATACAAATAAAATAAAGATGTTGTGTCCACTGAAAACTAAAAAATAAACATTAAAAAAAGTTTTCTCTCTCTCTCTCTCTTTCTCGTTCTATCTCTTTAAAAAAAAAGAAAAGAAAATGTTTATTGTAGAAAAATTGATACAATAAAAAAGAAATGACCTCTATAGTTCTATAAAAATAAAGGTTACTATTATGATTAAGTGCTTACTAATATGATGGACAGTGTTAGATGCCTTGCTTGCATTTGAGGTCACACAATATATCTTGTCCTTATAATGACTACTTTATAGATCAGGCAAGAAGTGACAGAGCCAGAGTTTCAGTTTAATTCTCCTTGACTTCAAAAGCCTTCATTTTTTTCTTTTCTTTTTGTTCCCTCAGTTGGGGCTAAAACTCAGGGCCTCAAGCATGCTACGAAGGCACTCTTCCACTGGGCTATATCCCCAATGCCTTTTAAAAATTTTATTTTGATAAAAGGTCTCATTAAGTAGCCTAGTCTGAGATCCCCCTGCCTCAATTTGCCCTGAGAAGCTGGGATTACAGGGATGCACCACCACACCTAGCTAAGTAATACATTCTTATTGTAAAATAGATACATTGGTGGTGTATCAGTTCTCCCATACAATATAAATATATTCTAAAATTTATGGGAATTATTACCACTTTTTACCCATGCGTAAAAGGTAATAATTTTCATAATTTCTAATGGAAAAATGTGTTTCTGTTAATGGGAAAGTAAGATCAAGAATCAAGCTGAATAGTATCAATAGAGGGAATTAGTATGTTTTGATATCTCTAAACCGTATTATAACACTAAAGCAAAATTTGAAACATTCAGCTGTTTGATAGTTTTCAGTATTAGTGTTATCCTCTTCTACAGTTGTTCAGAGGCTATAGAAGTTAGTACAGACTTGTAGAAACTTTTTTTTTAATATTTATTTTTTAGTTTTTTCAGTGGACATAACATCTTTATTTTATTTTTATGTGGTGCTGAGGATTGAACCCAGCGCCCTGCGCATGCCAGGCAAGCACGCTACTGCCTAAGCCACATCCCCAGGCCCGAAACTTTTTTTTAATATTTATTTTTTAGTTGTACACAATACCTTTATTTTGTTTATTTATTTATTTTTATGTAGTGCTGAGGATTGAACCCAAGGCCTCGCTTGTGCTAGGCAAGTGCTCTACTCCTGAGCCACAACCCCAGCCCCTGTAGAAACTTTAATATGTTTGTTAGTGAATTTCATAAAACATAAGATGCCATTTTATAGTGCAACAGTATTTTGATGCCAAACACAAGATATAGAGACTAGACTGTATGGAAAACTGCACCTAATAGATGCTAAAGGGCAGAAACACAAAAGGAGAACTACTTATTTTCACAAGTGGAGCATACCATATACTGACTTCATTTAAGAAAAGCAGTTTCAGCTCACATACACAACATTGGGGGAAAAAGTTAGCAGAATATAAACAAAAAATAATTCAAACTCCACTTAAAAATTTTTAAAAATTCTTTTTAGATACACATGATAGTAGAGTGTATTTTGACATATTATATATACATGGAGTCTAACTTATTAGGATCCCATTCTTGTGGATATACATGATGTGTAATTTCACTGGTCATGTGTTCATATATGAACCTAGGAAAGTTGTGTCTGATTCATTCTACTGTCTTTCCGATTCCCATTCCTCAAATCCCTTTTTTTTTTGTTGGTTGCTCAAAACATTGCAATGATCTTGACATATCATATTTCATACATTTGATTCAAGTGGGGTATGAATTTTTATTTTTACCACGTGTACAGATTGCAGGATCACATTGGATATACATCCACGTTTATACATACTGCCATTCTAGTGTCTATTGTATTAAACCCCATTTTTAAGAGGTTGAAAATCTCTTCAAATTTCAATTTTATTTTTTAATGGAATATAATAAGCATTTTTCTTGAAAATGAATTTTAAATAGGTTTATGTCCTCCACATTTTAAATGCTGTATTTTTGATCATTTGAATGATGTACTGAATTATTTGAGTTTTGCTTGGATTGTAAAATTTAATAAGTGTCCCACGGTCATAGGAACTGCTATTTAAAACTTAGAACTTGTAGGAAGTCTTTTGATTGGACCTAGAAGGCAAAAAATAGGCAGTGGAATGTGCTCAAGTCTTCCAGAGATGACTGACACTGTGGCCTGCTCTTAACCCTTTGTTCCAGAGTGTTTCATCTCTTGGTTGTTTGTTTTTTGCTCTGTTTTCTCTCATTGGTGTAGTTTTCTACAATTGAAAATGCATTTATGCCCATGTGCATATTTACATTTAGTTGTAGATGGACACAAGGGCACAATACCTTTATTTTATTTATTTTTATGTGAGTGCTGAGGATCGAACCCAGTGCCTCACACATGCTAGGCAAGTGCTCTACCACTGAGCCACAACCCTAGCCCCACATTTGTGATTTTGATAATAGAACTTTGCTATACATATAGAACTGTCAACTGGTATGTCTATCAGGGACATCTCATAACTAGTATAACCCAATTGAAAGGGTCTTATGCTTTGTCCTATTTTTAGGTGAGATAGAGTCTCCTATAACTACAAGAATAAAATTAAATGTATAGTTACCAGGTCTGGAGCATTTTGAAAGAGAGGACAAATTCTATTAATTTCAAACCACATCGAGGTTCTGCCTCTGTGCATCTCCATAAAACTGTTTCTAATCAAGGTCCTTAAACCTTTTAGTTTCCAAGTTAAATGGACACTAGTTGTTATTGTTGCTGGCATTTTCCGTTTGTCACTGTTGCTTGTTGCCTTCTTGAGAAACTTAAAAAGAATTGTTTCTGAATTATCAACATACTCATCTTTTCTGTGCTCTTTGTTTCTGTGTACCACAGTGGCCATTCTTCAGTCTCTTTGGAATATTCCGTTTCTAAAAATGCTGGCATTACCTATTTGATCCTAGGTTTTTACCCTCCTACACCTTAATTTACTTATGCTTTTGACAATCTCAGCTATTATTTATAATAGCCAAGATGTGGAAACAAATTACACACCCGTCACTGAATGAATATAGAAAATGAGGTATATATTTACAATGGAATTTTTACTAAGCTTTTCATATGATGTTTGACACATAGAAATAGTATTGACATTCTCGAGGAATTTTCCACGAGAATAGAAAAGATTTTCCCTAATAGAAAAGATTTTTAACCTAAGACATCAGGTTTTATTTTTTAATGTACTTCTAGTTACAAATCACATAATACAAGCCATTCTGTGACTGGATGCTTTTCCCTGTAATTAAAAAAAAAAAGATTTGTAAACTGTGAAAAAAAATTATTTTTTAATACTACTTACCACATTTTGTTTTGAAACAGGAAATGCTAGAGAATAAACCCATTTCATGGGGGAAAACCAGCCTTTGGAACTTGGGCCTTTCCTATTGGCTGTACATCTTCTTTACTTCAGGAATAGTTTTGTCTGAATCACTGTGGATTGTGACATTATTGTCTTTAAATCTTTTTAAAAAATTATTGGTACATATTAATTGTACAAATTAATGGGGTTCTATATGATTTTCCCTATAGGCATACATTATGCATGGTTATATGCTCCATCCTTCTTCTTCGATACCCACCCTTTTCCCTTCAACACCTTCCCAGTCCCTAGTAATCTGTCTTCTACTTTTAGGTCTTTTGTTTCCACATACAATCTGTATAGTTTTTTATTTGTGGTGCTGGGGATTGAACCCATGGACTAGTGCATTATAGGCAAGCCCTCTCCACTTTAGTTTCCACATATGAGAGAGAACAGGTGATACTTGTCTGTGTGTGACTTAACATAATGTTTGTTTCCCTTAACATAATGTCATCTAGTTGCATCCATTTTGCTGCAATGATAAGATTTTATTTTTTTATGGATGAATGATACTCCCATTGTGTGTATGTGTGTATCATATTTTTGTTATCTATTCATCTAAACTAATTCCATATCTTAGCTATTGTGAATAGTGCCATAATAAATACAGGCATGCAGTTACCTTTTTTGTGTGATGACTTCATTTCCAGTAGTTATATACCCAGGAGTAGGATAGCTGGATCATATGGTAGTTCTATTTTTAGCTTTTTGAGGAACCTTATACTGTTTTCCATAGTGACTATCCTAATTTACATTCCCACCAGTGGTGTTCAAGGGTTCCTTTTTCTCCACAATATATCCAGTATTTCTTTTTTTGTTTTTGTTTTTTGATAATAGCCATTCTGACGGTCATTAAGTCTTTAAAAATGGGAGAAGCTTTGAAATAAGCTTCCCAATTTGTTCATCATACATATAAGGAAAAGTGTGTCAAGAAAGATATAATTACTAGCCCAAGGTTAGTAGTAATAAGTGATGGAGCTAGGATTTCTTACCCAGTTTTTTCTTTTTCCCATGGTCCTAAAAGTCCATTGTGATATGTAGTTTTCTAATTGTATTAATTGCACTTAAGTTCATTATTTAGTCAGTAGAAAATATGTTGCCTATGCATTAAAATAGGAAAATTAAGATTATATTGATACATAAACATTTTATGAACATAGTTTATATTATTCCTGAATGTATAAAAATGTATTACATGGTGGTACAAATGTCTGTGATTACTTTCTGTTTAAATTGATTTTTTTTGTTATTAGTAAAGAATAAATCATTTATTCTGCTTTATTCCATCATACAGAATATGACAGTTTTGCTGTTTAAACATGCACACCTGTTGGAAACATTGGAAACTAAAGATTAAAGTGACACAAATAATTTATGAAACATGGAAAATCTTTAGCTGACCGCTGGCAGTTTCTGTGCTTTCTTTTTGTATGAGAATCACAGTCCACTATAAGTTATTTTGTTTCCTTGAAGAAACATGATTTGAATTATTGTAATTTTTTAAAAGCCATCCATAGAGGTTTGAATTAGAACAGAACAACAGCATTATCTTTAGTAGTAGCAATAAGAGGGATTCAGAAACCATCCCATTGACTTTGGGGCTGTGGTAAAAATCTTGGTGTTTTTTGATTGTGTCTTAGTGTAAGTTTAGAATTACTCATTTAAGAGTAAGAACTTTTGGAAGATTTTTCATGTACATTGCTGTGTTGCTGTCTGGAAAGACTTTCTCTCTCTCTCTCTCTCTGTCTCGGCAGTACTGGAATTGAACAGAGGGCTTTGTGCACACTAGGCAAGTGCCCTGCCTATAAGCTACATCCCTAACCCTTGGAAAGCTTACTTATTTTTACCCGTATTAGCTTCATCAGAGCATTTCTATTTCCTTGCATCTGAATAATATGCAATATTTTTCCCCAAATCTTTGCTGATAATACTAGCTTTCATTTACTAAGTCTGTGTTATGTGCTACATACCATGTAAATAAACTACCATAGATTATATCATTTAACATGTACAGCTATTTGATGAGATATTTATTATTCTTCCCATTTTTAAGAAAACAAACTTGGAGTAGTTAGTTTTCCTTAAAATCAAACAGTTAAAAAGTAGGAAAGCCGGGGCTGGGGATGTGGCTCAAGCTGTAGCACGCTCGCCTGGCATGCGTGCAGCCCGGGTTTAATCCTCAGCACCACATACAAACAAAGATGTTGTGTCCACCAAAAACTTAAAAAAAAAAAAAAAAAAAAATATATATATATATATATATATATATATATATATTTTTTTTTTTTTTTTTTAAATTCTCTCTCTGTCTCTTAAAAAAAAAAAAAAATTGACTTGATTCTCCAGACTCACCATTAGACTCACCAGCTAATATGTACCCTACAAATATTAAAAAAAAAAAAAAAAAAGTAGGAAAGCCATGATTCCAATTCAGGTCTCTGACTCCAAAAAGCCTATTAAGCTTTATGTACCTGTTATATACTTACCTTTATCCAGTTAATTTTTTTTTCATAGTTGTAGATGGACAGAATGCCTTTTTTTATTTATTTTTATGTGGTGCTAAGGATCGAACCCAGTGCCTTACACATGCTAGGCAAGTGCTCTGCCACTACAGCCCCAGCACTTCAGTTAATTTTATATTGCAGTATTTTAGCACGTAACTAAACTTTCTGAAATCACAGATTTTCCTAAGAACTTCTTCTTGGTATGCTTTTAGTTTTTTTATATATCTAACTTTTTCTTCTTTCACTCTCATTTGAATTATTTTTGTCTTTAGGCAAACTGTGCCAGAGTCCAAAGCCTTTTGGAATGCTGTTTTGTATATTAAAACTAAAATTAAGCTGGGTGTGGTGGCACAGGAATATAATCCCAGCTACGTGAGAGGCTGAGGCAAGAAGTTGGCAAGTTCAGGGACATCCCAGGCAATTTAGCAAGACTCTGTCTCAAAAATAAAGAATGGCTGGGGATGCAGCTCAGTGGTAGAGTGCCACTGGGTTCAATCCCAGTACCATAGACAAAACAAAACAACAAATAATCTAAAATTAAAATACTTGATTCTTTTTTTTTTTTTTTCCCATTCAGAGGAGGGTAATCCTCATGTGTGCCATAAATAATACCAATCTCCCTTTCCAGTATACAAACTAATATAAATTAAGTTCAACTCTTTAAAACTTTGGAGAATATTGTTTTATGATATTCTTTTAAAAAATTCTTTAGTTGTAGATGGACACAATATATTTTTATTTATTTATTTATTTATTTTTATGTGGTGCTGAGGATCAAACCCAGGCCTCATGTACGCGAGGCAAGTGCTGTACTACTGAGCTACAACCCCATCCCTGTTTTATGGCATTCTGATATGATGTACAGTAAGATAAATTTGGAAAATTCTGTACACTGACCTCCATGTGGGGTTATACATTAGCCTGTTGGAGACTCTGAGAAAAGCATTTGAAGATATAACCCTTTCAATAGTTAAATAGTATTTCACAAACTTACTTGACTAAGTACATTATTTACTGTAATATCTTGAGTCTATCTCAGTAGCAGCTTTCCTCCTCCTCTGTGAGGCATTCTGCTGATGTTTCTGTAAGTAGTTAGGAATATTAACTAATTTTAATTATTGTTATTTCTTATTCTAGTAACTTTGAGTTCTAAGGGTGAAATATATCTATGATAATTAGTCATGGTATATAAACTAATATTAGTTTGTTACCCAAAAAGCAAATAATCTGCAATTTCTCGGAGTGATATACTTCACAGGTGGATTCTTGGATTGGTTTTCAAGAAAGGTGGGAATCCATTTAGGTTTCATTTTTCTTAGAGGTAACAATTTAATTATCTTTCTCCATTATTCTTATCTCTGTTTTTAACAGCTGTTTTTAAATGCTAATAATAAGGTGGCAGACAAGAACGAGAAAGAACTTGCCAACAAATTACTGACAGAAATGAATGAGGACCAGGTATCTACAAAACCTGCATCTTGTTTCAGCCGAAGTCCAAAATCAGTCAATGGGAATAACTTTCCTGTACTTTTCTTCTTGCTTCTTAAAATACATAAACATTAAATAATTCTAATATTCATTAATTATTTTTGAAAATTACTTAAATATTAAAATAAGAATTACTTTCATCTCAAGGATAATTATCTTGGTGGTTAGTAGAAGCAATGAATAAAATGCTATCTGTGCACATGTATTCTCTTTAGTTTGAGGAGATATAAAGTACAGGAATGGGATCCCAGTATCAATGCTGTCTACCTGATGGTGACTTCATATTTTGGGGGCTTCCTTTTCTAAGCACTTTGGTTTAATTGGAACCTCAGGTATTTGTGTGTGAATACGTATGGTCATTGTTAATATGTTGATTCTTTGCTTCTTATTGACAAATAATGATTATAATTCAATGGACAACCTGAATCTTGGAGGAAGGGAAGAAGATGCTGAACTCTTTGAATGTTAAATTAGCATAAACTCAACTTTTTTCTAGTCTAAAAATTCAACTCTATATAAGGATAATGAAGCAAACTTACATAGTAAGTGTTACTTCTCATGTGTTAGGTAAATTAATTTGTAAAAAACTTAAAATGAAGTTTGCTCTTTTCTTTTCCAAAATGTAAGAGAACTTATGTCTTTTATTAACATTATGTTAATATCTAGATTAACAGAGTTGTGGTATAAAAAGAAACTATATTTTAGTGTATTGTTTTCTCAATGGGAAATATTTTACAGAGTACTCTTTTAGATTTCTCTATACACGTTTAGTCCCTCTGAAGCCTACTTATATAGTTTAATAAAATAATTATAATAGTCTTGTAGAAGTTTATGTTTTAACTCTAAATAATGGATATAATGAGGTCTTTTGGGATTTTTCTTGGACAAAATCTAGCACTTGTATAAAATTCTGCTGTATGCAGAATGTTTAATATGTACTGTAATGTTTATTGTATATGTAATATGTTTATCCTACATAATATTATTTAATAAACAGCATCAACAAAAACCAGAATTTTATATTAAATGCCCTACCTAAAGTTGATTGAGCTTAATTCAACACTACAGTTAAATTAATCTAAACAGTTCCCTTTGCATTTGAATTTTTTTACTGGAAGATGGTGAGGAAAATCCTATTTGTGGATTGACTGGCTTCAGAATTTTTCAGGACTATTTATTTTTACATCTTTCCAGTTCTTGTTCTGTGCTTTCATGGTAATTATCTATAGGAATATAAACATTCTATGCTTTTCAAGCTAAGTCTATAAGTAATAGTCATGGTCAGTTGTTAAATATTGATTGTTTTTTTTTTTTGCTATACAGGCAGGGCCCTGAAATTTAAGATGTCTGGTTTTTAATGAAGCATAAACAAAATGGAGCTTTTTAAATTCTTTCTTAAAAATTTTAGCACTAAACGTTGCCTTCTCAAAAACATGACAGTGATTATAGATACATGTCTCTTTCTTAAACTCTCTCAAAATGTGCATTTTATATAAAACATAACTTATTGTTTGTGAGGATGATGATTAATTGGTGTATGATGATCAATTTTAATATAGAGTTTGGAAACTAAGTACACTTTTTAGCTATCTCATTATACATGCTAGTGGAATTTAAGCCTAGGAAGTTCAAGTATATCTTTGAAGGGAAATTAAAACATAATAGAATTTCCAATTATAGACCTCCCTTCCTTCCTCTTGAGATTGTCCATTCGTTTTTAAAAGCATGTGTTGAGCTTGGTGGGGTGGGTTTTCCCTCCCCCTCAAAAACACTTAATGTAATGAGTGAATTTTGCCTTATTCTTTTTGACATATGGCTTATTTCTGTTAAGTAGGTAACTTTTCTTGCAGGTCACAGTGTTTTACATTTCATAGGAAGAGGAATGTAATGCATGTTAAGTATTTTTTCAGGTTTTCAGAACAGAGGTTTCCTAAGTAACTAAAAATCTTGACCGCTATTGATTTTTTAATTTCTTTCAGCAGGTGTTCCAGGGACAGTTGGATTGTTTGGCGGTGTCAACCATCCAAGCTTTGACAGCAATAATGAACAAATCTCCAGCTGCTAAGGTAAAACATATCTCCCAAGCTTTGAAATGTCTTAGATCTGCCATTATTCACTATATAAATCCCAAAATAATATGTAAAAGTCTATAATACATATGGCTTAATACCTGAAATAAAATAGTTCACGAAATACCTCATCTTAATGTAAGAATACTGATAATTTTTAAAAATATTTTTTAGTTGTAGATAAACACACAGTATCTTCATTTATTTTTATGTGGTGCTGAGGATTGAACCCAGGGCCTCACACATGCTAAGCAGCCACTTTACCACTGAGCTATAGCCCCAGCCCAATTTACTGATAATTTTAATGATAAGCAAAGCCCCAAGGACACTGCAGGATTTTAAAAAACATTGATGGGCCTGGGATTGTGGCTCAATGGAAATACACTTGCCTAGCAAGTGTGAGGCACTGGGTTTCATCCTCAGCACCATATACAAATTAAGTAAATTAATTGAATAAAGGTATTGTGTTCATCTACAATTAAAAAAAAAAGACATTGTAAATTAGTGAAGATTTCCAGTGTTTTTCAAAGAATGGGAGCTAGCTCTGATATTGAAATGATCTTTTTTTGAGATTTGTTATAATGTATTCATACATGCACATAATAAAACAATATAATCTGATCAGTTTCATTCCCCAGTATCTCCCCTTTCCCACTCCTCCCTCCCCCTGATCCCCTTCTTCTATTTTTTCTGGTCTCCCTTCTATTTTTTTTTTAATTTGTTCTAATTAGTTATACATGACAGTAGAATGCATTTTGACACATTTTACACAAATGGAGCACATCTTTTCATTCCTCTGGCTGTACATGGTGTAGAGTCACACGAGTAGTGTAATCATACATGTATATAGAGTAATAATGTCTGTCTCATTCTACTGTCCTTCCCAACCCCACAGCCCCACCCTCCCTTCACTCCCCTTTGCACAATCCAAAGTTCCTTCATTCTTCCTTACCCACCCCCCCCCCACACACACCATGGATCAGCATCTGCTTATCAGAGAAAACATTCAGCCTTTGTTTTTTTTGTGATTGGTTCATTTCATTTAGCATGATATTCTCTAGTTCCATCCATTTACGAACAAATGCCATAATTTCATTTTTCTTTAAGGCTGAGTAATATTCCATTGTATATATGTACTATATTTTCTTTATCCATTATCTGTTGAAGGGCATCTAGGTTGGTTCCATAGTTCAGCTATTGTAAATTGAGCTGCAATAAGCATTGATCTGGCTGAATCACTGTAGTATGCTGATTCTAAGTCCTTTGGGTATAAACTGAGCAGTGGGATAGCTAGGTCAAATGGTGGTTCCATTCCAAGTTTTCTGAGAAATTTTTATACTGCTTTCCAAAGTGATTGCACCAATTTGCAATCTCAACAGCCATGTATGAGTGTGTCCTTTTCCCCACATCTTCACCAATACTTATTATTGCTTGAATTCTTTTTTTAAAAAATATTTATTTTTTAGTTGTTGTTGGACACAATACCTTTATTTCACTTATTTATTTTTATGTGGTGCTGAGGATCGAACCCAGGGTCTTGCACGTGCGAGGAGAGCAATCTGCTGCTGAGCCACAACTCCAGCCCTTGTTTGTATTCTTGGTAATTGCCATTGTGACTGGAGTGAGATGAAATGATAGAGTGGTTTTGATTTGCATTTCTCTAATTGCTAGAGTTGATGAACATTTTTTCATATGTTTGTTGATTGATTGTATTTCTTCTATGAAGTGTCTCTTCAGTTCCTTAGCCCATTTATTGATTGGGTTATTTATTTTTTTGGTGTTAAATTTTTTGAGTTCTTTATGTCCTGGAGATTAATGCTCTATCTGAGGTGCGTGTGGTAAAAATTTTTTCCTGGTCTGTAAGCTCTCTCTTCATGTTATTGATTGTTTCCTTTGCTGAGAAGAAGCTTTTTAGTTGGAATCCATTCCATTTATTGATTCTTAATTTTATTTCTTGTGCTTTAGGAATCTTGTTAAGGAAGTCAGATCCTAAGCTGACATGATGAAGATTTGGACCTCTTTTTTCTTCTTAAATGTAACGTCTCTGTTCTAGTGCCTAATTATTTTTTTAAAATATTTTTATTAGTTGTTGATGGACCTTTATTTTATTAATTTATTTATATGCAGTGCTGAGTATTGAACCCAGTACCTCACACATGCTAGGCAAGCTCTCTGCCACTGAGCCACAAACCCAGCCCGTAGTGCCTAACTCTTTGATCCATTTTGAGTTGATTTTTATGTAGGGTGAGAGATAGAGATTTAATTTCATTTTGCTACATATGGAATTCCAGTTTTCCCAGCACCATTTATTGAATAGGCTATCTTTTCTCCAATGTGTTTTTGGTACCTTTGTCTAATATGAGATAACTGTATGTGGGTTTGTCTCTGTGTCTTCTATTTTGTACCATTGGTCTACTTGTCTATTTTGGTGCTGATACTATGCTGTTTTTGTTACTATTGCTCTGTAGTATAGTTTTAAGATCTGGTATTGTGATGCCTCTTACTTCACTGTTTTTGTTAAAGATTGCTTTTAAGTGAGTCTATTGTTAATTTAAGGAATTCGGTTTTATATTATAATTTTTCTTTGTTAATAAAGAAAACCTGTTTTGGGGCTGGGGATGTGGCTCAAGTGGTAGCGCGCTCTCGCCTGGTACGCGCGTGGCACTGGGTTCGATCCTCAGCACCACATACAAATAAAGATGTGTCCGCCGAAAACTAAAAATAAATATTAAAAAAAAAATTCTCTCTCTCTCTCTCTCTCTCTCTCTCTCTTTAAAAAAAAAAAGAAGAAAACCGGTTTTCTCTATTTAGTCAGTTTATGACTAGCCGTAACAAACATTTTTCACGTGTGATCTGCCCTGTCACTTTGAGGTTTGTTTTTCCAAGTTTTATAGGCATGGTGATTCTGTTTCTTTGATTGTAGTCACTAACCTGCAGAGTTTTCTGTCCCTTCTCATTCTCTACCTCTGACTGTCCTTCTGTTCACTTATGCTGTTAGCTACCTATATGCTGACAACTATTTTATTGAGTAATTGTAATGATTAGTAGGGTCATCTGTATAAAATGGTAAACACAGAGCCAGGCAAACGGTAAATGCTAAGTAAATGTTAGTGACATTATTACCACTTTATTTACCTATCTCCCACCTCTAACATCTTTTATTCCTCACTTTTCTGGTTCCAGAAGTGAACTAATTACTCTCTGTTCCCTGAGTCATTCCTTCAGTTGTATTCCCTAGCTGGTTTGTCTTAGGAAACTAAGTTTTGCCCTGGAAATGTTGTTGAAATTCATGGTTAGGATTCTATTGAATAAGGTTTTGGATTTTACAGTCCAACTTCTGACTTGAATGTGCATTTAATTGTTTCTGTAAGGAAGAAATAATTTTTTAAATTCTAAGTGATTGATTTTTTGAGTGTAATGGATTGCATATACTATATTCTGAAATTCAAAGCTAAAAAATGCTCAGGGTTTTTTAAAGAGTTTTTTTTTTCATTGTTTTTGTTGTTGACTGTGTAATACTTTACATGGTTTAAAAACCAAAGGTTATATAACAAATACCCTTTGAAAACAATATTTCCTCCTATCCTTGGCCCACAGTGCAACTATTTCTCCTTTCTAAAAACAACCAGTTTTACTGGTTTTGTTTAAATCTTTTGATTTTATAATGAGTGTATAAAAATCTGCCTAATTTAATGGAGTGATTTAGTATTTTCTACTTTTGTTGGTTATCTATATATTTCACTGTATGACATTAGGTGCCTACTGTTTTAAAATATATGTAATATAGAACTTTCTAAAATGAAGTTAATGCTCCCAATAATTTAGACCATTTAGATACAAAGAGCAGAGAGAAAACTCTATGTATTCAGTTTTTCTTTTTCTTTTTCTGGCCATTACTTAAAATTGCCAGTACTTTTTGGTTCTTTGAGGTTATTATCTGACTCCTCTTACCTCCAAGTCTTCTCATTTTTTTTTCTCTATTTTTGTTTTAATTTCACTTAATACTCTATTAATTAAAAATCACTTTAAAAGGTTAAGTGTCATTTGCCATATTCTGTAAATATTAAAAAAGTTTTAAACACAGTTATGCTCACTTTGTTTTGCATTTTGATAGATTATTATAACTCTGTTATTCCAGAAGTTGTAAGGATTCTATTTAAAGATGAACACATGTAATTTGAGAGAATATTGAATTCATAATCTTTTTTTAATTTAATATTAAGTTCATTAGCTTAAAAGGATTTTCAATATTTTTAATATTTCAACAAATCTAGGCATTTAAAATGTGCTTTTATATATTGTTTTCTCCTCTAGGAAATATTTAAAGAAAGAATTGGTTATACACACATGTTTGAAGTATTAAAATCTCTGGGTCAGCCTCCATTGGAACTACTTAAAGAACTTATGAACATGGTGAGTTTTTAACCTTTTTTTAAAAAGCTAATTTATCTCCATTTCAAAAATGGTAACTAACCTTTTATTTTTTATGTTGTTTTTTCAGGCTGTAGAGGGTGACCATACTTCAGTTGGGATTTTGGGCATTAGTAATGTCCATCCTCTCTTGCTTCTTATCCAGTGGCTTCCAGAGCTTGAATCCCATGACCTGCAAATCTTCATCTCTGATTGGCTGAAGAAAATTTGTTGTATTAATAGGCAGAGTCGAACTACATGTGTCAATGCAAACATGGGAATTAGGATCATTGAAACCCTTGATTCCCATTCTTCCCTTCATCGAATTTGTGCTGAGAACTTGATTGCAATCTATGGTTCCTTGGGGAGTCAGTCAGTGAGCTCAGAAGAAATCCGTAGCTTGCTGAGATTGCTCAGGGTGGATCAATCTGAGTTTATTCATCCTTATACCACTGCTGTGACTCGAGCGATACTGACAATGGCCCGAAAACTTAGTCTAGAAAGTGCACTGCAGTATTTTAATTTGTCACATAGTATGGCAGGAATTTCTGTGCCCCCCATACAGAAATGGCCAGGGTCTGCCTTTTCTTTCAGTGCTTGGTTTTGTTTAGATCAGGATCAGTTGACTCTTGGTGTTGCTAACAAAGGAGGAAAAAGAAAACAATTATACAGGTAATGGTATAGTTATGGAATTTACATAACTATTGTCATAGCAGTATATATCCTATGGTTCCCAAATAGGAAAAAGCCTCTGGAAATATCTTACTTTTAAATGTACAACAATTTATCTGAAGTTTCTTTGTCTTTTAGCTGCATGCAGTTTAATTATAAGTGCTTTATTATATATATTTTTAATAATAATTATATAACTCAGATATTTGCTACTTAAGTTCTGAGGTTAGTTTTGGACTATAAAAGTGGAGAAGAAAGGATTAATAAACTTCAATGATAATCTTTGTGACCCATTGAAGATACTATATGCTTCTTATATAAAGGACCAGAAAATTTATGTACATGTCTATCTAGTCTGCAGTACCTAATAATTTTTAATTCTTGTGATTTTTAAGACCTTTATGTTTGCTTTCTGAATTTTATTTGGAAGAATATTGAAGATCTTAAATTTTTTTTTTAGTTTTATTGTAGTTTGCTAATGGAATTATAGTTATAATGCTGCCTTGTATGATTTGTTAACTCTTATACCAAAAAAAAAAATTTTAAAAATGTCTTTGAAACAAAGTTGGACCGATGTGTGGCATTAGAGTTTAAGCTACTGCATTGCTGATAAAGGTGTTCATGATGGCTTTATGATTCTGTGGGTTTCAGTGATGATGAAACTCATCAACTGACTTCAGGAGTTCTGATAATATATATTTATGTTAGCTTTTTTACAGGAAGTGGCATGGGTTTTGAAGCTTTTATTACCCATTCAGGTATGTTGGTTGTGGCAGTGTGCACCAGAAGAGAATATGCAACAGTTATGCTTCCTGACCACAGTTTCTGTGATTCCCTCTGGGTAAGGCTTTGAGACATCATATTTAACTTGTTGGTTCTTTTCTTGAAAAAACACAATTTGATGCACCTTCAAAGGAGTTTTTTTTCGTTTGCTTTTTGAGAGTCAATTAATTTTTACTTTAAGGTTCTCATTTTGGAGTTTGTCTATCGGAAGGTTAATACTGCTTATGTTGTCATAAATATAATTTATGATAATAAAATTTCTGCTAAAACCTAAAATGAAATGTTATGATTTCTTTGAGGTCTTCTAAAAGCACATTTAATTTTGAATTTCAATTAAAATGACATGAGAAATCATTAAAAACAATGCATTTCTATTGTTTTTTAAAAAAAATATTTATTTTTTAGTTTTAGGTGGACACAATATCTTTATTTTATTTTTTGTGGTGTAGAAGATTGAACCCAGCGCCCTACGCATGCCAGGCGAGCACGCTACCACTTGAGCCACATTCCCAGCCCTCTTCTGCTTTTTTAAAAATATAAAATGTGTCTTTATTAGAAAGATTGATTTTAAAGAATACTCAAAGCTTTGGAAAATGAAGAAAAGACATTATGTTTTGATTTTTTTATATTTTTTAGAAAAGGTTTAAGTGTTTTATAGTACTACAGAAAAAATTATTCTCACTTTAAGAACATCATTTTAATCAGCAGTTAACTGTGTTTAATCTTAATATTCTGTTCACACAAACATATTATAGAGTAATACTTTGAAAACATTTGTCATTCCAAAGGCAGTATAATTTTAGCCTTTCACATGTATGTTTTACTTCACCAGCACAACGTAACTATTGTTCACATGCCTGGAAAAAGACCCTTTGGTCAGAGTCTTGTTTATATCTATGACAATGGACAACAGAAGGTTTCTGCCCCTCTCAGATTTCCTGCCATGAATGAGGTAAGTATATTTAACCTACTCTTTTCTTTCAGGCTTACTTGATTGAGAACTCTTAAAGATTTCAGTTAATTTAGAAGATTTTGTTTGTTCAAAATATAGGGTTCTAAAATTTGGAAGTGTATTCTATATATTAAGATAGTAAATTAATATTCATTTGTCAGTCTATCATTAGATTTTGTCAGACAAGTGTGTTGAAAAGGAAAACAATTCAAGGAAGAAACAAATGCAATTGAAGATTTAAGGGAAAAAAAAAAGACTTAAAACAGGAAGCCAGAGAAATGATTAGATAATTTAATAAAACTCTCTTATGAAATATTATTATGAACTCTTCCATTCACATTAATTTGAAATAATGAAGAAACTTAAAACTTGCATGTTGGGGGCTGGGGTTGTGGCTCAGTGGTAGGGTACTTGTCTGGCATATATGAGGCACTGGGTTCTATCCTCAGCACTACATAAAAATAAATAAAATAAAGGTTTTGCGTCCATCTGCAATTTAAAAAATATTTTTAAAAAACCTTGCATGTTGTAGTTAGGTATAAGATAGACTTTATTTACAGAGGTGGTTCTCAGTGACTACTTATGTAAAAGTTCTTTGAGAATTTTTGGATAATTTTGAGAAAGTCTTTTCTGAAGGTAATGGAATGGAGTAGATTATTTCTCAAGTCCTTCTAGGAGTTGAATAATTTCTTATTGTTTTTGATGACCATTTTAAGATAGCCTGTAATGAGCATTATACTGATACACAATTCTCTGTAAATTTTTAAGGGGGAAAAGTAGTTTTTTTCTATTTTAGATAACAGTAAAGCTGTTTAAAAATTTTTTCATAATATACACTCATTAAAATATTTTTAAATTACAAGTATGTAAAGTGAGTCATAAAAATAATACATCTGAATTCTATTGGCCAAGGGGAACTTTGGTAATGATTTCTTGTGTATATACATGCATATATACATCTTGATCCAGTAAAAATAAAACATAATTTTCAGTCTGTTTATTTGCTTAGTTTTATATGCTATTTATATCTAATTTATTTTTTCCATCACTGGGGATTAAGCCTAGGGCCTTGCAAATACTAGGCAAGGGCTGTACCACTGAGCTATATCTCTGGCTCTCACTGTGTAATTTTAAACATGAAATTTGATATTTATTTAAAATGGTGTAATAATTTGTTTGTTTCTTAGTCTTTTACTTCCTGTTGTATTGGTTCAGCTGGGCAAAGAACCACCACTCCTCCACCATCTCAAATTCCAGATCCACCATTTTCTTCTCCCATTACCCCTCATCGGGCATCATTTGGTGGAATTCTATCATCAGCCTCCTGGGGAGGAGCAACTGAAAAATCAAAATTAGTTACCAAATTGATATCAGCTGGAACCCAAGACAGTGAATGGGGATGTCCCACATCCCTGGAGGGTCAGCTAGGGTCTGTTATTATCTTTTATGAAGCACTGCAGCCTCCTCAAGTGAAAGCATTGTATTTAGCAGGTAAGCATGTACATTATACTGTTTAATTAAATTTAAAATTTTCTAAAGAAACTATTTGGAGAGTGTATTTATTTTCATTGAAAATCAAAGGAGTGCTCCCTTCAGCATATAAAATTTAGCACATATACTAAAATTGGAACAATATAGAGAAGATTAGCATGACCCCTGCTCAAGGATGACACAAATTCGTGAAGTGTTCCATATTTAAAAAAAAAAAAAAAATGAAGAAAGGAAAAGTCCCCATGTACTATATATTTTTTGTAAGCATAAATAAAACAAACCTTTGGAAAATATTTCAAGATATCATCCATAAACTGCCAGAATTATTCTCCTAGAGTTGCCATTGCAAAATACCACAGACTTGGTGGCTTTAACAAGAGAAATTTATTTTCTCACAGTTCTGGAAACTAGAAGTCCAAGAGCAGTGTGCATCAAGATTGTTTTCTAGTGAAGCTTTTCTTCATAGTTATGGGTAGCTGCCACATTGCAGTGTTATAGGGTTTTTCTTCTGTTTGCATGTGGACTGAATAAGAGACCTCTGCTGTCTCTTTTCTTGTAAGGAGCCATATCAGATTAGGGATCCACTATTATGACTTTATATAACTTTATCTCCTTAAGACTCTATTTCCAAGTATAGTCATATTGGAGACTATGTCTTTAACATGAATTTTAGGGCCATCCATAACAATGCCAGTTCTTTTGTCAGATATTAGTGAATTGATAAAACAAAATATAAGCTTATCTCCATAAGAAATCATGAGTCTTGTTTTAAAACTTGTCATCTTTATAATTGGTGTATTAATATACCTGAAAAAAATAAGATTGTACAATTTTTTGTTTTGGCCTTTACTTTTGACCAAGATTTTAAGCGCGCACACACACACACACACACACACACACACATTAATTATTTTTGAATCATAACTACTTACAAAATTATATTCTAGCAGGATGTTCAGATGTTAAGTCTCTGAAAGTCATATACATTAACTTGGCAGAATGGCTTTTTTTGGGGGGGGGGGGCGGTCAACATATTCTTTTTAGATTACTGGAGTTTTGACATGAATGGGACAATCCAGACTTTCAAAGTTTATGGTAAACCTTTGAACTCACCAGAATGTTTACAGGTAGTCCATAATCCAAATAAATTAAAACTAGTAATAAGTCATTTTGTTTAGTCATTATGGCTATGTAGTTTACATTTTGTTCTTATAATTTTCCTACTTATAATTCTCCTCTAACAAATAATTATTTTTAGTCTTCATAAGTGATCATTTTAGATGGTTGTATAATGTTTCTTTGAATTCATAATGTGTGATTTATTTAGGTTGTTTATAAAATTTTTAGTATTGGTATAAAAATTCAGTGTTTAAAGTTAATGAACTGTTTGTACTTAGAGTTTTTCTTATTTTGTTGTATGTAATGATAAATTCTTAGGATAAATATTCAATGAATATATTAAAATCTCAGTACATGTTGCATAATCCATTTCCAAAAGGGATATAAGAATTCACAGTGCCCACCAGGAAAACAGAAACATACCAGTTTCACCATAGCATCAATAACATTTCCTTCATTATTCAATGTAAAATAGAATCTTATTTGAACTTGTTGTTCTTTGATTTTTTAGGTGGACTTTGTTATATTTGATAATAGCTTTTTTATGCTATATACAGTTTCCTTTATGGAGTGAAGGTTGATCCACTTCCTAATTTTTCTAGGTTTTGGATAGCTTGGAGGTGATATAAAAACTAAAGTACAGCCAGACACTGTGACGCACATTTGTAATTCCAGCAGCTTGGGAGGTTGAGGCAGGAGGATTTCAAGTTCAAAGCCAGCCTTAGCAACTTAGCAAAGCCCTAAGCAAATTAGTGAGACCCTGTCTCAAAATTAAAAATAAAAGGGGCAGGGGATGTCAGTTAGTTGTTAAGTGCCCCTGGGTTCAATCTCCAGTACCAAACCTAACCAAACAAAAACCTCGAAGAATATTTTAGCTAGTATGGGTTAGTGTATTATTTGTGTAGCTTAAAACACTTTAAATTTTGTTTTGATAACACAGAACCAAGGAGACTATAAATATTCAATGATATGTATGTATGTGTATAAATAATTTTCAGGTCCAAATTGTTTAAGCCCTTGGAAATGTCAAGAGAATGACATGGCCGACCTGCCTGGTAACATCCTTCTTCACTACACAGCAAAGGTTAGAGCAAATGCATGGACTGTCCATCTAGTTATAACTCTGTTGTGAACTAAGATTCTTTTTTATTCCTTTGGTCATTTCAATGGATAATTGAGATGGAGGGGCTTTAATTGTCAGTTTTTGAATTATGCATTTTTCAAAGAAAGATGAGAAGTAGCAAACATTAAGGACACTTCCAGTTAGAGTTCAAATGTTATCATAATGTCATTCCAGTAGTGTAAATGGAAATAGTTGTAGTTGGAATTTGTACTAATGAACTGAATTCAGTAAATGAACCAGATTTGAACATGTGTTCACCTAAACTTTCTGGAAGGAGAGATGAAACAGAAATGTGCTCAAACTTTGGTATTTTTTAAAAAAACGTGATTCAGCAAAAGAGGGAGAGAAGAATGAAGGGAAAAAAGAAATGTTTACTAAAGGAGAAAAAAGAAACTTACTATATGCCTGTCATCCTTTTTACTTCAAGGACTTATCTAATGAAAGTACTTGAAGTCAGCAAGGATAGAGGGACGGAAGATAAAAGTTAGAACTGGGAGGAAAGAAAAGGGAGAAGTATTATAAACATCAGTTGTGTTCATTATATTAAATATTATGTTGACTCAGAGATGCTTTGGTAGTGGGAGATTATATGTTATAGCAATCTGGCATATAATCATAATTATTACTTTTGAATGTGTATTTGTTATATCTGACCTAATAAAATGAAGTGATTAGTTTTATTTTCTCCCAACTTTTTTTTTTTTTAATTATTTAGTTAGTTCTCGGCAGACACAACATCTTTTTTTGTATGTGGTGCTGAGGATCGAACCCGGGCCGCACACACGCCAGGCGAGCACGCTACCGCTTGAGCCATATCCCCAGCCCTCTCCCAACTTTTTGTTTTCATTTTTTCTTTATTAAGTTATTTTTTTATTCTAATTTGTTATACATGATGGCAAAATGCAATTCATTTCATATTACACGTATAGGGCACAGTTTTTCAAGTCACTGTATGCAAAGTATTTTCACACCATTTGTGTCTTTTTTTTTTTAAACACTCCTTCCCCCTTATTCCCCTCCCTCCCCTTTACCCTATCTAAATTTTCTCCATTCCTCCCATGTTCCTCCCCATCGCCATTATGAGTCAGCATCCTCATATCAAAGAAAACATTCAGCCTTTGGTTTTTTGGGATTGGCTTACTTCACTTAGCATTATATTCTCCAACTTCATTACCTGCAAATGCTATGATTTTATTTTCTTTTAATGCTGAGTAATATTCCATTGTGTATATATAACAAATTTTCCCTATCCATTCATTTACTGAAGGGCACCTGGGTTGGTTCCACAATTTAGCTATTGTGAATTGTGCTGCTATAAACACTGATATGACTGTATCCCTGTATTAGGCTGTTTTTAAGTCCTTCGGATATAAACCGAAGACTGGGATAGCCGGGTCAAATGGTGGTTCCATTCCAAGTTTTCCAAGGAATATCCATATTGCTTTCCAGATTGGCAGCATCAATTTGCAGTCCCATCAGCAATGTATGAGTGTTCTTTTCCCCCACATCCTTGCCAACACTTATTGTTGACTGTATTCTTGATAGCTGCCATTCTGACTGGTGTGAGATGAAATCTTAGAGTAGTTTTGATTTGATTTCTTTATTTGCTAGAGATGTTGAACATTTTTTCATATATTTGTTGATTGATTGTATATTCTGAGAAATGTCTGTTCAGTTCCTTGGCCCATTTATTGATTGGGTAATTTGTTTTCTTGGTGTTAAGGTTTTTGGGTGCTTTATATATCTTAGAGATTAGTGCTGTATCTGATGGGCTTGTGGTAAAATTTGGTCCCTTTCTGTAGGCTCTTTACTCACCTCACTGACTATTTATTTTGCTGAAAAGAAGCTTTTTAGCTTGAATCCATCTCATTTATTGATTGAGATTTGGGCCTACTTTTTCTTCCATTAGGTGCAAGGTCTCTGGTTTAATTCCTAGGTCCTTGATCTACTTTGAGTTGAGTTTTGTGCATGGTGAGAGAGAGAGATTTAATTTTATTTTGTTACATGTGGATTTCCAGTTTTCCCAGCACCATTTGTTGAAGTGGCTATCTTTTCTCCAATGTATGTTTTTGGTACCTTTGTTTAATATAAGATAACTGTAGTTATTAGGGTTAGTGTCTGTGTTCTCTATTCTGTACCATTGGTCTACAGGTCTATTTTGGTGCCAATACCATGCTGTTTCTGTTACTATTGCTCTGCAGTATAATTTAAGTTCTGGAATAGTAATGCCATAATAGGGTAGTTATGTCTAACTCATTCCACCATCAGTCCTACCCTCTACCCCCTTCCCCCTTATTACCCATAGCTTCACTCTTCTTGCTATGGATTGCTTTAACTATTCTGGGTCTGTTATATTTTTCCAGATGGATTTCATGATTGCTTTTTCTATTTCTAAGAGGGATGTCATTGGGATTTTGATTGGGATTGCATTGAATCTGTATAGTGCTTTTGGTAATATGGTCATTTTGACAATATTATTTCTGCCTATCCAAGAACAAGGAGATCTTTCCATTTTCTAAGCTCGTCTTTAATTTCTTTCTTTAGTTCTGTAGTTTTCATTGTAGAGGTCTTTCACCTCTTTCATTCAGATGATTCCCAAGTATTTTATTTATTTTTTTTTGAGGCTATTATAAATAGGGTGGTTTTCCTAGTTTCTCTTTCTGAGGATTTGTCACTGATGTACAGAAATGCCTTTTATTTTGAAAAATTTCAAGCCTACAGAAAAGTCAAAATAATAGTAAAGTGATATGCAGTATTCTGTACATGTAAATTCACCAGTTATTAACATTTTGCCGTACTTTCTGGCTATCTCAAATCATTTGTGAAAGGAAATTAACATAGCTGTCAGGCTGGATGAGGTGGTGCTTGCCTGTAATCCCAGCAGCTCTAGAGGTTGAAATCAGAGGATTGTAAATTAAGGATCAGCCTCAGCAATTCATGGAGGCCCTTAGTGAGACCCTGTCTCAAAATAAAAAATAAAAATTATAAAAAATGGAGGCTAGGAATGTAGCTTTGGTAAAGTGCCTCTGGGTTAAATCTCCAGAACCTAAAATAACAATAACAAACATAGCTATCAAAACTTCATCCCTAATATTTCTATATAACCACTTACCAACATGAGAAACTGATCCATAATTTCATATATGACTCTATATTCAGTTTGTCCTAAAATATTTATTAGTATTTAAAAAATTACCTTGGACCCTTTCGAGGTCCTTGCATTGTGTTGTTTATAACATTTCTCGAGTTTTGTATCTTCTGTTTGCTTTTCATTTTACCAATGATATATATTTGTTTACCCAGCTACACTTTTAAAATACTTTTGAACTTAATAATTTAAGGTATTATGGAATTGTTGGAATTGTTCAGTAGTCATCAGTGTTTTCATTTTTGTCCTCTTTTGCAGGGGTGTTTAGTCATTTATTTGTTCATAATTTTATACTATTCAAAGTTAAATTTTCAATTTTATATATTTTTTAAAATAGCTATTACCTTGTTTTTTCCCCAAGAAATGCAATATGACTTATATCATAATAAGTAAAACAGTATACTGAAGGAGTGTTTCTCCAAAACTGTGGTATATCATGATACAAGGATTCTATGGTTAAATAAATTTGTAGAGCTGTTGTATTCTTTATAGCCCTCTTAGAAAATTTGAGAAAGTTTAAAAATCCTACCTCCCCCCCAAAACCCCTTTCATTTAGTTTTATCTTTTATTTCCTAAGTCATTTGAGCATAAAACATTTTTTAAAATAACTCAGTTATTAACAAATGACAGTTTGCTAAAAGCGGCTGTATGGAATTGTTCAGTAGTCATCAGTGTTTTCATTTTTGCCCTCTTTTGCAGGGGGTGTTTAGTCATTTATTTGTTCACAATTGATTGTCTTTTCTTTGACACTCAATAAACTGACAAGAATTGTGAAAATTCTTAGGAAACAAAGAGGAATACCTTAAGACTTAAGTCTAGCTTTTACGAATCTTGCTATCTAAAGTGAGATAAATATGTAAAAAAGTGTAATATAATTTTTTGAATTTTTTAGCTATCATTCATTATGTGTTTATAATATATTAACTACTATACTGTTTGACTTAATCTTCACAAAAGCCCTGAGATGTATATAGTATTATCTGTATCTTTTCTAAGCTTTCTTTTTTGTTAGGCTCAGTAAAGATAAGTATATTGACTAGATTTATAATTCTAGTGAACGATAATGCTAAATTCACAATCCAGTATGATCAGTGCATATCTTGAACCATTATACAGTATTTCTGTGTTGCAGTTCTGTACAAAATGTAGCGTATATACAAGCAGGGAATGGTTGGTTCTTCTAGGGAGATTGGAGTTGTATCTTAAAAGGCAGGATTAAAGAGGAATTCACAGTGAGCAGCATCTACAAAGGCATAGACTATAAAACAGGGTTTTACATGTATGTATCTGAGCAGGGGAAGATATGTCAGGAAATGAGTTTAGAGAGGAAGTAGAGACCAGATTATAGCAAACCTTGTATGCCAGGTTAAGGAGTTTACACAGAAGAGTAGAATGTTAAGGTTTGCATTTTAGAAAAAAGTTCTTGAACTACAGTACAAAAGTTGGATTGGAAAGGTAAGAGACTGTAGGCAGTCATATCATTAGGAGATTACCGTGTTAAGAGAGGTCATATGTAAAGAGTGCTCAAAGAAGCAGCTGGAAGAAGACATTTCTGCTCTGAGATTGACATAGACTGCTAAATATTCTTTTTTAAATTAAATTTTCTCAGTTTCCCAAGAGGAAAGCAATAGCTATATCATGTATGTTCTTTTCTTTTGGAATGGGAATCAAATGCAAAGATGTTTCATTACTTGAAGATTCAGATTTTAGTGTGAAGTTACATGACTTCATGAAAGGAAGTTAAATGGTTTTTAATAACTTTTTGAATTACAGATTAAATTCTTACTCTGAATTAAATCATAATTGTGTCTTTAATACACAGGTAAATAGTGTCTTATAGCCACAATTGGATTTTCATATAATCAAATAAAATATATTCTTTTGTGATTTCTCTCACTTTTTTTTTCTTTTGCTACCAGAGATTGAACTCTGGGGCATTCAACCACTGAGCCACAACCCCAGACTATTTTGTATTTTGTTTAGAGACAGGGTCTCACTGAGTTGCTAAGTGCCTCACCATTGCGGAGGCTGGCTTTGAACTTGAAATCCTCCTGTCTCAGCCTTCGTAGCTGCTGGGATTACAGGCATATGCCACCACACCCGGCTCTATCTCAGATTTGAGAAATTGTGCCTAGGAAAGTAGTAATGGGATTTAAATATTGATTTTTTTTTTAGTTCTGAAGACTGATCCCCAGCATGCTATACCATAGCTGAGCTACATCCCCAGCCCTTTTTATTTATTATTTTTGAGACAAGTTCTCACTAAATTGCCCAGGGTGGCCTTAATCTGGCAGTCCTCCTGCCTCAGCCTCCCAAGCAGCTGAGATTACAGGCATGCACCACCATGTCCAGCTGATTTTTTTAAAAGTCATAAGTCTGTTTGCATATATTGATTTAAAAAAGAAAAAAATTTAAATTCAAGTGATTGAGGAGTTACAGTTAGTTCATTAATCATTTGATAAGACTCAGTGACCTGATTTTGATAAGTAAATGCTTTTTAAATTTTTTTTTTTAGTTGTTAATAGACATTCATTTTATTTATTTATTTTTATGTGGTGCTGAGGATCAAACCCAGTGCCTCACACATGCTAGGCAGGCATTCTACCACTGGGCCACAATCCTAGCCTTATAAGTAAGTGCTTTAAGATGTAGTCCCTGATTCTTTAAGAGACGTTCAGAGAACAGTAATATTAAAACTCAGATGGGCCAAGTGTGGTGGCATACACCTGTAATATAGGCTACTTAGGAGATGAAAGCAGGAGAATCACAAATTCATGGCCACCCTGAGAATATAGCAAGATGTTATGTAAAGATTTTAAAGAAAGGTGGAGATGTAGCTCAGTGCTTGCCAAGCATGTATGAGACCCTGGGTTCAAAACCCTGGTCCTTGGAGGTAGGGGGATAAAGGGATAAAGGGATAAAGAAAGAAAATTAAATGGTAGGCACCTTCTCATTGTTTATCTTTTAAAATGGTGGTGTAATGTTTCTTATATGGTTAAAGTTAGGTTTTGTTCTAATTTTTGTTGTATATTTTCTTTTATTCTTAGGCTTGCAAAAATTCAATCTGCCTTGATTTATCTACTAATTGTTTGCATGGAAGATTAACAGGAAACAAAGTAGTGAACTGGGATATTAAGGTAAATTAATAATAAATGATGGGCAACATAGTATAATCTAAGTAAGTTTAAGTTTAATGATCCTTTTAAAGGCTTTTTTTTTTTTGGGGGGGGGTACTGGGGATTTAACCCAAGCAATTTGCCAATGAACCATATCTGTGTCCCTTTTTTATTTTTGAGACAATCTCACTAAGTTGCTTAGGCCTTGCTCAGTTGCTGAGGCTGACATTGAATTTGCCATCCTCTGGGATTACAAGTGTGTGCCACCACCATGCCCTGCAAGGTTTTATCTTATAAACATCTCCAGATTGATTTAAGTAATAGGTCTCACTTAAAATGTTATACAGATGTGAAGTTTGAAGGATAAATAAGTAGCTTAATGACTATAGCAGTGGAATATCTGATTCACAGGAAACATATTTACCTTTATAAACTCTTCCATGAGTATAACAATCTCTGTAAGTATGCTATTTTAGTGTATTAAGATATTTAATACCTTGGGGCTGGGGTTGTGGCTCAGTGGTAGAGAGCTCGCCTAGGACATGTGAGGCCTTGGGTTCAATCCTCAGCACCACATAAAAATAAATAAATAAATAAAAATAAAATAAATGTATCATGTCCAACTTCAACTAAAAAAAAAACATATTTAATCCCTAAAATTGTATGGCATATAATCTTCCTAGAGATTTCATTGATTATCTCTTTTCTATTAGACACCTGCTCTCACCAGGGATCCCTCAATTTAGGCTATCCTATATATTAGTGACAAATTGTAACTTTATATATGCTATGTATATACCAAATGACACCTTTGTTCTTGTTTTATAAGACTAAGAAATTATGATTTTTCTTTTCAGGACATCATCAACTGCATAGGTGGATTAAATGTACTCTTTCCTTTATTGGAACAAATAAGCCACTTTAGTGAAGGACCAATTCCTGAAGGAATGGATGAAAGCATAGTTCCTGAATTGATAACACCTGTAGAGGGAGATTGTATGTTACTGACCTCCACAAAAGCATCAGGTATTAAGATGATGTTAACACAAAGTGGTCATTGAAAAATTTGAGAATTAATTGAAAAATAAATACCGGTATTAGAAAAAATTTAATCATTTATAAAAGTAGCAGCTGCCCTAACTTTACTAATAAAGTTCGGGAAATTTATAATACTTTGGTCAAACAGTTAAGGTGGTGGTTTTACTCTGACAATCCTTATATTATTCTCTTAGTATACTGTGAAAAATACTATATCATTAAATTTGTGGTAGAGAAAATATTTACATATACATGTAAGTATACAACATGCTATTGCTGCTTTTTTTATTTCATTGTACAAATCACCTTTGGAAGCAAACTTTTTTTTGTTTTGTTTTGTTTTAATTTTCAATGGATCTTTTGTTTTATTTATTTATATGTGGTGCTGAGGATCAAACCCAGGGCTTCACTTATGCCAGGCAAGTGTTCTACCTCTGAGCACAACTCCAGCCTGGAAGCAAACTTTTGAACTAAATTTCTTTTTTGTTACAGTATGCATTATGATATGGAGAATAGAAAATGGAAATAAAAGTGATGAATTATGATAATTAATGACATGTTCTCATTTCCATAGAGTCAAGACTAGAGAAAAATCTGGTTGCAACATTTATCTTGATTATAAAGCACTTTATTCAGAGACATCCCATCAACCAGGATAATCTTATTCACTCCCATGGAGTTGCAACTCTTGGTGCCTTACTTCAGAAGGTAAGCCAATCTAACATGGGGTTGATACAGCTGATGACTATAATTAGCAGTTGGTGTTGGGATTCTGTACTTCCTACTAAATAAATACATTACTAAAGATTGTAGTGTTACATCTTCAAATTATATTAATGAGGAAGATTTGTTTCAGTGGCACCTTTTAAAAACTTTC
The DNA here is from genome assembly GCF_047511675.1 of Marmota flaviventris. NCBI lineage: Eukaryota > Metazoa > Chordata > Mammalia > Rodentia > Sciuridae > Marmota > Marmota flaviventris. The sequence goes on along the minus strand of NC_092508.1, from coordinate 32,196,760 downwards.
ATGGAATTGTATTATACAAGAGGTACTTATTTATATAACAGTATATAATCTTTGAAGTATATGGCTTTGTTATCTTTATTATTTGGAATGTTTGAGAAATATAAGACTATTTTAAGAATATGACATTAGAAAAATGTGTTCTAGAGTTACATCAGAAAAATTGAGTTGTTTATATTTTATATCCTAGGTTTAAAAATTTTTACATTTTAGTAGATATTCCAAATTATTGATTTAAAATTGTAATTTAATAGTAGCTATTTAAATTGAATTTTATGGAACCCTTTTCTGTTTGATTTCAGGTACCAGGCACCTTAATGGATGTCAATGTATTGATGGCAATTCAATTACTAATTGAACAGGTATCATTAGAGAAAAATATGCCACTCCTGCAACAAATGTATCAGTATTTACTCTTTGACTTCCGTATTTGGAATCGAGGAGATTTTCCCTTTCGAATTGGTGAGAGCAGGCTATTTGATAAAATTTTGTAGAAATTTTAGAAATTTATAACTATGTCTGTGATTATTGTAGATAACATCATTTACAAGTGAATTTTCTATTTTAGGTCATATACAATATCTTTCAACCATCATTAAAGATAGCAGGAGAATTTTCCGAAAGAAATATGGTGTGCAGTTTCTCCTTGATACACTTAGGATTTATTATGGGTATGACAGTCTTGATCCTTCCTTAGGTTGTTATATTTTTATTCTGCTACTTGACTGGAATGGGTAGATTTTCTCACTACTAGTGATTCTAATATCCTTTAACTTCAGAGAAGCAGGATAGTTTGGAGGTTAAAAGGATGACTAATTGATCTACATATACCAGTTTTGAATATTGGTTTCACTAATTGTGTAGCTTTAAGCAGATTACCCAAATTTTCTGTGCTTGAGGTTTCTTCCCCTGTGAAAAGTAAAACCTCTGCCAGGCGTGGTGGTGCACACCTGTAATCTGGAGGCTGAGGCAGGAGGATCTCAATTTCAAAACCAGCCTCAGCAATTTAGTAAGACCGCAAGCAACTTAGCAAGACCCGGTCTCAAAATAAAACCCAAAAAGGGTTGGGGATGTGTCTCAGTGGTCAATCCCCGGTATCCCCTTCCCTCTAAAACAAAAAACAAACAAACTAAAACCTTCCTATGGTGATTTACATTAGTAACATAAGTTACTAATATAAAAAGCACATACAATTCTGTGTGCTACATAGTGTTGTATAAATGTAAGCTGTTTTAATATTTTTAATTTTGTCACTAAAACACTACAAAAGATTTTCCTTAAAAAGAAAAACAAGGGGCTGTGGTTGTGGCTCAGTGGTAGAGTGCTTGCCTGGCATGTGTGAGGCCCTGGGTTCAATCCTCAGTGCCACATATAAATAAACAAAGTAAAAAATCCACTGGCAACTAAAAAATATTAAAAAAAGAAAAACAAGCCAAAATTACCATGAATTATAATAATTATGTGGAAAGGTCTCTTTTTAAACTAAGAATTCTTTCATATGAAATGTACAAAAGTGTTACAAGTTAAATTTTCAATTATGCTTCTGTTTTTCTCTTTTAGGAGTAGTTATAAATGTAATGAGCTATCTCTTGATGACATTCGAACAATAAGGACATCTTTGTATGGACTAATTAAATATTTTCTATGCAAGGGTGGAACTCATGAAGAGATACAAAGCATAATGTGTTACATAGCTGCTACTAATGAAGAAGAACAGGTATTATGCCAGGGATCTAATCTAATCTTTCTTTTTAATATTTAAGTTGTTCTCTCATCTTGTTAACTTACATATTTCCTTAATTATTTCAAGAATAAGATTATGTAATGTCACATACAATATTACATAATTAAATAACTGAATTTTATTTACTGTCTGAAACTTTAATAAGTAGATGATATTATAATTTAGTGTTTTATTTAGCTCAAAAGTGTAAAAATGTGGAAATACAGGCTTTATCTGGCAATTCTGAAGTCTGTTTTCATGGCCTACATGGTGTATGTGTATCATCAAATTTACTGGGTGTTTTTTTTTTTTTTTTTGGTACCAGGGATTGAACCCAGGGGCACCTAACCACCGAGCCACATTCCCAGTCTTCTTTTATATGAGAGACAGGGTCTCACTGAGTTGCTCAGGGCCTCAATTAAGTTGCTGAGGCTGGGTTTGAATTCATCGTCCTCCTGCTTCAGCCTCCCGAGTCACTGGGATCACAGTGTGTGCCACCATGCCTGGCTGCTGGGTAGATTTTTTTTTCCACATAGATAACTTAAAATTTTTTTTTAGTTACACATGACAGTGGAATGTATTTTGGCAGAATGTACATATGTGAAGTATAACTTATTCTATTAGACTGAGTAGATTTTTAACATGAATATAAAGATAAGTTCATAAACATGTTGCATAAGAAATAAATTGTAAATATTTATCTGTTTTCAAAATACTCTTACATATACTATCTTTTTTAATCCTCAGAACTATCCTTTAAAGTAGTAGTTCTTAGCTTCTAGTCCCTTACATACTTTAACCGGGAGGCTTGTTAGACATGTAGGTGCAAGCTAGATGTGGTTGTGTGGGCTTGTAGTCCCAGGTACTGCAAGGCTGAGATAGGAGGGTCTCTTGAACCTAGAAGTTCAAAACTAACCTGGGCAACATAGCGAGATCCATGTCTGAAAAACAAGTGAAAGACATGTAAATACTATCTACTACTGATTCAACTACAAAATTAAGCCCCTCCAGGTTCTTTTAGAGCATGTGGTAAAATTTGAGACCTACTGATGTAAAATGCACAGACAAAGAATGACTCTTTTCATTTATACTTTTGAAAATGTATATTCAAAGAGATTGTATGACAATTTAAAAAGTCACACAGCTAATATACCTGGAACTGGAATCCAAATATTTTCTGAATTCCAGTGTTTATTTTTTAGTATATGACCAATACCTTAAATTTGAGTAACCTTAATTTATGTTCCCTAAAGTACTTTGCTTCTGAATGTAAGTTTATTGAGTCAGTGGTTACATGACTTCATAATTGGTATTATACAGATGTTTTCCTACAAGATTGGACTTCAAAATTTTTTCATTATTCAGAGTGATGAACAGTTACACTTCATGGTAGCTGTGTCTGATTCATGAACAGTGATAATTTTTTGGTCAATTCAGTCAAGAGTTATTTTGTCAAAACTTACTGTGTATACAGAATAATATTAGACATTGCAGTTAATTTAATGATGAATGAATTATTGTTCTTATTTTTAAGCCTCATGGGGGCAGGAGGCAGTAAAAGTTTACCAAATACCTATGAAGCAGAGACATATATGTTAATATCTAATACAGAGATCTGTGAGAAAGATAACATATATAAATCCTGGGAAGATTTCACAAAAAAGCTTTAAGGAAGAGATGCCTTTTCAAATGGACAACATGGGATATGTGATATATGGTTTTAAGAGGTGTTGAAAGGTTAAGGACTCACCATGCACTGGGAGTAGAAAAGCACAGAGGTCAAAGTGTGGTTAAATGAATGGCCAGAGAATTAAGAGAGGTGAAAGGTCAACTTGGTTGTGACCAGGAGGAAGGAGATGGAGCCACATCAAAAGATGACTTTGTTTTTGTTTATTTTTCATTGCCATAATAAAATATCTGATGGTTGGCATTTTATAAAGTTAAAAAAAAAAAGGTGTCAGATATGTATAGCAAGAGGATGTGCAAGAGAAAATGGAATAAGCCAACAGCATGTCTGGAGTAAAGCAAGGCTGGTTCAGAACATATCAGACAGTGCAGTTGAGCTCAAGCATTAGGGTGTGTAGAATTGAATTAAACAACTATTCATGGTTTATGACTTCACTTGTTCTTGTATATACATAGAGGTGGTTCTCTTTTGTTGTTTTTTTACCTTCAAAAGCTCTTGGGAATTTTGGATGTACTCTTCAGTCTCCTGTGTACCAGCCCAACTAGAGGTCAGCTTTTCTTGCTGCTGTTTGAACCAGGAAATGCTGACATACTTTATGCCTTGCTGTTAAATCAGAAGTACTCTGACAGACTAAGAGAAATCATTTTTAAGGTACAAACATTTGTAAGCATCTTTTTATTTGGTAGTATTTGTGAGAATGGGGATTTGATTGCAACATAGCCATTCTATGACTGTAAGTTCTTTTTCATATCTCTTTCTAATTTTAAGTTTCTTTCATTTTAATAGATATATTTCATGTTACTTGTTTGCATATTTAAAAAACAATCATATTGGGAGGCTAAGGCAGGAGGATTGCGAGTTCAAAGCTAGCCTCAGCAATGGTGATACGCAAAGTAATTCAGTGAGACCTTGTCTCTAAAAAAAATACAAAATAGGGCTGGGGATGTGGCTTACTGGTCAAGTGCCTCTAAGTTCAATCCCTGGTATCCCTTGCCAAAAGAAAAAAAAAAATGTTTTGAACTGTGGATATAAATACATGGTAGAGTACTTGCTTAGCACATATGAGACCAGCAATTTGATCCCCTTAACCATAAGATCAAAGCAAAACAGAAACATACCTAAACTATTTAATAAATTATCTCAGTGGAGATAATTGTCAGCCATCCTCAGTATAAAACTTCTCATGTCTTCTCTGAGTAGAGTGAGTCTGGGTAGGCCATTCAGAACATTTTAACAGTTTATAATACTAACTTCATATGGTACCCATGGTTGTGTCAGGCACTAAGCAGTTTTATTATATTAGCTTCCTTAATCCTTGCAACAATTTAGGAAGAGGGTATTATATGTATTTCCATTTTACTGGTGAAGAAACTGAAGTCAGAGAGGTTAGTAACTTATCAAAGGACATAGGATATATTTTATTAAGCTATCCACAATATCCAAAACTTTGAACTTTGGCCGAAACCATCTACTTCACCTTTTTGTTAACTAAAAGTACAGGGGTCAGTCATAAATACCACCATAATGCATTTTTTTTATTCTCTTGTTCATTATACTTAATTGCTTGGTGGCAGTTGTTTGTTCATATTTAGAGTTACATTATGAAGTCTACTTACAGGATTATGTTTGGATTGCCTATGTCTGAAATCCTTAAATTTTAGTAGACAAGGGTACAGTAAAGGCAATCAGAAACAGCCTCTATTCAAGCTGCTTTTTTTAAAATTATTTTTTCTTTTAATTTTTTTTAGTTGTCAATAGACTTTTATTTATTTATATGTGGTGCTGAGAATCAAGCTCAAGGCCTCATGTGTGCTAGGTAAGCACTCTACCACTAAGCCACAACTCCAGGCCATGAAGCTGCTTTTTAAAGCATCTGCCCTCACTAGGGTTCCTGTATAGAGATTAAATGTTTTTTCTTTACTCCTTCATACACCCCAGTACTGAGGATTGAATTCAGAGGCACTCTTCCACTGAGGTACATCCACAGCCTATTTTATTTTGAGACAGGATCACTTTAGATTGCTGAGACTCGCCTCAAATTGGCAATCTGGCTAAATCATATTTTTCCAAAAACAATCTTACAGAGATTGTTCATGATATTCAGCCTGAATGATCCATTCATATAAGATGATAAACCTCTCTTGGAAAATGTTGACCTCCACTTAGAAATATGGTGCTAATTCAGTGCCCCATGTTAGCATATGGGTTTGTTTACTTCATAAATATTTTCTCATTTTTGAAAATTATTTTTATACCTGTTACATAGGCTACTAGATTGATTCAGAGGTGTCTTGTTCCTTTTATTAGCTACATGTATACATGTTTTTCATTTGACATGTTTGAACTAAAATTTCAAACATAATAATCACTCATATGCAAATGTGTTTCAGTCCAGTTAATTCCTAAATTCATTTTTTAATAATAGCTTAATAAGGAAGTATCTCTCTTTTTTAGCACTCAGGTGTTTTCTTATACTTAATATACTTAATATTACAACACATTACATTAATATACTTAATATTACAACACATTGGATTTTGGATTTTTGATACTCCAAAATCCAATGTGTTGTAATATTTTATTCAGTATTAACTTGTGACAAATTGTTTAAGTTCTCTATACTGAGAAGAATATATTACTTGTTTTGACCAGGTTATGGAACAGATGTTGAAATGCACAAATGTTTATGAACGTAGTAAACAACGTATTCGACTTAGAGAAGTTGGATACTCAGGATTGGGACTCCTCCTTAATGAAGCATCAATTAATACTTCTCTCATTAAAAACCTTACCAATCAAATCATAAATACAGGTATGACTAAGGCTAATAATACTAATACATTTAAGAAATAGTGTTTCCTGAAAGACTTTTTTACTTCTTTTCTCAGATTGCTTTTTAAATTAACCTGTTGTTTGATTCAGCGGGGCCTTTCCTAGCTACTAAGTCTCTACAATTTTGTTGTTATGGACTCCCCAGGGCATATAGCATATTGCCTTACTTTGTAAATGTGTATTGACTGAGAGATCAAATTAATAACTGGGTCCTTATAAAAGAAAAGGACATTAGAGAAAAGTATATACAAAATATTCTTTTTCTTGCTGGTTGCAGTGGTGCATGCCTGTAATCCCAGTGACTGGGAGGCTGAGGCTGGAGGGTCACAAGTTCAAAGCCAGCCTCAGCAAAGCAGTAAAGCCCTAAGCAACTTAGTGAGACCCTGTCTCAAGATACAAAATAAAAAGGGAGGGGATGTAGCTCAGTGGTGAAATGCCCCTGGGTTCAATCCATAGTACTGCCCCCGCCCCACAAAAAAAAGGTTCTTAAAAGCAAAATGAAAATTAATTTCAGGTGTTCTTTTTTGTTGGTTTTCTTTTTAGGTATACATGACACTAGGGTTTTGTTGTTTTTTTTTTTTTTTTTAGTATTTTATAGACACTAGGGTTTTTTTTTTTTTTTAGTATTTTATAGTTATTTTGTCCATTCTCACTACTTACTTACATTTTTCTTACGTTTTGTTATGCATAAAATAAACATTTTTAAATTTTTTTATTAGTTCTAATCAGTTATACATGATAGCAGAAAGCTTTTTAATTCATTGTACATAAATGGAAAACAACTTTTCATTTCTCTGGTTGTACATTATGTAGAGTCTCCCCACATGTGCCATTTACGCATACCTAGGATAATGATGTTCGTAGTAGAAGATATTTTGACATATTAAACATACATGGTATAACTTATTCTAATTAGGATCCCCTTCTTGTGGTTTTACATGATGTAGAGTTTCACTGGTGCTGTATTCACATATGAATATAGTAAAGTTATGTCAAATTTATTCTACTGTTTTTCCTGTTCCCATCACCCCTCCCTTCCTTCATTCCCTTTCTCCAATCCAGTGAACTTCTGTTCTCCCCTCACCTCCCATTGTCTGCTAGTATCTGCATATCAGAACATTTGGCCTTTGGCGTTCATAATTGGCTTATTTCACTTAGCATGATCGTCTCCAGATCCATCCATTTACTGGCAAGTCATAAAGTCATTCTTTTTTAGGGCTGAGTAATAGTCCATTGTGTATTTATACTACATTTTCTTTATTCATTCGTCTGTTGAAGTGCACCTAGGTTGGTTCCATAGCTTAGCTGTTGTGAATTGAGCTTCTATAAACATTGATGTGGCTATGTTGCTGTAGTATGCTAATTTTAAGTCCTTTGGGTATATGCTGAGCAGTGGGATAAGTGGATCAAACGGTGTTCCACTCCAGTTTTCTGAGGACTCTCCATACTGCTTTCCATAGGGGTTGCACCACATTTGCAGTACCACCAGAAATGAGTAGTGTACCTTTTTTTGCTACATCCTAGCCAACACTTATTGTTACTTGTATTTTTAATAATTGCCATTTTGACTAGAGTGAGATGAAATCTTAGTAGTTTTAATGTAAATTTCTCTAAAAAGCCACATTCCCAGTCCTTGCTAGAAATGTTGAACGTTTTTTCATATACTTGTTAACCATTCGTTTTTCTTTTTCTATTAAGTGTCTATTGAGTTTCTTTGCCCACTTATTGATTGGATTATTTGTTTTTTGGTGCTAAGTTTTTTTATTTCTTTATATATCCTGAAGATTTATGCACTAGCTGAGGTGAGATTGTACTCCAGAGCTATAGTAACAAAAAACAGCATGATGTTAGCATGAAAGCGGACATGAAAACCAATGGAACCAGAATAGAAGATACAGAGACAAACCCACATAAATAGTTATCTCTATTAGACAAAGGCATTATAAGCATTGTCAAAAACATAAGCTCTTCAACAAATGTTGCTGGGACAACTGGAAATCCATATGTAGCAAAGTGAAATTGAACCCCTATCTCTCATCCTTCAAAAAAATCCACTCAAAGTGGATCAAAGACTTAGACATTAGATTAAAAACCCTATATCTAATAGAAGATAGACCTAACACTCCATCATGTTGGCTTAAGAACTGACTTCCTCAATGAGACTCCTAAAGTGCAAGAAGTAAAATCAAGAGTCATTAAGTGGGATAATATTAAGCTAAAAAGCAATCAAGAGGGGCTGGGGTTGTCACTTAGTAGTAGAGTGCTTGCCTGGTACAGGTGAGGCTCTGGGTTCAATCCTTTAGCACCACATAAAAATAAAGGCATTGTTGCTTTTGGTACCAAGGATTGAACCCAGGGCCACTTAACCACTGAGCCACATCTCCAGTCCTTTTTTATATTTTATTTAGAAACAGGATCTCACTTTGAGTTGCTTATAGTCTTTCTAAGTTGCTCAGGCTGGCTTTGAACTTGAGATCCTCCTGCCTCAGCCACTGGGATTACAGGCGTGCACCACTGCGCCAGGCCAGATATCTTTTTTATATTTTAATATTTTGTAATAAACTTTTTTCAGTACTTACTACAAACTAGAATTTATGCCCAGTGCTGGGGAAGGGAGTTGAGTACAAGATAAGTTTCTTTATCTTGTGATTTACAATTTCATTGATAAGACATAAGATAAAAATAGTATTACAGCCATTCAGTATGGACAGTGTTTTCATTTTCATGCAATTAAGAAAGGAACAGTAATTAAAGGTTGACTCAGGAGGGTGTCAAACAGTCTAAAACTTGGTTTTTTATTTGTTGTTATTTTCTGGTAAAATTTGACTGTCTATAATTCTTTTTTGAAAATGAGACTATTACTTTAATATTTGTACAAATAATACCTACAGTTTTTTCTTTGACTGTCCAAGAAACTTAATTTTAACTTTTTGTTTTTTTTCCCCACCATAGATCCTGTTACTAATTTCAAAGATCTGTTATCTGTGGTTTATATATCTCACAGGACATATGTAAATGTCAGAGTGGTCCTCTGCAGAAAGGTTCGTAAACTTTCAAGATCTGTTTTAACAGTAACATCACCATACTGTGAAAAACTTTGGCATTGTGCATTTTGCAATAGATGAGAATTTTAATTTCACTAATTTTACAAATGATATTATTTTGTAAATATACAATTTCCTTCTTAAAGTGTATTACTTCATGTGATCATAAGTAATCAGTATGAAAATTTGTTTTTTTAGTTATACAGGACTTCTGGAAATATTTCCTTTTCAGAGTCAAAAATTCATTATCAGAGAAGAGATTTAACAAGAACCTTCAATGATTTTGATGATTTTTAATTGATATACCATATTTTAGGATTTCTAAATCTTATCAACATTGCAGAAGTTTTTGTTGTTGTTGTTTATAAGTGTTTTAACAATGATTTGTCTTGAGTACACATTTAACCTTTAGAGGTAGATATTGGGGGCTGGGGTTGTGGCTCAGTGGTAGAGTACTTGCCTATGTGTGAGGCACTTGAGTTTGATTCTCAGCACCACATATAAATAAATAAAATAAAGGTCCATTGACAACTAAAAAATTTAAAAAGAAGTAGTTATCTTGTTCACCTCTTTCTGATCATAATCTTTTCTCCCCTCCACTGGTAACCCCTAACCAGTCTACTATTTGCTTTCTAATTATTATCTCCCAATTATGTGATAGTACTTTTTCTGTAGTTTTAACAAATGTATATATAGAAATGGATATCTTGTCTTTTTGTTTTGTTTTGTTTTACTTATTTATTTTTAATGTGGTACTGAGGATCAAACTCAGTGCCTCACGTATGCAAGGCAAGCACTCTGCCACTGAGCCACAACAGTAGCCCAAAATTTTGTCTTTTTTTAAAAAAATATTTCATTTAGTTGTAGGTAGATGCAATACCTTTATTTTATTTATTTATTTTTATGTGGTGCTGAGGATTGAACCCAGTGTCTCACATGTGCTAGGCAAGCACTCTACTACTGAGCTACAGCCCTAGCCCTGGATATCTTTTCTTTAATAACTGTGTAGTTTTTCATTGTATGGTTCTTCTATAGACTATCATCTCTTTCCTTATTGATATTTAAGGTGTTTCTTGTTTTTCCATGTTATAAACTGATGTGAAGAACATCTTTTTTATGTCTCTTTGCTTATTTGTAATAATACATCTTAGGACAGTCTCCGTGGAACAGAATTGTTGTGTCATAGGGTATTCATATTTTACATTTTGATGGATTTCTACCCTATTGTCCTTCAAAACAACCTTACCACTTCCATTTCTACAGTGTGTGATGGTGACTCTTTCCCTTTATGCTCAATCCTAAGAATTTGAAATGTTTCATGTGAATTGGTTCTTTTCTTTCAGGGTGTGATTAGATAAAAACAACTCTCAGTATAGCTTGGCTTATATCTATTATGTATATGAAAAATAGAAGTCATATTTTATGAAGTCTTTGAAGTTATAAAATCATGAAAAGTTTTTTTGCTAAGCAAAGCTTAATCTTAAAACAGTTGTATTCTGCAGTAGAATAATAGTAACTTGCTGACTGATGATATTAGTGAAGAGAGAAACTTCCCATGTAATGTGACTCATTGCTTTCTCTATCAACATATATTGGAACTTTTTTTTTTTTTTTTTTTGGTGGCACTATGGGTGAACCCAGGGACACTTTACTGCTAAGCTATACTCCCAGCCTTCTTAATTTTTACTTTAAGTCAGGGTCTTGCTAAGTTGCTCAGACTAACCTTCAATTTGTGATTCCCCTCACTGAGCCTTCTGAGATGCTGGAATGTCAAGAGTATGTCACCACACTAAGATATTACTATTAATATTAAAATTCCTTTCAACATTATTCATATCCTACTGTGAGACTTGTCAAAATTAGAACTTCTGTTAAGAAAGATACTCAATCCTCTGGGAGCCAAAGTTCTTTTCATCTATATAGAAGTTTATTGACTTTGTGATAAAAATGCCTTAAAGATCTTCACTGAATTTCTGGCTGTTTTTTTTTTTTAAGAACTTATTTTCATTCAAAAAAATTAAAATCAGTTAGATGGTAGAGATTATGCATATTGCTGTGCCAGTGTCTACTGTTTAATCTCAACTAATGTCAGCTAACACATCCGTCTTGTTGGAATTAAGTTTTTGGAATTAATGTTTAGTTTTTGTTTCATTTGTGTAATGTACTAACTGGAAAAAAAATTTTTCTCAGAAAAAAAAGAAAGTGAGATGAGAAAACATCATTCTTGGTATACAAGAATGTATACCAAGGTTCTGTCGCAGAACCTGTGTGTCCTATTCACTCCCATAAACCCTAGGCCTAAAAGTGTACTGTACCATTGTAGTAGTCAATAATATTTGCTGAATATATGTAGTAGGCTCATGGAAAATATTTTGTTGAGAATATCAGTTTATTTTTATATTTTACTTATACCATCATCCTATTTATACTTTGTCTCTGAACAAGTCAGACTAGTAACAGGTATATTTTGGCATGTGGAGAATCATTTTAATTTTCCTTTTTTATCTTTCACAAATGTTTTAGTACATCCCTACTTTGTACATGATTAATTGGATCTACAATGTCAGTTCTCCAAACAGTTTACAATCTGATTAAAAACATAATCTTTGAAAGTATATCCTTCTGCATTTTCCCATTAAATTACAATGTCATTAAAATAACTGAAAAGAGACTTTTTGATAAAAAGTACTGTGTTCTTTTTGAAGAATTTTGTTTCTTAATTTCTTTGCAGATTTTACAGATTTTGCAGTCCCAGCCAGATGCAGCACATCAGATGTCACAACAAGTGGGTTGGCAAGACACCCTAGTTAGACTTCTTTTAAAAGAAAATTTTGAAAATGAAAATTCTCTTCATAAACACAGCAGGGCTGTTTTAATGAAAGAAAATAAAAATATGTCAACTGATGATATTAAGAGGAACTTCGATGAAAAGACAGATGAGGAAAAACTCAACTCTTTTGCTTCAGCTAGTGTGTCTTCAGATCAGTGGAGTTTGGAGGATAGACACTCTCTAGATTCAAATGCACCATTGTTTCAAGAAGATAGTTCTGTGGGAGAATTGTCTTTCAAGTCAGAGAATCAGAAAGAATTCTGGCATGGTAACCCTTCACATTTGAGTTTAGATCTCACTGGAGTTGATTCATACGAACTGAGTGATAGTGGAAATCAAATGCCGGATAGCCTACCTAGCACGCCATCCCCAATAGAGTCTACTAAATCATTTTCTGTTCAGTCTGACAAAGAGAGTAGCATCACAAGTGATAATGGCTTTAATGACGACTTCTCTTTACTTGAAAGCCAAGAGGTAAAATTCCTTATTTTTCCAAATGGTGTTTTTATTTTCATATGTCATTTATATACTTGTAATTCTTAGCAATGTGTGATCAATTATTAACAATTTCATATTATATTCATTTTCTAAGTCTCATGATTTAAGGTTTAGAAGTCTGGAAGTCACTAGATTGTATATTTCTTTTTGTGGTGCTGGGAATCATACTCAGGGCCTCCTGCATGCTAAGCAAGCACTCTACCACTGAGCTGCATCCCCAACCCTATGTCTTAAGAACAAAGCTGTGTCTATACAACTTGAATCTCCAGGGACTACTGAAGTTCCAGGTTCAAGGCATTTTAAAAACATGTTACACAATTTGTCAGTATATGTAATGATGATTATGAAATGCTGTAACACTTCCCTTTCTTCAATAATTTAATATTACTTTATCATTTTTATAGAGATGTGAGGAGGAGCTTCTTCAGTTGGTGACAGATATTTTAAGTTATGTATTGTGTAAGGGACTAGAAAAGTCTGATGATGATACTTGGACTGAACGGGGACAAGTATTTTCAGCACTAACTAAACCAGGAATATCCAATGAGCTACTTCGACCATCAGATGAAATAAAACTAATGTAAGCATTCAGTTAGTGTTTTTTTTTTTTTATTTTAACCCTCCTTTAGTAGTAGATATGAGTCTAAAATAACATCAGTTATTAAACACTCAGTATTCATTATTCAATATTCATAGGGGGGAAAGGAAGAAACCATATTCAATTTCCTTTCCTATCTTTTACCATTCTTGTAGAATCTAGAGAGAAATACAAAACTAACTAATGTGAGAATACTTAAATCTTTTGTAGATTGAGTTTTAAATGATTTTACTTTTTTTATTTAAATTGTTTTCTGTAGAATCTCAGGACTTGATGCATTTAAAATGGGCTTGTCCAAATTTAAATGTTTGCATGCTAAAGAACGAAGTAGTGTTTTCATAAATATTTCTCTGAAATATTTAGTGTTCCTTGTAGATGACAGGACTTTGTAGCAATAGCATACTAGGAAGAGTTACCTCTTTGATTTTCTTAGATCCTCTCTAAGACATAATAAAGCTTTCTTCCATAACTTTCCCAATATCTAGTTGTTATAGAAACTATTTTAAATATCTTATAGAGACTAGAATGTGAAATTATTTTGTTGGCCTTTCTGTAGACAAGCAAAATAGGTAACTGACTTTTAATATTAAGTGTATTAAAGGCAGATACTCCAAACATTAAAAAGTTCCTTCTTTATTGTTAAATTAGATCTACAGGAATATCCAGTGAATTACTTTGATCATCAGATGAAATAAAATGAACGTAATGTTACAATGTTTTCTTTAAAAATATTTTTAATTGTAGATGGACACATTACGTTTATTTTATATATTTATTTTTATGTGGTACTGAGGATCTAACCCAGTGCCTCACCCATGCAAGGCAAGTGCTCCACCACTCAGCTACAACCCCAGCCCCTTACAATGGTTTTAAGAGGACTTTGTTTTACATTTAGTTTACTACAGAAGATGTTAGAGTGGGCGGTCACAGAAAACAGAGAAACAAAAGCTAATTCAGTAACTGCTGAAAATGCCTTCCGACTCATGATGATCGTACAGGACTTTCTGCAGTCAGAGGGACTAGTTAACTCAAGCATGTGGACTGAGAAGGTCGGTAATAGCTCTTTGAAATTATATTTTGGGTAGTTAAGGATTATTCAAAGAAATAAATTTTTCATCTCCTCTTTTTAGAGCATTAAATGCAGTAAGCAGGGATTAGATATGATGAACTGTCACAGATTTTGTTAAATATTGCTAGTATGATTATTTTGACTTTTGCCAGATGTATATTGGACTAGTTTTCAAATATTTATGATTTGTGTTAGTGTTTGGAAAAACACACTATCAGTAAATTAAAAACTGAATGCTTTTATTTCTCAAATTTTCTTTTATGATAGCTTTTAGAGGATATCATGCTGCTCTTTGATTCTCTGTCAGTCTGGTATTCTCAGAATCCAGCGTGGGTAAAGCTCTCTCAAATTCAGATTCAGATGCTTCTGGGATTCATTGGAAGGGGCAGTTTGCAGGTTTGTCAATTCTTTTATATTATTTTCTGTACTTGGATGTGGTATAGTTATTTCTGTAATAACTAAATGATAATGCCTTTTCAGTACTCTGTTTTATTAGTTCAAAAAATATTCATAAGTTCACTTGAAATTTCAATTTTGTGAGATCGGAAAGGAGCTTGAAATGTAGTTAATTGACTATTTCTTCCTCATATTTATGACTCCATGTAATTTTAAGGTTTCCTTTTATAGGATTTACTCATAGCTTATATTAAAAGCATTGTTCATATCATCTACATTTAGTGTAGCTTGCAAGGTCCTAGACAGTCTGCATAGATTATGTTTACATATATATGTATATATTACACACACAGTTTAGCGCTTACATTTTAAAAATTTTTGTTTGTTTGTTTTTAGTTTAGATGGACACAATATTATTTATTTATTTATTTATTTTTATGTGGTGCTAAGGATTGAACCCGGTGCCTCACACATTCGAGACAAGCACTCAACCACTGAGCTACATCCCCAACCCTAGGGCTTGCATTTTTAAGAAAATTATTTTTTATATTGGTCCTTTCATGCTATTTTACTAATCCACAATTTTACATTGTATTTCATATTTTTTACACTCACCAAACACCAAATACCTAACAGGATAATCAACGTGGTAGATTTTAGAAGTAAACAGAAGCTAAATATATTCATAAAGAATATTTAAAGTTTACAAGGTTGGAAAAGTTCTATGTGAATTTTAGTCTGTCATGTTTCTGTTTACATTGGGTGCTTATGAGACATGAGTTGGATTCATCATAAGTATCCCATAGCTTTTTGTATTTGTGTTCAGGGTGGGTCTGGTTTCTAATGCTGTTGATAAACTAGGTATAATATTGCTAAAAACAGAGAAAAGTTACAATTCTGACTTAAGGTTGCCCTATTTTTACCATAATCTGCCTGGTGTAGTGGTGCACACCTGTAATCCAATCAACTAGTGAGTTAGATCTTAAGTTTGAGGCCAGCTTCAGCAACTTAACAAAACCCTGTCTCAAAATAAAATAAAATGGATAGAAGGCCTCTGGTTTTGATCCCAATACCAAGGAAAAAGAGACCACAATCTGATAATTATATTTTTTAGTGAATACTTCCTTCTGATCATAAGTATAACACATGCTTATTGGAGAATAAACACAACAGCATAAAGAGGTAAAAAGTAAGTTATTCAACATTCCATACCTTAAGAGAAAACACTATTAATGTTATAGTATATATTTCCTTCCTATTGTATAGTTTTCTATGAATATCTTTTTTATATTATCAAAATTGTCATTTATTTGGATATTTTGAGTTCTTTTTCTTTCTCTTACTGTTATATAAACTAATATTCCTCTGTTACTTTATTAAATAGTTTATACCCCCTCTTCTTCATGAAAGTATCATATTCACTATAGAATTTCATTGTTTGGCAGAAAAACTAAACAGGAAAATGGGTATTAAGACACATGATGGTGGGGCTGGGGTTGTGGTTCAGTGGTAGTGTGCTTGCCTAGCATGTGTGAGGCCCTGGGTTTGATCCTCAGCACCACATTAAAATACATAAAAAAATAAAGATATTGTGACCAACTACAACTAAAAAATAAATATTAAAAAAAAGACACATGATGGTAAAAGTTTGAATTGTACAGTTTTAAAGTACTATTTGAAAGTACACAAACTAAGAACGTTAAAAAATAATTTGTTCTTTGTCTATTAATCCTACTGATACTATATCCTATGATAATCTAACTACTACAATCCTTATACACTTTTATGTTCATCATAGTATCTTTTTTTTTCTTCCACCAGAAATAGAACAAGGATAGCTTTTTTGGCCTTTTTATTAATATTAGCCTAATGATTGTCCAAGCAGTTGCAGCTAACATGCAAGGTACTTATTTATTTTAGATGTTAGAACTATTTTTTTTTTTTTTTTTGTTTTACATGTAGTTACCCTTGGTGTTTTTTTATTTGATGGCATTACCCTGGGCAAAATGTCTGTTTCTGTAGTTCACCATTAAATATCCAGTGCCTTCTCTTCCTAGGAGCTCTATAAATACTTACTCAATAAGCAAACAAGTATAGCACTTACAGATGAGGCTAATCCTATCTACCAGTAGTTAGTTATCTCAAATATTTCTCAATAGCCTGCTGCTTAATTTTACTCTTTCAGATATAAAAGTGCAATTATGTGAGGCTGTGCATTTTAAAGAATAGGACCAAAATATAAGTGTTATGAGATTTTTTTGTATAAAAACCAAGATATCCCAGCTTATCTCCAAAGTAGGATTATGTGGCTATTCAGATACAGAATATAATCTCTAGTTAGATTCCCTGTTTTTCCAGGGTTTTTGTTTTTGTTTTTGTTTTTTTAAGCTCAGTGATTCTCATCCCTGACTGCACATGAAATCACCTAGAGAAGCTTTTTAAAAATACCTATGTAAGGCATCACCCATAGTAATTTATTCACTATTTTTTGTAATTTCTCAGGTGACACTAATGTGCTTTATAATGTGGGCCAGAGGAACATGTATTATGTGGTATGTGTATATCCAAAATTAAGGCCAAGGAAATTATCTGGTACTTATTCAAAGTACCTTAATACTTTTAAATAAATGTATAAATGTAGAGCTGTTGAGTGCCATGATATTCATTTAAAAGCAAAGCACTTGATATTCAACTTTTTATGTGTACAGTATTTTTAAAAGCACTTGATAAAAAAGTTATTGCTAATACCAAATATTAATATCCAGCAAATACTGATCTAATACTGAATATTAACATTTGTTTCCGGGATGTAGGGATTTTATCACTTATTTTATATTCTTTTATGTATTTTTTATATTTATATTTATATATATATATATGTATATATATATATATATACATATATATATATATATATATAAATTAAGTTTCTTTAGATTCAAAGACTAAATTGGGGATTGGGGATATGAGGAGGGTAGTGGAGCTTCACTTTTGTAGTAGAGAAGTTAAAGCTTTGAACTGTCTTAGAAATTATTTCTTCCAGTGCTATTTGCTTTGTTAATATTTGCATGGAAATACTGCCTGTAGTCTCTTATTACCTTGACCTGCAAAGATCTGTTGGTACTAATAAGACTAGCTTTTGGCACAAAAACAATCTTGAAGTGCTGTCTGATTCTCAAAATTTCTTATTTTCTTTTGCTCTTCTTTACATTGGAGATAATAATTGAAAATAAGGTTATGGAGTTAAGGGAAAAGGAGGCACAGTTATGTAATTTTTTCTGCTTTGAAGTCTTAGATATTAGAATTAAGAATTCCATAGTTTAGATGAGTTTAAGCCTTCAGTCAGAACTCTGGTTCCACGTGTTTGCCATTCTTACCGCACTACTCTTGGTCATGTGTCAGCTTGTCTTAAGCTGGGTTCCCTTTTGAACACAAAATGGCTGTCAATAACAATTGGGCATTCATAACCTGAGAAAGACAGTGCTTCCTGCAGTCTTTGTTGGTAAGAGAGTTCTCCATGAGTGTCTTGTGTTTCAGCATATCATGTGAGTAGAGGCTCTAGCTGTCCATATAAACTTCTTTTTGAGAATGTTTGCATAGTGAACAACTGTGGAAGTTTGAGGTCATGTTTCTTTGTAGAGCAAAAGGCAGGTTTGTTTACTTCCTGATATAATACAGGTAATCTCTCTCTCCATAGCAAAGATCAGATAAGCTGACAGCCCAGTTTAAGATTCAGATTCCTTGAGCTTGATGCTCCTCTCCAAACTACCACTACTCTATGTGCAGTTATCATCTAGTCTTTTTTGTGTCTCATGGTGGGGATTGTGATTTCAGGAACCGTCCAAATGCTGATACTATCCTTATTACTATTGCTGTAGATCTTTGTCCGTAAATAAGAATCTTCATTTTGTATGTTAACATCTATGAAAATGTAGCAGGACTAGTTGTTAGCTTAGAAGTAAGATAATATCTTAGATCTCACAATTCTTTGACAGTTATTATATAAAAGTTCTGCACTTGCAGAGTGAGGTAGAAACTTTACTCTCACTAAATGTCTACTTTAGTCTGTCCTTTCTTATCTAACCTGTTTTCTTCCAGGTTTGTGCAATGGCATCAGCTAAGCTAAATACCCTTCTTCAAACCAAAGTGATTGAAAATCAGGATGAAGCATGTTACATTTTAGGGAAGCTGGAAAATGTTCTCAGTCAGTCAATCAAGGAACAGACTGAAATCTACTCATTTCTGATTCCCCTTGTCCGAACTCTGGTTTCCAAAATTTATGACCTTCTCTTCATGAATTTGCACCTGCCTTCTTTACCTTTTACCAATGGTAGTTCCTCATTTTTTGAAGATTTTCAAGAATATTGCAGTTCAAATGAATGGCAAGTTTACATTGAAAAATATGTAAGTTTTCTCTTTTTTGAGCAAGATTGCTTTATTGATTTATCAGTTTTATAGAATGTATACAGATTCTGTATGTTCTTTTTTTAAATAAGATTATACCTTATATGAAGCAGTATGAAGCTCATACATTTTATGATGGTCATGAGAACATGGCACTTTACTGGAAGAATTGTTATGAAGCCCTAATGGTAAATATGCATAAACGAGACCGGGAAGGAGGAGAAAGCAAGCTCAAGTTTCAGGTAAAATTTATTAAATGTTTGTTATGGATTGGATATGAAGTGTCCCTGAAAAGCTCCTGTTAATGCAGGAATGCTCTGAGGTAAATGATTATATTATGAGAGCTGTGACCTAATCAGTCCATCCCAGTTTGAATGGACTGATGGGATGGTGACTAAGCAGGTGGGGCCTGACTGGTTTAATTGGGTCATTATGGGTGTGCCCTGGAAATGTGCCTCTGCACTCACTGCAGCTCTTCTCCCTCCCTTCTCTGTTTCCTGACCCTGTCATGAGCTGAGCAGCTTTCTTCCACTGGGCCCTTCCCTTGTGATGTGCTACCTCACCTCAGGCCCAGAGTAACAAAGGCTATCTGTGAACTGAGACCTCTAAAACCATGAGCCCCAAATAAACTTTTCCTCCTCTCAGAGATTCTTGTTGGGTGTTTTTGTCAGTGACCATAAAGCTAAAACAATGTTTTAATGTTTAGTTTTCTGTGTTTATTCTAAGCATTTAATATGTACATGAGAGTAATATCAAATCTGAAATTTGAAAACAAGTAATAGCCTGTTTGTCTTTACCAGTAAAACTGATAAAATTTCTAGCCAGAAGCAAAAAAAAAAAAAGAAAATTATTTCAGAATTGGAAGAAAAACAGCTAGTCAATAATAATTGAAATAATAGTGAAGCATTCTGTATATAATGATCTTGTAGAAAATCTTTTAAATTGAAGTCCTCAGTAGATACTAGAGGAGGCAGGGTGCACATCAGGGCTTAGTGGGATATTTAAAGCACTGTATATTTATATTAAAAAATTAAGTTTGTACCTTAAGAAACTAGAAAAAGAAAGTATTTAAAACCTGTAACAAGCAGAGATAAGAAACTAACAAAGAACATAAATCAATGAAATTTAAAAGAGAAAAGCAATAGAGAAAAACAATGAAACCAAAATCTAACTTTTAAAATTAATAGTAAAACCAGGTGCAGTGGCTCACAAATGTAATCCCAGAGATTCAAAAGTCTGAGGCAGGCAGATCACAAGTTTGAAGCCAGCCTCAGCAATGCAACTTAGGCTCTGTTTCAAAATAAAAATTTAAAACACCTAGAGATATAGTTCAGTGGTGGTGTACCCCAAGGTTAAATACCCAGCATCACAAAACAAAACAATACCCCCTATTAAAAGAACCAGTAAAACTGATAAAAATTTCTAGCCAGAAGCAGAAAAAAGAAAAATTACTTATATCAGGAATAAAAACTGCATTATTATCACTGATTTCCACTGATGTTAATATGTTAAAATAGGACTGCTGCAAACTGCTCTATGTCCATAAGTTTGACAACTTGGATTAATGAATTTCTTGACAGATACAGAATTTAGAACTTATTTAAAAATAAATAGAGTTTGCATAGTTAGAGAAATATAGTTAAATCTTTCACAAGGGAAAATACTGTGCCATTTGTCTCAATGGCAAATTCTTTTTTCTTTTTAATTTTATTTAGTTTTTGACCTAATTAGTTATACATGACAGTAGAATGCATTTTGACATAATGCATATCATACATAAATGGAGTATAACTTCTCATTCTTGCACATGATGTAGAGTTGCACAGGTTATGTAATCATATATGTACATAGGGTAATAATGTCTAATGGCAATTTTTTAAATTAATGGAAATATTATACAAATTCCTTATAGTCTCTTCTGCAAATTGAAGAGCAAGAATACTTGCTAACTCATTTTATGAGGACAGTGTTGCTGTTATTTTGAAAACATGCAAAAACAGGACAAGAAAATTACAGACCAGTAACCCTCGGGAGCATAAGTGTAAACCAAATCCAGCTGTACACATAACATCACAACAAAGTGGAGATTATTCTGGGAATGTAAGGCTGGTTCAATATTTGTAAATCAATCAATATAGGTGACCACATTAATAGACATGTCAAGAAAAACTAAATTATGTCAGTTGCAGAAAAAGCTCAACAAAATTTAACATCCACTTATGATCAAAACTAGGAATAGGGGTTGGGGTTGTGGCTCAGTGGTAGAGCGCTTGCCTAGCACATGTGAGTCACTGGGTTCTATCCTTAGCACCACATAAAAAATAAATAAACAAATAAAATAAAGGTATTTTGTCTATTATAACTAAAATAATTATTTTAAAAAGCCAGGAATAGTGAAGAACTATCTCAATCTCTACAAAAATTCTACAGTTAGCTTCATATTTAGAGATGAAAAATTGAGGGCTTTCCCTTCACATAGGGAACCTAGGTAGTAATAATGTCCACTCTTCTTACATGTAGTCACTATTTTAGAAAAGATTATAAAAGGCACTCACATAAAACTGTTTACCAAAACAACTATTTGCAGATAGCATGGTTCTCTATGTAGAAAATCCCAAGGAATCTGTTTTTTTTTAACAACCTGTTATGAGTTTAGCAAGATTATAGGATATAAAATCAGAATATGAAACTTACTCATATTTCCATTTATGAGAAATGAACAATTAAAAACAGAATTTTTTTAAAGAATACTATTTACAATAGCTTTGAAAGAATAAAATACTTAGGCATCAATGTAAGAAACTAGATTTAATGCAGTACTTTTTAAAATGTTAGGAAGTTTCTCTGTGCTTAAAGACAGTTTCTAAAATTTGAAAAGACATAGGAATTTTGGAAAAGAAGAAAAAATTAGGGGACTGATGCTACTATTTTAAGATGTATTTTAAGTTCACTGATCAAAACAGTGTGATATTGACACAAGAATACACACATAAACCCATAGAATAAATAGAAAAATATAGAAATCGAGACATATATAGGTTTATGTAAAATTTGACAAAGTTGTAACAGCAATCCAGTGGAGAATGAACATTCTTTTCAACAAATGATCCTGGAACAATTGGATATCGTAGTTTTTATTGTGTTATTTTTTTCATATTTCACTTCATATTATAACTCCAATGGATTATACAGTTAAATGTGAAATCAATAAGATCATACCTGGCAAGCTTCATAAATTATTGTAGCAGGAGCCACAGAAAAAAAATAAGTGTGACCTAGAGTTATAGAGTTCCTATATAAAAACACCAAAGACATAACATATAAGAGACAAATATTTATGAACTGAACTTAATCAAAATTAAAAACTTTTGTTGTTGTAAGATGCTATTAAAGTGTAAGTAAACAGTCCATGTACTAGGAGAAAATATTTGCAAATAAATTATGGACAAAGGATTTATGTCCAGAGTAAAAATAAAGAATCCACAAAATTACCTATAAAAATACAATTAATAAATTGACAAAATAATTTAAAATTACTCTTCAACAAAGAAGAAATATAAATGTCAAACCCATGAAAAGATGTTTAAATCAATATGTGTTGCAATAGCTACAATTAAACATACAAATAACACCAAGTATAAAAACCTATGTAACTCATTTTTCAAGAGTAATTATGAGCTGGCTGATATGTTACATTCCTGTACTCTTAGTGACTTGGGAGGCTGAGGCAGGAGGATTGCAAGTTTAAGGCCAGCCTGGGCAATTTAGTAAGACCCTGTCTTGAAATTTAAAAAATAAAATAAAAATTTAAAAAGGGCTGGGTATGTAGTTCATTGGTAGAGTATCCTTGGGTTCAATCCCCACTACCTCAAACAAATAAATAAAAAGATTAATTATGAAAAAGACAAGGGAATGGTATCAGTTAATTTCTGAAATGAAAAAAAGAGCATTTGTATGATATTTTTGCTAGGTTGTCAGCTTTATTTTCCTTTCAGTACTATTTGTTTTAATCAGTTGTCTGTTACTGTGACAGAACACCTGAGATAAAGATGAAAGGTTTATTTTGGCTCATTGTTTTAGTAGTTTCAGTCCATGATCTCTTAACACTGTTACTTTGCCTGTAGGGACATGGAGGAGGACATTTGTTCACCTCCTAGCAGCCAGGAAGCAAAAAAGAAGAAAGGGCTGAGACTCTGGCATTCCCTTCAAGAGCACTCACCCAGTGGCCTAAGTTCCTTCTACTAGGCACCACATCTCAAAGGTCCCATCACCTTCCCAATAGTGCCACCACCTGGCAACCATGCCTTTATCACATGACCTTTGAGGGCCTTTAGGATCCCAACCATAGTATTTTTTTGACACTATGTATTTCAAGTTCCTCAAGTGTGTCGTAGCCAATAATTATAACTGAATGTAGCTTTAGAAGGTATAAGAAAAAGAATTGTTTACTGATATTGGGATATCCCTGGTACATTTCATTCATTCATACATACAAATTCTTTTTTCTTTTTAAATATTTTTAGTTGTAGATGGACACAATACCTTTATTTTATTTATTTATTTATATGTGGTGCTGAGGATCAAACCCAGTGCCTCACACATGCTAGGCAAGTACTCTACCACTGAGCTACAACCCGTCCCCTACAAATTATTTCTTTAAATGTTAAGGGCTGGGGTTGTGGCTCAATGGGAGAGTACTTGCCTAGCATGTGTGAGGTACTGGGTTCGATTCTCAGCACTACATATAAATATATGAATAAAATAAAGATCCATCAACGTCTAAAAAAAATTAAAAAAAAAAAAGTTAAGGTCTTTCCCACTGATGATTTTCATGCCAATAGCTGTAACACGTATGCTATGGGTTGACCTTTGCTCCAAAGCTCCCTCTGCGCTGTTGCTACCTGCTGCCCAAGTAGCTGGGTGTAGCCTTGGGGGCACTTGCTAGTTCAGATGCACAGTGGATTCTGAGTCATAGCTGTGGCTGCTTGGAAGGCCGCAGTATCTAGAGCAAACTGAACACATCGTCTACTACAGGTACAAAGATGGGGATCCAGCCAACAACAGCACTCTATGTTAAGCATAAAAGCTTGCTTTGAGAATAGTTGGTTGGTTAAGGTAGCATAGGATGAATTGAAAAATAAAGAAATGTATAATCAAAAACTTGATGATATAAATAAATGGGAAAATTTTTGCATTGTTTTTACTGCCTTGAAAAGAGTAATATTTTCCAATCCATTTTTCTTTCTTTCTCACCCATCATCTTTTTAAGGGGGTAAAGTTTGAATATCTGACTTATGGTACCAGCTTTCATACATAATAGCTGGATAATCATGGAAGCAAAACTCGTAATCTCTCTAGCTCCAGTTTCCATATCTATAAAACAAGGAGTTTGGACCAGATTAATGCCCCATTTTTTTCTGGTTATAAAAGTAAAATATATTGATAAGAAATGTTGAGAATTTTAAAAAGAAAATGAAAGAATTCCTAATATAACTTAGTTGCTATCTTTTTAATATTTTGGAGTACTATCTTGTGATCTTTTTTCCCCTTTTGTGGCTGGTATGTGTGTTTAAACAGAGAAGTGACCTTGTTCTATATGAGATCTTTTATCCTTCTTACTCATTATTACCATTTCCTTATATCATAATATTATTCCTAATTTTCTTATTACCAAATGAAAATTATCATTCCATAAAATAAGTATAAAATATTTGTAATTTCACCACTGTTAACATTTTGGTTTGTATCTTTCCTGTATTTTTATGTATGTATCTTATGTTTGCACATCCTCCTCTGTACTTTGTCATCTCTAGGTTACTTATAATACCTAATACAATGTAAATGTTATTTCAGCGGTTGTTATACTTTTGTGTTGTTTAGGGGGTAATGACAAGAAGAAATCTGTACATGTTTGATATAGATGCATTTGTTTTCCTAAATATTTTTAATCCACGTTTGGTTGAATCTATGGAAACAGAACCCATAGAAAAAAAGGACTGTATTTATCTTCCTGTACCATTATATGACTACATAGTATTCTATTGTATGAGATATTTATTTCCCATTGTTGAACCTTATTTTCCCTTTTTACATTATTATTATATAGTATTGAACTTTTGTATAGTTATGTTTTTGTGTTTTCCCTAAGATAGGTAGAAATAATAGTATGTAGTACTTATCATAAATAATGTTAAATTGCCCTGACAGATGTTCTACCATTTTATATTCTCATCAACATTTCCCCTATAATTTTACCTTTAGTTTTCTACAAACACCTATTAGGAATATCCATATGTGCTTTAACTTTAAAACTCTGATGAAATTGATGTGTGATTTTCATGGAGCTATCCTGACTTCCTCAATTTTCTCAGAAATGATCTGTTTTAAATTTGATAGTGTTATAGCCCAGATCATTGATTTTCTACATATCAAGTAACAGTTACATTAACAATATATTAATAATAGCTGCAATTTATTGAGGAAGATTTATTTTTCTGGCATTTATTAAGCACTTTAGATCTTCATCTTTCTCATGATAGTTATGGTCAACCTCCTTTAACAGATTAGGACATTTTCCCCCAGAAAATTAATTAGGACAAAATAAAGATTGAGATAAGAAAATTTGGGACTGGGGTTGTGGCTCAGAGGAAAAGCACTGACCTAGCATGCATGAGGCTTTGGATTCAATCCTCAGCACCACATAAAAATAAAATAAAGATATTGTGTCCACCTACAAGTAAAAATAAATGTTTTTTTTTTTTTTTAAAGAAAAGAGAATGAGCTTAGAGTAGTAGCTAAAATTTATACTCAGATCTAACTCTAGGGCTTATATTTTTAACTGTGTACTGCTATACTGCCTAAATGTTTGTTCTTTAGCTGTTCGTTTTAATGTAATTCAGTATTGATTTGCTTCAAACAAATTAATGCTGTATTATAGATCCTAATAGATGAGTGTCATCTTGAGATAAACTGTTTTACCACTTATCTCTTAGAAAACTATAAAATTTTTAAATTCAGGGATTAAAGATACGTTTTAGTAGAAATTATTATCAGTCTTTTTTACCCTGAAAACTGGAATAAGTATATGAATTCATTTGCTAGCAAGGATGCTGTCCAGAGAGTTGCTAACAAATGACTTTTCTCATTATGAAAGACTTACCTATTGTCTTTGGGATTGACTTTTGGGCCATTGGAATGTGATTATTATTCTTGCATCTCGTTCCTTATAAATAAAAAGATATCAAAGGAAAACTATTTCACCTGATAGTAGAAAGTTAATTAACCCAATTTTAAAAATCCCTTGTTGACACACTTTCCATGTTTGAAGTTCTTTACATGTTTATTGCTAGGGGTTGTTTTTTAAGTTAAAAAAATAAATGTATGATAGCTAGAATTATCATATTTCATCAAAGAATATTATTATAATGGAATAATAAAAACATGTTGGTCACCAACTTCTTTTCATATTATGTGATTTCTTTTAAAAATATTTTTAGTTGTTTTATGTACCTTTATTTTTTATTTATTTATATGTGGTGCTGAGGATCGAACCCAGTGCCTCACACATGCTAGGAAAGTGCTCTGCCACTTAGCCACAACCCCACCCATATTATGTGATTTTATTGGTCAAGTTGACAATATTGTAAATTGTGATTCAAAGCGCTTTTTTATTGCCATTCTTCTAGGAGTTTTTCGTGGAACCATTTAATCGAAAAACACGCCAGGAGAACTTGCGGTATAATAATATGCTTAAACAACTAAGCAGTCAACAGTTAGCCTGTCTTAGACACTGGAAGGCAGTGCGACTCTATCTTACATGTGAAAGGGGACCTTGGGCTGAAAGGTAGGATTTAAAATGTATTAATTTTCATTCCAATTTGTATGTTTTTTAAAAAAACTTATTTTTGTGAATTAGGTTTGGAATGATTAGAGGTTTCTGTATATTTTTTTTTGTTTGTTGTTGTTGTTATGCAGTTATTTCTCTTCCTTTATCCTGTGATAAAAGCTGTATTATAGAACATTCAATTCAGTGTTGAGCCAGTTTACTTCTGTCTTTCTGACTACCTTTTTGAGCTAGGGTTAATGGTGCTATGTATTTGAATAGTTTACAGTTTATTTTGTTGATGTAAGTCACTTCTGTTTTACTGTGTTATCATTTCTGCAGTGCTTTTTTAAATGTGGTAAAATACATTTAAAATAAATTTACCATTTGAAAATATACAATTTGGTGGCATTAAATTCACTTATAATGTTGAGCAATCATCACCACTGTCTTGCTTTAGAATGTTTTCATCACTCTAAAAAGGAAACTTGATACCTATCCTTGACAACTACCAGCCTTCTTTTTATCTTTATTTGCTTCTTCCAAAAATTTCATGTAAATGGAATTATACACTATGTGGTCTTTTGTGTCCTGCTTTTTTCACTTAGCATAATATCTTTCTTTATATTACAGCATATATCAGTACTTTTTTTCTTTTATGGCCAAATAATATTTCATTATATGGATATACCACCCTTTATTTATCTATTCATTGGTCAATGGGCATTTGGCTGTTTCCCACTTTGGAGGTATTATAATTAGTGCTACCAGAATAACTGTTTAAAAGTGTTTTTAATCCTTTTGGGTATATACCCTACAAGGGGAATTTCTGGATCATACAATTCTGTGATTAAATTACTAAGAAATTGCCAAATAGTTTTCCCATCAGCTGTATCATTTTATGTTCTTACTGGCAATGTATGAGGGTCCCAGTTTCTCCACATCCTAATCAATACTTGTCATTTTCTGATTTTTTTTATGGCTCTCCTAGTGGGTGTGAAATGTTATGATTTTGCTTTCCCTTTTGCTAGTGATCTTGAGCATCTTTCTTGTACTTTTTGGCCAATTATATATATTCTTTGGAGAAATTCTACTAGATTGTTAAGCTCATTTTTAAAATTAGGTTATTTGATTTTTTTGGTGATTTGTCAGAACTTCTTTCATTGATATATTCATTTACATTTTTATTTACATATATATTTTTGCAAGAACTGGGGATTGAACCCTCAGGGATGTTCTAACATGAAGCAACATCCCAGTTCCCCTGCTCCTGTTATTTTTTTACTTTAAGACAAAGTCTCGTTAAGTTGCCCAGGCTATCCTCAAACTTGCGGTCCTTCTTCCTCAGCCTTCTTTGTATCTAGGATTATAGGTATGTACCACCATGCCCAGCTCTGTATACATAGACTTAATAACAGATTCTTTTTTTTTTTTTTAGTTGTATATGGACCTTTATTTTATTTTTTTTGTATGTGTTGCTGAGAATCAAACCTAGTGCCTCATACATGCTAGGCAAGTACTCTTCCACTCAGTTATAATCTCAACCCTTAATAACAGATTTTTATCAGATAGATTATTCATAAATATGTAGATTATCTTTTCACATTTTTGATAGTGATCTTTGTTTAAAAAAATGTGTTTTAGTAGTTGTAAATGGACAGCATGCTTTTATTTTATTTGTTTATTTTGATGTGGTGTTGAGGTTCGAACCCAGTGCCTCAGACATGCAAGGCAAGCAAGCACTCTGCCACTGAGCTACAGCCCCAGCCCCTTGATAGTGGTCTTTGATGTACAAAAATTAATTTTGTTGAAGTCCAAATTATCTAATTTTTCCTTTTGTTGCATGTTTTTGGTGTCATCTAAGAAACCATTCCTAAGTCCAAGGTCATGAAAATTTATCCCTGTTTTCTTTGATAGTTTTAGCTCTTGTATTCAGATCTTTTATCCATTTGTAATTTTACTGTTTTTATTTGTAGTAAAATTATTTTATTTTTAAAATGGTATTTGGAAATATAAACCCTTTTATAGTCAATTAAGAACTTTGACTCAACAGAGAAAGTAAGATATCAGGCTGTCATTCTGAAAGTCCCTGTTCCTCTTATTTCTGCTACTGGTAAACCTCATGGCATTTTAGGCAAATAGTTGAGCCTCTTAGGTTCTTCTTGTATTAAGTATAGATAAACAAATTTAATTCTCTCATGGTTGGTTGGATTAAATTAGATACACATTTTTATAAAATGGTACTAAGCCAAATGTAAAGTATTTGATGTTTTCTTATACTGCTTTAGTCAACCAATCTTAGTAAATCAAAGCTAAATACTTTTACTTATTTGCTTATGAATATTTTTAGGAAACAGAATCCAATTCACTGGAAACTAGCTAATGTGGAAAATTATTCCCGAATGAGACTTAAACTGGTGCCAAATTACAATTTCAAAACCCATGAGGAAGCTAGTGCCTTGAGAGATAATTTAGGTAAGTTCCAGTGACTGTTAATTATTTGTTGAATGCAGGGTGTTGGTGGGCTGGTTATTATTGCTTTATTCATTATTTTTTAAATATTTACTTATGAAAGAAGGATGGCATTTTATAATCGATATATAAATGTTTATATGAATTCAATACAGTTATATTTGGCCTAAATCTAAGTTAACGTCATATTTCCATTTATTGTAATTTCTCAAAGAAAAAACAGTTATAAATATAAAATTATACTTCAGATCAATTGGTATGTGTCTTATAATGAAACAATGTCCTTTTCCCTTAGAGAACTTAATGTTAATTATGATTAGAATTCTTAGCAATCTTTTAGGCCTTTCCATTATAAACTTTGTTTATAAAAACAAAGTATTTTTAAAGAACTCTAGACTCTTCACATCTTAGATGAGCCAATGCCTTCTTATAGAGCAAAGTACATTAACATATTTAACCTAGCAGTATTTCAAAACAGAGTTTAAGAGGTTTCTACTACTTTTTAGGAAGCCCTCCCTTTCCAACCATCTCACTTGTCATTTCTCTTCTTTTTGGGAATAGATCTGTGAAATACCCCATAATATTGTTTGTGAAGTCATTCAGAGTCATATGTATACTAAATAGTGGTTATTTTACCATAGCCACCTCTGCAGCTTGTATTCAATGAATAGGTTATAGATGAAATTAGTGCCAACTTTTAGATCTTATTTTTTTAAGTATTTATTTTTTAGGTATAGTTGGACACAATGCCTTTATTTTATTTACTTATTTTTATGTGATGCTGAGGATCGAACCCAGGGCCTCGCATGTGCTTGGTGAGCACTCTACCGCTGAGCTACAACCCCATCCCCAAGATCTTATTTTTTTGATTTAACATATTAGCCAATACATTTGATACCTTAAATTAATCAAGGAAGTCATGATGCCCATCATTGTCTTACATTCTCAAATAAGGCAGCTATGATGATTTTCCTTAATGCAAAATATTATCCCTATCCATAATACGAACACTGACTTCCATTACATCTTACATAGCAGCAATTATTTGTTGCTTATCTCTCTCACTATCCTGAGTCTAATATACTTTATCTAGTTCTTGAAATTTAAATATCTTTCTCATATAGCAGACATTTTTTGGTGAATAATTTCAATCTAGAAATTGTTTAAATAGTGGTATTTAATTCTCTCTTTCCTTCTCCCCTTCTCTTTTGTACATATATACAGATATAATTTTATGTCCCTTCTTCTTGGTCTCAGTTGTTTTATCTATTTGTCTGTCTGTCTTTCTGTCTGTCTATCTCTCTCTCTGGTGGGAGTTGAATACAGGGCCGAAAGCATACTGCTGAGCTACATACCCAACCCTCTCAGTTGTTTTAAGTCCAGGAAAACAAATTTATTTTTCCATCTCAGTTTTTCTCAATACCTATTTAAAAAATTTACTCCAGGTATAATAAATCTGTACTGAAGAAAATAATTTGCATATCTCATTGTGAAACTGGAAATAGTAGATCAAACACAACAATAAAAAAATAGCAGTATCGGTCTCTGTAAAGTTCCCTCAAGTACATATATTTCAGAATTAACTATAAATGTTTCGCTTACCTTTTTGTCTATGTAAGTATTTTGATTACTTATATATTTGATTCATACTGTTCTTTTTAAAAAATAACTTTTCTTATTTTGTTTCACTTAACCTCAGTACTGCTTTGTAAGCAACTCATTGCAGTTATACAAAATAGTGATTACAGTATGGATTCTTCTACTAAATTAACCAATATTTACATATTTTTTGATGGAAAATCCATTATGAATTGCAAATAGATGATTTGTGAAGTGTGTTTTGAAACATAGACACTTGTAAACTATGGAATTTGAGTATTCAAAAATAAAATATATTATTAAGTTATCATTAAAAATAATTTGGTTTAAGGGGTTGGGGGTGTGGCTCAGTGGTAGAGCACCTGCCTAGCATGCGTGAGGCCCTGGGTTTGATTCTAAGCACCACATATAAGTAAATAAAATAAAGGTATTTTGTCCATCTACAACTAAAGAAAAAATTAAAAAAAATAATTTGGTTTAAGAAAAACAATTTTTTTGTTCCTACTTCTTCATTAGACTTGCCCTTTTTACAAAAAATTTATTTATTTTAATTAGGTATATGAGACAGAATGCATTTTGATTCATTGTATACAATTGCAGCACAACTTTACATTTCTATGGTTGTAAACGATGTAGTGTCACTGTCACACCATATGTGCAGTCATACATGTACCTAGGGTAGTGATGTCCATCTCATTCCACCATCTTTCCTACCTCCGTGCTCCCTCCTTCACCTCCCTCCCCTTTGCCAAATCAAAGTTCCTCCATTTTCCCATGCCTCCCCTTTCCTCGTTATGGATCAGTATCCACTTATCAGAGAGAACATTCGGCATTTGGTGTTTGGGGATTGGCTTACTTCACTTAGCATGATATTCTCCAACTCTATCCATTTACCTGCAAATGCCATAATTTTATTCTCTTTTATTGCTGAGTAATATTCCATTGTGTATGTATACCACAGTTTCTTTATCCGTTCATCTATTGAAGGGCATCTAAGTTGCTTCCAGTTTGGCTATTATGAATTGAGCTGCTATGAATATTGATGTGGCTGCATTACTATAGTATACTGAGTTTAAGTCCTTTGGGTATAGACAGAGGAGTGGGTTAGCTGGGTCAAATGGTGGTTCCATTCCAAATCTTCTAAGGAATCTCCATATTGCTTTCCATATTGGTTGCATCAATTTGCAGTTCCACCAATAA
This sequence comes from Marmota flaviventris, assembly GCF_047511675.1. Classification (NCBI taxonomy): domain Eukaryota; kingdom Metazoa; phylum Chordata; class Mammalia; order Rodentia; family Sciuridae; genus Marmota; species Marmota flaviventris. Next base: position 32,164,589 of record NC_092508.1, on the reverse strand, counting down.
TGTATGAGTGTGCCTTTTCCCCCACATCCTTGCCAACACTTATTGTTGACTGTATTCTTGATAGCTGCCATTCTGACTGGTGTGAGATGAAATCTTAGAGTAGTTTTGATTTGCATTTCTCTATTTGCTAGAGATGTTGAACATTTTTTCATATATTTGTTGGTCGAATGTATATCTTCTGAGAAGTGTATGCTCAGCTCCTTAGCCCATTTATTGATTGGGTTGTTTGCTTTTTTGGTATTATGTTTTTTGTATTTTTGAGTTCTTTACATATCCTGGAGGTTAGTGCTCTATCTGACATGTGTGTGGCAAAAATTTCCTCCCAAAGTGTAGGCTCTCTGTTCACCTCATTGATTGTTTCTTTTGCTGAGAAGAAGCTTTTTAGTTTGAGTCCATCCCATTTATTAACTCTTGATTTTATTTCTTGTGCTTTAGGAATCTTGTTAAGGAAGTCGGGGCCTAATCCGACAAGATGAAGATTTGGGCCTACTTTTAGATTTGCCCTTTTCTGATTGCCAAGTTCACATTTTTAGTCCTTACATTGATTCTATTTTCTCTGAAATATTTAGTAGTTATCCTCCTCTGTAAGTATATTCCCTTCTTAGCTGTGCTGCTTACCCTTTACTTTTCATCTTTTTTTTAGTTGTAGATGAACACAATAACTTTATTTTAGTTATTTATTTTTATATGCATTTTGATTCATTGTACACAATTGCAGCACAACTTTTTATTTCTATGGTTGTACACAATGTAGTGTCATATCATCTGTGCAGTATAGATCAGTGTTTCTAAATGCCTATGAAGATACCTCTTCCACAGCTTCCATATGACATCTAAAACCAAATTTTCTTTATTCATTTGTATATTCTTTCTCCTAGAGCTTGTTTCTTTTCTGTCTTGTAACAAGTTATCAGTGTCTCCATATATTAGTTATTCAAATTAAAATAATTAATGTTCTCTGTGAATCTATTTGCATCTGTCTTAATCCCCTGCATATAATAGCTCTTTAGGTACCTTGTTCATAGATTAGCTCTTATATATCTTTGAATGTTTTTCCTAGTTTCATTCCCTTTTGTATAAGTTTCCCAACTGGCCTCCTTGCTGTACTTCCTCTACCAGTATTTCGTCAGATTTTCAATTTATGCTCCTAATGAAATAGTGTCATTTATCTACATAAGATCAGTTCTCTGTTTGTATCAGACTGTCTCGACATTGTGTTTGTTTTGTTTTTATTGGAAATTTTGACATATATTACATTACATGAAAAAATGTATACAGTAGAAATAGTTATAAACTTATTCTAGGAAGATTATGTACCATGTAGTAAAAGGTGTGATCAAAGCAGATTTTCCCAGAAAAATGCAACTCCACATTAGGTTGATGCATTTTGTCTCTCTGAGCAATAATACCACTTGAGAAGAGGGAATTTATCATCCTTTATAGTGTTTTATTATTTGTTATTTGCAATGTTATGTTAGTATGAATTATTTTAATTTTACATAAATAGAATATCTTTATTTATACTTAAATACATAATTTTTTCACTCCTACCTTTAAATTATATATGTATATAATTATATATATATTTATATAATGTATGTATGTATATAATTTGTTATTACTGTTCTCTTCATGCCAATCAAATTGTTAAGAGATAAATGTAATAATAGCTATCTTATTTTATATTTAATGGGTACCAGGTATTTTATATGTACTACCTTTCGTATTTATAACAACCCTATGATGCATTCTTCATTTCACATTTAAGAAAACACAGAGTCAGAGGAGTCATAAGGCTATAAATGGCAAATCAGAATTTGAATGTAGATGTACCACCTCACGGCTCATGTTCTTACGGTATACTAGCCCTACCCTCCTACAAAATGTTTAGTTTATAAAATATGTTATACTTACTGTGTGTGTAAAAGGACAAGACTGGTGCTTCTTAATGGTCACTGCAAGTCTGAAGGAAAATGAATATTCCTTCGGGATAACTCCCAGGATTTATTTAAAAAGGATAAGACGGTCAACAGTGATATAACTTTCCTATATATGTATGAGTGTGTGTGTGTGTGTGTGTGTGTGTGAGAGAGAGAGAGAGAGAGAGAGAGAGAGAGATTTATCTGTTAAATCCCATGTGCTCCAGAAAGTAACACTTAAGGTTTTAATAATTTCTTAGTATTTCTTTAGTGTAAATGTATAATAAAATAGTTCTATTACATTAATATAGTAAGAGTGATTGTTTTTTTACTTAATCATTGACGTGCTTTAGAATTAAGGTATGGTTAATGAAGTAGTGTCAGTCATCTACATAAAATTGGTTCTTTGTACATATTAGAGTACTTGACCTATTTGTGAATCAAATCATAATAGCTACTGTATTTTTAAAACGTTTATTCCTTTTGCCACTTGTTTAATAATAATAATTTTATAATCATCATCAAATATCATATTCTAAATCAAAGTACTTTCCTATAACACATATTATTGGATTAACAAGACTATAGAAGGACTAGGGCTGGAGTTGTGGCCCAGCGGTAGAGCACTCTCCTGGCATATGCAAGGCACTGGGTTTAATCCTCAGCACTATATAAAAATAAATAAATAAAATGAAAGTATTGTGAAAAGAAAAAAATTATAGAAGGACCAAAATACTATTTTTTATTTCATGTTTAATAAATATTTTGTGTTTCGGGGTTGGGGATGTGGCTCAAGTGGTAGCACGCTCACCTAGCATGTGTGAGGCATTGGGTTTGATTCTCGGCACCACATAAAAATAAAATAAAGATATTATGTCCACCTAAAACTAAAAAATAAATATTTAATAAACAAACAAATAAATAAATAAATAAATATTTTGTGTTTAAACAGGTGTCCAACACTCACAGCCTTCCAGCGATTCATTGCTTTTGGAAGTAGTGAAACAAGTTAAGGTTAGTGATATGGAAGAAGATAAATTAGAACTTCTTGAAGAGGACATAACAGCAAGAATAAATATGTATGTATAAGTACTTGAAAGAATTTGAAATGATTTTATTCTAAGAAATGGGATTGCAAAACTGAATTTGCTTGAAATTCTAATCATGTATTTCTTTTTTTTTTTTTTTTTAAGAGAGAGAGAGAATTTTTAATTTTTTTTTTTTTTTTTTTTTTTAGTTTTCTGCGGACACAACATCTTTGTTTGTTTGTGGTGCTGAGGACCGAACCCAGGCCACATGCACGCCAGGCGCATTCACCACCGCTTGAGCCACATCCCCAGTCCTCTAATCATGTATTTCTACCGTCCAATAGTTAACACTATAGTAACTGTTATTATCTGAGCTTACTGAGATTATGGAGTTAGGTTTCTTAGAATTGGATCACTTGGAACTCAACCTAAAATATTTTTGAACTGGGGCTGGGGTTGTGGTTCAACAGTAAAGCACTTGCCTAGCACGTGCGAGGTGCTGGGTTCTATCGTCAGCACCACATAAAAATAAATAAATAAAGGTATTAAAAATTTTTTTTGAACCAAAAGGAAATGAAAACAATGTATGAAATGTGTGAGATGTAGCTAAAACTGTGTTTTGGTAGAAATATGCAGCAGAGGGGCTGAGGATGTAGTTCAGTGGCAGAGTGCTTGATTAGCATGCATAGAGCTCTGCGTTTGATCCCCAGCACTGCCAAAAGAAATAAGAAATATGCAACACAAAATGTAAGTGCAGAAGAAAAAATATAGATAAAAGAAATTGGTGGAAGAGAAAACAAAAAAAAAGATTTTTAAAAAAAGAAACACCTGTTTATTTAAAAATAAGCTTAGAGGGCTGGGTTGTGCTCAATGGTAGAGCACTTGCCTAGCATGTATGAGACACTGGATTCGATCCTCAGCATCACATAAAAAAATAAATAAATAAAATAAAGGTATTGTATCCATTAAAAAAATAAATAAATACATCTAGAGCAGAAAAACATAAACCTCTAGCCAGGTTGATTAGGAATAAGGGGAACACAGCATAAATTACCAGTATCAAAATGAAAGAAGAGATATTGCTACAAATATAAAAGTAATTAAAAAGAATAATAATGCAACTTTATGCCAGTAAACTTGGCAATTTAAATGTATAGATTTAATATACATTTAATAGAGCACCTTAAAGAAGAAATTGATGACCTAAATACCTTAAGTCATATTTCAAAAATTTTAATATATAAATATAAAATATATTAATTTCTCCTTCATGTTACTATTGTTATGTATTTTAGACTTATATTTTCCATGTAATCACCAGTCTTGTGTCCTTGGGTTGTATGTATTTCGTTACCATCTGACGTCATTTATTTTCTTTCAGCCTGAAGGTCTTCCTTTAGTATTTCTTTTTTTTTTTTTTAAGAGAGAGGGTGGGGAGAGAGAGAGAATTTTTTTTAATATTTATTTTTTAGTTCTCGGCGGACACAACATCTTTATTTGTATGTGGTGCTGAGGATCGAACCCGGGCCGCACGCATGCCAGGCGAGCGCGCTACCGCTTGAGCCACATCCCCAGCCCCCCTTTAGTATTTTTTAAAGAAAGGTCTGATAGCCACAAATTCTCTTAGTTTTTGTTACCTATGGAAGTCATTGCGTTCACTTTTTGGCTTTTTTTGTTGTTATTTTTCGTTTGTTGTTTTTTCCCTTCAAGGCAGGGTCTCACTGTGTTGCCCAGGCTGGTCTCAAACTTGGGATCCTTTGCCTCATTCTCCTGAGTAGCTGGGATTACACACCTATCTTGACTCCTTTTAAAAATCAATTTATACTTCATCTAACCTAAAATTTACTATTGTGAAATATATGTTTCACTGATTTCTTAATATTCACTAGGTTGTGCAGCCATCTCTGCAATCTAATTACAGAACATTTTTATCATCCCAAAAGGAAATCTTGTACCTTTTCATAGTATAGCCATCCAGGTGGTTTGAAATAGTATCTCATTTGCATTTCCCTAATGCCTAATGTTGGTGAACATTTTTTCATGTGTTTATTGTATGCTAATATGTCTTCTTTGGTGAAATGTCTATGCAAATCTTTTGCCAATTTTTAAATTGTATTATTTTGTCTTTTTATTATTGAGTTCTAAGGGTTGTTTATTTATGCTAGATACAAGCCCCTTATCAGATGTATGATTTGCAAATATTTTCTTCCATTGGATGGTTGTCTTTCACTTTATTTTTTTAAGTATATATGCATATATATTAGACACACACACACACACACACATACACACACACACACATACCCCTTTCAGATAGAGTATTGTCATGGTACACAAACTGGTCTCAAACCACTCCTGGCCTAAAGCCATCTTCCTGCCTCATCCTCCCAAGTAGTTAGGAGAACTACAAGCACACACCACTGTACTAGGCTGTCAGTTTCTTAATAACGTCCTTTGTAGAGAGTCTAATTTTTTGTTTTGTTTTGTTTTCATAATTACTTTACTGACACACTGAATAGAAAATCTTAATACAAAGAAGAAATACATGCCAGGTTAAACAGAAATGGTAGTCATCCTGGCTGATAATTAAATGAATTTGTTTTAATACATAATAGTAAGTTTGAGAAGTCTAATTTTGATGAAGTGATTTATTGTTTTCTTTGGTTTCTTACGCTTTTAGTGACATATGTAGTAAACCCTTGCCTAATCTAAAGTCATTCAGGTTTAGTCGTGTGGTTTAAGAGCTTTGTTCTTTTATTCTTACATACATAGATTGTGAGTTTCATAGATTTTGAGTTTACTTGTATATAATGTGATTTCAGGGTCCAAATTCACATTTTTGCATGTGATTATCTAGGTGTCCCAGAACCATTGCCTTCATTAATTATGGATGCTTTTACTAGATATGAAATTCTTGTAAGATTTTTTTCTCAGCAGTTTGAATACCTCACTTCTGGCATGAATTTACTAGATGTCAGACTCATTAATTTTAAACTGAAGAACCAAAACATTCTCTGTTGTTGAATATAAATAACCTTCATTCTATTTTTTTCTTTTAAGTTACTCACTATTTCATTTATTACTGTAAATATTAAAATTTCACTGTTTAAGAAAACATTCTTTCCAGCAATTTTTTTAATGCTCTAGCTTTAAATAAAGGGTTGTAATATTACCAGGTAAGTTGGTGATACTGGTAGAGTATTCTCATGAAAATCTATTGGAAACAAAATTAGACTTAGCCATTGTTATCCTAGGCACAATACATATGTGAAGTATCTTTTATGTATAATCAGTGTCTACCAATTAAAAAAAAAAATCTAGGCCTAAAGAACAGCTGGATTAGGCCAATAATGTAGCTCAGTGGTAGAGCAGTTGCCTGTCATGTGCAAGCCCCTGGTTCAATCCCCAGTACCACCAAAACAAAAACACACACTTGGCTTGGCTTGAGAGATTTTCCTGAATAACATTCTCCTGTGAAGGAGGGCTTCCCATTTTTTTTTTTTTTTTTTTACCTACCCAGCAATTAAAGTTACCTAGGGAACTGGAAGAAACTCCCTTTCTAGTTACTCCTTCTAACAAATATAAATGATAACATTCCTTTAATACAAGGGTATGCAACAATAACTCTTTGTATTATTTCTACATCCTTTGTCAGGAGGATGCTCTAATGGTGATGCTCTAGTTTTAATTAGTCTCACAATCTCTTTTACAGTTTAAAAATCGTAATTAGATGCTGAGCACAGTAGTACATTCCTGTAATCCCAACTAGTTCAAGGTCAACCTCAGCAACATAGCAAGACCCATCTCAAGGCTGAAGATGTAGCTCAAATGAAGAGCACTAGCTTTGCATGCTCAAAGTCCCTTGTTCAATCCTTAGTACCCGGGAGCGGGGGGCAAAAGTCAAAGTAAAATAAAGGTATTGTGTCCGTCTACAACTAAAATATATTTTTAAAAAGTACTTAAAATTATCTACAAAACGCCACTGAATGGGCTGGGGCTGGTCCAGTCGCAGAGTGCATGCCTAGCATGTGTAAGGCACTGGATTCGATCCTTAGCACCCCATGAAAATAAACGAATAAAATAAAGGCATCTGTCCATCTATAGCTACAAAAATATTTTTTAAGAAAACCACTAATAATATGCTCTTTTATTCACAGATTTATATATTCCCTGGGTCAATTCATGTGCTCCAGAACACAGAAATATTATCTCCAGTAAAACTAAAATGACATGACCAATGTTGCTGCATTGTTAAAACTTTATTTCATTTGTTTATTTATTTTTATATGGTGCTGAGGATCTTACCCAGTGCCTCAAACATGTTAGGCAAATGCTCTACCAGTTTGCCACATCCAAGCCCTATTCCTACATTTTTAACTGTCTTCTGCCTGTTGTGTTATTTACTGTTTTGCTTAAATGGGTCATATAAAATTAAAATGTGAAGCATATTGTTCATGAAATTGAATCATTGGACAATAAAATTAATATTTAAGTAATTTAATATGAACTAGAGTGTTTCTTATAGGTATTTCACTATGTTTATATACATAAGGTTTATTTTTTTCCATTTAAGCAGGATAAATTGATGGGTGGAGTTTTTATTTATTTATTTTTTTAAATATGTTTAGTGATGAGAAAGAAGAGCAGGATCAAAAAGAAAAATTGGTGTTGACAGAAGACTGTGAATTGATTACAATAATTGATGTAATTCCTGGCAGATTAGAAATCACTACACAACACATTTACTTCCATGATGGCAGCATTGAAAAAGAAGATGGTAAGGAGTTCTGGGGAAATAATTTATATTCAATAATTAAATAAGAAGAATATAATAAGATGGGACAGTGAAAGTCTGTTGTGTAAAATTAAAAATGGTAACTCATTATGGGTTTAAATTTATTCAGTGTTAAAGGGGGAATGCTTTTATGTTTTATTTACTTTGAAAGACTCAGCTTGAGGGGATTTTAATAAACTTAAGCTGTAAAAGACAATCTTAATTTATCATACCTTTGAAAGTATACTTTTATAAAAATTTCTTACCTAATCCTTCATGTAATAATAAAAGGCTGATTATATCTTTACAATACCAACATAGAAGTCTGGGTTTATAGCTCAGAAGTAGAGCACTTGCCTAGCATGTTTGAGGCACTGGGTTTGATTCTTAGCACTGTGTATAAATAAATAAATAAAACAAAGGTCCATTGATAACTAAAAACTTTTTTAAATGAATAAAATGTCAACATTAAAAAGGTTTCTAAGATAGAATATATTTTCTATTTTCGTGGGTAGGCAGTAGAAGAACTATAGAACTTTTAAAATAGTTTTAAAAGAAATAGTTTAAACATCCTTTAAATTTAATAAATGGTTTTATAATCGACAATCCCTTTTCCCTAAGTGTTACCTTGACAGGAACAAGAAGATACTTTCTGCGTATGAGTAATTAAAAAGATTTTTTTTCTATTTTCAGGAGTAGGTTTTGATTTCAAGTGGCCTCATTCTCAAATTCGTGAGATTCACTTACGGCGCTACAACTTAAGGAGATCAGCTCTTGAGATTTTTCATGTTGATCAATCCAACTATTTTCTAAATTTCAAGAAGGAGGTATGCTACCTTTCTGACAATCCCAAAGTATTAGCTTGAAGTGATTTTCCAGCTAGTAAGCTCTAATGGGACTTTGGTCCAACTAAAGTTCAAAAGTGAATTTTATTACTTTACATTTATATAGCTTTGAATAATTCACAACACAGTAAGGGTAGAAATTATGTTTATTACAAATAAAAGTTACTAAATTGTTCTATTTTCCAAAATGATAGGAAATAACAAAGCTAATTTTTTTATTATTGTTTTAGTTGTAGTTGGACACAACACTTTATTTTATTTATTTATTTTTATGTGGTGCTGAGGATCGAACCCAGGGCCTTGCACATGCTACGCAAGGGACCTACCGCTCAACCACAACCCCAGCCCACAGAACTAAATTTCAGCCAGACTTGAGCAAGTTTTCTACTTCAAATCTAATGCTTTTTCCATTATACAGTACAATTTTTGCAAAAGCTAGATGGTGTAACTTTACCAACTGCCATTTTATGTTGCTATATCAAAATATCTGAGACCAAGTAATTTAAAAGAATAGAAGTTAATTTGGCTTGTAATTTTGTAGGCTAGGAAGTTCGAGTAGAGAAGTTAAAACCATAATCCACTGTTTATATGACATGTCTAGAATAAGCAAACCCGTAAAGATAGAAAGTAGAGGATAGGAAAGGCAGCAGAATACAACAGACACTAGTATGGCAGTAGGTAAAAACGTGGATGTGTAACCGATGTGATTCTGCAATCTGTATATGGGGTAAAAATGGGAGTTCATAACCCAGTTGGATCAAATGTATGAAATATAATATGTCAAGAGCTTTGTAATGTTTTGAACAACTAATTAAAAAAAAGATAGAAATTAGACTTGTGGTGTTAAGGAGATAAGGAGGCAGAACTGGGAATAACTACTAATAAATAAGGGTTTTCTGTTGGTGGGGGAGTGATGAAAATTTCCTAAAGCTAGATAATGGTGATAGTTGCATTGCTCTGATTATACTAAAAAGGTGAATTGTGTCTCAATAAAGCTGTTACAAAGACTATAACCCAAGTTTGTTGAGCAGTTTTTAAACTACATAATGGTATATTTTGTAGGTTAGAAACAAAGTGTATAGTAGGCTGTTGTCACTTCATTCTCCAAATAGTTATGGAACAAGATCACCACAGGAATTATTCAAAGCATCAGGATTGACACAGGTAGGGAATTTTTGAGTCACTGTTCATTTTATATCAGAAATTTTTCTTAAAAGTAAAACTTGATTCTTGCAATTATTTTCTTTTGATTATTACAACTATTATTCTTTCATTACGTCTGATCTTTTGAATTCTTTAAATCTTCTTTTGTTTCCTTCACATATACCAATTTCTTACCCCTTCAGCTGCCATATCATTCATTTTATGGGTATACCCTTTAGTAACTTTGTCTTTTTAAACAAATAATATGGACTTTTAGTTTTTAAATAAAAATAGTACATGAGTGAAGAAGAAAAAAAAAGAAAAATAGGAAAAGTGCCCTGGAAAAGGTAAACAAAAAATTGCCCTTTTACCAGCTAACGCTAATTAATGCTCTCTTGAATTATGTTCCCTCTTATAATCTCAATATGTTTTGAATTTGTACTTCTAGAACCCAAAGGAAAGCTGTTAGTTTTTGCTTTCTAGGATTGTTAGTAGTTTCTTAATCAGTATAGCTCTTTTTCCTGACAGATATTCATCTTTCTTAAGTTTTTGTCTCATTCTAGAGTTATCAGCAGTTTTTTCTCTTTTTTCTTTATTTTTGGTGCTGGAGATTGAACCCAGGGCCTCATGTGTGCTAAACCTTACCATGAGCTATATACAATACCAGTCATGTTACTATTGCCAGTGAAATAAGCTTTACTTAATAAAGTACATTCTCTTTTGCCTATATAATATACTTGGTTAAGTATTGATTCTTCAACCTGGCATTTAAAACAGTTGGGCATTCTTTAAGTGTAAATATATATAATTGCAAATGTGTGTGTGTGTGTGTGTGTGTGTGTGTGTGTGTTCTATTTCTCACTGTTCACTATATGTTTTGCTTAAGGCACATGGTAAAGTTAATACTAATCTGTCAGCAAAACTCAAGCATGCTCCCACTGTGTATAGTAATTAGAAGGCTAGGTATAGGGAGGCAATTCATCAGAAACAATAATCATCTCTTTCCTTAGAAAATTTTCTACCTAATAGGTAAAATCTCATCTATAATTGCTTTATAATGGTAGTTTTCTTTGGATAGCTAATATACTGTTGAAGTAATACTAGCTTATGGTATATTAAGTTTTACCATATTAAGGGTAGTTTTAGTATATCACAATAATATTTTTTAATACATATGTAAATTTTCAAGTAGGATGGTCCTTTGAAAATTTAAAATTTTAAGATATTCAAATAAAGCATTTAAAGACTTAATTCTTATCAAAGACTCCTTAGACTATATTATAAAATTTATGTTCAGTTTTTGTTTCCTAGAGATATATTTTAAAAGGAAACAAAAAGTGAGGAAAAGTGATTTATTTCCATTTTAAGCTTCTTTTTATCCATTTATCAAGTAGGTAGAGATAATGTTCACAAAAGATTGCATTGGTCTTGTTGGTAATACTTGCCAGTTTCTAAGAGATATAGATTATATAATTCTGCTATTGCTCTTTTTCATACTGTCTAGAAATGGGTGAACAGAGAGATATCAAATTTTGACTACCTCATTCAAATAAATACAATAGCAGGACGAACCTATAATGACCTTGCACAATATCCTGTGGTAAGTTTTGTAAAAATGTCATAAATATTAAATTACCTTTCAGTTTTATAATATAGAAAACTATATGCATGATCCTTTTTTATTTTTTAATATACGTATCTGGAGACTCAGTGATAGAATGCTTGCCTTGTATGTTTGAGCGCCTGAGTTTGATTCCTAGTGCAGCGTACACAAGCACACACACACTCACACACAGGTATAAACACACCCTTGTTACCTTTATGTATATTTTCTCCCCTGATATTTTCAAGAAATATATAAATATGAAGAATAATGAAAAAGTAAAAGCCATTTTCTTTTACTTCATTGAAAATGTTCCAGTGGAATTATAGAAAATACTCTGTTGAACTAAAGATGAATATTTTCTTTATTCCCAGCAGCGCAAAAAAAAAAGATGAATATTTAAAATATTTAAAGTATTTGCAATGAGGAAAGGTATTTTTAGAGACTATATCTTTCTGTCTTTATGTAAGCATTTGATATTGAATATGGGGATATTAGCTTCTCTAGTAAGGAATGTCTAAGTTGTAAATTGTGACTTTTTTTAGTTTCCTTGGATTTTACAAGATTATACTTCAGAAGAGTTGGATCTTAATAACCCCACTGTATTTCGAGATCTTTCCAAACCAATTGGAGTAGTTAATGATAAAAATGCCAAAGCTATGAGAGAAAAGTAAGTGTTTTATAACCCTTTTTAGGAAAACTCTGTTTATTTGAATTTGTATTGATTTCTTCCAAGATCAACCAAATGTTATCTGTTTTTAATGTATGACTAATTTTGATAATCAGTCTGATAATCGCTTCACTAAATTTTCTTAAGTATTTTGGTAGCTCTTCAAGTAATTATATTTCTGTTGATTTTCTTTCTTCACCAAAGTTAAATTGCTATTGCCCCAAAATGCTTTTCATCTTCAAGTAAATATACGCTAATGTGTAGTAGGTTTTTGAAATTTTTTTATCTCAGATAGTTATTTTAGATTTCATAACTTACCAGTACAATATGTATAAATATTCATCTGATATATTTTGAAAAAATACAAAATTAATACTAATCTATTATTCAAAATAACATCAATGAAGAATAATGAAATGAGTAAAAATTTAGAAAATAATTTTATTAAGAAAAGCAAAATTTTATGGTAGTTCTATTTATTCATGATCTACCCCAGGAGCTCAGATTATCCTTTATTAGCAGCTTATAGAAGATGACAGGGTAGATCATGAAGAAATGTTCATCATTGCTAGCAATTAGAGAAATGCAAATCAAAACTACTCTTAAGATTTCATCTCACTCCAGTCAGAATGGCAGCTATTATGAATACAAACAACAATAAGTGTTGGTGACGATGTGGGGGAAAAGATGCACTCATACACTGCTAGTGGGACTGCTAGTTGGTGCAGCCAGTATGGAAAGCAGTATATAGATTCCTTGGAAAATTGGGAATGGAACTACCATTTGACTCATCTATCCCTGTCCTTGGTCTATACCCAAAGGATTTAAAAAACAGCATACTACAGGGGCACAGCCACATCAATGTTTGTAGCAGTACAATTCACAATAGCTAAACTGTGGAACCAACCTAGATGCCCTTCAATAGATGAATGGATAAAAAAAAAATGTGGCATATATACACAATGGAATATTACCCAGCAATAAAAGAGAATAAAATCATAGCATTTGCAGGTAAATGGATGGAGTTAGAGAATATCACACTAAGTGAAGTTAGCCAATCCCAAAAAAACAAATGTTGAATGTTTTCTCTGATATAAGGAGGCTGATTCATAGTGGGGTAGGGAAGGGGAGCATGGGAGGAATAGACAAACTCTAGATAGGGTAGAGAGGTGGGAGAGGAAGGGAGGGGCATGGGATTAGCAAGGATGGTGAAATGTGATGGACATCATTATCCAAAGTACATGTATGAAGACACGAATTGGTGTGAATACTCTTTGTATACAACCAGAGATATAAAAAATTTGTGCTCTGTATATGTAGTATAAATTGTAATGCATTCCGCTGTCATATATAAATTTTAAATAATTAATAAGAAAAAGAATAATTTGATATTAATGTCCCTTCTTTTCCCTGTAAATTTGTGAATGACTTCAGATTTCTACTAATGAGGGCAATGAACTCTCTTATAGATTAATTCGAAAGTAGACTATGAATTTTTCTTTTCACTTTTTCTTTGCCATCTTTCCCAGTATTTTCTTCATTATGTTTAATGTTATTATTTGATTTACCAAGGGAGCTTTGTTGTATATTTGTGTATTCTGTCACTGTAACTAGTCAGACTTTTTTTTTTTTTCCTGACAATAACCAAAAGTTTTGTTTTCAACCAACATCCCACAGGGAATACTTAATATAAATAGCTTATTTTATTGGTATTCAAGGCTGCAACTTGTTCTAAAGTTTGATGGTCTTATTTTTGCATGTGAACAAATGACTTTGACAAATTATTTTTTATTCCACTAAATAGTAAGTTGACCTAAACTTGATGAACTGATTACAGTTATCCCTTGGTATCCATGGCGATTGGTTCCAGGACCCCAGCAAATACTAAATTCTGTAAATGCTTGTTTCTTATATAAAATGGCTTAGAATTTGCATATACTCTTCTTGCACATCTTCCTATATAGTTTACCTCATCTCTAGATTACTTATAATATCTCATACACTGTAAATAGTTACTATATTATATTGTTTAAGGAATGACAAGGAAGAATGTCTGTGCAGGTTCAGTACAGACAAAATTTTTTCCTTAATATTTTCAATCTGCAGTTGGTTGAATCTGAAGATACAGAACCTGTGGATTCAAATAACTGACTATACTGCTTTGGTTTAAAAAATTTATGGTTTATTTCTTCCAAAACACAGTTTATTCCTTTTTTTTTTAAAGATGTTGATGGACCTTTATTTTATTCATTTATTTATATGTGGTGCTGATATAAGGAGGCTGATTCATAGTGGGGTAGGGAAGGGGAGCATGGTGCTAGCAACCCAGTGCCTCACACCTGCTAGGCAAGCGCTCTACCACCAAACCACAACCCCAGCCCACTATTCATTCTTATTCATATTTTATACACACTAATTCACATGTCGTCATTCAGATCAGTCATACATGTATTAATGATAAGCTTGCAGAATCACTGTATATCCATTGATAATAATCTTGTTTAGCCTTTTTTCCTATATATCATCTCCTGTTTCTTTTACATTTGGATTACTAAGCTTTTATTTTCTACCATTTTTTTTATTAGTATTCCATATATTTGTCCATTAACTTGGCCACAGAAGGATATCTTATTATCACATTGCTTATAACAGAAAAAATGGAACTAATCTAAATGTCTAAAAGTAAGAAATAGTTGATCTGTGGCACATTTTTACAGTCCAATTCCACCTATCCATTAAAAACATCATTTTGGGGGCTGGGGATGTGGCTCAATGGTAGAGTGCTTGGCTAGCATGTGTGAGGCACTGGGTTAAATTCTCAGCACCACATAAAAATGAATACATAAAATAAAGGTATTGTGTCCATCTACAACTAAAAAACTAAAAAAACCTCATTTGGAAAGATGTTAATAGATTCAGATTATTAAAATATAAGATTTATGTATTAAATATTATGTACATATTTTTCCCCCAGTACTAAGGATCAAAACCAGGAGCTGTGCCCTTTCTAGGCAGGGCTGTACCACTGAGCTGCATCCCTAGCCCTTTTTTAAAAATTTATTTTGAGACAGGATTTCATTTAATTGCCCTAACCTGGCCTTGAACCTGTGATCCTCCTTCCTTAGACTTCTGAATACTGGGATTATAGGTATGCATCACTGTTTCTAACTATGTATAACACTTTTATGTTGAAAAATATTTGCATGGCTAGAAGTGTAGCTCAGTGGTAGAACATTTTCCTAGTGTGTGCAAGAATCTGAATTTGATCCCCTATGCTAACAGAAAGAAAAACTGTGTATTAACTTATACATTAGAAGAGACAAATATTCATCAAGTTAATGGTAATTATCTCTTAAGAGTAGAATTGTAGTTGAAGTTTTTTTCTATTTTAATTCTGCTTTATAATTTTCCACAGTGAACGTATAGTATTATTATATAATACAAATTTTTTTCAGAATCCCATGTTGGTGATGTTGTTTGGAAAAAGTATTAAGGAATAAAACTTTTCCCATATGTTTATATGACATGATGATACAAATACATAGTTTGATAATGAAGCATATGAACAATGACTTTTAAAAAAACCTGTTTTCATCCCATTAACTTAGATCCTCTTGTGTAATTTTGCTATTATGGTTATAAAACTGTAGTTTCTTTTTTTAGATATGAAAATTTTGAGGATCCTATGGGAACAATTGATAAATTTCATTATGGAACTCACTATTCAAACTCTGCGGGGGTCATGCACTATCTCATTCGTGTAGAACCATTCACCACCCTCCACATCCAGCTTCAGAGTGGAAGGTATGCTTGGGGTAAATAAGCTATTTTCTTACAAATGTGTCAGTGTCAAACTGTTTGCCTTGAAATCATGTGCTCTGTAACAGGGTCGTATCATTTTAATTCTTCATTAGGCTTTGATTCAAATAAAATGACCAAACAGTTTGAAAATGATTCACTCAAACTGACTAATAGAAATGACTTTTCAGGAGAATTCTTTTTTTGCTATTATCCCAGTTTATTTTGGGGGTTCCTACTGTTTTGAAGAATTCATCATAGATTTAGAATTAGAGTTGATTTAGAGATAAATCTAAGCTACCTAAAGAGTCAAAGCTCACCAATGCTCATGTAATCATCTTTAGAATATTTATCAAAGAAACAGAAAGAAGTAGCAATGTGGGACTTTTATAGCAACTGTCTTTGATACCACAGTATTCACATGTTATCTGTGAATATTACAACTTACCTTTATTTCATGTTTTCCTATAAACTAACTTCTCTGTGAATCCTTTTTACTTAATGCATCCTCCAATAGCTCCTACTTATGTGTATTTTGTCTCTGTGTTGCTTTATTCCTTACAGGTTTGTCTTCCTCACCTATTCAGAAACTATATATATATATATATACACTGCCCATACTGTTTTCTTTCCTGTGTAGTTTGTTCCTCATACAATTATCCTGTAGCTTCTATCCCTGTCTTAAACTTTGGTTTTCAAGAAGAGGCTGTGTCCCAAGATCATTTAACGTCACTAAAGTGTTAACATTTACCATGATAGTGGCTAATTTTTCCTACATAAGATGTAATGAAGTTTAAATGGGATTTCAGCCTTTTTATGATTTTATGAATGATTTTTTACAGAGCTTAAATCAATTCTATTTCAACTTCAGAGGATACCATCAAGAAAGTGAAAATCTAATAAGGGACTTATATCTAAAATTTAGCTCTAAAATACATAAATAAGCCTTAAAACTAAATAATAGACAATTCAATTTAAAATGGACAAAGAGGCCAGGTGCAGTGGTGAATGTCTGTAATACCAGCAATTCAGGAGGCTGAGGCAGGAGGATCACAAGGATATCCTTGGCAATTTGGCAAGATGCTGTTGGGTCCACAAAATACATATACGATGGTGTGAGAGGAAAGGGAAGAAAAAAAAGAGAGAGATAAGTGTCACAGTAGAATGGGTAGAGAATAGTGATGGGAGGGGAGGAAAGGGGAGGTGGGGATAGGGAGGGAAGCAGAATACAACTGACACTAGGATTGCTGTATGTACACACATGGATGTATAACTAATGTGATCCTGCAATTTGTACATGTAGAAAAATGAGAATTCATACCCTATATGAATCGAATGTATGATATGTCAAGATCATTGTCTTGAGCAACTAATAAAAAAAATAAAATGTAAAAAGAGCTACACAATGGGCCACATATTTCATAATTTATGTGAACTGTACAAAATGGACAAATCTGTGGAGTCAGAAAGTAGATTTGTAGGTGCCAAAGTTGGGAATAAGGTGAATGGGAAAAGATGCTAATATATACTGTTTTAGTCAGCTTTTCTGCCACCATGACCAAAACACCTGACAAGAACAATAATGAGGAGGAAAAGTTTATTTGGGGCTCATAGTTCTAGAGGTCTGGGTCCACATTTGGCTGCATCTGTTATTCTGGCCCCAAGGTGAGGCAGAACAGCATAGTAGAAGGGTATGGTGGAAGAAAGCAGCTCAAAATGTGGCACCAGGAAACAGAGCTCTGCTCACCCAGGTCAAAATATAAACCCCAAAGGCACCACTTCAGTGACCCACCTCCTCCAGCCACACCCTACAAGCCTACAGTTCCCCTGACCCCCCTGTTAATCCATGTCACTGGATTAATGTACTGATTATGTTAGGGTTCTTACAACCTAGTTATTTCACCTCTAACTTTTTGAATTGTCTCAAACATGAGCTTTTTTGGGGGGTGGGGTGGGGGTACAGTGATGGAGATTGAACCCAGGGACTTGTGCATGCAAGGCAAACACTCTGCCAACTGAGCTACATCCCCAGCACTCACACATGAGCTTTTGGGGGACACTTCATATCTGTACCATAGTAGGTACACTGTTTCTTCTTGGAGCAAAGAGAATGTTCTAAAATTAATTGTGCTTTTGGTTGCCCAACTAGGATTATACTAAATTAAATCATCAAATTGTCCACTTAAAATGAATGAATCACATGCTAGTTCTATCTCAATTAACTTTATACCTCTTCTTAAATGTGGGTAGGCCAGTGTTAGACTTTATAAGCTAATTTCTGTTATTAGATTCAAAGTTCTCGTAAGATCAATTCTTCTCAAACTTATATTAATAGGGATTTAAAAAACAGAAGGAGAGCCAAGTTAGTCATTGTGTCACTTTTTTTCTTTTATCAGGGACTTAACTTTTTAGACTCAGGTCATTATTACTAAAGTACAACCCAGGTATATAATATCAAAGGAAATAAAGCAGAAGGGTTTATGTTTTTTGTGATTAAGGAAAGCATAGTACAGTTGCAGCATTACTACTTGAACTTCTTCCAGCTACCATAGGCTCTATCTACCCGTGATGAAACTTAAAGTAAAATTAATTAAAAGTTAAATAAAATTAAGCTAATAGTATATGCAAGTAATATATAAAAGCTTCAGCCACAGAGGTGTGTCCCTAATTTACCCTTTAGTTTTGAGAAGAGTTTCTATTGAGGATTCATACATCAAGGATTAAATTAGCATTCCTATAAATCCGTTAACCAAACATATTAATATTGTAGTGTTTAAATTACATTTAAACTGTGATTTTCAAATATCTAAATAATGTTCACTTTAGGGCTTGTGTTGTGGCTCAGTGGTAGAGTGCTCGCCTGGCATGTTTGAGATCCTGAGTTCAATCCTCAGCACCACATAAAAATAAGTAAATAAGTAAAATAAAAGTATTGTGTCCAACTACAACTAAAAAATAAATATTTTTTTAAAAAGTTCACTTTATGCAATACATTTTATTCAGCAAAATTTATGCCTTTTTAAAAATATTTTTTATTTTTTAGTGTAGTTGGACACAGTACCTTTATTTCACTTATGTTTTTTTTTTTTTGACAGAGAGAGAGAGAGAATTTTTTAATATTTATTTTTTAGTTTTCGGTGGACACAACATCTTTATTTTATTTTGATTTGGTGCTGAGGATCGAATCCAGCGCCCCATGCATGCTTGGCGAGCGCATTACCGCTTGAGCCACAACCCCAGCCCCAAATTTATGCCTTTTTAAAAAGCATCTTAAAATTATGTTTCATTTACTTGAAATTTTTCTTCAGTGTGATTTTTTAACTACTTTTACTAAGGTTATAGTAGTAGTTAAAATTATAGTACTTAGCTCTTGACAACAAAATATAAAAGATTAAATTGGGACACTGCTACATCGATGTTCATAGCAGCACAGTTCACAATAGCAAGACTGTGGAACCAACCTAGATGCCCTTCAATAGACGAATGGATAAAAAAAATGTGGCATTTATACACAATGGAGTATTACTCTGCATTAAAAAATGACAAAATCATAGAATTTACAGGGAAATGGATGGCATTAGAGCAGATTATGCTAAGTGAAGCTAGCCAATCCCTAAAAAACAAATGCCAAATGTCTTCTTTGATATAAGGAGAGTAACTAAGAACAGAGTAGGGACGAAGAGCAGGAGAAGAAGATTAACATTTAACAGGGATGAGAGGTGAGAGGGAAAGGGAGAGAGAAGGGAAATTGCATGGTAATGGAAGGAGACCCTCAGGGTTATACAGTGGAGGAGGTAGAGAGAGAGGAGGGGAGGGGAGGGGAGAGGTGGGGAGGGGGGAGGGTGGAGGATGGGAAAGGCAGCGAAGCACAACAGACACTAGTATGGCAATTTGTAAATCAATGGATGTGTAACTGATGTGATTCTGCAATCTGGGTATGGGGTGAAGGTGGGAGTTCATAACCCACTTGAATCAAAGTGTGGAATATGATATGTCAAGAAATTTGTAATGTTTTGAACAACCCACAATAAAAAATTAAAAAAAAAAATTGTAATAGAGAAAATTACATTTTTAGATATGAAAGAAAAAGATGAAGAAAAGAGCAGCTCTAATCATTCAGAAACCTACAGGGAGTTTAAAGGTTTTGTTTCATGTCTTATTGTTGTTTTGATCCAGTATTTACTGTTCGTTTTTAATTTCTCCTTGCAGGTTCGACTGTGCAGATCGACAGTTTCATTCCATCCCTGCTACCTGGCAAGCTCTCATGGATAATCCATATGATGTGAAAGAACTTATTCCTGAATTCTTCTATTTTCCAGAGTTTTTGGAAAATCAAAATCGTAAGAAATAGAGGATTAAAAAATTACCTTAGCAGATCCAATGGTGGAACCTGAAAAATAACTTTCAGGACCTGTCTGCAATGTCATATATCTTATTTAAGGTTCATTCTATCCATAGATTACTTAGTGACAGGGTTTAACTGATGCCCAGGTATTAGTCTTCCCTTCTAGGGATGTTCTATAGGGAACTAAGATTAATGAGTCAAATCTGAACTGATAAGAAAATCTGTCTGTACAGTGTAACTAGAGAAGCAAAACTGGCCATATGCTGTCACTAAGAGTCTTTTGAGTTAGATCTAAGATCAGGATTTAGACTAGGGATCAGCAAACTACAGGTCCATGGACCAAATCAATAAGCAAACTCATATTTTTACAAATAAAGTTTTATTGGTACACAGCCAATTGTTTTATATATCATCTATGTATGACTGCTTTCAGAGATTAATAGTAGACTTGAGTAGTTGCAGCAGAGACTATATCACAAGACCAAAAATATTTATATTTGATCCCTTATTGAAAAAGTTTACAGACTCCTTAATTAGAACATAGGAGAGGAGTCAAATTGGGATTAATGACTTAAGTTTATCACACTGTTTGAAAATTTATATTTTTAAAGTAGACAAGCATAGAGCTAAACCCAGTCTTTTAAAATACCTGGACACTTTCACAGTAGTTTTACATACACTTTTTAGTACAAATAAAGAACATGACAAACCTACTGGTGTTCTTTAGGGCAATTCCACAGTGTTAAAGGATCATTACCAGTTACTCTTTTTTTCTCTGTTTGACCCTTGCTCAGAAGAGTTTGTTAAGCTGGGAAGAGGGCTTAATGTCATTTTGATCATGCATTCTGGAACAGGTTTTAGAGGCAGGACATCTTATTCTGAGAGTAATACAGTCCGAATTAGTGACTTTCAGAAAATCAGGTGATCTGTTGACTGAGTCTGATCCCAAGGTCAATCAGCCATTACACTGGAGTCTCCTAAAGCCAGAGTATCTGGGATAGGAGGATGAACACACTAAATTTGGTTCAAAAATTTAAGGCACTTTTAACCCAACAACTCATGATATTTATCAGATTCAGTTGTGGTCTTTAGCACTGTGTCCTGATGGCCTCTATTTCTAACTGTACATTACTTTGTTGTTTGAAATGAGCTGGGTAGGAGAAAGCAAATATATCAGGTAATCTGCCATCAGGAGCAAATATTAATAAAACCAACTCAATTATACAAACAAGGAAATTTTAGTATTTTCTATAATAGAAACCCAAAGGTATAGTAGTTCCAGATAGCTTAATATCATCAAGGCCAGTTTTCTTTCTGTATTTCACTCTGCCACTCTGAGTGTTTCAACTTTGTCTATGTCTAGTTCCTCTCACAAGTTAAAATCACTGAAGCAGTGTTAAGTGTCATAGGTAGATACAATGGTATCTTAGAAAGAAATGAGCCTGTTAATCTCTTGAATCCTTTCTTTTTTCTTTTTTTTTTCTGTGTGTGTGTGTGTGTGTGTGTGTGTGTATGTATTTGTGTGATTCCAGAGATTAAACCTAGGGGCACTTAATGACTGAGCCACACCCCCAGTCTTTTTTTATTTTTTATTTTGAGACAGAGTCTCCCTAAGTTGCTTAGGGCTTTGCTAAGTTTCTGAGGTGGACTTTGAACTGCAGTCCTCCTGCATCAGCCTCCCTAGCTGTAGGGATTACAGTCATGCACCACTGTACCTGGCCCATTGTGTTCTTTCTTAAGAATGAGAAATCCTTTCTTATAACCTCTCCTTGTTCTCCAGAGCTAGGTCATACACCAACCCCTAAAACACACCAGGAATGGGTGTGTAATGTAGATAAGAAATGAAAAATGAATACACAAATGAATAAATGTTCTGCTAGCAGATAAAAGGAGGAATAACCATAAATTTGGACAATGAAAAATATTTGCTACACAGTGACTGACTTAACATAAAGCCAGAGATCCTGTGCATCCTGTTATTCTATGACATTTAAACCTCACTCCAACTTTGGACACATGGTATTTTAAGGCAGCACAATGTTATTTTAAGACTGGTATTTTAAGAGCCTTTTTTCTGAAGGTCTCTTACGTTAACACTTTTCCTCCTACAAGAAAACCTCATATTTAGGAAAATTCTATGTTCTAACTATAAGAGCAAAATTCTGTTATGCAAATATCTATTTAGAATAGTAGTATATAAATATATTATTCTTCCATAAAACAAAATAGAGCTCTTCCAATGAATGATTTTAAGGTATATGTTTTACCAAAAAGCTCAAAGTAGCTATATTTTGTAAATTAACCATTAGAGGATTTGATTTTAGTGTAAAAAGAATACTTAATACTGCATTTTTGTTCAGATTAACATGAGTGTTGTAACTACTTTTCTCAACAAAGGAATTAATTCTTATTCTGATTTCCCCTGTAAAAACTAATTTAAAACTTTTTAAATTAATGGGATAGTGTATATGCCAATAGATAAAAACTAACGAGGAAAAAGCCACTATTTTGCTTAGTAGCATCCCTCATTTATATTTGATTTACTTCATATATTTAAATCTAAAGTGATATAATGTTTTTATCTTTTATGTCTTAGAATTTAACTTGGGTCGTCTACAAGTTTCCAGAGAACTAGTAAATAATGTCATCCTTCCCAAGTGGGCTAAGTCAGCTGAAGATTTCATCTGTAAACATAGGAAAGCTCTGGTAAGATTTTTGTTTAGTTATTAGACAGATTAATAAGGTACAGATGTGTTTTCCAAAGGATGAAATAAAATATACCTAATTTTTATTTTTTCAGATTAATTTGTTATGTATGCTGTGTTTAGAAAGTATGATATAGTAATTTATTTTTAAGAATCTTCTGATACAGTAGCAATATGTTATAATCCATGAATATAACAAAATAGAGGTTGAACCTCCTTAAACTTAACTTTAAGTAAGCTTTGAATTTTAGAGCATTTGGGAGTTTGGACTTATGCTCAACAGGTCAAGTCTTTGCAAATATTACAAAATGGGAAAAATCCAAAATCCAAGGCAGGCCTGGTGGTACTCAACATGTATTTCTAGCTACTTGGGAGGTTGAGGCGGGTGGGGGGAATCCTTTGAGCCAAGGAATTTGAGGCCAGCCTGAGCAACATAGCAAGATGCTGTCTCAAGAAAAAGGATTGGGGGGACAAAAATAGAATCTGAAACACTTCTGGTCCCAAGCACTTTGCAGAAGGACTATTCAAACCTGTATTTAATACTCCAGTTCTTTATCTCCCTATTGTATGTATAACCATTCCATTTACCAAACTGGTGTAGTTTGATATTTTGCACTTGTTTCAAATCTCAGGAAGAATGAATACATTTTAAGTTTCTTATAACAAAAGCAGCTAAATCCTAAATGACACTTTTTAAAGCTCACTAATTTTCAGTTAAATTTCCACTTTGGAATTGAAGAACTAATGAGGGTTAGTTAAATATTGATAATTATGTTACTGTTTTGCAGATGATATAATTGGTTCTCTCTTTCCCCCCATAGTAGCCCACCTGGTTCTGTGCTTAAATGAAATGTTGCAGACTCTGAAACTAATTAGAGCACTAATTAGGCTAATACTTGGAAGCATTTTTTTTGTCATTAAAATATAGTTGTCAGGGGTTGGGGTTGTGGTTAAGTGGTAGAGTGCTTGCCTAGCATGCATGAGGTACTGGGGTTCGATCCTCAGCACCACATAAATGTAAAATAAAGATATTGTGTTCACCTAAAACTTAAGAATAAATATTTTTTTAAAATAATATAGTTGTCAATTTTACAAAAATCAAAATTAGATTATATTTGTAAGCAATAACTTTATCAACAAATAAGGGGGGCTGGGATTGTGGCTCAGCATAGTACGTGCGAGGCGCTGGGGTTCGATCCTCAGCACCACATAAAAATAAATAAGTGAAATAAAGGTATTGTGTCCAACTACAACTAAAAAATAAATATTAAAAAAACAAATAAGGAATTGGAAAAAAGAAAATAAAGCAATCTTGAAAGATAACCTTTTTCTCTCTGCTCACTGTTTTCGTAACTCTGTTCTTCCCAACCCCACCCCCAACACACACTGTTTCTTATTAGCTAGCAGAAACTTCTCAAGTCCATTTACTTAGTTCGTTCCTTCCTTCCTTCCTTTCTTTTTTGAGAGAGAGAGAATTTTTTTTAATATTTATTTTTTAGTTTTTGGTAGTCACAAGTTACTTTCTTATTTATTTTTTGTGGTATGAGGGATTGAACCCAGGACCTCACACATGCTAGGCAAGTGCTTCACCACTGAGTATACCTCCAGCCTTTTAAATCCTTTTTGCTAATAGTATCTAAGATCTAAGGTAGAAGTCGGGATTTTGGGAAGACATGCACTTTAGTGTTAGAAAATTTGTTCCAGTTATGTGTTGTTCTATAACAAACTATACCAAAATTCAGTGGCTTAAAATTATAGCCATTTTACCATCTCTCAGTGGTCAGTGTGTTAGCTGGTCTCAGTTGGGAGATTTGACTGGTCTTGCCTGAGGTCCTCATGTAGTTGCAGTTACATGATATCTGTGGTTAGAATCATCTGAAGGGTACATTAAGATACTGGGATATTAAATAATAGATAGAATTATCTTTATATATAATTTTTGAAGATTTACTGGTTTTTCCAAAATTGTCTCTTTCTCTCTCTGCATTATAGTCTGAGGATGTCTTCTTTCCAATTGGTAGCCAGGCTTTTTTGTTTCACATGGCAGCTCAGGTCTCCCCAAAAGTATAAAAATGAAATCTTCCTTGCTCTCTTATAATTTAAGACTTTGAATTTTCATAGCATCATTTCTGCCATCTTATGCTGTTTGAAGAATCAGTGCCAATTCAACAGGAGGGAAAGTAAACCCTATCTCTCAATAGTGAGAGGAAGAAAGAATTTACAGATATTTTTCATTCATCATACACTTTGGCCTTCTGACCACAAGTCATTTACATACCCTACCCTTTTTCAAAAACTTTTTTAGTTGTAGATAAGACACAGTATCTTTTTCATTTTATCTATTTATTTTTATGTGGTGCTCATAATCGAACCTAGTGCCTCACATATGCGAGGCAAAATAAACTCACTTAAGACACCTATGGTCTGCCCTCCTCCATTAAAGCATTAAGACAGGAATTGTCAAATTTTTTGTAACTGTTTGTCAACAGTAAGGTTCTGTGTCATAGCTCATTTCTGCCTTTTTTGTGTTGAAGCAAATGGATGTCGCTGAGTTCAACTACTAATCTATTAAAGCGACAGCAGATCAGGATTTGACCCCCAGGCAGTAGTTAATTTATCCCTGCATTAAGACTTGAATGCTGGGGATACAGTTCAGTTGGTAGAGTGCTTGCCTCAAATGCACAAGGCCCTGTGTTCCATCCCCAGCACCATTCATACCCCCCCCAAAAAAAAAAAGACTTGAGTCCTAAAGTCTATTATCTTGATATCTAAATCAAGTCTATAAGTAGCTGAAATCACTTAGGTGTTGCCTCTTTCTGATCTCAATACACCAAGTAAAGAAAGTTATCTGCTTCCATATAACAGTAGTGACATGACAAAACAGAAAAACTTCAGTAGAATTCCTGCTTTAAAAAAAGGAGCTGGGGAAAACAGAGAAGAACAGGAGGCTCCCAGCAATCACTGGTTCATTGCACTTTAAAATTCTAATAGGAACATGTTTTTAAATTTTTTTTTCCGTTAGGGCGGAGTCATGGTCCCTGAGTGTGATCCTACATTCAGTCTTTGGTTCTCCCCTCCTTCCTTCCTTCCTTTTTTTCTTTTTTAAAATATAATTTTAGTTGTAGATGGACATTTTATTTATTTATTTTTATGAGGTGCTAAGGACCACATGCCTCACACCTGCTAGTCTGTTTACATGAGTATCTTTGTCAAATTCTTTGAAGTTGAAAGCCAAGGTCTCTTTTTTTTTTCTTTTTTCAATCTCTTCTTTTTTG
Organism: Marmota flaviventris; assembly: GCF_047511675.1. Taxonomy (NCBI): domain Eukaryota; kingdom Metazoa; phylum Chordata; class Mammalia; order Rodentia; family Sciuridae; genus Marmota; species Marmota flaviventris. The sequence continues at coordinate 32,138,484 of NC_092508.1, read as the reverse complement.
AACAAATTTTCTCTCTTTTAGTGTTAACTAGTATAATCCCTTTAAAACTTTATGAGTTTCTTAACTCTATTGGACAAAAGCTATTCTGCAGTACTTTACAGAATGGTCCCTTTTCTACTTTGGGCCAAATGAGCAACTACTGCAGAAAAATCTGTTAAGATTCTTAGACTCTTAAAATTTCTAGTCGAATGGTCTAAGAGATACAACCTTGAATCTTTCTGAGGTCTTAAGATTGTTTTACAGGGGCTGGGGATGTGGCTCAAGCGGTAGCATGCTCTCCTGGCATGCGTGCGGTCCGGGTTCGATCCTCAGCACCACATACAAAGATGTTGTGTCCGCCGAAAACTAAAAAATAAATATTAAAATTCTCTCTCTCTCTCTCAAAAAAAAAAAAAAAAATACTCTCATATGTATTCATGTTATCTGTCTCACTTTAAAAAAAAAAAAAAAAAAGATTGTTTTACAGTCAAATCCCTGAAAACTTTTACCCGATGCTATAGTTTAATGGTAATGATCTGATTTGATCATTGTCTCAGACTATTTCTCATTTTGAGAATATTTGCTCTCTTGAGTTCTCAGGATGAAATTGTTTTATTTTCAAATCTGGAAAATACCCACAGACAGATCCGTTTCTATATCTGATGTATCTAATACAGGAATCCCCGTTTCTCCTGTCTCTAGTAACAATGTCCTCGCTGTCTCATCACTAATAATCTCCATAAAGTCTCTGTCTGCTACCCAACTTGGTTTACCTCTTGGTGTGTGGATTCAGGTGGGAAGTGATTTGCAGCCACTTTTTCAACCCCAAGGTGGTTTTGTTGTTTCCTTGAATTGATTTTTTTCTTTATTCTTGAATTGAAAAGTTCTAAAAACTATTTCAATGGAAACTTTAACACAAAGATGCATTTCATAGCTCTCATTAATTCCTTTAGATATTTGGGCTTATTTATGTTATTTTCTTCCCCTAGTAGTTAGAATATACACATATCAAGATAAAAAAAAAGATCATCTACTTTATAGTACATATGAATAGTCAATATACATAGTAGATACTGAATAAATGTTTAACATTATTTTGAGAGAATTTTATGTACAGATGAAAAGATTTATGAGTAGAAATGTTTCATTTGCTCTTTAAAAAAAAAAAATTTCTTTAGGGGTGGGGGTATAGCTCAGTTGGTAGAGTGCTTGTCTAGCATGCATAAGGCCCTGGGTTCAATCCTCAGCACCACACACACAAAAAAACCCCATATATATATATATTTCTTTAGTTGTAGATGAAAATAGTACCTTTATTTATTTATTTTTATGTGGTGCTGAGGATCGAACCAAGTGCCTCATGGTTACTGGGCAAGCACTCTACCACTGAGCTACAACCCCAGCCCCTCATTTGCTCTTTTAAAGAATACAAATTATATTATAGTTGGAAGATATCTTAATTATTAAACTTGTTCTTTTTCTAGGAATCGGAGTATGTTTCAGCTCATCTTCATGAATGGATAGATCTCATTTTTGGTTATAAACAGAGGGGACCAGCTGCAGTGGAGGCACTCAATGTTTTTTATTACTGTAGTTATGAAGGTATAAACATATATACTTTTTCTGCTGCATTATTGTGATAGAAATTATTGTTCAATATATGGTCACCTGTGGCATTTTGAACCTGCTTAATATAGGAAAGACCTCCTTAGCAAAACAGCTTTTTGATTGAAAAATGAAGATGCTGCTTTTTGGGGTAGGAGGATAGTAACTAAGTATATATATAGGCAAATCTAATTATAAATGTCATTATTGGTGTTAAAAGAGAGTTTGGGGTTTGGTTCAGTTAGGTACTGTTAATTGAACTTAGGGGTGCCTTACCACTGAGCTACATCCCCAGTCCTTTTTATTCTTTACTTTGAGACTCACTAGGTGCTTGAGGCTGGCAGTTCTACCTCCTGAGTTGCTGGAATTACAGGTGTGCACCACCATGCCTCGCTGTCTAAAGAGTTTTTGATATCTGACATATATGTCCTAGTTAGTTCTACATTAAATATTACATATTAAATTGCTAGTAAACTTTGAAAGAAAGCTTTAGAATTATCAATAACAAACTCTTCAAATGACATTATTTAGCTCAGGATCAAGAATGTTTTCTGCATTCTACTGTCATGTATAACTAGAACAAAAATAATAACAATAATGTTTTCTGATTGCTTTAAAAGACTGAAAAATCACCTGACATAGTGATGCACATTTGTATTCCCAGCCACTTGGGAGGCTGAGGCAGGAGTATCATAAATTCAAGTCCAGCCTGGACAAACTTAGTGAAACCTTGTCTTAAAATAAAAAATACAAAGGGGTAGGGATTAGCTCAGTTGTACAGTGTCTCTGTGTTTGATCACCCAAGGACAGTCCCCAGTAGTGTAAAAAATTTTTTAAAAATTACACACGTGCACACACACATATGCTAATTTCGTTTCTGATGTTTGTGATGTGGCATGCTGTTTTGTTTTCACATTATAGTGAGCTTATAAGTATACTTCTGGTTTTAGGAGCTGTGGATCTGGACGCCTTAACAGACGAAAAAGAAAGAAAAGCCTTAGAAGGAATGATTAACAACTTTGGGCAAACACCTTGCCAATTGTTAAAGGTAAATTGTATAAGCTATTGTCAACTAAAGATACCTAGAAATGAATTGCTAAGGAATAGTATTACCATTATTTTTAAGAATTTTAATAATTTAAAACATTATGTCAGAGTTATTGTCCAGAATTTGGAAAAAAATAACATTACATTTAATTGATTATTCCTATTTTGAAATAATAAAATATTGCATTTAAAATTCATTTATGAAGACAGGTATTATGATGGATGCCTATAGTCCCAGCTACTTTGGAGGCTGAGGTGGGAGAATCTTGAGTTCAAGACTAGCCAGGACAATGTAACGAAATCTTGTCATCCCCACTTCCCACAACACACACACATACACACACACACACACACACAATCCACTTAGGAGAACACTTGCTGACCATATTACTTGGGTTCTATTCTTGGCACCGGGGGTGAGGCAAAGGGATGAAAATCCATTTCAATAGCCAAGTGCTTATAAGTGACAGGAAGGATTTATTTTTTTATATATATATTTACCCAGAAAGCCAATCACTTCATATTATTAAGTAGATGCTTTCTTATTCAATCACTGTGTTAGATACTTTCCTAAATCCTCACAGTGACTATCCAATTATCCTCATACTTTTAAATGATAAAACCAAGCCTAACAGAAAGTAATACCTAACCACAATAACTTACTTATTGAATACTTTTAAATACTTTATAAAAATACTTATTAAATACTTTTTCTACATTTACACAACTAAAAAGTGACTAGGGTAAGATTTATATGCATGACTAACTCCAAAGTCTTTGTACCATGCCATGTTTTCTCTCAATTAGTAGCTGTAAGCCCCTTGTTAAACTATATCTCTTTTTGATGTTTTTATAGGCCTTTCTTAAAAGTTAATTATGACACTCTGTGCCTTAGCGATTTATCTCTATTCCTCACTAAATTATAAATATGTTAAAGTCAGCAGCCATCTCTGAATAATCTTTATATATTTTGTGCATATAATATGTATAAAGTAAATATTTGTTGAATTGAAATCTCCACAGCTAATATAGCAACAGGGCATCTAAAGCTCAAGTCTATAGTTTTACTTCTGTCAACTCAATTTTCAGACTAACTTGATATTTGTTACTGTTCTTTAATGACAGTTGGGCCTCCAACATTGGTTTTTACAGAATAATCATATGAAGTCAGTGTTTCATCCCTTACCTTCTGGTACAGTCAGAAGGCAAAAGTAAAGGAATAAAACAGAACTATTCTTAGGACTCTGAAATGGATCTTATAATATTTTTGCACCACCTTTACTTTTTATTTTATAAGAGTACTGCTACCTTTTATCGTCATAAAAAAATGATTTAGGGACCAGTTGCATGTGCATCTATAATCCTAGCTACTCTGGAGGGTGAGGCTGGAGGATCTCAAGTTCAAGGCCAGTCTGGACAATATACTGAAACCCTTTCTCAGAATAAAAGAGTGGGGGTTGTAGCTCAGTGGAAGAGTGTGTTGTTTAGCACGTGCAAGCAAGGCCCCAGGCTCAATCCTCAGCACTAAAACCAAAAAAAAAAAAAAAAAAATTGAGCCTTGGTTAGGGCATCAGTCTGTGGTTTTAGAAAACTAAATAATATTATTAAGAGCTACATATTGTGTGACTCTACTTTGTGTACAACCAGAGACTGAAAAATTGTGCTCTATATGTGTAATATGAATTGAATTGCTTTCTGCCGTCATATAGAACAAATTAAAATAAATAAATAATTTTTTTAAAAAGAGCTACATATTTTAATACTTGTAGCTATCTCACCTATTGCCTTTAATCTAATATTTTGAGATAGAAATGAAAGAATCCCATTTAGTTAAAATTCTGTTCTTCATTTAACTGTGCCTTTATTTTGTTGTTTTATGCTTATTAATATGTGATTCTGTCCTGTATCTCTGACATGGAAGTTAAGAGAATAATAATAATTTATTTGGTAATTATGCAGCAATGTTTATAATTTGATTTTGATAGTGTTTACATTTTGATATTATTTCAGGAACTAAAAATTCACCCCATTATAGATCTTAAATAGTACATTTGATTTTGCCAAACATTTATTAAGCATTTGTTATGTTTAAGATTTTGTTGTAGGTATTGAAAAATCCGAAATTGAATACAACTTATGTCTGATTCTAAGATACCCAGAGTATAGGTAGAGAAGACAGACCATAAATAAGCATATGTAATTCAAAATAAAAATAAATGAGTACTAAATAAATAATTTGTCAAGGAAAATAATAAAAGAAAATAATTCTGACCTAGAGATTCAATAAAGATGTCATTAAGGATGATCGGTTGTGGCTCAGTGGTAAAGTGCTCACCTAGCATTTGTGAGGCCCTGGGTTCAATCCTCAGCACCACATATAAATAAAATGGAGGTATTGTGTCCAACAACAACTAATAGAGCCCAGTGTGTGTGAAGGAATACAGTGAGAGATGTTTTAATGTAATTATGGAATTTTTTCTTAAAATTATTTTGAAGGAGCCACACCCTCCTAGATTATCAGCAGAGGAAGCAATACAGAAGCAGACCAAAACAGATGCTTCAACCCTAAACCTATTTCAACACCTCCCTGAACTCAAGTCATTTTTTATAGAGGTAATATACAAGCTTGGTAATATCAAACAATTTTCTTTGTGAATTCTGTATACCTCAAAGTTTATTTCATTCTTTAATGGAGCAGAATATTATAATATTTAATATTAAATAGTACTACTGTAATAATCTATTCTTGGATTTTTAAAACGTTTTTATTGAAAGCTTTTGTTTGTGCTGAATGCTTGTCTCAACTATTTGTTTTGACTTTCTTTCTTCTACTTCACATTTTCCTGACAAGGAAGGACAAATAATTGTGTTTAAAATACTTTGTTGTGGGCCAGACACAGTGGTGCCCACCTGTAATTCCAACAACTTGGGAGACTGAGACAGGAGGGTCACAAGTTCAAGGTCATCCTCAGCAATTTAGCAAGACCCTGTCTCAAAATAAAAAATAAAAAGGACTGGGGATATACCTTAGTGGTAAGGTGCCCCTGGGTTCAATCCCCAGTACCAAAATCAAACAGAAACAAACTTTTGTGACAATTGAGATGACATGTAGAGAGCTTATATAGTGTCTGCTTATCAATAAAATGTGGCCCAATATAAATTGTTATTGATAGTATAAGAAAGAATAGGCAACAGGCTGGGGTCATGGCTCAGTGGTAGAGCACTTGCCTGTCATGAATAAGGCACAGGGTTTGATTCTCAGCACTGTATATAAATAAATAAAAATCCATTGACAACTAAAAAAAATAATAAAGAAAAAGAAGGAATAGGCAAGCAAAACAGCAATAGTTAATGCTATAATTGAAAAAGTACCTTCAAGGGCTGGGGTTGTGACTCAGTGGTAGAGCCCTTGCCTAGGACATGTGAGGCGCTGGGTTTGATTCTCAGAACCATATATGAATAAATAAATAAAATAACAGTTTATCAGCAACTAAAAAAAAATTTTTAAAAAGAGTACCTTAAAATTTAAAAATTCAAATGTTTATACATTTGAAATATTTAAGATAGTCTAGAAAGTAATAATGAAATACATTTATACTTATGAATTTGTTTATGACAGATAATATTAGCTCTTGGCAAAAAGAAAAATGAAGGGCTGGGGTTGTAGCTCAGTGGTAGAGCGCTTGCCTTGCATGTTTGAGACCCTGGGTTCGATCCCCAGTACCACATAAAAATAAACAAATAAAAATACAGATATTGTGTCCATCTACAACTAAAAAAAAAATGAAAGAAAAATGAAGATTAAAATTTACTAAGTTAGGGCTAGGGCTGTGGTTCCAGTGGTAGAGCGTTTTCTAGCATGCATGAGGCACTGGGTTCCATCCTTAGCACCACATAAATAAATAAAATAAAGGTATTGTGCCCATGTACAACTTTTAAAAAAAAGTTACTAAGTTAATAAAAATAGTTTGGAGATATACATAGAACAAGCAATCTCAGACTACAGCAGAGGTTGGCAAACTTTTTTTTTTACGGATTGGATAGTATATTGGGCTTTCTAAGCCATGAGGTAAAATAAAGGGTACATATATAACCCACTCAAAATGTAACCATCTAAAAACATAAAAAGCTTTCTTAGCTCACTCACCGCCCACATAACAGGTGGTGTACTAGATTTGTCCTACAGGCTGTAGTTTGTAAAATCCTGCATATATAGCATCACTGTAGAATGTTTCTTAGGTTCATTACCATGAGAAAATGTAAAGAGGTTTTTGATAATTTAATGTAAAATGAGATTTATAATAGTTTATAGCTTGATGAGTTTTACCCAAATGAACTCTGTTGTAGTAAGCACCATTATATTTTAGTATAGATTTGCTTTCACATCTTTGTGAGAGTACTTGGAAAATAATCTTTCACTCTTTACCTAGATTCACATAGACAGTTATTTCAACTTTTCAGTGCTGGTAGTTTTCCAAAAGTATCTTAAGTTAGTTCCCTAGAACTCAGAACAATATAGAAATGGTGCTGAGAAGTGATGACTAGTTCCTGGGATGTGTTGGTTGTCTTCCAGATTGGGATTTGCAAGAACTCACAGGAGTCAACATGTATCAGTTGTGCTAAGATTTATTTCAGTGAAAGGATACAAAGCAACATAAGCAAAGACAAAATACAAATGGGGGGAATCCAGGGGAAATCCCGCACAAGCATCCAAGAGTCATCTCCCAGTGGAGTCACACAGGATATGCTTAATTATTCCAGTAATGAAATGTGAAAACATCTTCTTACATATTAGGGCAGCTCACTGGAGACTCCGTGTCCAAGACTATTATTGGAGGCTAGTTACATACCTAGCACATACTAACATTCCAAGTTCCAGAAGAAAAGCAGGTGTTTAGCATAAACCCTACTAAGCACAGTGTAGGTATAAAGAACCACCCTTATCACCGAAGGAAAAGTTTTATGACAGTGTAAGGAACCGTTTGCCTGTCAAGTCCCAGAAGGCAGCCAAGGGTCAGCCTTGCAAATACGCCTTTCTAAGGATAGCATTCTCAGGCCTGTTGTGTTCTTTTTACTGCCCGTAAAGCAATCTGTAAAACTCTATTTGAACCATAATCTGATGGATATACATTATTATGTTTGTTATATAATGCTGGTAGGCTGGGCGTTGTGGTGCACACCTGTAATCCCAGTGACTTGGGAGACTGAGACCAGAGAGTTGTGAGTTCAAAGCCAGCCTCAGCAATGGCGAGGCAACTCAGTGAGGCCCTGTCTCTAAATAAAATACAAAATAGGGTTGAGGATGTAGCTCAGTGGCCGAGTGCCCCTGAGTTCAATCCTCAGTACCAAAAAAATAAATAATAATAATGCTGATAGAACTATTTTCATTATATCTGATCATCATCAAAGAGAAAAAGCACATAAGGAGACATGCTTGTGACAGGTTTTTATATGATAATACATTCTTTTTTTTTTAGAGAGAGAGAGAGAGAATTTTTAATATTTATTTTTTAGTTTTCGGCGGACACAACATCTTTGTTTGTATGTGGTGCTGAGGATGGAACCCGGGCCTCACGCATGCCAGGCGAGCGCACTACCACTTGAGCCACATCCCCAGCCCAATAATACATTCTTATATATAAATGGACAGTGACATATTTATCCTTTTCTGTGTGCACCATATCACATGGTAGCTTTTCCCCAAGAACAGAAAAGATATCCTTGGGTACTAATAACTTATTAGTCTCTTTTCATCATCAAAAGAGATGTTTCTCTTTACATTCCTGTGAAGAGAGATCCCTCTGTAGGTCAGCACTTCTTACTTGGTACATAGTAGGTAACAAATAATGTTGTTACCCTAATGTTAGGTATCATTTATGAACTATTATCCTATTGGGGAACAAAGTTAAAATTCTTGTTGTCTTTCATATTGTAATAAAATAACAATAGATGTTTTCTGAGAATGGTATTTTTAAATAGTAACATTGAGGCTTTCAGGAAAAGTACCTCAGTTAACAAAAGAGGTCTGTTTTGGGGAAGTTAAACCTAAAAGACTTTTTCTATGAATTATAATCAGTTTTCCCATTTGACTTATTGACAAATGTATTTTTACATGATCTATATTTTCTACTTTATATTCATGTCAGCATAGCAAGGGAAAAGAAAAGGTCATAAATCACTGGTTGTTTTAAATGATTGCTGCTCCTTGAAATCTACATCTCTGTTTAACAGCAGAGTAGTGGAATAGAAGAAGGTGATGGTTTCAGAAGTTTCAAGTATGCCATCCAGGGCTGGGGCTGGGGCTCAGTAGTAGGGTACTTGCCTGCCATGTGTGAGGCACTGGGTTCAATTCTCAGCACCACATGTATATAAATAAAATAAATAAAGGTCAACAACTAAAAAAATTTGAAAGAAAAAAGTATACCATCCAAACTTGGTATAAATTCCTTTCCTACATTTTAAATTAAATGATTATATGATTGATAGAGTAAAGTGCCATATCATAGGGTTCATTCTTCTTTAAAGAAACAAATCTTTTTGTAATCTGTGCCTAATAAATATGAACAGAGCCAACCACTGAACCTCTTTTATTTTACAGGGAATTAGTGATGGTATTCCACTATTAAAAGCCATTGTCCCCAAAAATCAGTCTCGTTCTTTCATGTCTCAAGGCAGTCCTGAGTTACTGGTAAGTTGACTTATACCTTGGTCACACTACAGTTCCTATATCCATTCTAACTTACCAAAAAAAAAAAAAAAGGAAATAACATTTTTTAAAAGCCATTTGTGTCCTGGGGTTGTGGCTCAGGGGTAGGAATACTTGTCCAACATGTGTGAGGCAATGGATTTGATCCTCAATACCAAATTTAAAAAAATAAACAATTAAAATAAAGTTATGTATATAAAAAAGCCATTTTTAAGAATAATAGAGGGCTGGAAATGGGAGCTGGCTTGTAATCCCAGTTATGCCAAACACTGAGGCAGGAGGATTGCCAAGTTGAAGGCTACCATGAATAAGACTCTGTCTCAAAAGTTAAAAAAGGCTGAGAGGTAACAGCTCAGTAATAGAGCATTTGCCTAGCATGCTCAAGGCTTTGGGTTCAATCCCTAGTACCAAAAGTAACAATAATGATAACAATAGAGAACATTTTTATAAAACTAATTTGATGGAATTCTGTCTTCAGTTTATGTGGCTTTTAAGTAGTTACTGTAATTCTAATCTGGAAAAATAAATATATGGAAATTTCTAGAAAAATAAATATGTGAGGCTGGGGCTATAGCTCAGTGGCAGAGCACTTGCCTAGCACATGTGAGGCACTGGTTTCAATCCTTAGCACCACATAAAAAGAAAAATAAATAAAATAAAGGCATTCTGTCCATCTACAAATACAAAAAAAAAAAAAAAAAAAAAAATTAAAAAGGGCTGGAGATATAGCTCAGTTGGTAAAATGCTTGTCTCATTTGCACAAGGCCCCGGGTTCAATCTCCAGCATCAAAAAAATAAAAGAATAAATATGTGAAAAGAACCAGGAAATTTTATGCAGGGAAAACAAGAGGATAGCATCTTATGTTAAAATTTATTATAAAGCTATAATAATAATAATGAGAAATAATGCAGAATATGTTAACATATATATTCAGGGCACTTTGGTCAATGTTTTACATGAATTTTTCATTTAATTCACCTAATCCTATGTGATAGGCACTACTGTTACTTCCCTTCTACAGATAAGAAATTAAAACTCAGAGAAGTAACTTGCCCAGAGTCACAGATCTAGCAAGTAAGAGATGTGGGACTTTGGCTCATGGACAAAACCTTGGTCTGTTTTATTCTAATTTTGTCACTTAGAATTAGACCTATTTTTATAATTATGCATATTGTTTGCTTAGAAAAAATTCTAGAAAGATGAATTCTTGTGATTTTCAATTTTAATACCCTTTTTTTTAAAGTTATGTGAATTGAGAGGTAGGGGTAGTTTGTTACTTTTCTAATCAAGGGGGTAAAAAGCTTTGCATTTTCAAAAGGAAGTATTCACTGTATCAATTCAGGGAGTCCTAACAGTTCATTATAAGTTCTAGTTCTCAGTCCCCAGTACCACAAAATAAATAGTGCTGAAGTAGATAAATTCTTCTGATTTATCTTCTAAATGATGTGTGTATCATATTTTTATGATGAGACTTAATCTTGAATTTTCCCTGACTGCCAGTAGTTGCTAATAAACTTTGAGAAATTATGAGGAAGAAAATAAGGGCCTGGGGATATAGCTCAGTTGATAGAGTGCTTGCCTTGCATGTACAAGTCCCTACGTTCAATCCCCAGCACCACACATTAAAAAAAAAAAAGAAAAAGAAAAAAAAAAAAAATATATATATTTTGACAACTTTTCTTACAGTAAGATAGAGCTTTGTCCACTTTAACTATTTGAAGACTTAATGAGTTTCATATGTTAAATACACAGTCCCACAGTATTCCCCAAATGATAAGTGGCCATCTGATTGTTCTTCGCTGCTTTCTTTAATCTTTCATTTGAATCTTCATTTATTTTTTTAGATAACAGTAAGCATGAATTATGTTATTGGAACTCATGGATGGCTGCCTTACGATAGAAGCATTTCTAATTACTTTACATTCATCAAGGATCAAACTGTGACAAATCCAAAGTAAGTAAATGAACATTTAAGGCAGAACAGCTACAGTCAGTACCTTATGGCTGGGAAAAAATTGATTCTGCTCTTTTTTTTTAATCTTTAAAAAATATTGGTTTAATTATACCTTTCAATAGAGTTTGTTATACTTTACTTCTGTTCATTTTGAAAATACTGTCTTGAGACCCAGATTTTGTCTTCTTTTTTTAAGTTAATATTTATTTTTTAGTTGTAGTTGTACACAATATCTTTATTTATTTGTTTTTATGTGGTGCTGAGGATTGAACCCAGGGCCTCACACGTGCTAGGTGAGCACTTTGCCGCTGAGCTATAGCCCCAGCCTCTTTTGTCTTCTTTTTTACACCACTCCTATTCCCTTCCTTTTTTTTTTTTTTCTAGTTATAGGTGGACATAATGTCTTTATTTTACTTTATGTGGTGCTGAGGATTGAACTCAGGGCCTCACACATGCTAGGCGAGCGCTCTACCTATGAGCCCCAGCCCCAGCCCAAATTCCCTTCCTTTTTTTGAAGTTATATTCTGACTTGAAAGGATCCTGACTTGGTTTAAAGACAAGATTGAATTTCTGTAACTGCAGCTATGAAAGCAAAAATTACAGTACAAATAGTGTACTTAATTGTAATTATATTCTATTTTATAACTTCTGAATAAATTCTATGTGTTTAAGTAGTAAGAATTAACTTAGTTATTTTTTTAAATTTCCAAAAGTTATATTCTAATTCAATGTGATGTTTCTCTTACTCTGGGTTGTCTCAGCTATATATTAATTGTATTTTTTTTCTAACTAAATTATATTCAGTGTTTTGGGGATCAATTGCATCATATATGAAAACTATTTAAAATGACGTACTTGTTATCATTGTATCTCTCTTGTCTTCCTCAACTAGAATAAAATCCCATGAGATTAGGGGATAATATCTTTTTTCCTTCTTACTCCACATAGAACATAGTAATATTGTCTTTTGTACAAAGATTATTCTTAGCAAATTAATGTGGAATAATAGTTGTAGAACTGAACTAGAATTAGCTCCTCATTTTTTATGTACACACTGCAATCAATTGTGTCTTTCTGCAAACTCTAAAAAATTTGCTACACTCACAGGTATTTTACTTAGAAGCAGATAAAACCCATAAGCTTGCTTTGCTTGCAATGGAAGAGCAGGTCATCATGAGCATTGTTAGCTATGCATTTACCTCAAATATATCACCTTGTGAAGGAGATCCCTGGTTTTAATTTATTACTGATTTTCTTTGTCCTGGCATAGCCTATCTTGTCTTTATACTTTGAGGCTGCCATTAATAGAATTGTCAATTTTATTAAGTTGGCCTTAAAAGCCCAGATTTAAACTTTTTTCACACCTTCACCAGTCTCAATTTCTTTATGCTTAACCTTTGAGACTATTTGTTATGTATATCTTAATGTTATGAAGACTATGAAGAAAGTAAGAATAATGTGTTTTCTAAACGTTTATCACTTTTTAATAGACATTTCAAATAGAACTTCAGGGATTTATTTTTTATTTCTCTTTTAGAGAAATTTTTAAATAGTTGATACCAAAAAAAGTAATCTTTCAAGAAAAAGTGTAATGTTTAATTAATTGTGTTTACAGAACTCAGCGTAGTATGAATGGTCCTTTTGCTCCCGGGCTGGAGATCACTTCTAAGCTATTTGTAGTATCACATGATGCAAAGTTGCTCTTCAGTGCTGGACACTGGGATAACAGCATTCAAGTGATGTCACTTGCAAAAGGCAAAGTTATCTCCCACAACATCAGACATATGGGTAAGCATTAACTTTTTTTTCAAAAAAAAAAAATAAAATAAAATTTTTAACTTTTTGAACTATTTGAAAGTAGTACATGTTCCCTATAAAAAGCATTAAATTTTTACCTTTTTGGGGGCAGAGGGTACTGGCAATTGAACTAAGGGGCACTCAACCATTGAGCCACATCCCTTGCCCTATTTTTGTGTTTTATTTAGAGACAGGGTCTTTCTGAGTTGCTTAGTGCCTTGCTTTTGCTGAGGCTGGCTTTGAACCCAAGATCCTCCTGCCTCAGTCTCCTGAGCTGCTGGGATTACAGGTGTGCATCATCATGCCTGCCAAATTTTACCTTTTTGGTGGTGTGTGAAGGATTGAACCCAAGGCCTCATGATGGTAGGCATGCATTCTGCCACTGAACTGTATCCCTATCCCCTAATTTTTACCTTTGAGGCTGAGTGAACTTTTTGATAGTGAAATATTCTAAATATTATATGCTTTTTATATTAAATTCTGATGTATTAGAGGAATACTAAAGCATAATACAAATTAAATACACCTTCATCAGGTATAAAAGATGTTAGAATAAGTTTAATTGGCTGATAGAAATAAGGATTTTAAGACAAATTTATAACAAAATGTGTCATCATTAAATAAAATATCAACTTCCCTATTACTGTATTAACAATAAAGCATGAAATAGATGAAATTGTTGAATATAGTTTAACCTGATGTGTCTTTGATATAATAATGAAAACACTGAGCAGGTTTATTTATTTATTTTTTTAATAAAGCTATTAGGGAGGGAAAATGGAATCTGCTGCTAATTTTGTACTAGTGATTCTTCCCATATCACATAGATAGCTCAACTGTTTATGGTTCAGGAATTTTTTTTATATATATTTGTGAATTTACAGCATGATAATATGTCCTGTTTTTTGTGTTTTGTTTTTAAGGATACATATTCTGTAGGATTTTAATGCCCAATTGAAGGAGAAAATGATTGAGATGAGAGGGGAGAAAAGTATAACAAAAATTAACTGGGGTTCATTTGAAGCTATCTGACCTCCTCCTCAGATTCTAATAGACTTTGCACATACCCAACATCTATACCTCACACTAACAAAAAGAAATAAAAAAGGATAATGTCAAAGAAAGCTCTCCGTGATTTTTGATATTGCTTCTTTCATGCGTAACATGTTGCCAGTAGTTTTTAATGCCATTTCTACATTCCTTCCTGTTATAGAATAACAGCTTTAGCAATAGTTTGAGCATTAACTAAAATTGCTCTTAAAGTTCTCTTTCAGCAAAACCAAGATTTCATTTTGTTATATACCTTTTCTTACAGATATTGTGACTTGCTTAGCTACAGATTACTGTGGAATACATTTGATTTCTGGTTCCAGAGATACCACTTGTATGATATGGCAAATAATACAACAGGTAGTCACACATTTAAATATTCTTCGATTAGATTAGAGATTCACTTTGAGAAAACTAACAAGATGTTCTAATAGGATAATGAACTTTTCTCTTGCAGTAGATGACTTTTTGAACTCCTTTGCATTCTTTTACCTGGATTTTGTCCTGTACCGATCATTGTGTTTTTTTTTTTTCTAGGTTTAAATTTTTTTATTCATTGCCTAATCTCCTATACTTTCCAAAAGTTTCTCCTTGTTAACCTTTCCTAGGAAAATAGTGATTATTATTATTGTCTAGATAGCATAATACTTTTACTGCCCTTTCTATTGGAATCTCTGGAAATTATAGATTTATAATTTCCATGAACCTTTTATATTCTCAATAGTATTCAGGAAGAGTGTCTCTCTCTCTCTCTCTCTCTCGCTCTCGCTCTCTCTCTCTCTCAAGTTTTCTTGGTTTTCTACCTTTCTTTAATAGGTTTAAACCATTCTTGAATTCCTGTAATAAACCTATGTAATTTGTGGTATATTGCTATTACATTTTACTGCCATATTTTATTTGCTAATACTTTAATTCTTTATCTGCTCTTAAGTGAAATGTATCAGTTTTTATTCTGTCTTTGTTATGTTTATCAGTTTTTGTTCTGTCTTTATTGGGATATAGAACCTTTTTAAAATGAATTTGGGGAGTATCTGTTTTTTCGTAACTACTTGATTTGTAACAATTAAAATACCCTATACACATAGATAAACACTCAAAGGTTAAGAAGACAATGTGTCTGAGGTAATAGAGTATCCAGAGAAGTTAGTGCACATTGTGCAGAATTAAATAGAGGGCGTGAATAGAATTGCCTAGAATAATCACAATAAAACTAGCTGGGTGCAGTGGCGCACGCCTGTAATCCTAGAGGCTCAGGAGGCTGAGACAAGAGGATTGTGAGTTCAAAGCCAGCCTCAGCAATGGTGAGGTGCTAAGCAATTCAGTGAGACCCTGTCTCCAAATAAAATACAAAATAGGGCTGGGGATGTGGCTCAGTGGCCGAATGTTCAATCCCTGGTACCCCCTGCTACCTGGCCAAAAAAAATAAGTAACTTGTCTCAACTATTTAAATGTTCCATAGTACAAAAAGTAATATACAAGTAAAGTATGGTGAAGACATGAAGAAGGAATATTTTTTCTTCTGGAAGAAAACAGCTTAGAGACAGAGGATTCCTTGCAATAAAATTATATTAGTAAAACATAATAACAGTTCATTGAAATAGAAGCTCAAACATAACATAATATAGTAAAATGAAAATGAAGGTTACAGAAGAATCAAACTGAGAATAAAACCAATGCTATTACGTAAGTAAACAAACACAAAGCAGAAACAGGAAGAAACAGATTTGATGTGTTTTTCAAACCAAATCAATGGCATGAAAGCAAAATTTAAGGTAATCAAAGTGAGTACAAACGTAAAAATAAAATGATTATAGTAGCAGAGAAAGAATGGTATGTCTGGATATCTTTAATAAGTCAGCATAAAGATAATTGAAGTCCCTGATGTAGAGACCTTCAGTAAATGGGAAAGAGAAGAGATATAAAACAAAAAGTTTATTTGGAGTTAATGAAAAATAATTCTGTAGATTAAAAAGGCAAGTAATATACCTGGAAAAATTAATCCAAGATGGTCAACATTGAAACCATTCAGATTAAGTTTTTGACTTTAACATTGAGAATAATTTAGAAATTCAAGGAGAAACATAATGAGTACTACTATGATTTGACTCGGTGGTTATGATAACTTACATTATTATTTTATTATTAGAAAGTTTAAATGCAGAATAAACTTTTTTATTAAAAAAAAGTAATAAGAAAACTCTTTTCACCTTTGCTTTTCTGTTTTAATATTAGGGAGGCGCGCCTGTGGGCTTAGCATCTAAACCTTTTCACATTCTTTATGGACACACTGATGAGGTATTGAGTGTTGGCATCAGCACTGAACTAGACATGGCAGTGTCAGGATCAAGGGTAAGAGTTCACTTGAAAGAAATCCTAATTACTTTTTCTACAAATGTTTTATATATATATATATATATATATATATATATATATATGTATGTATGTATGTATGTATATATATGTATGTATGTATATATGGGTGTGGATGTGTATTATAAATAAAATAAAGGTATTGTGTCCATTTGGTTGTAGATAGACACAATACCTTTATTTTATTTTTATATGATGCTGAGGATCAAACCCAGTGCCTCACACATGCCAGGCAAGCACTCTACCACTGAACCACAACCCCAGCCCTTCTATTGGGGATTTTATTTGTCTTACTAATTAATGGAAGAGGGTATTCTATGGGATAAAATACTACTTGAAATCCAAAATTGGAATTTTCCTAAGATATATATGTTCTTGGTAGAATGATCATTTTCTAGTTCCCTTTCCATGTTTGTTTTCCAACCACTTTACTATCTTGTTTTTTAGAAACAATTTTATTTATTTATCTACTTTTTTAGTTGTCAATAGATTTTATTTATTTATATGCAGCGCTGAGAATCAAACCCAGTGCCTCATACATGCTGGACAAGCGCTCTACCACTGATCCACAACCCCAGTCCACTTTCTTTTTTTGTGATTGTTGATTTCCCTTCTGTTTTTCCTTTTGTAATATTTCTTATTTGTAGGATGGCACCGTGATTATACATACCATTCAGAAAGGTCAGTACATGAGGACTTTACGACCACCATGTGAGAGTTCTCTATTCCTGACCATTCCCAACTTGGCTATATCTTGGGAAGGATATATTGTAATCTACTCTAGCAGTGAAGAACCGACCATCCTCAAGGTATGTAACACTTTCAAGTAGTAGATGTAGACTACAGATAGTATGTCTTTTCCTCCCAACATGTATGAGGCAGTTGGAGGAAGGAATGAATTCCGTGTTTTAAAGAGTCTGTTTTTCCTTTCATCATTGAGTTTTTTATTCCTTACTATTAGATAGACCTCCACTATAATCTTGGCCTTACATTTGTATTTTATTTTAGGAATTTCTATTGGTTTGTATAATACATGATTTCTAAAAATAAATTCTGATTATGTGGGAGTTCATAATTTTACATGAAATGATAGTCAACTGAAATTATTTTCACACAAAGCAGGGTATAAATAAGTAAACCCTTAATTTTATTTGTTTATTTCTCTTCAGTGATAAAGCTTTTTAAATATTAAGGAAATCTTTTTGTTTTATGAATATTGAGTATTTTTGGACTGGAAAGAGATTTTAATTCTTTTTTAGGGATCAGATTTCTTGTTTAATGTTTATTTACTTGGCAGTTTGATTTGAAATCACTGTAAGATTGTCTATACACTTTCTCTTTAAATACAACCAAATTGTAATCATTTTGTTATAGTTTTAGGTGACAATATAAAAACTGAACTTTTATTCAAGACTGTTAAATTTTCCTCATCAATTCTTTGTAGGATAAGAATGCATTACACTTGTTTTCTATAAATGGCAAGTATCTAGGGTCTGAAGTCCTAAAGGAACAAATATCAGATATATGTATAATTGGAGAACACATCATCACAGGCAGCTTACAGGGATTCCTGTCTATAAGAGATCTCCACAGGTAAGTAATAAAAATCATTGAACTGTCACTTAATAAAAGGTAATGGGCCTGGGGTTTTGGCTCAGTGATAGAGTGCTTGCCTCATGTCTGTGAGGCATTGGGTTCAGTTCTCAGCACTGCATATAAATAAATGAATAAAAATAATAAGGTCCATCAATAACTAAAAAATATTTTAAATAAATAAATAAAAGGTAATGGTACTTCCAACATAAATGGAAACCAGGAATCTAAAATTCCTAATCTTTTGGTTTAACATTTATTAATAATAAATGTAAATTTTTATAAATTTCCTAGCTATGGAACAAATTGAGGATGATAAAGGATTCCTGGATTAGTAAGAATAAGGAAAACACAAAGATAGGGGATTTGGGGAGAGAGGGATAGAAGTGAATCTGATGTGGATGTAATAAGATAGAATACTCTGGACCAGGAAGTAATTTATAAGAAAGATTTTCCAGAGTAGCAGGGTAACTGAAGAATACTAAATTTTAGCACATATTCACTGCTCAAACATCCCTCTCCTTCACTGCATTAAATAACAGAAGAGGGGCTAGGATTGTGGCTCAGTGGTGTAGTGCTTGCCTAGCATGTGTGAGGCACTGGGTTAAATTGTCAGCACCACTTACAAGTAAATGAATAAAGTAAAGGTATATCAACAGAAGAATCCCCATGCACAAACAGATTAACCTTAAAAACACTTTTAGTTTGCCTCACCATAATAAAAAATAAATAAAATCCATTCCAATTATATCTTTCCAAGAATTTTTATAGCCGCAGTTTTAGAGTGCTATTAACAGAATCTACAATTTAAAAAATCACAGAATCTTTTAGCATTTTTTTCTAGAATATGGTCTATATATCCTAGAATTCATCATTTTGTATTAAGCAAACACAGGCATTTATCAAATGGATTATCAGACAAAGCAAATTGATCAATTTTATGGACCTCAAAAGCACATACACTCATGTGCACTTTTGGAGCTTTTTTTGGCATTCTTACATAACTTCCACTTATTAGTACACAAAGTAAAAAACATTTAGTGAAAGAGGCTTATGTGCCCAGTACTGTGATATTTATTCGTAATAACTGATCTTAAAGGGTTTAAGACCAGTTAGAGAAATATAAATATTTGTGAAATTATAAGAATAATTTAAAAACTAAATTATATTGTGGTAGTTAAATGTGTAGGAGGAGTTTTAAAGACAGTGAAGATTGCTGTAGATCTCAGTAGTCAGAAGTCTCCATGAAGGATTAGTAGGAACTGAGATGGAGATGGAGGGCCATCTTCTGGAGGTGAGGGTAGGTGAGATATAAGAAAAGAAAGCACAAAGGCATAGGACGGCAGTGAGCACAGTATGTACATAGAATGCTATATTTCAGCAATAAGGTTAAGACGGGTAGAACAAATGCCCACTGATAATCTGAGGCTCAGAGAATAATGATGGGTACAAGAGCTTTATTTCCACCTGTCTTAGGAAGGACACTAAAGACAAGAATGTAGTTAATATCCACATAGAATCCTACCTGGTTTTTTGTTTGTTTCATTTGTTTTGTCTCTTACTTTTCCTCTGATCCCACCTGCAAACCGCTGGTAAGAGAACAGATAGGATATTTCCATCAAATGAGTAATAAATCAGAAAAAGGATTTGTAATAATAGAATGGATTGGAAATTAAGGAAAAAGAATAGGTTCTCTAGAGAATAAGGAAAATAATTTTTGTATATCAGGTTCATGGATGTTTTATTAATAATTGTTTGATTATAGATGATCGAAGAAAAACATGAATCTAAGTACAATGACAAGGTGGAACTAGGTGATCATTAAGTTATCTTCTAGGTATAAGATTCTGTGAATCCTTTATATATGCATGTAATAATGTCTATGTTTTTTATTTCTCTTCTAGTTTGAATCTCAGCATCACTCCATTAGCCATGCGATTGCCTATCCATTGTGTTTGTGTAACCAAAGAATACAGCCATATTCTTATAGGTTTAGAAGATGGCAAATTGATTGTAGTGGGTGTTGGCAAGCCAGCCGAGGTAAAACCTAGTGTCATGGATTTCATTTCCCGTACTATTGGGGATTCCTTTGGTTCTCCTTCATTCCAGCTGACTCAGAAGTCTCCGTTATGGATAAACAAGCTCAAAAACAAATTTGATTTTTCAAAGGGCAGTAAATGAAAACAGAGGATAAAGTTGTTATTCAAGAGTGGTGTTTATATTGTAATATAATTGAAAAATACACATTTGGCAGTGTTTGTCTATCACTTTACTGGAATAAGAAAGTCTTTTTTATTTCAAATCTAGATAGAGGACCACTACATGAATTTTTAGTTCATTAAAGCCTTTTCAAATCAAACAGTAAAACTATTTAATTTAATTTTGACAAATACCCAACATGACTATATGTCCTTTTGTAAAATCATCATTTGTTTGTTTAGAACTATGAATATCCCCATATTAATGTGTTTACTTTCAGTGAGTTTCCTATAATAACTGTCAATTTCCTTGATGATGGTTTATCAATTACTAAATAATTAAATATCATAAATCATTGTTTCTAGGAAAACTTAGTGACTTACTCAAAGTAATTTTGTGGTTTTCCAAGAAATTTATTACATAGTTAATCATTATAAATTGGGGGGAGGGTGTCATTATTGGTCTTTTCTGAGAAATCTAATTATATAGCATCTATAGGGATTATTTTAAGAAATTAATATTACATTATCAGTGGTTATAATCTATTTTAGAGCAAAAGAATATTTTGCTTTATAAATGTTTTAAAATTTCTTTAGACCTTATGCTCTTTGTCCAGGATACTCTTAAAAGTGCTATTAAAATGATGGCAACATTTAGTTTCAGATGTGATAATCCCCCAAACAATGTGAGCAGCTCTGTATCTCAGTACTTCACTTATATTTAAACCATTTTGAGCACATCTTCATTAAATACTGAGTTTCTTGATTAATGAATTTCCCAAATCAGACCCACCTCTCCTTTGCTAATGTTATGATTATATAAAAATTCTGCTGAAACTTTACTCTTCGAGTGTTTCACTTTGTATTACCCAAGTGCCTTTTAAATTTGCATGCTTTCCCCAACTTAGGTAAAAGTTTGTTAGTTTCTGATCTTACTAAATTTTTTTTTAGTGAAACGACTGTTATATACATACATGTTATTTTAAAAATTGATTGGAAAAAACACCTAAGCAGGTATATTTTGTAGGACTAAATTAATGTTTTCTACTATTACCAAAATAAGTTTGATATTTATTAGTAAGATTTATATAGTCTACAATATATAGAATCTGAATGCTGTATAGATCATCAATAAAAGTATTTTCTGTTTTATATCTTTAGATGTAGTGACTGAATTATGGATCTATTATAATAAATTGAATATTTAGAATCTTTCATAATTAAAATATAATTTATTATATGAATATGACTGTAGAATATGAGCTAGATCAATAGTTATAAAGTCATTTCTGTTTCTAGATTTATTTTTATTTAAACATTAAAATCTTAATTAATGTATTTTAAATTATATATAATTTTTATTATTCTGTCAGTGTGAAATTTATATTTATAAATCAGATGGTAAAGTAGTAATAGAGTAATGAAAATACTGTTTCAGAAAATATATCTGAAGTGAAAATGCAAAACAAACATCCAAAGCGACTAGTAGCTTTTTTTTAAATATTTATTTTGTTTATTCATTTTCATGTGGTGCTGAGGATCGAACCCAGTACCTCACATGTGTGAGGCATGCACTCTGCCGCTGAGCCTCACAATCCCAGCCCAACCACTAGTATCTTTGTATGAAGCTTATCTTTTATCACTCTAATAAATGTAACTGAGAAAACTTACTATTAAGAAAAGGTGGTAGAGGAATCACCAATCTAAAAAGTAGACTATAGGTTGTGCAAGGTGATGCACACCTGTAATCCCATCTACCTGGAAGGTTAAATCAAGAGAATCACAAGTTCAATGCCTTCCTAGGCAATTTTGTGAGACCTACTCTTAAAATAAAATGAAAAGAGCTGGGTATAATAGCTCAGCAGTGGAGCGCTTGTCTAGCATGTGTGATATCCTGGGTTCAGTTCCTAGTATCACACAAAAAAAATTAAAATATTGTACATAGAAAAGTGATTACAGCAAATCATATGGCATTTTTGCTTCGTAGATATGTAAGTGCTTTTCAAATACTTTTACACACTGATTTAATTAATATTTGGTGTATATTAAGGAAGGTGGTAGGTGGTGCACGATTAATGGTGAACAAAATGTGATTCTTACCTTCAGAGACATTTTACTATTCTTGCTTTCTAAACTACCTTTAATCATACTATTGTTAAATTTTATTTTTTAAATTCTAATATCAAATATTTTTAAAGTATTTTCATCAAAACATGGTTTTAGCTAAAGTGCAGTGGTGCCTACCTATAATCCTAGTGGCTCTGGAGGCTGAAGGAGGATCTTGAATTCAAAGCCAGCCTCAGTATGGCAAGGCACTAAGCAACTCAGTGAGACTCTGTCTCTAAATAAAATAAAAAATTGAGCTAGGGATGTGGCTCAGTGGTCGAGTGCTCCTGAGTTCAATCCCCTATACATGCTCTTCTGAAACAAACAAATATGGTTTACTTTATTTTTGTCCTTATGAGTAGCATTAATAGTACAAATACCAAAAAGAAAATCCTCAAACATGTATACCTCCATGGCTAGATTATAGTGTAAGAAGCTTTTTTTAATGAAGTGATACATATTTTGGTTAAAAGAATGTGGTAATTTTGATATAATTGGAATATTTTCTTTTTAAATTTATATTTGGCATTAGACCATTCCACCTAAATGACAATTACAAGACTTTATTATTAATCATGCTGATTATGCTAACAAAATCTTATTTATCCTTCATTCTAAAAAATCAGTGTCTTATATATTAATTTCATATATCCTTTTATTTTCTTAACATCTATTCTTCATTTTTCTGAATTACTTTAAACAGATGCGCTCAGGTCAGCTTTCTCGAAAATTGTGGGGATCTAGCAAGCGACTCAGCCAGATTTCAGCTGGAGAAACTGAATATAATACTCAAGATTCCAAGTGATTATTATTTCCATCTTCTGTGATAAATAACTGAAACTTGATTGATTGCTTTGTCACTTTAACCACATCTCTCAACTTTCTGAAAGGTTTTAAGGTCTGTTTGTCCCTGAAAATAATTTTAGGGAATGCCACGATTTGGTATGGAGTATATAAAGATGTAGGTTGTATTCTTATCCTTTTTAAAATTTCTGGTTAATATTAATGAATCAAGTCTTATTAAGCAATTCTTGGTATATATTAAGATGTATTTGAGAAAATAAATTTGATTCAATTTACTGGCCTGTTCCTAAAGATCATAGGATCCATTTTAAAAAAGCTAACTTCTAAAATGAAATTAGGTTCAATTCACTTATTATTCTCAATAGCAAAATTTAAGGTATTTCTATAAAAAAGTAAAGATAATGGGACAGTTGAGAGATATGGCTTTCACATATTCTTTAGATAATCATTTTCCTATTCACTCACCACCACATAAAAAATATCAATTTTCATGAAACTCCCAATTGGAGGGAATAATATTAAAACCATCTGTTGCACAGTTGGATTTTCAAAACTCAGCAAAAGTTCCAGGTTTGCATTGTAAGATTAAAATATGAATATTGTAACTGGTAAATTGGCCCCTTCTGCTTCTATTTAACACATTAGTAATGATAATTTATTGAATTGTATTATTATTCTTAAGTAATAAAAGTTGAGTAGGAAAGAAGAAACTAGAGATAATGTTTTACAGATGTATTTCATTAATAGTATGTTTAAGCAGAAATGCTGATTGTGATTTTTATAGTGGACCCTTTAAGTGGCATTTGCAGCACAGTTTATATCTGCAAAATTTAAAATGTTTTGGCTTTTTCTTGGCTAAGCAAATAGTGTGTTTTGCTCTGATAATTAGAAGAGTTAGCAATAATACCCAAATGTGTTACTTTTTTACCTGAATATCTGTGTGATTGATGAATGAATGGAAAAGATACATAATGACCTAAAAGTAGCCATTCAGACAATAATTTTTTTAGAAACACATTTGTTTCATTTATATAATCATTTTAGGATTACAGTTAATTTTGTTGTAGTTAGTTAAATGTTACACTCTTCTTTATCATTCAAGATTTTGAACCAAAGGTCTGGTTGATTTAATTTGGAGTTCCAAAAGATTGTTAAATCTAATTCTTTTATAAAATCATCTTTTGAGTTAGGTCAGAGAGCTTTTATGTGTATCAGTTTTATTAATCTGATGTTCCTTGGGTTTGGAGGAATTCATGAATCCGTAACATTGTGCAGAAATTTTGTATGTTGAATGCATTTTCAGGAAAGAATGACAGCAAGGCTTTCTTAAAGGGGATTATAAACAAAAAAAGAAACAGAACTTTTTTTTACAGTAATTACCTTCTTAAAATAATATTTTTTATTCCACAAATCATAGATTTCCTTCCCTTTGATCGTCTTCTCTATTGAATCTTGGAGAAATTTTCTTTTGGTTTTCTCTTTCATGTTGACCATGGTATCTCATACTCTTTTCTTTACAATCCTATGAGTAAAACATTTTTAAGAAATAAAGGATTGCGGGGGCTGGAGTTGTGGCTCAGCAGTAGAGTGCTTACCTAGCACGTGTGAGGCCCTGGGTTCAATCCTCGGCACCACATAAAAATAAATAAGTAAAATAAAGGTATTGTGTCCAACTATAAAAAAATATTTAAAAAAAGAAATAAAGGATTGTTTAGGGAAACTTCTGAATAGTTTTATGGGTTATGAGTTAGGACTAATAAAAATTATAGGATAATTTTCTTTCTAACAAATTAAAATCCTTTATTTTATTCAGGAAAAAATAGCTGCACTTTAGGTAAATAACACTGAAATCACCTGATGCGAAAATAGGACACATAAATGTGAAGTCCTCTTTTGAGAACTTCAGGAATTCGTGTTGGAAAAAAAGTCTTTATTGATAAGTCAATATAGAGTTATGATTTATAAGTGAGATTTATTGCTTCTCTTTGTTTAACTGATTCCCAGTCTAGTACTTCACTCATGTTGCCAACAGGACCATCTCATTCTTAATTTAATCTTAATTTCTTTAGGAGATTTCAGATGATTGATTTTTTTGTTGTTGTTGAAAAATATTTATTTTAAGGGGATATTTTCTAAGTCAAAGCTTTGTACATTTTTCTTTTGTTTATTTAATCAGATTTTGATATAAGATACCTTTTCTTTTTTGAGATCACTTTATAATATTGGATTTGAAATTATTTTAGATACCAAAAGTTATAAAAAACTTAGATAATTAGAGAAAAATTATTAAATTGGCGATGTTTTACTGTGCTGCATTTGAGATGGAGGAGCTGGACAAGCAGTATTCATTTTATAATGCAAATAAGAAACTTTCTTCACACTATAATATCTTATCCAAACTAATGCTATATGGTTAGAATAGTAGAATTATTCTTCACATTGCTGTTTTCAAAAAGTAAAAACCAAAATTGTGGATTTTTTTTTCCTTTTGTACTGGGTACTGAACCCAAGGGCTCTTACCCACTGAGCCCCCAGCCCTGTTTATTTTTTATTTTGAAACAGGGTCTTGCTAAGTTGCTGAGGCTGGCTTTGAACTTGCAATCCCACTTCCTCAGCCTCCCTAATCAGTGGGAGAATTGTGGAATTTTGAGAATATTAGCAAAAGTATAGAAGAGTGAAAATTAAGTTTTATTTATTAAAATAAGCAAATTTAGTAGAACTTAGCTGAGTAATATGTTCCTCACTTAAACAGTATGCCTCAGCAAATTAAATATCACTAGATAAAATCACTGGTAAGATACACTTTTGAGAATAGTGTATTTAGATGTTATCTGTAGAAATTATTTTTGTATTGTATAATGGCAGAAATTACCTCTATATTTAGAATGGAATAATAGGTGGGCATTTTTGTTGATTAATATCTCAACTTGGCTGTTACCAAGTCTGTTATCTTTGTAGAACTTTTCATCTACTTTTGTTTCTTGACACTGGTGATGATGAAAATAAGAATCTCAACATCCTGGTGA
This sequence comes from Marmota flaviventris, assembly GCF_047511675.1. Classification (NCBI taxonomy): domain Eukaryota; kingdom Metazoa; phylum Chordata; class Mammalia; order Rodentia; family Sciuridae; genus Marmota; species Marmota flaviventris. The sequence goes on along the minus strand of NC_092508.1, from coordinate 32,112,248 downwards.
TGGGGAGCGATTTATACTGATGTTTTCCTTTTGGAAAGTGAGGTCAAGTATTACTAAGTGCACTTAAAAAATAAGCTTTATAAGAATTTTTATAACTCTTCTCAATCAATATTCTGTCATTACTTCAATAAAATTAGAAAAGGAAAAATAGATCAGGACATGAAAATCAGGAAAACATGTAAAAATGACGTTTGATCAGTTGGTTGAATCATTTTAGCCTGTGAGGCTCAGGCCAGCTCTGAATAAATTTCTACTCACTTCCTTTATGTTACAGTGTTTCCTTTTGTAGGAAAAAAAAATGCCAAGTATTCATTTTGTCATCATCAGGAAGTATCAATGAGGTTTCCTTTCTTTCCTTAATTTAGGACACATCAAAATTATCCTTCAAAAAACTGATATTGAACATGTATTAAGCTTCTGAAAGAAATATGTCCTCATAATTAGAATTTAGATTTGAAGGTTGACTCTTAACCTAAGACTTTATGTTTTGCTTGACTAGAAGTAGCCAAACAGCATTTACTTAAATACTAGATTTTTATTTAATGATAGAGATATGGCCTTTGCATTTAAGTATATTTTATATTCTTATTTCTAAAGAAATCATTAAAGATATCTTTAGTTGAATTTAAGAAGGTTAGCTCCTTTTATATATTTATATTATAGAATAAGCAGGATTGTCTTAACTGTCTTTCCAATGAAAAGATGCAAGTGCTTGGACGATTTTAAATGTAAATATAAGATTGAATATATAATATGTGTGTTCATGCACATGCATGTGTAAGGGTGTTGGTTTTTTCATATATCAGAGTTGTGGCAGTGCTTTTCCTGATGAAATTAAGACAACAATATATTGTTATCAGTCTCCACTTGAATATTCAAAATATGGACAACAGCCTTACCTCTTTAATTTAAATGTAGTATATTCTAGGCCGGTAGTTCTTAATTGAGATTACAGATCAGATTTATCCCTGGAATATTTTTTTTAAATATATGAAGTCCAGGCACTGCTTTGGACTTTCTGAATCTTTTTACTTGATATTCTTGGCATAAAAAATTATGTCTCAGAAGTATTATATGTTTTCAAGTGTCGTCCATTGTAGAAATTATGTCCATTTACTTTTATAAACTAGATACAATATTGACAGATTTATTTAAAAACAGGCTTAATCATTATCCTGAGAGACATTTTGTCTAAAATTTGCTTTGAATCGCTTTATTGTCTTTGTTCTTCATGTACAGAAACAACCAAATTTCTGTTTTAGTTGCATTATTCTTATATTATGAACTCTTTGCAGACCTTTCATATTTGAAAATTTTTTAAGGAAGGAATTTTTTTTAATACCTTTATTCTATTTATTCATTTGTATGTGGTGCTGAGGATCGAACCCGGGGCCTCACATGTGCTAGGCAAGCACTCTACCGCTGAGCTATCGCCCCAACCCCAAATATTTGAAATTTTTAACTAATATTTGCCTTCAAAAACGTGTGACTGTGCTCGGGTTGTGGCTCAGTGGCAAAGCACTTGCCTCGCACATATGAGATACTGGGTTCAATCCTCAACACCATATAAAAATAAATAAAGATATTGTGTCCATGTATAATTAAAAAAAATTTAAAAAGAAAGTGTTTGCTCATAGCTAATATGAATTCCTAATAAAATCAGTATTTTACACACTTGAATTAGATAACATTTTAATAAGAGAATTAATAAAAAGCCTGAGTAGCTATAAATGCTAAAATTAAAACATAGAATTAGATCTCTTGTAGCTTTTAAGCTTATAATCAATAGAATCTTCCTAATTAAAAAGTAATGTATAAATTCTTTAAGTACTTCTGATGACTTCTTAAATACAGCTTCTATATGGACATGATCTTTAATTTTTCATTAGTGTTAGGGGCAACAGAACATTAACATTTAAGATATCTGGAAAACAATTAAATTTTCTTTGTTAGAAAATATAAGACCATCCTAAAATAAAAGGGTGATATGATGTGATTTTATTTAGTATAAGAATTTTATGTAAAAGTGATCGTTTTATTAAAATATTTTTCTGATATATGGTAGTAATTCCTCACATCTTCTCAGATTATTATCTCACTAACTTTTGTCACATGTGTGTGGTTTCTAAACATATTGCAGGATCCAGACCTATGAAGCTAATGTTTTAGTGACAAGTGAAAACACATAAATACAGTGTCATTTCTCTTTCTTTTAATGCTTGTCATCTTACAAACTGACAATTCAGATGGAAAAGAACAAGTAGAAAGTCATTAATTCAACATTTTCCATGGTACAGTTTTCATGTTTCCTTAGAAACATTTTGTAAATATAACCATAATAATAATAACACAGTTTTATCATTTGAAAAATTATTCAGCTGGGTACTGTGGCAGACACCTATAGTGTCAACTCCTTGAGAGGCTAAGATGAGAAGACCACTTGAGCCCAGGAGTTAAAGATCAGCCTGGACAACATAGTGAGACCCTATCTCAAAAAGAAAAAAAAAAAAATCTATTTATATTTCAAAGTTGACTATTAATGAAGGTATATATGTCTCCACTTAAATGATGGCTGTTTCATTATTTACATTTATTTATAACTATTTTTGAGTATACAAAGTGATTAGCTGCTTGTAATGCTTATTATGATGTGAGTCTAAGAAAGTTTAGGATTTAGAAGAGATTGAAAATTTTACTGATTAAAACATTTAACTATTTTTTAAAACAACTCTTATTCCTAATTGTTCTTTTTAAATTTTGATTTTGATAATATATTTCAACTTAAGATATATTAAAATTAATGGTTCTCTGGTAGTGTACTATTGGACTTTAAAATGCTATTTTGAGTGTTTTCTGTTGGTAACATTTTCCCACACTATCTAAACAATATATTATACCATTTAGTGAACTAGACCTACAAATTTATAAGTGCTACTCTTGTATTTTGAAGAGAAAAAAAAAGCCCTTATCTATAATAGACATAATTATTTTGTTCTTCAGAATGCTGGATTTATATTAGTAAATAAGTGGTTCTGGCAGGGAGATACCAGTGTCAGATTTAACTGACAAATATTTCTTACGTAGGGATTAAAGAAAATAACTTGATTTCTTCCTTCGGAAATTAGATTGCTGTTCTTAAATTTTTAGTGGCTTAATTATATTAGTTTCTATACCCCTTCCAAAATTATGGTATGTTACAGTAGATTTTACTGATAAAGGTCTTTTACATTTTAGAACATGTTTTCCTATTCTCTTTTTACTAATTTCAAAGACTAATTAATAAACATCATCACCAAATCTTATTTATGACTACTACTTATTTTATAGTTAACTTTATTTAAGAAAGCTTGTTAGAAATCCATGTGAATGTTTTATTTTGAAACCCTTAAAAGATAGGCTTTCCTTCCCCAACTATTTGCTTTTATACACTTGAAGCAAAAATTTAGCAAAAAGTAATCAGAGATATCTGGTCAGCCGTTTTCTGTCAGATTCATTGCTATGAGAATCCATTAAGGCAGAAAAATTTCAAGCATATTTGATTAGTCTCTTTTGTCAGTGCTTCTGGGACCCAAATAAGTAAGAGCATTTCACTGTTTATTAATAGACGATGACAGTCTTGAATGCATGTATATTTAGAGGAGTTAGCTGAAAATTCAGAACAACTTGCTAAAAAAAAAAAAAGTACTTAGAAATTGTGCTGCTACTTAAATATTTAAGAAATTCACAAAGTTGCGTATTTATTTTAAAGTGTTCCTTCTCATTTATTCTACTGGAATTGACCATGAAACAGAGAACATTAAGCCTTATTTATATCTAATAATTGACTGTGCAAACTGTGACTAACTGGGTATTTGTATGCCAAAAAAAAAAAAAAAAGTTTTTGAGGAAGTTTTAGACTTAAAGATATGTAAATAATTTTGATTAGTATAACAAACTTGCTGTTAGTTTGGTGCAATACATTCTTTCCCTCCTTGTCCTTCTAAAATTAAGAATATTAAGATGTATGTTTTGTTCCATTAAGTGATGTGTTTCAAAGATTCTATGTGTGTACATGAGTTAATGTTTGATTTGTTTCTGTATAGTGTGATCAAAGATAATAATTGAAGATTTTGCACTTTTTTAGTCCCTTGGAAATTTGTATTCTAACACTTTTAAAAAATGTACATTTATTTTGTACATAATAAATTCGCTTTGTATATGAAAATCAGTTTGAATCAAATAAAAAATGTTACCTTCAACAGTTGATTTATCTATAGTCTGTTTAGAACTTGGCTTTGGCAAAATTCTTTGTTAAGCAGAAAATAAACAGGCCATTGTTTATTTCTTGTATGAGTAGAAGTTCTTTGGTAGTCCTATGTGCACAAAATAAATATTATTTTAATTAATCAGATTTTGTCATACATACACAATAGCCTTTAATTCCAAAACCACCTCAAAAATATTTTGCATTTTTTGCCCTTATCAAATGATCATATATTGTAACTCTCTACATGTAGTTAATCAAATAATACATTAGGTTTTTTTTTTTTTTAACCTTATTTCCTTTCACAATTAAAATCTTTTCTCCATCAACTTCTCTTTTGTTTCCCAGTGCTGGGGATGATACCCAGGGCCTCAAGCAAGCACTCTACCATTGATTTACACCCCACTCCCAGCCATTTTCCAGAAACTTTTGACAATCTAAATATTGACCTAATCCTGTTTTTGTTAAGATTAATAGAACCTAATCTACCATAAGACAGAATTCAAACTGTTTCACGTTCTTGCCTATACTTTTTTATCTCTAGATCCAAAATAATAAGACAATAGAAATGAATTTTATCCTTGACTACTACCACTTACAGTACTAAGATTTATTAAAGACATGTCACTAGAATTAAAAATTTCTGCATTAATTCATCTGGAGATTTCTGAGTCACTGGACAATCAAAGCCAGGTTATAGGCTTACTTAAAACTTCCTTGCTTTTGTAGAACAAGTCTGTAGCATAATATCAGGCATTAAATAAATGTGTTTGTTTCACACAATAATACTGGAACCTATATTTTCTTGTCATGTACTCTCACATTCAATTTTTGAAAATATGAAATTAAACATCTTTTAAAACTTCTTTTATCCAGATTTTTTTAAACTATTCGCTGCTGGATGTAGAATGATTTTAAGTCTATTCAATTCTTGTAAAACTCTTTACCTGATTAGTATTTGACATATTTTCTAAAATGTGTATTCATTCAAAGGTGGCTTACTTATAACTTTGTCATCACTGAAAAAGTTAGGGAAAGGCTACAGAAAATTTATGAATTATCATTATTCATGTTTTAGTAAGACAGAAATTTTTTAAAAGATGGACCGTTTTATGGGCTGGGATTGTGGCTCAGCTGTAAAAGCACTCGCCTAGCACGTGCGAGGCCCTGGGTTCGATCTTTGGCACCACATAAAAATAAATAAATAAAATAAAAGTATTGTGTAAAAAAAATCAGTGTACCAAATCATTCAAATGCTTATGATATAATGATGATTAATTTAACTATCCAGCCTAGATCTATTGTTCCAAAATCCAATGTAAGCATTTTGTCAGAATGCCCTCCAGGTACATCACAAAATCATTTACAAATGGGAAAATAAGGACTTGGTTGCATAACTTTGGCACATCTTCGAAGAGGTTGAAATGAACATTGGTGGCCTAAAAATTTCATCAAATTTTGCATGTGATAGGGAATATGCAGATCATCTGGAACTTAAATTATTTGGGTACAAAATTTTGAGATAGTCTACAAAGACTCAAAAAGTCATTTTTATATGATCAATTGTATCATATATTCATACAAGCCACCATCTGTGCCAAAGGGTTCTGCATCCATGGATTCAATAACCAATTGCAGATCAAAAATAATTAAAAACAGCCAGTTGTGATGGCGCGGGCCTGTAATCCCAGTGGCTTGGGAGGCTAAGACAGGAGGACTGAGAGTTCAAAGCCAGCCTCAGCAAAAGCAAGGCGCTAAGCAACTCAGTGAGACCTTGTCTCTAAATAAAATAGAAAATTAGGCCGGGGATGTGGCTCAGTGGTTGAGATGCCCTGAGTTCTATCCTGTTACCCTCCTCCCAATATTTAAAAACAAATGCATCTGTGCTGAACATGCAGAGACTTTTTCTTGTCCTTTAAATAAAAAGTTTAACTATTTACATAGCAATCTAGAGAGTAAAGCATAGGGGAGGAGGCTGGTATGTAATTCAGTTGTGGAGCATATGCCTAGCATGTACAAGGCCCTACATTCAGTCCCTACCACCACAAAAAAGAAAAAAAGTATATGGGAGTATTTGTGTTTAAATAGTCTTTTATCAATTAGATCTATAATGAGGCATATGGACTTCAGGTACAGACTTTCTCAGGACAGTTTTACCTTAATGAACTTCCCCATGGTTTAGGATCTGGATCTGACCCCATTAACTATCCTAAAAATGATCAAGCTTAGGAATGCTGATTAGCACAAGCTCACAAAAGTGACATAAATTACAATGTAAATTTGCTAATTTGTAATATGGATATTGATTTACAGCGCTCATTGTCTTTGGAGACAGCTTTTGTTCTTTTATTTCTTATAGTTTTCTTACATTAACAGAAAAATAATCCTCTGTGGTTAACATATTTTTTTTTGTGTGTGTGTCGAAAATCCTAAGAAATCTGCACACAAAACAATCCTAATAAATGAACCTAGTAGTCACAGGATATAAGGTCAATACACAGAAATAAATTGTATTTCTATGTCCTAGTAATAAAAAATTGAAATTCAAAACAATGTATGATAATATTCCAGACAGTAGAAATAGCATAAGCGTAGATATGTAAATGAACAGAAAAAATAGAAGGCTTCATCTGCACCCATAAATATTTGATGAATTGTCTTCAAGTATGCTAAAACAACTCAATGAGGGAAGTACATTCTCTGCAACACAGGGTGCTAGAACTGGTTATCCACATGTAATACAATGATCTCTCACCTTCATCTTAAAAATTAACTTTAAACTAGTTCTAAGTATAAAACCCACAACTATATACTTCTAGATTAAAGCATAAAAATGCATTTTATAGTCATGTCACAGCTAAAGAATCTGAGCTTAGAAAAGTTGAATTTTTTTATAATGAGCTACAATCAAACCTCTCATCCTCTGCTCTAGAAGGAGACTTTATCTTTACTAATGAGTAAGCAAATTTGCCTTCTATTTCAGAAGAGTATCTCCACCTTCCAAGGTTATCTGCTTTCTAAACATCCTTGAAAATATGTCGACATAAAATGCAGTTAATATCTTATTCCCAAGAAACTTTCTCAACCCTTGCCTTCATTAGCTGTGAAGACTAATTGTCAGACTACCAATTTTCCCCCCAGTTGCTAGGTAAATGCTCTACCAACTGAGCTCCATCCCCAGCCCAAGATCCCCAAATCTTAAAGACCACATGACATAGGCAAGAGTAGCCCGGATTCCATAAATAGACCATTGTCGCACCAGTACATGCTGAGATGTTACAGGAGATTCTGTATGGTCAGGTAGATGAGGAGGAAAAAAGCCAAAACTCATTGTACAAATGGAATGTTCAGTAAAGCCAAAAATGAGTAGCAACCGAACTGAAACCTTACTTATGGGTGGTATTGAAAGATGGTAGCACAGGAGAACCATCTCAATTGGACAGTCTTTAGTGATAAAGCATGCATTCACTTTGGGCTAGACTATATACAAAATCGTACAGAATCATACAGTCATGAATGCTCAGGGAGCTGGTCAGAGGCACAAATGGAAAAAAAAAAAAAAGATGTTAAGAAGACTGGGGACAGGGTGGAGGGGTTATAGCTCAGTGGCAGAGTGCTTTCCTAGCACGTGTAAGGCGCTGGATTCGATCCTTAGCACCACATAAAAATAAGTGAAATACAATATAAAAAATGTTATTTAAAAAAGACTGGGGACAGGAATCTCTGGGATAGAGGGTATGTACATGGGTATGTGAAACAAGAAAAGTATGAAAATCACACATATTAACACCCACCACAGAACATCCACCCTGAAAGAGGCACTAATCAATCAAGTGGACAAAGTGAGCAATCCAGTTCATGTCAGGCACCCCCTTCATTGGCCTCTTCAAAATGAACACAAGAAAGGAATGGCCACAATATAAAAAATGGAGGCTGCACTTGTCACAATAGCATGAATTTTCACCAAAGCTGATCTAGCTATTGCCACTGCCAAATGTCCGGCAACAAAGATCAATGCTTAGCCCCCAATATAGATAGCATCATTCTTCAAGTTGCTGTAACGCGGAACTCAATAGGTGTGGTGCGGGAATCGAAAAAATCTGCATTTCTCAAGGTGGCGATGGCAGCGGCTGGCCCCACACTTTTAAAAAACCGTTGGTTTAGTGTTTTTTCTGTAGTTGCTTTTTGTTTTCTTCTTCTTTTAAGTCCACCGGAAAAAGTATTGGTTGGGGCCAATCAAAGTTAACTCAAAACGTTTCTTGGAAGCCTGGGCTCTGCTCTCCCACAGCACGGTCCACAGTTGAGTCCGCCCGAATCCTGAGAGGCAGGGCCTCGACCGGCCCCTCGGCGATCCATTGCTCTCCCCGCGGGCCGGGCGCAGGCCTGGTCCCGCCCCCGACGGTCCATACGTCGCGAGGCCCGCGGGAGCCTCCGCCCACAGAATTCCTCTGGTTGGGCCAGGCTGGGGCGCTGCGGCCAGAGCCGAGGATCCGGGACGTGGCTCCTGGACGGAGAACCATGCTGGACTTCGCGATCTTCGCTGTGACCTTCCTGCTGGCGCTGGTCGGAGCAGTGCTCTACCTCTACCCGGTAACCGCCGCCTTGATCCTCGGGGGGTTCCTGACAGCTGCTCCAGCCTCTGTCGCCCGCATCCACGTTGACCTGCTCGGGGCGGGCCCGCGGGGAGGGCCTGCGCCCGAGACCGCACCCGAGTCACGTGACGCCCCGCCCCTGCCGCAGTGCTTGGTGCTAGGAGCTGCTGAGAAGGGACCCTGCGCGGCGAGTGCTCGCGGGACTGCCTGCCCCGCAGCCCTTCCGGGAGTAACTCTGCTAACCCCTCATCTAGTATATTGGGGGAGGAAACATTTCTCGATTCGCGAGGATTCTCGCAGCATTTTGTGCCGTCGTTTCTCCCATCTGTCAGGCGATTGCTGTATTCCAGAGAGCTGGGGCCGGGGTCTTGCAGGACCGCAGAGGCAGGAGCGCCGTGCTGCGGGCTGCGCTGCGTCTGGCCTCAAGTCTCCCTAGCTACTTTCTCCACTGCTTTTGTTCACCTTAGAGGGAGGTTCTCAAAACTGGAGGGTTGACGGACGAGGAAACATCCTTAAAACATATTCTAGAAAGCAACGTCGTAGTTTCATGATAGAAGATGAAAAATAGCTGAACAGCTCCAAGTACTTAGGTGTTCTTTTCAGAGCTGGTAAATGGATGAGGCTGGAATATTGAAACTACACAATCTGGAACTTCGGGGAAATCTTATCCGAGAAACTAAACATTTGTAGTGGCTGCAGGTTTTTTGATAATCTTTAAATAGGACTATTTATGATCAGCTTACAGAATCAACACTGTTGTGAGGGAATTATGCCATTAACATGGACTTTACAACGTTTGTGCCTTTCCACAATGTCACAATGTAGTGAATAATAATTTCACACGCTACATAACTTTGATCAGCTTTAATTCACTGAAAATACTGGTGGTTTGCTTGGCTGAGTCATGACTCAGGCAATCACAAATTCTTTATTTCAATCTTTAAAATTTTTTTTTAGTTGTAGATGGACACAATATCTTTATTTAAAAAAAATATTTTATTAGTTGTTGATGGACCTTTATTTTTATTTATATGTTGCTGAGAATCCAACCCAGTGCCTCACTAATGCTAGGCAAGCGCTCTACCACTGAGCTACAACCCCAGCCCCACAGTATCTTTATTTTAGTAATTTATTTTTATGTAATGCTGAGGATGGAACCTAGTGCCTCATGTATGCAGGGCAAGTGCTCTACTACTGAGCTACAGCCCCACCTCCTATTATATTTCAATCTTTTTTTAATTAATATTTTGTTTTTTAGTTGTAGTTGGGCACAATAACTTTATTTTTATGTGGTGCTGAGGATAGAATCCAGTGACCTGCACCTTCTTGGTAAGCACTCTACTGCTGAGCCACAACCCTAGCCCCCTCTATTTCAACCTTAATTTCTAATATCTGTAACACTCAAGTCACACACTGAACACAATTTTATATATGTTTCAGATGTATATGTCTCATGTAGTCATATATATCAAGTATATATATAGATTAATAAATGTTTATACACACACAGAGCTTGGTTGGCCTTTGGGTTAAATATAGTCACCATAGATAGTCAGATTAGGTTTTTTTAAAATTTTCAAAAATTCTAATTAGTTATACATGACAGTGGAATGCATTTTGACATAAATGAAGTATAATTTCTCATTCTTGTAGTTGTACTTGATGTAGAGTTACACAGGTTGCATAATCATATATGCACAATAATATCTAATTCATTTTATCATTCCTACCCCCATACTGCTCTCCTTTCACTCCCTTCTAATTCAAAGTATCTCTAATTCCACACACCCCTCCTTTACTGTGAATTAGCATCTGCTTATCAGAGAATATGTTTGGCCTTTTGTTCTTTGGGATTGGCTTATTTTGCTTAGCGTAATATTCTCCAGTTCCATCCGTTTACAGGCAAATGCCAAAAATTGGCTCTTCTTTAAGGCTGAATAACATTCCATTCTGTTTATGTACCACATTTTATTTATCCATTCATCTGTTGAAGGGCATCTAGATTGGTTCTATAGTTTAGCTATTGTGAATCGAGCTGCTATAAACATTGATGTGACTGCATTACTGTAGTATGCTGATTTTAAGTCCTTTGGGTATAAACCAAGGAGTGGGATGACTGAGTCAAATGGAGGTTCCATTGCAAGTTTTCTGAGGAATCTCCATACTGCTTTCTATAGTGGTTGCACCAATTTGCAATCCCACAAGCAATATATGAGTGCACCTTTTTCCCCACATCCTTACCAACATTTATTGTTGCTTGTATTCTTGATAATTGCCATTCTGACATGAGTGAGATGGAATCTCAATGTAGTTAAAAAAAAAAAAATTAAATGACAGCAACAAAGTAATGATGTATACATCAAATGGGCTATACAATGAAGTTTCATTGAGCAGCACCCATTTATCACAAGGCATTATGAAAGATCAACCTCACTTACACATTACTTTTATTAGAAGTAAATATGATCAGCTGCCAACATCGTAAATGGTTATGAATCTAACTTAGGTTGTCCAAGAAGTCACTCATACTTCTGATATGGAGGGATAACATGCCTTCCTTGTGCAAATTGGTAGACTACACAGAGAGATGCTTAGAATGTCTACAATTATGATGTTCTCCAATGTTAAAGATAATTGGAATTCTTCACAAAAGGACTTGCACACTCAAAAATGAACTGTTTCTTACACAAAAAGCTTACAAAGACTAGGACAGTGGCTCAGAAACCACTTTTCTAAATACAGTTCTATATAAAATAATTTCAAGATATAATTATTAGGTTCTTATGTAGCACCCTATTTAAACAAGAATAAAATGGTTAAATATATGAAAACTGCAACACCACAAAGGTTGAGCCATTTTACTAGCATATTTAAACAATCTTGGAACAGGCAAGAAAAATATTCTGAAGGATGAATCATGGTTGCATACCTGATTCCAGCTATGACATGCATACTGTGAGACAGCACAATTTACCTTATTACCTAGTTCTGTAGCAGAATGATACTTGGTTTGCTCTTAATAGAAACAACATGAATGTAACTGACAATGTTAGAAACAGACAGTGGCCTTATTTGTATGCTGAGAATCTGTGTCCCTCTAGTCCAACACCGCTCAGTGTGCAATCTGTCAACACATAAACAAATAGTGCAGGATTCATTTCAGTGAAATCTAGGCTCCTTGGTCTAACCAAAATCAATTCTTGGTTGATACTGCAATACCGTAGGGTATGACTGATACTGAGGGCCATCCTGAGAGCAGACTTGTGATGCTGAGCAGTTCAGACACCGAAAGTTTTCTCCTCTTAGTCACCATCTTATCATATAGATGAATTCCATAGTATGATCCTTCTCCATAATTTCACCATTGCACTGCATATGCAACTCATAAGAACTTGGAAGTTTTAGTTTTAAACTTAGACTTTTTAGTAGTTCCCACAGTTACACATGTAGAACATTGAATGAATTTCTTCATTAGAGCCTTTACTACATTGTGTCCTGATTGTCCATTATTTCATAAACAATCCAGACAGCAATTTGTGGGTCACTTCTATGATAGTCTTTATCATCTTGATTTTCATCACCTTCTTTGCTTTAAATTTGTTGACTTTTAAAGCATCATCTTGCCCCCCCCCTTTTGTTTTTGGTGGTGCTGGGGATTGAACCTAGGGCCTTGAGCATGAGAGGCAAGAAGTCTACTAACTGAGTTATATCCCCATTCCCTTGCCCATTTTTTTGAGGCTTATTTTTCTTCCAAAATGCCAATTCACGCTTAAATTCTTGTTCTCATAGCCCAGGTACTAGATTAAATATAATTTCCTCCAATGTATTATCCAATCTCAACATTTCTAATTGATTTGCTCATGAACTTGGTTGCCACATCTTGGACAATCATTGCTATCTTCAAAGGGCTGGACAATACAAATCTTACAAAAGGTATGGAGGCGTTCTGTCACTGTAGTTGGCTTGATCAGATACTCTTTATAGATATAGCACGTAACATAAGGATTAAAATCTTTCACCAAATGTTTCCTTTGGGTAGCCATTTGTAGTTAGCTGGCTTTAGTAGCTTAAACAAACAGAGGTACTAAGTGGATGCACATCTGTTTCCAGGAGCTGGTATGGTGTTCCCAATAGGATGTCATGAGGCATGAGAACTAATAACCAGATTTATCATGAGATCTCTGATAATCACTCCTTTCCAGAGCTCTGCTTTTCCGTATCCACCACCGTGGCTCCTCGCTGGCCAGCACCAGTATGATGGCCTCAGGAAGAAAAAAAGTGAAAGAGAAACAGCACCCACTGGGGCCTAGCTGGTTCCAGGGCCTGACAGCCCTACCCCTGCAGGCCCTCAGTGTAGTTTTGATTTGCATTTCTCTAATTGCTAGAGATGTTGAATATTTTTTCATTTATTTGTTGATTGTATTTCTTATCCTCTGAAGTCTGTTCAGTTCCTTAGCCCACTTATTGATTGGGTTATTTGTTTGTTTTTTTTTTTTCAGTGTTAAGTTTTTTGAGTTTTTTATATATCCTGGAGATTAATGTTGTATCAGAGGTGCATGTGGTAAAGATCTTATCCTATACTGTAGGCTCTCTCTTCACTTTATTGATTGTTTCTTTTGCTGTGAAGAAGCTTTTTAGTTTGATTCCATCCCATTTATTGATTCTTGATTTTACTTCTTGTGCTTTAGGAGTCTTGTTAAGGAAGTCAGTTCCTAGGCCGACATGGTGGAGATTGGGGTCACTGTTCTAGTGCCTAAGTCTTTGATCCACTTTGAGTTTTGTGCAGGGTGGGAGGGGTTTAATTTCATTTTGCTACACGTGGATTTCCAGCACCTTTTGTTGAAGAAGTTTAAACTTTTCTCCAGTGTTTGGTATGAGATAACTGTATTTATGTGCGTTTGTCTCTGTGTCTTCTATTCTTAACATTGGTCTACGAATCTGTTTTGGTGCCAATACCATGGCATTTTTGTTACTGTGGCTCTGTAGTATAATTTAAAGTCTGGTATTGTGATGCCTCCTGCTTCACTCTTGTCAAGGATTGCTTTGGCAATTGCAGGTCTCTTATTTTTCCAAATGAATTTCATGATTGCTTTTTTTATTCCTATGAAGAATGTCATTGGGATTTTAATAGGAATTGCATTAAATCTGTATAACACTTTTAGTAGTATGGCCATTTTGAAATGTTATTTCTGGCTGTCTAAGAACATGGGAGATCTTTCCATCTTCTAAAGTCTTCTTTAATGTCTTTCTTTAGTGTTATGTAATTTTCATTGTAGAGGTCTTTCACCTCTTTTGTTAGACTGATTCTCAAATATTTTATTTTATTTTTTTGAGGATATTGTTTTCCTAATTTCTCTTTCAGTGGATTCATCACTGATGTATAGGAACACATTTGATTTATGGGTGTTAATTATATATCCTGCTACTTGGTGAATTCATTTATGAGTTCTAGAAGTTTTCTAGTGGAATTTTTTGGGTCCTGTAAATATAGAATCATGTTGACGGCAAATAGTGATGGTTTGAGTTCTTCTTTTCCTATTCATATCCCTTTAATTTCTGTTATCTGTTTTATTGCTCTGGCTAGAGTTTCAGTGACTAGAAATGGAAAAAGAGGGCATTCTGGCCTTGTTCCAGTTTTTAGAGGGAATGCTTTCAATTTTTCTCCATTTAGATTGATGTTGGTTGGGGTATATTCCTATCATTCTTAGTTTTTCTAGTGTTTTGAACATGAAGGACTGCTATTTTTTGTCAAATGCTTTCTCTGCATCTATTGAGATGATCATATAACTCTTGTCTTTAAGTCTGTTGATGTGATGAATTACGTTTATTGATTTTCATACATTGAACCAACCTTGCCTCCCTGGGATGAACCCCACTTGATCATGGTGCACTATCTTTTTAATATGTTTTTGTATGTGATTTGCCAGAATTTTATTGAGAATTTTTGCATCTGTGTTCATCCGGGATAATAGTGTGCATTTTTCCTTCCTTGATATGTCTTTGTTTTTAGTATCAGGGTGAAAGTAGCCTCATAGAATGAGTTTGGCATAGTTCCCTCCATTTCTATTTTATGGCATAATTTTAGAAGTATTAGTGTTAATTTTTCTTTGAAGGTCTTGTAGAACTCAGCTGAGAATCCATCTAGTCCTGGGTTTTTCTTAGTTGATGGCATCTTCTATTTCATTGCTTGAAATTAATCTGTTCAAATTGTGTATGTCCTCCTGATTGAGTTTGGGTAAGTCGTATGCCTCTAGACATTTGTCGATATCTTCAAGATTTTCTATTTTATTGGAGTATAAATTTTCAAAATAGTTTCTAAATTATCTTCTGTATTTCAGTAGCATCTGTCATGATATTTCCTTTTTTATCACAAATTTTAGTAATTTGAGTTTTCTCTCTCTCTGTTAGCGTGGCTAGCAGTTTATCAATTTTATTTATTTTTTCAAAGAACCAACTTTTTGTTTTGTCAGCTTTTGTAATTGTTTCCTTTGTTTCAATTACGTTGATTTCAGCTCTGGTTTTCATTATTTCCTGTCTTCTACTGCTTTTGGTGTCTATTTATTCTTTTTTTTCTAGGGCTTTGAGATATAATGTTAGGTCATTTATTTGTTGACTTTTTACTCTTTTTTTTAAATATGTTTTTAGTTCTAGATGGACATAATACCTTATTTTATTTTTATGTGGTGCTAAGGATCAAACCCAGTACCTTCCACATACAAGGTAAGTACTCTACCACTAAGCTACAACCCCAGCCTGACTTTTTATTCTTTTAATGAAGGAGCACAGTGAAGTGAACTTTCCTTTTAGCACTGCCTTCATAGTTTCCCAGAGATTTTGAAACATTTTATTAGTATTCTCATTTACCTCTAAGTATGTTTTGATTTTATCCCTAATTTCTCCTGCTATCCATTCGTCTTTCAATAGCATATTATTTAGTCTCCGTATGTTAGAGTAGCTTCTACTTTTTACTCTAGCATTGATTTCATTCCATTATGATCTGATAGAATGCAAGGTATTATCTCCTTTTTTTGTATTTGCTAAGAGTTTGTGGCATAAGATATGGTCTATTTTAGAGAAGGATCTATGTGCTGCTGAGAAGAAAGTCTATTCGCTCATTGATGGATGAGATATTCTATATATGTCTGTCAAGTTTAAATTATTGATTGCATTATTTAGTTCTATTGTTTCTTTGTTTTTGTTTGGAGGATCTGTCCAGTAGTGAGAGAGGTATGTTAAAGTCACCCAGTATTATTGTGTTGTGGTCTATTTGATTCTTGAAGTTGAGAAAAGTTTATTTGATGTACATAGATGCTGCATTGTTTGGGGCATAAATATTTATGACTGTTATGTCTTGTTGATGTGTAATTCCCTTAAGCAGTATGAAATGTCCTTCTTTGTTCCTTCTGATTTACTTTGGCTTGAAGTCCACTTTATCTGATATAAGGAAAGAAATCCCTTCTTGTTTATACAATCCATATGAGTGATATGTTTTTTTCCCATCTTTTTACCTTCCAGTCTATGGCTGTCTTTGCCTATAAGGTGAATCTTTTGGAGACAGCATATTGTTGGATCTTGTTTTTTAATCTGATCTGCCAGTCTTTGTCTTTTGATTGATGAGTTTAGGCTATTAACATTTAAGGTTATTATTGAAATATGATTTGTATTCCTGGTCATTTTGGTTTATTTCTAGTTTTTAATTTGAATTAGTGTCTCCTTTGATTGACTATTCCTTGAGTGTAGTTCCTTCCTTCTTCTTCTGATTTACTTTTGTTTATCATAGAAGGTTTTTATTTCATCTTCAAATCTGAAGCTTAATTTTGTTGGATATAGGATTCTTGGTTGGCATCCATTTTCTTTCAGAGCTCTGTTATTTCAGGACCTCCTAGTTTTGAGGGTCTGGGTTGAAAAATCAGCTGAGATCCAATTAGTTTCCCCCATATGTAATTTAATTTTTTTCTTGCAACCTT
This sequence comes from Marmota flaviventris, assembly GCF_047511675.1. Taxonomy (NCBI): domain Eukaryota; kingdom Metazoa; phylum Chordata; class Mammalia; order Rodentia; family Sciuridae; genus Marmota; species Marmota flaviventris. The sequence goes on along the minus strand of NC_092508.1, from coordinate 32,095,446 downwards.
TAAAATTCTCCCTATTCCTTATGCTAGGCATTGTCATTGCAATGTGCCTTGGTGTGGGTCTGTTGTAATTTTGTACATTTAGGGTCGTATTAGCGTCTTGTGTTTGATTTTCCATGTCATTCTTTAGATTTGGGAAATTTTCTGATCTTATTTCATTGAAAAGATTGTGCATTCTTTTAATTTGTATCTTCATGCCTTCATCTATCCTGATAAATCTTACTTGGTCTTTTCATGTTATCCCATATTTCTTGGAAGTTCTGTTCATGGTTTCTTAACATCTTCTCTCCATGGTCACTGCTATTTTCAAGATTATATATTTTGTCTTTATTGCCTGAGGTTCTGTCTTCCAAGTGGTCTAGTCTGTTGGTGAATTGAGTTTTTAATTTGGCTTATTGTTTCATTCATTTTGAGGATTTCTGCTTTTTTTTCCCCCACAGGATCTCTCTCTGCCTCTTTATTGAATTGATCTTTCATTTCCTGTATTTCTTCTCTGATTGCATTCCTTATACTGTCCTTTCCTTTGCAGATCAGTTTAACTATGTACATTTTGAACTCTTTCTCTGGTGTTTCTTCCAGCATGGTATTGATGGAATTGGTTATTGGAGTATCTTGGTTTGTTTGGGGTAAATTTTTTCTTTGCTTTTTCATGTTGTTTATATGTCTACCCATGTATCAGAGTGGATCTGAGGCAGTAGAGTTTCCACTCTGTTGGAAGTATAGTGTCCCTGAAGTTTTCCAGTATCTCACTGTTTAGGGGGAGACAAATAATCACAACAATGCAAACAATATGCAGCATTAAACCAAATAGTTCCTACTATGACATCTACAATGTTAATTATCACAATAAACAGAAATGATACGATCAGTTATTGCCTACTATATAGCAACTTTGCAAAAGCTTTTAGAATTTCAGATGATGGACAGGGAGAGACCAGAGTTTTTTAGGATGTGATAATTATGAGGGAGGAGGAGAGAAGACAGAGTAAAAGATAAAAGGAAGAGTGAAAGAGAGAACAATGGGGATTGTCTAATGGAAGAAAAGAGACAATCAAGGAAATAGGTAGGAGATTATATACATTTTATATATATATATATATATATATATATATATATATATACATACACATATATATATATATATATATATACACACACACACATATATGATAAATTAAAAATAAAAATAAAAGAGTACAAAACTAAAATATACTAATCAAACATCGTAGGTCACAAAAAAAAACTAATCCATGAAATGTAACTGGCTTCAGAGATGCTAGAGATGAAGAAAAAAAATATGAAAATGTATAAATGTCCATGTACCATCAAGGTCACAATTAAATGGAGAAAAATAATTAAAGAAAAAAATCTTAACAAAAAATTTAACAGTTCTTTCCATTGTTGAGAATGTTCAAAACATTCTCAGCTTCTCTTCTCAGCAGTTTTAGGTGGGGTTTTCTGGAGTGTGATGCTCCACCCTCTGGATTACTGAAGTGAGAGAGGTAATCCTGTAGATGGAGTTCCAGGAGGCAGGATTTAGGTTTAGGTGGGCTGCAGGCTCTTTGCTGAATGCCAGTTGGTCTGGAGGTTTTAAATCAGCACACCTCCAGTGCCCAGCACTTGCTGGTCCATGCTAGAAGACTGTACCTCAGGGGAAATCCACTTGTGTGGTGGGGAGACAATTTTTAGTCCCCCATGTCACCCACAAACCCCACCTTTCCTGGTTTCAAGTTTAGAGAAACAATCTCTCCCACCAGTACCATTGCGAGTTCCAGGCTAGATATGTCTCTTCCAGCAGGTCCTGCAAGCAGTTGGATTGGAGAGGGAGGGGAAGAGCCAGGTAGGTTTCCATGACCAGTTGTCTCCCATATAAATCTGTCTCCCGGTTTGATTTTCTCCTGGTCACTTAAGCACACTATGTTGTGCAGAATGTGTTTACTGGGCTTATATTTTGGGCCAGACTCAGGTTTGCCAAGGATGGGCTTCCTCAGCTGCTGGACCCCGCACCACAGCTGCAAAATGGGTTCCTTCCTTTGTCCTCTGCATGTCCTTTAGAGAGATGGCAGCTTCTTTCTCTGCCCATAGATATCACACAGTGTTTTTTTCAGGCTTATTGGGCTGTGCTCTTGATCTCTAAACACTCTGTATCCAGACACATCTTGGGCTTCCCAAAAATGCAAATTTCTCTAATTCTCTTATCCTTCTACTATGCTCACAGAGGGACCACCCTGGCAGGTGCTTCCAAGCCCCCAGCCAAGGCAGCAGCTATGCTGCTGGGGATTTTTTCCTTTTTTATTATAGCCAACCTCCTCTGTCCCTGGTCCACTTTGAATGTCTAGTTTTAAGTTCCAGTAAAATCTCTCCATACAACCCCCCTGCTTTTTTTTTTGTTCTCTTACCTTGTAAAGAAGCTGCCTGTCTACTTTCTTGGTTTCATGGCATGGAGCAGCCAGGAATGAGACCTCCTCTATTCTGCCATCTTGAAAAACTCCAGATTAGGGTTTTAATGAGCCAGTTCCACAGAGTTGTGAAAGCCAGAGTCCAGGAGCTCCTGGGCTGGTCTAGGGAATGAGGAAAATGGTCCTAGGCTTCTTGTGTTGTCTAATGTAAGAAAAAAGGTATTAATAGCGTCATTCTGAATGGTCTCAAGGCCTATGATGGTAAGACAATGATTATATGGGAGATTAAAGTTTTGTAGATTCTTTCTAGGTGCATGCCAGTTTGGGATACCCCTCATTATGTTAGGTATTCTCGAAATGTAGCTACAGTAAAGGGTAGAAGAGCATTTGCATGGAATTTTGGGGCTCACCCTTCATTTCTGTTATGAAGTATAGTTAGTGAAGGAACTGTCATATCCAGAGTAAAATTAAGATATCGTGTCCAATTAAAATTTTTAATTTAATTAAATTAAATTAAAAAGAAGAATGCCAAATATATAAAACTCTGATTGGTGCTAGTCAATATCATTGATAAAATTCAGAATTAATTCTAAAGCTGAGTATTTATTTAAGAACTGTTTTGTAAAAAGTTTAGTAAGTAACATACACTTATTATAAAATTTAAAATAACGCTGATCCCCAGCCCTAGCCACCATAAACCCAGTAGAAAATTGTAAAAAAAATTGGCCTGGGGTTGTGGGTTAGTGGTAGAACACTTGCCTTACATGTATGAGGCACTGGGTTAAATTCTCAGCACTACATATAAAATAAATGAATAAGACAATAACTTAAAAAATTAAAAAAGAAAATTAAAAAAATCAAAATCCCCTAAACTCCCCCAAAATTCATTCCTTAAAGGATGTCACTCAACAGTTTACTGTGAATTCTCTTATCACTTAATATATTTTTATACCAGACACCTTACTGACTGTACTACACTTAAAAAAAAAAAAAAGAGGAATATTATTGTCTTAGTCTTTTTGGGCTCCTGTTATAGATACATAAGGTGTATGGCTTATAAACAACAGAAATTTATTTCTGCCAGTTCTGGGGACTGGGAAGTTTCTGGTGAGGCTTCATTTCTTGGTTCATGGATTGTGCATTCTTGCTCTGTCTTCACATGGTGGACTGGGCAAACAAGTTCCTTCCCAACTTAACCATGGCATGATTTCATTCGTTTGAACTCTGCCCGCTTACCTCCCACAGTCCTATCACTTTGGGAATTAGATGTCAACATATGAATTTTGAGGACACAGACATTCAGTCCATAGCAATCACTGTATTTCGGTAAATTGTTTGATTAGAAAGAGTGTGATTGTTTCCGGGATGAAGTTATTATAAGCATGAACATTTATTTATTTATTTATTTATTGTGTACCAGGGATTGAACCTAAGGGTGCTAAGCCACATCCCCAGACCTTTTTATTTTTTATTTTGAGATAGGGTCTTGCTAAATTGCTTAGGGCCTCACTTAAGTTGCTGAGGCTGGCTTTGAATTTATAATCCTCTTGCCTCAGCCTTCCAAGTTGCTGGGATTATAGGCCTACACCACCAAGCACCACTTGATTGTGTTTTTAAGTCAAGCCAGCTAAGACAATTCATAGACTCAGAACAAAGAAAAATGTACCTGGGGGCTGGGGCTGTAGCTCAGTGGCAGAGCTCTTGCCTTGCATGTGGGAGGTACTTGGTTCGATCCTCAGCACCACATTAAAAAAAATACACAAATAAAATAAAGGCATGCTGTCCATCTACAATTGCCAAAAAAAAAAAGGATATTCTTTGAATAATTTAGTTTAATTGGTGTAGGGAAGAATATTAAGGTAATTCTATTGTATGCAGAGGCACTATTTTAAAAATATTTTAATATAGAAATAATTCCTTAGCATCAACTTGGAATAGGAAATCCACTTCTTAAGGTCCTACATATGTCTTAATAAAACACATCAGACTTGTGGGATATATGATAATTCATTATACTAAACTTTTTTTTTTTTTTCTTGAAGGCTTCCAGACAGGCTGCAGGAATTCCAGGGATTACTCCAACTGAAGAAAAGTGAGTAATTATTTCTTTTGGAATAAATTTATTTTGGAGTAAACTTATTTTTGGAATAAACTTTTTGGAATCAACTTATTTTTGGTATCAAAAGTAAACCAGGGTCTGAGGTTGAGGCTCAGTGGTAGGGCATTTGCCTCGCATGCCTGAGGCACTAGGTTCGATTCTTAGCACGACATTAAAAAAAAAAAAAAAAAAAAAAAAAGATTAATAAAGATATTGTGTTCATCTATAACTAAAAAAATATATAGTAAAAAGTAAACCATATTTTTGGATTATTCATCTTATTCGCTTCCTTTATTTGCTTTAACTTTAACTGTTGACATAGACCTAAACTTTGTTAAGAGCTGAAAGGAGGGCTTTGTAAATCAGAAACATTAATTGCTTTCACTACTCCTTGCCAGAAAAAGCTGACAATAGGACAAGATAGAAGGAAAGAAGAAAAAAATTGCCATAATTGATCTGATTTCATCAGCCTATTATGATGTCCACTGCTATCTCAGGACAAGGTGCTATAGTAGTTGGGTAGTTCTCCAGAATGTGTCACATGTTCGTTGTGTGACATTCTTATTTGCATTGAAGAGTAATTCCCATACAAATCCATTTTTAAATATACCTATAGAAATATAACAAGAGGGCAAATGTAATTGAGTTTTGGATTTTGCAGTAATTTGAATTTCACAAACATAACCTCATCTGTTTATGTAGTTAATTCAGAATCAAGTATGGTTTTTCTGATTTTTTTCCAAGTTAAATTGATGGATGACTTTGTTAAATTTTACTCTTTTATCAGAGATGGTAATCTTCCAGATATAGTGAACAATGGAAGTTTACACGAGTTCCTGGTTGGTTTGCATGAGAGATATGGGCCTGTGGTTTCTTTCTGGTTTGGCAGGCGTCTTGTGGTTAGTTTGGGCACTGTGGATGTACTGAAGCAGCATATCAACCCCAATAAGACATGTAAGTTAAAAGTCTATTAGTTGATCCTTATCTTTTAAGAATAAATGTTTATGAAGAAGTATACGTTATTCTTAGGTAGGATTAGCTAATATTTAGTGAACGTTTTATACTGTGTACTAGTCATTGTGCTGAAATCTTTATTACACACTTAAAACTCAGTATTGTAAAAGTGTATTTTTTTCTTTTATTTATAGATATACACAATGAAAATGTAAATTATTGTAGGATCTTTTAGTGGTTCAGAAAATAATGAAAAGTTTCTTCACAGCAAAAGAAATAATTAAGAATGTGAAGAGAAAACCTACAGAATGGGAGAAAATCTTTGTTGGCTACTCTTTTGATTGAGGATTAAAATCCAGAATACGTAAAGAACTCAAAAAGTGTAATATCAAATAAGAAAACAACCCAATGAATAAATGTATAAATGAACTAAACAGACATTCTTAAAAGAAGAAATACAGATGGCCAATAAATATATGAGAAAATGTTCATCATCATTAGCAATTAGAGAAATGCAAAACTACACTGAGATTTCATCTCACGCCAGTTAGAATGGCACTCATCAAGAACATAAACAATAAGAAATGCTAGTGAGGATGTGGAGAAAAAGAACTTTTACACTGTTGGTGATATTGTAAATTAGCACAACCACTATGGAAATCAGTATGGAGGTTCCTCCAAAGACTAGGAATGGAACCACCATATGATTCAGCAATAGCACTCCTTGATACTTATCCTAAAAAATTTGAGTCAGCATACTATAGCAACATATACATACAGATGTTTATAGCAGTACAGTTTACCAGCCTAGGGTGTCCATCAATGGATGAATGGATAAAGAAAATGTGGTCTATCTACACAATAGCATAAAGAAGAATGAAATTATGTCATTTGCTTGAAAATAGATGGAACTTGAGAACGTTAAGTGAAATAAGCCAGAATCAGAAAGTCAAGGGTCACATATTTCTCTCATATGTGCAGGCTAGGGAGGACAAAAGAAAAAGAAAGGTTGTGAGGGATCTTATGAAAGTTGAAGGGAGATTAGTGGAGTAGAGGAAAAGGACCAGGGGAAGGGAGGAGGTGAAGGAAAGGGAAAATACTGTGGAATGATATTGGCCAAATTATTATATTATGTACATGAATAAATATATATCAGGCCCATGATTGTATACAATTATAATGTACCAGTAAAAATGTGGAAAAAATAATTCCAGATTAAATGCTTTATATTGGGATGGGGAGTTACTGGGTGCATCTGGAAGTGTAAAATTTACATGAGCAGCCAGGATAAATCTAAAAAAGATATTAACAAAGAAAAACTTTGTACTATCAGATAGTATAGTATATAGTAAAGCCATATTAATTTAAAGAATTTTGTTCTGTGATAGGATTAGACAGATTGATGGGGTAGAGGAGGTAATTCATAAGCAAATAAGACAAACCAAGTACAAAGGATAAAGGTAGCATTTTGTAACAAAAAATAACGGGTCATAAATGTTTTTGGGAATCTGATTAGCTAGTTGACTCTTGAACTGTTCACATTTTGGAAAGATTGTTAAAGAAGTGTGAAAAAAATTGTTGTACTCTGGGCTATCATCCCTTGCTTCCCTATTTCTTTATTTTTTTTTGCTAGACATATTTGTTGGGTTTTTATTTTGAGGTGATTATTTTTATTTAAAAATAATCTCTCTGTTTCAGTGGACCCTTTTGAAACCATGCTAAAGTCGTTATTGAAATACCAATCTGGCAATGGGAGTGGAAGTGAAAACCACCTGAGGAAAAAATTGTATGAAAATGGTGTGACTAAGTCTCTGCAGAGTAATTTTGCTCTCCTGCTGAAGGTAAGGTGCCCTGTAGTTTGGTCTGATGTTCTGCAATGTAGAGAATAGTGAATTTTTAAACTGTTGGTGTGCCCTGACTTTGCCACTCTTTTTTCACCTGTTTTTCTAAGCTGATTTTTATTCTCCTGAGATTTTAAAACAAAACCAACAAAAGAACACATGCCCACCAAAAAACCCCACAAAACAAACATCTGAACATCTAGACTCAGTGTGTAAGTCAGAGTGATGGGAACAGAGAGACTATATGAAGTTTTATCCATTTTTCCATTGTTTTTAGGCCAGCTTCTAAAGCCAGTGTTTGCTAAAACATGATCTGAAATCACTTAAAACAATCCCTTAAAAAAAGAAAGAAAGAAAGAATTTATGGCATTTGCCAGTCAATGGATAGAAATGGAGAATATATTGATAAATGAAATTAGCCAAACTCAAAAGTCAAATGTTTTCTCTCGTATGTGGAAGCTAGAGTAAAATAAAGAAAAGGGGGAGGGAAGTGTAGGATAATATAAAGAAGCAATCAAATATTAATTAATAGACAAGTGAAAGGAAGTCTAATAGAGTAGAGGAAAGTTCCAAAGTCTGAGAACCAGAATAGTAATCCATAGCATTTTACTTTTGTCACTCAAGATCTTGCTGAGCAGTGTGTTATCTGACATTTCTCTGAATTTCCACAGGACTCTTCCAAACCTTAACCCTTATTTTAGTACTGCCAGTCATACCCAACCCCTTGCTTGCCGTAGATTTCTTGCTTTACTGAGATGAGAGCCCCTAACATGTGGACTCCTTCAGCGTCCTATTCCCCACCAATAGACTGTAGTCATCTCAGTCCTTTTTTTGTTTGTGGTGCTGGGGATTGAACCCAGGGCCTTGTGCATGTGAGGCAGGCACTCTACCAACTGAGCTCTACCCCTAGCCTATCTCAGTCCTTTGTTCCATCTGATCTTAAACCATAAGAAATCCTCCCCTCCCCCCAGTGCTAAGGATTGAATCCTGAGCCTCACATATGCCAGGCAAGCACTTTACCACTAAGCTGTGCCCTCAACCCAAAGAATCCTTTTTCTTTTCCATCTATGCCTTCTTTAATTAATATAATTTATAAAAGTATTGTTTGGTTACTGTAATAAACATGGAAAATCTAACATAAAGAAGTTACCCATGGGCCTGGGGTTGTGGCTCAGCAGTAGAGCACTCGCCTCGCATGTCCAAGACCCTGTGTTCGATCCTCAGCACCACATAAAAATCAATAAAGGTATTGTGTCCAACTACAACTAAAAAATAAATATTAAAAAAAAGAAGTTACCCATAATTTCACTATATCACAATATATGAATATTAATATATTTTTGAGATCATACTATATACATAAGTTCACATACTTTTTATTTCAAAACATACCATAAGCATTTTTTCATTTCATTAACATTTTTCCAAAATAACTTTAAAATTGTTTTTTATTATAGTTATTTTATAAAATATGGTAAATTTTAGATGAATCCAAAGGAAAAAATAGCATTTTTAATACTATTCATCATCCAGTAATAACCATGTTTAACATTTTTTAATACTTTATAATGTTCCAGTGTTTTCTTTGCACAATAGAATTTTAGTATAATCAGCATAATACTATATGAATAAACTCTGCATTTTAAATTTACAATTGTATTATAAATTTTTGATGATAATCTTATTTGAAAATCACATTTGAGAAGAATAATTTGACCTCCTTATTATCTTCAAATTGGTCTAGTCTTCATCAGCATTGCTACTGCTGTAGCTTAAATTTTCATAATTTTTTTTTTTAACTTGAATTGGTTGTTCCTCTCCTTTCTTTGTGGTTCCCTCTCCCCATCTGTTTTCCATCCTCTGCAGGGGTTCTTTTTTTTTTTTTTTTTTTTAAGATGTCGATAGACACAATACCTTTATTTATTTTTATGTGGTGCTGAAGATCGACCCCAGTGCCTCACACTTGCTAGGCAAGTGCTCTACCACTGAGTTACAACCCCAGCCCTCTGCAGAGGTTCTTTTTATGACGTGAACTCCTGGTGATTTAGTGAAACCTTTGGACTTCATTCAGAATAATTTTTTCTCCCTGCCCCGCTCCCCGTGCTGAGCATGTAGTATGCTGGGCAAATGCTCCACAATTGAGTTGCATCCTCAGCCCTGAGAATAACATTTTAAAATAATTAGCTACAAAGGAAACCAATGCAGTCATCAAAGTGTTATTTTTTTAAATACTTGTAATCTTATAATATACATGCATCATTATTAATATATTAAATAACATGTAAGTGCTTCTAAAAACTTCTGTGACTTTAAAGTAGTATGTTGTGAGGGATAAAACCATGAATTTGAGATTTTTATAATAACTATAATACAATGTTTAAGTATTTTGAGATTTGTATTGGTTAAAAAATCAAAGGGCTTATAATCATAATTGAGGAAAAGATAAATTTTATGTAAGAGATTAGAGAAAAATTAATTTTCCCCTCATCTAAATTCGTGGACCCATGGATTCTATGTATAGACCCTTTGGTAGCTGTAGATTCTAAGTCTAGAACCCTTTAGAATAGAAACATTCAAAATACACCTCCTACTATTCCCTTCACAAAAATCTTCAGTTTTCTCTGTGTTCTTGGGAAAAACTCCAGAGTTTTTAATGTAGTTTTGGAGAGTATGTATAGTTTGCATGCCTACCTTTCCAGCCTCGTTTCCTGCATCCTCTTTTGTGTGTATACTTTAGCCGTACTTGCCTTTTATTTCTTCAGACATATCTTTTTCTCTTCTTCAGGCCCTCTGTATATGCTGTTTCCATGGCCTGGAATGTCTCCCTCATCATCCACACATCCAGTTAATGCATGTGCATTCTTCAGGTCCTAGTTTATTTATTTACTTATTTTTGGTACTAGGGATTGAACCCAGGGGCACTTTACCACTAAACTACACACTGTCCCTTTTTCCATTTTTTATTTTGAGACACTGTCTCAAAATAACAGTAAGTTGCTGAGGCCAGCCTCAAACTTGGGATACTCCTGCCTTAGCCTCCTGAGTCTCGGGGATTACTGTGCCCAGCCAGGTCCTACTTTATTCTTCTTCTTCTTCTTTTTTTTAACATTTATTTTTTAGTTTTAATGGACACAATATCTTTATTTTATTACTATGTGGTGCTGAGGATTGAACCCAGTGCCTCATACTTGCTAGATGAGCACTGTACTCCTAAGCCACAACCCCAGCCCCCAGGTTCTACTTTAAATGCCACTTTCCCGAAGAAGCTGTCTCTGATCATCCCACCATCCCTTTTCAGGTGCTATCGTGACACACTGTCTTTCTTTCACATCATTTTTCCCTGTTTGTATTGTGTGTATGTGAGAGGTGGGCTCAGAATTTAACCCAGGGCCTTATGCATGTCCAACAAGTGCTCTACCACTGGGAAACATTCCCAGTCTGATTTGTAATTCTTTTAATGTATCACTGAAGTTTGTGTTTCTTGAAAGCGGGGACTATTCTGATTACTACTGTATATTTGACTTTTGGTGTAGAGCAGGCTCTTAGTAAATGTCTATTAAATCACTGACCAAACACTGGTCAGTTTAAAGTTCCTCAGTTCTTTAACTCTTCTTTTAACTTCCATGGGTCTATTCTCTTATTTTCTTCTCTGAAACATTTTTCCAAACCCTCCCTGGCTAACTCTATTCAAACCTCCAGTGTAGTTAAGTATATTCTCCCTGTGTACCCTCTCTAAACTTCCATAACAACCCGGGTATACTTACATAGCAAGAGTAATCAATTTTCTCCTCTTTCTCTCCCATCTTAGATTATTTTCCTAATCTTATACTTGAAACAAAGCTTTTTATTGTTGTATATTTAATGTAGCTTTTTGGAAAGATAGCATTATTGTATAATGAAAGACTGTTAAGCCTGGGCATCAGGTAGCAGAGGCTTTGCGCCTTGCTATTATTTGGTATCTGCATGATCTTTATGCATACTTGACCCTTGTGGGCTAAGAACATCCACATTACAAATCATGGTGGGGATTCTATGAGATAATCATGTACAACACCTAACAACAGGTCCTAGGACCTAGTAACCACTCAATACCTTTCCTTGCCTTTTGTGTGACAAGTAGTTTTTCCTCTTGTGTATTTGCTGGCTGCCTCCCCTCCACATTCTTCTGTTCTATGAACATTTCTCCTTGCTTATATTTTTTCTGATCCTCTGAAATGACACCTCTTTATCAAAGTTTCCAACTCAGGTAGTATGTTTTCCTCTTTCATGCAGAATTGTTAGTGTCTCATTTGGAGGGTTATATTGAAGTTTGTGTTCTATAGAGATTGAACCTACATTTACTCAAAAATGTACAAACACACCCAACTTGTTTTCACATTATATAGATTAGTAAATTTTTCAGTATTGGAAAATTTTGAAGAAGCAAAAACAGAGAGACTGGCATAATGACCATTCATGTGCTCATCACCAAACTTTAATAGTTATTAATTTTCATTCAGTGTTACTTTATTTATACCCATACTTATCCTGTCTTCTTTAGGTTATATTAAATCAAATCTCAGACATAATACCAATGCAGACATGATATTTAAAGGCCTTATCAATATTTAGCAGGTAGTAGACAAATGATGAGTTTCCATTTCTTTTTCTTCTTCTCTTCTATAACTTTGTTTATTCCTCCTAAAAATGTTCTGCCTGTATAGTATAAGCAGTTTGGTAGCTTTTTAAAAAAAAAAAAAAAAAAAACCTAGTAATTCTTAAAAGGACACCTATATTGACTCTTTATGCTATCAGCTTTCCAATATTACATTTGGTTTATGTTTAAAGCCATCTTTTCCCTTATTGGAGTTCTATTCGAAACTCAAACATTTTCCATTTAAGACTTGAGGCTGGCTTTCTGATGGCACTGTAAGCATGAATTAAAATGTTGGTTCCTCTCTGCAGTTTTGCATCTAAGAGCAGATGGGACAAGACCTTTAACTATGGCTTACTGCTGATTATTTTGTATCCCTTTGAGTTCGCAGTTTGTAACTGGTGGCCAGTATTCTCAGGGCTGTCAAGACACTCATGTATCCAGATTTCCAGGCCTCCTTGTTATCATTGCTGTTTTGTATCCCGGGGTGTTATATCAGCTGTGCTCACCTGTGGAGTTCTCAGAGTCTCTCAGGCGACCTGCTTTGATTGCCACAACTGTTGCTGTCACTGTTCACTGACCTCCCCAGAAACAGTTATGGCACCTCTTTCTGAGCATCCACCAATTAGAATCTTCCTTTTTATTCCATCTGAACATGTAACAGTTGTCAGTAAGAAATACTTTTGTGTGCATGTCTCCAGGGAATTTTGTTCATTTTGCTTTGTTTTGCTTTCAGTGATGGAAGCACCTTTTTTTTTTTTTTTCAGTAATTATTGTTAAAAGCCTTAATGATTCTGTCTTCTATGTTTCAAAATATATAATTCTCAATTTCTATATCTTTTATGACAGCCTCCATTTTCCAAACTTTCTCTTTTGTTTATATTCTATCCTTTTCTTCTCTCAAGCAAAGACAAATCCAGGTGGAAAATTAGTTCCCAATTTTCACATTTCCTGCCATCATGTTTTCAGGGTTTGGTTCATATACTAGATCTGTATGTGAGAAATCTGTCTGATAGGTTTATGTTGTCAACTCTATTGCACAGCCAGGTACTAAATTAGGAATTAGTCAGAAATAGCAATTAAATAATTAATCAGCAAAAACATAGTAAGAAGTGCTGCTGTCAGAGCATCTTTCTTCTCCCCACCAATGATTTCTTTCTTTCTTTTTTTTTTTTTTGTACCAGGGATTGAACCAGTGGTGCTTAACCACTGAGCCACATCTCTAGCCCTTTTTGTATTCTATTTAGAGACAGTAGCTCATTGAGTTGCTTTAGGACCTCACTAAGTTGCTGAGACTGACTTTGGACTCATATTCCTCCTGCCTCAGCCTCCTTAGTTGCTGGAATTATAGGCGTGCGTCACAGCATCCGGCTCACCAATGGTTTCTTTTCTTTTTTAAAAATTTTTAGTCATTGATGGACCTTTATTTTATTTATTTGTTTATATGTGGTACTGAGAATTGAACCAGTGCCTCACACATGCTAGGCAAGCACTCTACCACTGAGCCACAACCCCAGCCCACCAATGGTTTCTTTAAGACCAGGTAGAACAGCACTATTTACCAGAATTATTACCTTAAAATAAGTTGTTATGTTTCATATTGCCACAGTAAACTTTTTTGGTTTTTTTTCTCCTTTTTTTGTTTAGATGTGAGTTCTGCATTCAGACTAAATCCTCTAATGATTAATCTGTCATCTCTGTCCTGTGAATTCTGATTCCTTCCTGTCCTGCCCATCTTTGCTTCAACGCTGTGTATAAACCTCCACTTTAATTCTGTGAGTGTAATTTCTCTTTCTGTGCTTTAATCCTGTATATTCCTGTGATTTCTGGGCCATATTCTGATTAAACAAGTATTTCTGGAATTTAGAATTTATAGCTATTATCTAGAATCTGCTTAATTGATAGCTTAGTAATATTAATAGACAAAATTATTGAATTAATTGATTTAATAGCTTGCATTAACTCATTTAATCCTCACAAGAACTTTATAGGTAGGTATTATTGTTTCCCTCTTTTTACAGATGAAGAAAATGAAGCACAGAATATTTAAGTAGCTTGTCCAAGGTCGTATGGCTAATAAAAAAAGTAGTAGGATTAGGATTTGATTCCAATCACTTGATTCTAGAGCTTTATACTTATCCACAAGGCTGATAGGCCAGTTCTACTCCCCTAGGATATATTTTGTTTGGTTGGTTTTCTTTCTTTAAATTTTCTTTAGTCTTGCAGTTAATAATATCCTAATGTAAGGTGGAATTAAAAATTACCTGCTTTGCCTTGCTGGGCGTGTAGCTCAGTGGTAGAGCAATTGTCTAGCACGTTTGAAGCTCTAGGTTTGATCCCAGGAAAACACACACACACACACACACACACACACGCACACACAATCACGTCTCTGAAATTCTAATTATTTCACAATAATTACTAAATAAATTTCTAACCACTTTAAAAAATATATTTTTTAGCTGAAGATGGACACAATACCTTTATTTTATTTATTTGTTTATTTGTTTATTTATTTATTTATTTATTTATTTATGTGGTGTTGAGGTTTGAACCCAGTGCCTCACAGTACTAGGCAAGTGATCTATCACTGATCTACAGCTCTCACCTGCTAATAAACGCTTTTTTTAAAAAAAAGGAAATTTATATTTTTCTGAAAGATTATGTGTATATGCTAATGTCTTATCTATTGAATTATAAACCTGCCTCCAAGTAGAAATTCATTTTAAGCTTTATTTTTCTGTCATATAATATTATGTTAGTTAAAATTAACACAAATTTTTAAAATGTTTTAGTCTTGTAATGTTGCCAGACTGGTTTCCAGTTCTGGAGCTTAGGAGATCCTCCTGCTTCAGCCACCCCATGCACCACCATGCCCCATTTAGCTATTGATTAATTAATTTATTTATTTTCAATACTGGGCATAGAACCCAGGGCCTTGTGCATGTTAGATGAGTACTCTACTTCTGAGTTACCTGTGCAGTATTTTAATCTTAACATTCTGAGGATGTCTATAGATGATTATATTTTTATTGAATATTCATGATAAGATTAAATAGATACATTTGTTGGGTCTTTACAATTTATACTCATAAACATGAGATTTATGCATGATATTAAGGTAGCTGGTAGTAAATATTTTAGCATAGACACTCAACCATAACTGTTAAATCACTAGATCTAATTAACAGAACTCTTAGCCATGTAAAGGTACATAAATAACGCAAGACAAAATTTGGAGAGATATTTTTTATTTTTCTCCATATTTTTATTTGTACATTATAATTGTACATAATAGTGGGATTTGTTGTTTCATATTCATACATGCACATAATAAAACAATATAATTTGGTCAATATCATTCCACAATATTTCCCCTTTTCCTCCACTCCTCCATTCCCTGGTCTTCTTCTAGTGATTTCCCTTTGATTTTCATGGGATTCCCCCACCACCACCTTTCTTTTCCTTTTTTCCTCTCTAGCTTCCACATATGAGAGAAAATATGTGACCCTTGACTTTCTGAGTTTGGCTTATTTTGCTTAACATAATGTTCTCAAGTTTCTTCCATTTTCCTGCAATTGGCATAATTTCATTACTCTTTAAGGCTGAATAAAACACCAAGGTTTATATATACTATATATATTTTTTTAAGTCCATTCTTCCAATGACAGACACATTAGGCTGATTCCATAGTTTGGCTATTGTGAATTGTGCTGCTATAAGCATGGGTATGCATATATTATGGTAGTATGATGACTTTAATTCTTTAGAATAAAATCAAGGAATGGTATTGCTGGGTCTTATGGTGGTTCTATTCCTAGTCTTTTGAGGAACTTCCATATTGATTTCCATAGTGCTTCTACTAATTTACAGTTCCACCAACAGTATAAAAGTGTCCCTTTTCTCTACATCCTACCATTTCTTATTGTTTGTATCCTTGATGACTGCCATTCTGACTGGTGAGAAATGAAATCTCAGTGTAGTTTTGATTTGCATTTCCCTAATTGTTAATGATGAAGGACTTTTTTTATGTATTTGTTGGCCATATGTATTTCTTCTTTAGATAAGTGTCTACTGTTTGTTGGCCATTTGTGTTTCTTCTTTAGATAAGTGTCTACTATTTGGCTAACAGGGCAGGTAGTACGTACTATATGAATGTGTTGCATGAAGGAATGATTCACATACTGGGCAGGACAAAGCATGACTGTGTGAGATTTTATCACACTACTCAAAAAGGCACACTTTAAAACTTGTTAATTATTTCTGGCATTTTTGTTTAATATTTTTAGACCAGTTGAAATTACACATCTTGGGCAACTATTGTGTGTGGAATCATTTTGTTGGTAACTTGAAAGTAAATTTTGAGTGTGCACATGCATGCGTGTATGTTGATGGGAATCCAACCTAGGGCCTTGTATATGCTAGGCAAGTGCTCATTCATCAAGCTACACCTCCAGCCTAAAAGTAATTTTTAAGTTATGTAGTTATATTGTATTTTGATCACTATTTTCATGTTATACTTCACTCAAATTTGAGTTCATTTTTAATTCATTCTTTCCTTATCTTTTCCTTATTTCTTTTTTGAGACAGTGTCTTACTATGTTGCTCAGGCGGTCTTGAATTCCTGGGTTCAAGGGATCCTCCTCAGTTAGCCTCCATTGTAACCAGGACTGCAGACAGGCTCCTGAGAGTTCTATTATAAGTATATTAACTGGATTGGTGTTGTGGCTCAGTGGTAGAGCAGTTGCCTAGCATGCATGAGGCACTGGGCTCAATCTTTAGCACCACATATAAATAAATAAAGGTATTATGTCCATCCATAACTAAAATTTTTTTTTAAAAAGTATATTAACTGAATCAATTCAGTTAACCTGGATTAGAATCATTAAGACTTCTCTTTTCCAAAAAACAAGTTTTATTTCCAAATGTTTGACTTTAATTTAAAAAAAAAAATTTAGTTGTAGATGGACACAATACCTTTATCTTGTTTATTTAGTTTGTTTATGTGGTGCTGGGGATCAAACCCAATGCCTCAGGCATGCTAGGCAAGCTTTCTACCACTGAGCCACAACCCCAGCCCCCAAATGTTTCATTTTAAATAGGAGAAATCTCTGTAATGCTAAATCTTTTCATTCTGAATATTCTTTTTCTCACAAAAGTTAATTTTAATCCTTTATACTATAATGAAACTTTCATAGAATTGACATGGAAAAGGAACTTAATTTGAGTTCCTAACATGGTAGGAACTTTCCATATAGTAGCTCACAGAACCTTTACTACATTATGTGACGTGGTTATATTCATCCCTGTCACAACAACCATGCAAGTTAGCAGGTGTCACTCTAGCTGAACTGTTCAAGTATCTAAACTTTAGGTTAAGCACATTTCCTGAAGCCACTTTACTTCCAAGTGTCAGAGCCAGAAATAAAATCAAGATTTTTCTAGAGCTGGGGATGTGGCTTAGAGGTTAAGAACCCCTGGGTTCAATCCCTGGTAAAAATATAAAAAGATTTTTCTGACTACAAAGTCTGTGATCGTTTTACTTCATATTATTTGTACTCTACCATGTAGTTAATGCATGTTTGGTGAATAAAGGAATGACAGAGAGGCTCTAAGAGGCACCTGTTTTAAAGCATACAGAAGCAATCAATAAACATGATTCATGTTTATTAGAATATCTGGTAAACCTCTATTTTTTTAATGTTTATTTTTTAGGTGGACACCATATCTTTATTTTATTTATATGTGGTGCTGAGAATCGAACCCAGTGCCTCACGCGTGGTAGGCAAGTGCTCTACCTCTGAGCCATAACCCCAGCCCCTAAACCTCTACTATTTTTAAGTAGATGCTAAGATTTTGGTCTCTTCGGTTTCCATTAGGTTTGAGTTTTTTCTGTGTTTGAATTTTTAATTTACATTTTCTGTTTATATTGTTGTGGTGGTTCCATTTTGCTTTGCAGATCTGCTCTTTAACAGAAGTTGAACCTGATGTTGAAAAGGGATTACATGTGGAGCCAGAGTCTGAAATACCTGATGCTTACTTTGGTTCTGGAGTTGAACTGTGTATGCCATGAAATGAATCTATTTGCTGAGTTGTTCTAAGATTTATTGAGAAGAAAGAATAAATTGATGTGGCTGTCTGTTTTCTTTCAGCTTTCAGAAGAATTATTAGACAAATGGCTCTCCTACCCAGAGACCCAGCATGTACCCCTCAGCCAGCATATGCTTGGTTTTGCTATGAAGTCTGTTACACAGATAGTAATGGGTAGTACATTTGAAGATGACCAGGAAGTCATTCGCTTCCAAAAGAATCATGGCACAGTAAGTCTAGTGACAAATTTAAAATTATTGTTTTCATCACACTGGATGATAAAATGCTGACTTTGCCTCTCAAGAAAAGTTAAGCTTCTTGTTTTGACCTAAAAAGAACAATATGAGCTAAAATAACTCTTTTTAAAAAAAAATTTAAGAATTGCTTTTGTGTGGGGTGTGTGTGTGTGTGTGTGTGTGTGTGTGTGTGTGTAAGTAGAGATGGAAACCAGGAGTGCTTAACCACCCTTTTTCTTTTCTTTAAAATTTATTCTTTTTCATTATGGGTATTTGTTTTCAGGTTTTAGTATCATGAATGCACTTACACAAATCCCATGTTGTTTATATCTGTCTTGCATATATATCTAGAAATGAAATTGCTAGATATTAGAGTATATTAAGGTTTGACATTAGAAGATAGCGTTACATTGTTTTCCAAGGTGGTTACACCATTTCTATTCCCTCCAGTAAGTCTCTATTCTTAAGCAGTATTCAATCCAGTAAAATGTAAGATAAACAAATGAAATTATTTACTATTACACATTCATAAACAAAGTAAAGGAATGAAAACTTCAAAATATACCTCCTACGGAGGGTAGATATAATTAAAACACAATATATGCATGTATGGAAGTGTTACAGTGAAACCTATTAATTAAGGAGATATGGCTCTTGGGGTTGAGGATCAAGCAGCAGATGAATTTGTCTCCTGTCCTCCTTTGATTCATTGGAGTTCTATCTAGAGAGATGTTTGTTTCTCTCATTTCTATTTTCTTAGTTTTGTTTTTTTTTTTATTTGTTCTACTTAGTTGTACATGACAGCAGAATCCATTTCAACTCATCATACACAAATGGAGTGTAACATTTCAATTCTCTGGTTGTTACACAGTGTAGAGACACATCATTTGTGCCATCATACATGTACCTAGAGTAATGATGTCCATCTCAGTCCACCATCTTTTCTATCCTCATAACTTTTCCCTCTTCCCTTTGAGAGATAGTCTTGCTGGATTACTAAAATGGCCTTGAACTTGCAATCCTTCTGCCTCAGCTTCCTGAGTTGATGGGATTACAGGTGTGTGCCACTATGCCCAGCTAAAAAATTACTTTTTTTTTGCCTAGGTTCAAACTCAGGGCTTTGTGCATGCTAGACAAGTGCTCTGATACTGAGTTAAATCCCCAACCCCAAGAATTGCTTTTTTTAAGCAAATACTTTTTGAAATGTAAAAAGTATGTGACTAAATAATTTTTCTTTTAATACTTAATAGTATGTTATAAAAGTAATATTGAATTCTAGAATAAGGAGACAAACTGTGCTTAATAGAACTAGATTATGTCATACATAGGAAGAAGTTCAACAAAGTCAGTGGAACATAAAAATACTAATGAGGTAAATATGATTAGAAGCAAGAAAATTCAATCTGTAACTGAATTATTGTTTGCCTTTTCTAGATTCATATATGGAATTTTTTCTTTTTTAAATCAGTCTCAACATTAGATTATTTAGTTGAAATCATATTTAGATTATTTTGTTGAAATCTACCACATTTCAGATCTGAGAAATTATTCCCTTTATTAAAATGTATAAAAAAGATTGAATAATCTTAATCTAAATAATGTGTTCTAAACAAAACTCTCCAGAAACTGTAGGTTAATACCCTGTCTCTGTTTAATAATATACTTTTTGCTGTTAAAATAACCTCACTGCTTTTGTCTGATGGTTTAAAACACAAAACAAAAATTTTTTTTTTCATAAAACTTTTATATATTCAGGCATATAAAAATTAAAGTGGGGGGGCTGGGGTTGTGGCTCAGAGGTAGAGCGCTCGCCTAGCATGAGTGAAGCACTGGGTTCAATCCTCAGCGCACATTAAAAAAATAATAAAATAAATATATTGTGTTCATCTATAACTAAAAAATAAATATTTTTTTAAAAACTAAAGTGGAAAATATTTTTTTGGCAGTACTAATACTAGGGATTGTACCTGGAGATACTAGTGGATTGTACCACTAAGCTACATCCCCAGCCCTTTTTATTTTTTCCTCTCAAGACATTGTCTTGCTAAGTTGCTGAGGCTGGTCTCAGACCTGTGGTCTTCCTGAAAATCATTTTAAATTCCACTTCCTGGAATAAACTATGCTATGTCCCTTGGCAAAAGAAATTGGCTAGGTATTTCCTAAAATATCTTCTCATTTAATGAAGAATCAATTTTTAAATTTAATTGTTGACAAAAGAGCATTTTTAAAAAGAGACTTCTACCATTGCTTCCAAGATTTTCTTCTAACCACTGATATCCTACATGTTTTTATGCTATTTTCCTTTTCTTCCCTTTTCTTTCTTTCCATATAACTTCAAAGCAGAAATTTATTCAAACTTACAGAAAAGTTACAGCTTATACAGGAACTCCCACATACCCTTTACAACCCAATACAGTGGTTGTTTACATTTTGTTCCATTTGATTTTTTTATGCATTTGTCCATCTGTTTGTCTGTCTACCCATACATTCATTCATACATCCAATCCATCTATGTATCCTTTCCTTCCCCCTTTCCAGAACTATCTAAGAGCAAAATGGATGTTTTATCTCTGAATATCCTCAGTCTGTATTTCCTAAAACAAGGATATTTTCTTATATAGTGACAACTTGTTAAGTTTAACACTGATACAATCCTGTTAGCTCATCCAGAATCTATATTCAAATTTCTTCAGTTATCCCAGTAATGCTCTTATAGTTTCCTCTTCCCCAAACTCAAGGCTCAGCTTAGGTCATTGCTCATTACCTTTAGTGATCAAACTTCTTTAATATGGACAGTTTCTCAGTCTTTTGTTTGTTTATTTGCTTTGACATCAACATTTTTAGAAAGTACAGGACCATTATTCTGGTAAATATCTATCATTTTGGAATTATCTGATATTTTGAGTAGATTCAAAGTATGGGGCCGAGCACGGTGGTGCATGCTGTAATCCCAGTGTCTCATGAGGCTGAGGTAGGAGTTCAAAGCCGGTCTCAGCAACTTAGTGAGTCCCTAAGCAACTTAGTAAGACCCTGTCTCTAAATAAAATATAAAAAAGGCCGGAGATGTGGCTCAGCCTTTAAATGCCCTAGGTTTAATCCCTGGTACAAAAAAAAAAAAGGAAAGAAAGAAAGTACATCTTCTTGTGTAGGAATCTGTTACTAATGTTATGAGAAGCTGACAAAGAAAATGCTTAGATGATAAACAGAACTTAATATAATTCCTCAAATGATCTTTTAATGTCTGTAACACCAAGGGGTTGCCATTGTTCCAGTCATGCACCAGTAATAATAAGCAGTTTGTGAATTCAGAGGTAATGACAACTTCATCTACATTGCTGATAATAGTTGGCAGATGTCATCAGTTTTAAAATGCATACTTATTTACTGGTGTTAAAGTGTGAAAAAATGTACACCTCAGATTCAGTTGCAGTCTGTGTTTCTGAACTGCCCTCCAAAAACATTCCCCTAATTATTTCCCCACCAATATTAGTGTACTCTTTCCCAGTTCTTTTGACAACATTTAGATCAGTGGTCCATTAAATATTTGTCTATGTAATAAGTAAAAAAGACATTTTATGCTAAGTGCAGTGGTACACATCTATAATCCCAGGTACAAGGGAGGCTGAGGCAGGAGGATTGCAAGTTCAAGGCTAGCCTTAGCAATTTAGCAAGATCCTCAATAATTCGGCAGGACTTTGTCTTAAAATAAAAGGACTGGGAGCTGGGCTGGAGTTTGTGACTCAGTGGTAGACAGCTTGTCTAGCATGTGTGGATCACTGGGTTCAATCCTCAGCACCACATAAAAATAAAATAGGGGTATGTGTCCACCTACAACTTAAAAAAATGTTTTAAAAAAGGATTGAGGGGTGTATATCATGATAAAGTGGCCAGAGTTTAATCCACCCCCCAAAAAGATATTTCATTATTAAGTTACATTTTAAAAATCGTCTATGAGGTTAAATGTGTCTTTATAATTTTGTCAAACATTCATATTGTTTTTGTGAAATGCTTTCTTATGTATTTTGTAATATTTATGTTGGTATGTTTCTTTTTCTTAATAATCTGTAGAGCGCCTTATTTTTGTATTTCATTTGCTTTTACTTTTATTTGTAGTGTTTTTTCACTATCACAAATGTTAATATTTTTATGTGGCTTAATCAATTCATATTTTTCCTTATGGATTCTGTCCTGTGTTCTATGTCATGCCTAGAGACTCCTTTAGAAACACTCTTTAAGGATATTCCTAATAAAAACATTTACTTTTAATTTTATAGTACTTTTACTAGTTTATGTGTGTTTGTATGTGGTGCTGGGGATTGAATCCAGTGCCTTGTGCATGTGAGGCAAGCAGTCTACCAACTGAGCTACATCCCAGCCCATTTTTTTTTTTGAACATTCAAGTAATCTGAAAAGTGTATAGATTAAGGTAAGAGTTAAGAACCTTAACTCTCTTACTGTTTTTTAAATACTTAGCCATTGATTAATAAGTGTTATATTTTTTCCCCAAGTTTTTCAGAGCCTTATTTTTATTTTTTTGCAGTACTGAGGATTGAACCCAGAGATACTCTACCACTGAGCTATAACCCCAGCCCCCCCCCTTTTTTTTTTTTTTGTAGTGCTGGGGATTGACCCAGGGCCTGTACATGTGCCACAAGCACTGTACCAACTGAGCTATATCCCCAGGCGCTCCCCCACCCCACCCCCGCCCTTGCCCTCTTATTTTGAGAGAGGGTCTTGCTAAATTATTGAGGCTGGCTCCAAACTTTCCATCCTCCTGCCTCACCCAGCCTTCTGCATAGCTGGGATTACAGTCATGGTCTACTGTGCCTGGCTCAGAGCTTTTCTGTTGTAATCAAGTTAGGTTTTTAATGAGAGAATCATCCAATTTTGAAACAGTGGAAGCCTATTAGGCTGCTAATTCTTTCTTATTTTTTTTTTAATGTTTATTTTTTAGTTGTAGTTGGACACAATACCTTTATTTATTTATTTTTATGTGGTGCTGAGAATTGACCCTCATGCATGCTAGGCAAGCTAATTATTTCTAATGTTAGATTAATTTTTAACCCTTTCTGGGCCTCACCCAATGATTATCAACATTTCAGGTGATGTAAAAATTTGTAATTATCTATGAATTTTTATTTATCTACTTATGCCATTAAGTATAAGAAAAAATGGAGGATACACTGTGCTGCTCTATCATTTTTCCTCTGTTCCTATGGGTTTTTTTCTTTTCTTTTTTTTAATTAGTAAATGTTAGACATTATTACCTTTATTGTTTTTATTAAGGCAATGTTTTGATCCAAAATTCTTCTAGGTTAATATTCTCCCTAGTTCCTGGAGAATTGCATTAGGCTAGTTCTGATTTAGTAGAGTCAGTGGTGGGGCAAAAATTCTAGATTTCTAACATGTTTTCAGGTGTTCTTATAATGTGGCTCCAAAGATCACAATTTGGGAAGCAAGTCAATTAAGTGTTCTCACAAAGCTTTTTTTTTTTTTTTTTTAAAGAAGGAACTTTTCACTTTCCAGTTGTAATTTGTTTGAAAGTGCCTTGACTGAAACCATTGAAATATATTTGATTCCCTGTCCTACAAACTATGGAGTTAATGGTTATGCAGTCACTTAAAAGGGAGGACTTAATCATTGGAGTTGTTGGTGGGGGAAGAGTTTCTTACTTATTAGTTTACATTGTTCTATATTTAGAAAATGTGGATACAATTTTTAAAATGTGCATAACAGATAATAGATACATGTTTTCCTATTTTCAGGTTTGGTCTGAGATTGGAAAAGGCTTTCTAGATGGGTCACTTGATAAAAGTGCAACTCGGAAAAAACAATATGAAGATGGTAAGTTTGGTCATTCTTCATTTTTAATAAGGACAAAAAGATATGTGCCCCAGTTTTACTAGGGTTATATCTGAATAGTGAGATTACAAGTCATATAAATTTTTTTTCTCTTTATGCTTTTTTTCCTACGTTTTCTATAATACAAGGTTTTTGTTTGGTTTGGTTTCTGGTTTTTTAACAAAAGAGAAGAAAAAGTAGGGAGTAAGTACAAAGATACTCTAGTACTCACTGCAAAATGAGTACACTCTACTAGATTCATGAAAAACATAAGGGTATAATCCTAAAAAGGTAGTTTGACAGTACATATTAGAGTCATAAATAATGGATAAAATATCTAGAAAAAAGAAAATATTCGGGCTGGGGATGTGGCTCAAGCGGTAGCGCGCTCGCCTGGCATGCGTGCGGCCCGGGTTCGATCCTCAGCACCACATACAAACAAGGATGTTGTGTCTGCCAAAAACTGAAAAATAAATATTAAAAAATTCTCTCTCTCTCTCTTTAAAAAAAAAAAAAGAAAATATTCATGAATATTTTTATGTGTGTAGTGCTGGGGATCAAACCTAGGACCTAGAACATACTAGTCAAGTTCTCTGTCCCTAGGCTTTACTCTTGTTCCTTATTTTTTGTAATATTATTTCTTTTTTTTTTTTTTTAATAATTTTTAGTTGTCAATGGACTTTTATTTTACCTATTTATGTGGGGCTGAGAATCGAACCCAGTGCCTCGCACATGATAGGCAGGCGCTCTGCCACTGAGCCACCACTCCAGCCCCTGTAATACTATTTCTGTAAATAGAAAACTGAAAATAAACTTAAGAGTCCAACATTATAGGAATTGCTAAGAAAATAATGTCAATATGATTAAGTAATATATAGCTATTTGTGAAAAACAAAAAAAAAAAAAATAGCAACAAAAAATTCTTGCCATTAAAACACTGAGTAAAAATATTTTCAAAATTGTTCAGCATTAATTATGACTTTATAATATTTACACTAAAAAATAGCAACTAGGATAGCTTCCCCAATTTATTTTCTCTTGGTCTTTTGTTGTTGTTGTTCTGTATTTTCTGTCAATGGTTGATTGATTTTAATGTTTTAATATTTTTATTCTGACCTGCTTCTATTCCTTTTCTTGGAAGCAGGCAGAGTAAATTCAAATGCATAGTCTTGCTGAGCCTAGTGGCTTGTGTCTGTAGTCCCAGCTATTGGGGAGGCTGAGGTGGCAGGATTGCTTGAGCCCAGGATTTGAGGCTAGCCTGGCCAACATAATAAGACCCTGTCTTAGGCTGGGGATATAGCTTAGTTGTTAGAGTGCTTGCTTAGCATGCACAAGGCCCTGAGTTCAATCCCTAGCATCACCAAAAGAAAAAACAAAAAACAACAACAAAAAGAACCTTGCTCTCTTTCTATAATAGGACCCTGGACCCTGTCTCAAAAACAAACAAAAATATGGGCTGCATTGGAATAATGGTTATTTTCATGTATAATACTGTTGCTTCACAAGATTCTCTTCCTTCATTCTTTTTTTTAACTATTTTTAGTTGTAGATGGACACAATATTTTTATTTTATTTATTTATTTTTATGTGGTGCTGAGGATCGAACCCAGCGCCTCACGCACGCAAGTCAAGCACTCCACCACTGGGCTACAACCCCAGCCCTCTCTTCATTCTTTTAACAAATTTTTATTGTGGTTTACTATGTACTAGGCCCTATTCTAGGCACAGGAGATAAACTCCCTATCCTCATTGGCTTGGTATTCTAGTGATTACCTTGATGTCCAACAGAAATTTTTTTAAAAAGTCTTTTAATGGACACAATTTGGTTTTTATTACCATTCTGATTATCTTTATGGATGATTTGGATTAAGTACTCTTGATAAAAAAAATGTATTTCAGAGATATTAGTTAAATTAACATAAAATGAAAATTTAATATTTTTTTATTCCAAATAAAAATAGATTGTCTGTTTATGTTCCTTGGCCTATCACATGGACATAAATCAAATTTGAGCTTTTATTGAAAATAATTATGTTTTGGTACCTATCAATGGAATCCCTTGAGTAGAGCAAAGCTTCCTTTGTTCAACTAATTCCCAACTTGTCCTGCTGTCATGTGGGGTCTCTAACCTAGGAAAAAGATTTGACTTCCAGCAGGTGAAAGAAGGTGCAAGACAGTTAGGATAGTAGACATGCTTTATTCAGCCTCCAGTTTCAGCTTTAGCACCCAGCCAGTTCCAATTTGCCTCTATTTAGCCCTGGAGTCTTTTCCATAGGCCTTTTTTATATGTAGGTCAAACAAAGAAGACCCATTGCCAACAGGTTACATAAGGGGGCTCATGCTCACAAGTCAGTGTTTACGATCTTGAGTATATATACAGAATCAAAGTGTTTCTGGCCGTGACTAACCTATAACATAGCAGGTTCTCAACCCTGGCTCCACATTTAAAACATAACATAACATAATCTGCAGGAAATCTCAGCGAGGGAGCCCAACTACAGCCATTTTAGGCCTGCCCTAACACCTGCACATTAGAATCCCTTGGGGAACTTAAAACAAAACTTGATCATCAGGCCCTTTTCAGGACTAATTTCTCCAAAGCCCTGGGAATCAGTCAGATTATTTTGGAAGTGCTCTCCAAATTATTCTAATGTACTTATAGTACTGAGAATGTATAACAGTAATTCCCAAATATTGCTACACACTGAATTTTTAAAATATATATTGAAGCCTTCCCTCTACCTGCAAGCATTCAGATTTACTTGGTATAATGTGTGACTTGTGAATTACTATTTTTTAAAAAAGCTTCCCACGTGATTCTAATGTGTAACAAAGTTTGGGTATTACTGATTTATGCTCATTTTCACCACTGATGTATCAAATTCATTCAGTTTTATAAATATTTAATGAAATTTTGTAATATTCTGACATGTTTTAGGTGCGGGGAAATGTCAGTAAACATAAAAAATCATGCCCTTATGGCTCCACATTCTAGTGGGAAGAG
This sequence comes from Marmota flaviventris, assembly GCF_047511675.1. Lineage (NCBI taxonomy): Eukaryota > Metazoa > Chordata > Mammalia > Rodentia > Sciuridae > Marmota > Marmota flaviventris. The sequence continues at coordinate 32,068,353 of NC_092508.1, read as the reverse complement.
ACAGACAAGGGTCTAAAGTAAATTGAATAGAGTGTTAAAAAGTAAAAAATGCTGTAGAAAAAAATAAAACTATCAGGAGGTAGAGAGGTTACAATTTTAAGTAAGTATTAGGACAGGCCTCACCAAGATGAGATTATTTTTGAGCAAATAGTTGCATATTGTGTGAATGCTCAGATGTCCAAAGGAAGATTATTTTGTGTAAAGGAAATACAATTGCAAAGTCTTTGAGATGGGACTCTTCCTGGTATATTTGAAGCCAGTATGGCTAATGTGAAGTGGTTGCAAAAGGAGCAGAAGCAGGTGAACTCAGAAGACTGGAGAGAGTAACAGAATGTGTGTGGGTTATAGGCCATTGTATGAGTAGGTTGTTACTGTGTGATAGGATGCCAGTGGATGGCTTTAGCAGAATTATGATCTGAGTTATATTTTAGTAAAGCATCAGCCTGGCTCTTGTGATGGACTACAGGAGCCCAGAGCAGAAGTGGGGAGACTAATTACAGGGCTATTGCAGAGAAGCAGGCAAGAGAGATGATGTGACTAGGACCAGGCGTCAGACAACGGAAAATAAAGAACAAAATAGCAATAAAAAATTAATACGTATTTTGAGAAAATAACCAGAAACATTGATTGACAGGTTAAATGTGGAGTAAAAGGGGGGAGAAAATAAGATGTTAGGCCTGATTAACTGGAAAATGAGGTTATATTAGTAAAGAATAAGATGAGGAAGACTGCGGAAAGATACAGGTTTTGTTGAAATTGTCAAAAGTTCAGCATGTTGGTTATGTTTTTATTAATATGCTTCAGACCTCCCATTAAAGATGTTAAATTTGTTTTTAAATCTGAGTCTGGAGCTTTGGGGAAAGATGTCTGGATGAAAAGCAAAAATATGGAAGTGTTCAGTAATTAGATTTAAAGCCTTAAGACTAGAGCTCACTTCTTGACTTGGGTGAAAATGATGTGGGTGTTTGTATTTATTCCTTGGACTGTACTTATAGTTTTATGTACTTTTGGGAATGCATCTTAAATTGAACAAAAAGAAGGGGGAAAGAAGTAGACAACTTTCAATATAAATTATCTTTTTAAATTATTGTTTACTACCTTTAAAGGTTTTATTCTTCATGTGGGAACATTGTGCAGAATTAATTTTCAAAACTTGAATCCTGCCTGGTAGGTAGCGCACGCCTGTAATCCCAGCAGTTTAGGAGGCTGAGGCAGGAGGATTGTGAGTTCAAAGCCAGGCTCAGCACCTTAGCAAGGCCCTAAAGAACTCAGTGAGGCCCTGTCTCAAAATAAAATACAAAAAAGTTCTGAGGATGTGGCTCAGTGCTTAAGCACCCCTGGGTTCAGTTCCTGGTATCAAAAAAAAAAAAAAAAAAGTTGAATCCCCACAACTGCTTGTATTCTAAATGTTCTTTGTGTTTCTTCTCTAAGCCCTCATGCAATTGGAATCTGTTTTAAAGAAAATCATAAAAGAACGAAAAGGAAGGAACTTCAGTCAACATATTTTCATTGACTCCTTAGTACAGGGAAACCTTAATGACCAACAGGTGATGTAATTGTTAAATGTTTATCAAATAAAAAATTGTTAAATGTTTATCAAATTCACTGTAATCCAGATGCCCTCCTGGAAACTCAGTGGCTTCTCTCTTATTACACATCATAAATGGCCCAAGTATTCAATCTCATTATTTAGCTCTTTGTAGAAGCAATATATTATTTAATATTTGGGTAAGCTAGGGGCTGGGGATGTAGCTCAGTTGGTAGAGTGCTTGCTTTACATGCACAAGGTTCTTGGTTCAATCCCCAGCATCACCAAAAAAAAAAAAAATTGGGCAAGCAAATATTGAGTTAAAATTCTGTAACGATAACAGAGGAGGACTTATGTAGCCCTCATAGACTGAGTCCCTCTGTCGATATGACCAGGTGTGGCAGCTGGGCTTGTTCACTGTGCTCAACTATTACTGTTAACACACCACTGCATTTATGGTATGTCAGGCAAAGGACAGGAATGTCATCATCGCCACATTCATTCCTCTTTGGAATCTTCTTCCATTTGACACATGGAAATCCTGGTAGCCAGAATGATTTTCTAGCTACATCCCCAGCCCTTTTGGTGCAGAAATTGAGTCAGGTTCTGAGCACCGTGTCAGCTCTTTTCTATTCTTTCTCTATTTGGTGCCTCAGGCCAAGCCATAAAAATAGAACTGAACCAGTTTTCAAGGTATAACATAAGCCAATAATATTACCAACAGAAAAATGCATATTTTATTGCATCAAAAACATAGTGCAGTATTTAGGTTAGTTTTCACATTATACAGATTTTGTTTTTGTTAAAACGTGGTAATAAGATAATATACTTTTAAAAAAATTTTTGTTGACCCTGCTTAAATATTCTAGATTATGTGAATAGGGTCTAATACAGGCCAACTGACATTTCATACCTTTATTTTTTTTGTAATTGTATATGGACAGAATGCCTTTATTTTATTTGCTTATTTTTATGCTGTGCTAAGGATGGAACCCAGTGCCTCACACGTGCTATGCAAATGCTCTGCCATTGAGCTACAGCCCCAGCCCACATTTCATACTTTCTAAACTTAATTTTGTGTCCTAGGTCCTAGAAGACAGTATGATATTTTCTCTGGCTGGTTGCATAATAACTGCGAAATGTAAGTATAAATTGATGTCTTTTTCAGATGGATTACAAAGTACACAAGGCTACAGCTATTCTAAAATAAACACTGTTTGCAAGACCTCTTTATAATTTCCTTCCCTGCTTATTATTCTTGTTTAAAGGCTTGATTCACACAGGTTCCCCCTACTTTTTTTTTTTTTTACCTGAAGTGCTCAATGCCACCTCTGAAAATTGCTATAAATTTCTTGACACATTTTATAGATTGTGAATTCTAGTTAGTGCCTTTAAAATGAACTGCTATTGACACCTTTCCAGCTGAACAGTGAGCTTTTCCATTTCCTGCTGCTGCTTTTCACTGACTTCAAGCCAGTCTGCTGTTATTAAGGTCTCCAACAGAGGATGTAGGCCACAGAAATCATGATCTAAAAGAATTCCTCTCTTGTTGGAATTGAAGGTGATTTTTATTTAAAATTCTAAGATGTATGCTTTAAGTTTCCTTGCTGGTTTTTAGATTAATGGAGTACTGTTCATTTGTACTGTATTTATAAAAGTGTTTATAGACATATATAAGATAAATGCTTATAGGAGGGATTTAAGGTAGCAGTTTAAAATCTAGAAAATTTATTTTCACTGGGAGGATTTCATTGATAGCTCTTTCTGTTTAGGGAAGTTTTCTGTAAAATGATGAGTATATATGTAAACTTCCCATGATTATTTTGTCCAGATATTATAGATTAAATGAAATATATGCAAGCATGTGTTAAGAATAATGTATTTATCTTCTTAAATAATCCTCACTTATTTAAAAAATGTTATTACATTAAAAATATATCTTTAGGCTGGGAATGTGGCTCAAGCGGTAGCGCGCTCGCCTGGCATGCGTGCGGCCCGGGTTCGATCCTCAGCACCACATACAAACAAAGATGTTGTGTCCGCCGATAACTAAAAAATAAATATTAAAAAATTATCTCTCTCTCTCTCTCTCAAAAAAAAAAAAAAATTTCTTTGAAGGGGCTGGGAGTATAGCTCAGTGGTAGAGTGCTTGCCTAGCTGGCTTGAAAACTTCAGAAAATCTGAATCAATGGTATTCTGGTTACCACAAAAAGGGACTGTTTCCAGGTTGAATTGATCTTTTAATCTGATTTTCAGTTTTTAGGGAGTTTTCAAGAGTATTTGTTTGCTACCACTGAGCTACATCCCCATCCCTATTTATTTATTTGGTACGGGGATTGAACCCAGGGACACTTAACCACCGAGCTACATCCCCAGCCCTTTTTGTATTTTATTTAGAGATGGAGTCTTGTTGAGTTGCTGAAGCTGGCTTTGAACTTGTGATCCTCCTGCCTCAGCCTTCTGAGCCTTTTTATTGTATTTTGAGACAAGGTCTTGTTAATTTGCTGGCCTTGAACTTGCCATCCTCCTGTCTCAGCCTTCTGGGTCACTGGAATTACAGACGTGTGCCATTGTGCCCAATTTCTGGTCAGTTTTATATTTAAAGAACATTAAATGTCTTCATGGCCTTGTAAATACAGGTAAATGCTCTACCACTGAACTATATCCGCAACCCGTCATACTTTGTAATTGAGTTCTACAAGAAAAGCCAATGTTTGATGTTGGTGGGACTGAAAATTGATGCAACCAATCTGTAAAGCAGTATGGAGATTTCTAAGAAAACTTAGAATGGAACCATCATTGACCCAGCTATCCCACTCCTCAGTGTATACCCAAAGGACTTAAAATTAGAATACTATAGTGACACAGCCACATCAATGTTCATAGCAGCTCAATTCACAATAGCCAAACTGTGGAAGCAACCTAGATGCCCTTCAATAGATGAACAGATAAAGAAACTGTGGTATATATACACAATGGAATGTTACTCAGCAATAAAAGAGAATAAAATTATGACATTTGCAGGTAAATGGATGGAGTTGGAGAATATCATGCTAAGTGAACTAAGCCAATCTCCAAAACCAAAGGCCGAATGTTCTCTCTGATAAGTGGATGCTGATCCATAATGGGAGGGGGGATGGGAAAAATGGAGGAACTTTAATTGGGCAAAGGGGAGGAAGTAGTGGGGTGTTGATAGGGGCAGGAAAAATGTGGAATGAGATGAACATTATTACCCTAGGTACATGTATGATAGCACATATGGTTCGACACTACATCTTGTATAACCAGAGAAATGAAGAGTTGTGCTGCATTGGTGTACAGTGAATCAAAATGCATTCTGCTGTCATATATACCTAAACAGAATAAATTAATTAATTTTTTTAAAAAGTCAGTATTTAAGATTATTAAGCTTATCTGGTTATATTACTTGTAAGTGATAATAGAGGCAGGCAGAGCATATGAGTGCTATTTTATGCAAATCTTTGTGCTAATTCCTTCAGTTGTAAAATTGTACTACATATACACATGGTGCACTGCACAAGTTTTCACACCACTTGTGAAATAGAAATTCTGTAGTTCACTCAAAAGCCAAAATGAAGAAATATATGTAGGGAAAATTTAAAGACAGGTAGTAGTAATTCATGAATGATTGAGTGCCAGGTAGCTCACTATTTTAATGTGAACAATATGAGTAATTGGTGATTCAGACAAAAAAAAAATTTTTAAATTAACTTTAGGGCTGGGGCTGTAGCTCAGTGATAGAGTGTGCAACATGTATGAGGCTCTGGGTTTCATTCCTACCACTGCAAAAATAAAAATTAAAAATAGAAAATTAGCTTTGAGTCAGTCTTTACTCCAAGAAGCAGATGATTGGTAAGTAGAGGTAAAAGTTACTATAGCAGGGCTGGAGTTGTGGCTCAGCTGTAGAGCTCTCGCCTATCACTTGTGAGGCCCTGGGTTCGATCCTCAGCACCACGTAAAAATAAATAAGTGAAATAGAGATATTGTGCCCAATTGCGACTAAAAAGTAAATATTGTTTTTAAAAGGTTACCATAGCATTCAAAAAGTATCTGACTTAGAAAAAGTGGAGTTACACATAGTGTCAGCTTGTATATGACAGGATGGTTTCATTCCTTAATTCTAATCCCAGTCGATCCCTAAAGGAATATAACTACTCTATTTCCTTTGTTTTTTGTTCTAAATGTAACTTTCTTACATTTCCACTTCCTCAGTGAATATTATAATGCATAAACCAGTTTAAAGCAAAAACAAGCCATGAGCCAGCAATTTTCCAATTTAGGTGTTCATCAAAGTAACTATCTGTAATCCTGCTTCTGGGGAGGCCAAGCCAGGAGGATTGCAAATTCAGGGCAAGTCTTGGCAATTTAGTGAGAACTTGTCTTGAAATAAAAGGCAGTCTCAGAGCCAGGTGCAGTGGTGCAGGCCTGTAATCCCAATGGCTTGGGAGGCTGAGACAGGATGATCTCAAGTTCAAAGCCAACTTCAGCAATTTAGCAAGTTGCTAAGCAACTCAGCAAGACACCATCTCTAAATAACATACAAAAAAAAAGGCTGGGGGTTTGGCTCAGTGGTTAAGTGCCTGTGGGTTCAATACCCAGTACCAAAAAAAAAAAAAAAAAAAAAAAACAAAGGCAGTCTCAGTGGTAGAGCGTCTGCCTAGCATGTGTGAGGCTCTGAGTTTAAAATCCCCAATACCACAAACATAAAAAAAGAGATGTAACTGTCATACTTGTTAAAAGTATGGATGTATGGACCTCACCCCAGACCTACTGAATTAGAATCTGTACGTGTGAAATTGTGGCGTCAACCAACTGCCAGGTGATTTTTGAGAACGACTGTCCTAAGCAATAATCAGTCACAGTTCTTGGAGCCAGTATATTTACCATTACAAGCAAAAAAAAATTAGAATATTGATATTCAGACAAATATCCTGCTAGTCTGATATATATGGGTCATTCATTCATTAGTGAATGAACTGATAAGTCAACTTTTAAATTTTACAAGGTCAAGTGAACAATATCATTCCTCACAGTTACCAACATTGAACTCTTCCCCAGATAGAAAGTTTACTATCATCATTTTACTTAAGGTAAAATGCATTGAATGACTTGTTACTTGCACTACCTGTTTTTGGTAACCTCTATAAATATTCATGTTCTATTTAATGAAATACAAATCCTGTCAAAATTTTATTCTTTGGTAATACTTATGTATCGTCTATATCAGGGGAGGGAAAAATGAAATTTAAAAAATCCCAAACCACTAGTTTTTTCTTGTTATATGCCCCAAATATGAATTAACTGTTTTCATTGTTATAATTTTTCACTTAGTGTGCACCTGGGCAATCTGTTTTTTAACTACTTCTGAAGAAGTTCAAAGAAAACTACATGAAGAGGTAGACCAAGTATTTGGGAAGGGTCCTATTACTCCAGAAAAAATTGAGCATCTCAGGTAAGAACTAAAAAGGAAGAAGAGATCATTAAAAAGCAAATTTGAATTAGTTTATCTAATTTAAAGCTAATGTTAATATCTAGGAAACCTGTATAATTTCATAGGATTTCAAATATTTACATATAGATTTGAATGGATAATTTAATCTCCTGTTTTAAATAATAAAGTAGTTCTGGGAACCTTTAATGAGCCTGTATAAAATATTGCTGTTAGGCAGTTGGGACATCCATGTTTGTTAGTGGTAATACACAATGGTACAGCTAGTTGGGAAATAGTGTGGTAGAATTTTATGAAGTTAAGTATACACTTTCCATATGAGTCAGTAATCACTTGTAGGTAATTAGTCAAGAGAAATGAAAACATGTTCATGTAAGGACCAGTATTGCAAATGTTCATAGCAGAATATTCCAAATAGCTCAAAAATGGAATCAGTTCAGTTTTTACCAACTGTTAAATAGATGAGCAAATATTGGTATAACCATAATATGTAACACTACAAAATAATAAAAGAAATATAATGTCAATGTACACAGCAAAATGGGTGAATATCATTATGATAAGTAAAAGAAGTAAAACGAAAGACTTTCTACTGTTAGTGCAGTGGCACACACCTATAATTCCAGCAGTTTGGGAGACTGAAGCAGGAGGATCACAAGTTTGAAGCCAGCCTTAACAGCTTAGCCAGACCCTGTCTCAAAGTGAAAAATAAAAAGACTGGGGATGTAGTTCAGTGGTAAAGTATCCCTACCATCCCCAGTACTGAGAGGAAAAAAAGAAAGAAAAGACTGCCTATGGTATGATTTTATTTACATGAAATTCTAGAAAAGACAAAAGTATAGTGATAGAAAGCCTTGAATATTGCTTCTCTCCAATTCATTCTCCAAAGTGCTGCTGGAACCTGTGGCTCACACTTAGGCCCCTTTAAAAATAAAGATATGTGGGATCACACCTGTAATCCCAGCTGTTTGGGAGGCTGAGGGAGGAGAATCACAGGCGTGTGCCACCATTGGGGTGCAGCGCTCTTCTTTCCTGGCATTTGCATAGACTATTTCTGTGTGTAGATTCTTTCTTTTCCTCTCTTCTCTAGCTAACTTCTAAAAATTTTTTTTGCAGGTCTTAAACTAAGTTTTTATTTCTCTGCAGAGCCCTTTCCCTCAATTAGGTATTCTTGCTATGTGTTCTCATAATACCCTGAACTTCCTTTATCATAACATATATGTCCCCTGCACTCTCTGTCCCTCTGTCAATAAGATTCTGACATCCTTGGGCATTATCTGGATTGTTCACTGTTGTATCTCATTATCTAGCAGTCTTCAAGTGTGAGTAGGTCCCCAATAAATATTTGTTCAAAAAAGGAAGGGAAAAGTGATGTTTCCTACTTTTGTTTCTTTTTTTATATTAGAAATATTACTATGCACAGTTACAACATTCCTATGCTTACTTCTTTTGTTAGTATTTCTAATTCTTTCTGTATAGTAAGTGCCTAGAAGTGAACTTACAGTTTACAGAGATTTTACAGCAGCACAGTGGTTAAGATTAGGAGCTATCGAGTAAGACAGATGTGTTTGAATCCTATCAGTACCACTTACCTGCTGTGTGAACCTAACAGTTGCTTTTAATTTAAATCTGTACATTCAGAATAATAAGAATTTCCATAGGATTTTTGTAAGGATTAGGTGAGATCCTATGTCTAAAATATTTAAGTGATCTGGGCATGGTAGATCAGTGGTTCAGCAACCCCGTGTTTAATCCCTGGTACCAAAAAAGAAAACAAAAAAAAAATTATGTGAATTGACTTATGGCAAGATTGTAGTACATTTTAGCTTTTATTTTTCTCATTAGGATATTACAATATTTTGATATATTGTCAAATTATGCATTAGAAAGGTCATACCAATTTGTACTTCCACCAACTGAATATGAGATGTCTTTTTCTCCACTTTTTATTAGTAATGCCTATTGTCATTCTTTTTCATCTTTGCCAATTTTGCAAGTGAAAAAAAACTCCTTTGATTGGTTGAGTATAATTTCATTTATCTTCAGGCCATTTGTATTTTTTTGTGAATTTTTTAGTACCAGGGATTGACCCAAGGGTACTTGACCACTGAGCTACGTCCCCAGCCTTTTTTTTAAATTTTTAAGTTTTGAGACAGGGTCTCACTAAGTTGCCTAGAGCCTCACTGAGTTGCTGAGGCTGGCTTCAAAACTGCGATCCTCCTGCCTCGTCCTGTTGAGCCACTGGGATTACAGGCATGTGCCACCACACCCAGCTACAGTGTATTTTGTTTGTTTTATATATATATAGATAGTTGTAGATGGACACAATACCTTTTTTTTATTTTTATGTGGTGCTAAGAATTGAACCCAGCACCTCTCCTGTGTGCTGTATCACTGAGCTACAACTCTAGCCCTAGATGTGGTTTCATTTAAATTTTTATTCTTCTGGAATTTATGTACCTATCTCTAAGCAAGTAAAAATTATGATGAGATTACTTCAAATTAGGAAGGTTTGAGAAGTGGTGGAATGACATTAAAATGTATGGAAATTTTAAACTGCTACTCCCAAAATAAACATGTTCAAAATTGTTTTAAATTTTTTATTAAATTTATTTTTAACTGGCATATGAAAATGTAAAAATTATGTTGATTTATTGATATTAATGGGGTGCTATAATGTTTTGATACATATATGTATTATATAATGTTTAAATCAGATTAAGCATATCTTTAATTCATTTTGACTTGATTTTTGTTACTGGTGAGAGATAGGGGTTTGGTTTCATTCTTTTGCATGAGGATATTCAGTATTCCTGGCACCATTTATTAAAAAGACTGTGCTTTCTTCAGTGCAAGGATTTACTTCTAGGCTCTCTATTCTGTTCCTTGGTCCATGTGTATTTTTATGCCAACACCATGATATTTTGATTACTGTAGCTCTGTATACATTTTGAAGTCAAGCATAATGCCTCCTGCTTTGTTCTCTGCTCTTTTTTTTTTTTAAGGTTCCTGTTTTGTTTTGTTTTTTAATATTTTACTAGTTGTTGATGGACTTTTATTTATTTATATATGGTGCTGAGGATCGAACCCAGTGCCTCACACATGCTAGGCAAGCACTCTACCACTGAGCTACAACCCCAGCCCCTTTGTTCTTTTTTTGCTCAAGATGGCTTTGGCTATTTGAGGTTCCCTACAAATAAGGATTATTTTTTTCTAGTTCTGTGAAGAATGCCATTGTCTTTTGACAGAGATTACATTGACTCTTTAGATCTCTTTGGGTAATATGGACATTTAATAATATTGAGTTTCTGACCCACAAATACAGTATATCTTTCCATTTTTTGTGTGTGTACTTTTCAATCATTTCATCAATATTCTACAATTTTCACTCTAGAGACCTTTTGGTAAAATTTATTCCTACATTTTATCTTTTCTTTTTTTGGTAGCTATTATAAATGGGATAGCTTTCTTGGTTTCTGTTGCAGATCATTAGCTATTAGTATATAGCAACCCTATTTATTTTTGCATATTGATTCTTGTATCCTGCAACTTTGCTGAATTTGTTCTGATAGGCGTGTGTGTGTGTGTGTGTGTGTGTGTGTGTGTGTAATTTGGGGTTTTCTGTATATATGATCACATCATCTGCAAGGAGTGACAATGTGATTCCTCTTTTCCAATTTTTTTTTTGGTACTGAGGATTGAACTCAGGGGCATTCAACCACTTAGCCACATCCCCAGCCCCATTTTGTATCTTATTTAGAGACAGGGTCTCACTGAGTTGCTTAGCCCTTCGCTTTTTCAGAGTTTGGCTTTGAACTCTCAATCCTCCTGCCTCAGCTTCCCAAACTGCTGGGATTACAGGCGTGCACCACCATGCCCTGCTTCTTTTCAAATTTTGATGCCTTTTATTTCTTCTTTCGCCTGCTTGCTCTGGCTGGGACTTTCAGTACTGTCTTCAATAAAAGTGGTAAAAGTGGATATCCTTGTTCCAGATCTCAGAAAGCTTTCAGCTTTTCCCCAAAGTAATGTTAACAGTTGGCTTGTTATATATGGCCTTTATTTGTTGAGGTACATTCCTTCCATGCTTAATTTGTGCAATGTTTTTACAAAAAAGCAATGTTGAATTTCTTTTGTCTTTTTTTTTTTTAATTTTGAGATAATGTCTTGCTGAGTTGCTGAGGCTAGTCTTGAACTTGCTATCCTCCTGCCCCAACCTCCCAAGTCTCTGGGATTACAGATGTAAGCCACTGTGCCTGGTGGGATATTGAATCTTATCAAATGCTTTCTCTGCTTCTATAGAGAGATGATTTTTGATCTTCATTCTGTTAATGTGGCATATCATGTTTACTGACTTCATTAATATGTTTAAATTTTTTTTAAAACAGATATTGTCGGCAAGTGCTTTGTGAAACTGTTAGGACTGCCAAATTGACCCCAGTTTCTGCCCGGCTTCAAGATATTGAAGGAAAAATTAACCAATTTATTATTCCTAAAGAGGTAGGAAACTTTGGATATGTTCAACTCATTTAATTACTTAAATTTTTTTTCAATTGTATAAAGTGCCCGATAAATACTACCCATTATTAAATGAAAGATAATTATTTTACTTCATTTTATTTTGTTTTTTTTGGTACTGGAGCTTGAATCCAGAGACACTTAAACACTGAGCTATCTCCCCAGCCCTTTCTTTATTTTTTATTTTGAGACAGGTTCTCACTAAGTTGCTTAGGGTCTGACAAGTTGCTGAGGCTAATCTCAAACATCTGATCCTCCTGCCTCAGCCTCCTCAGTCTCTGGGATTACATGTATTTGGCACCATGCCCGGTTCCTGTTATCTTTTACGATTATTTATGGTTTTTTGTTGTTGTTGCTGTTTTTAACTGAATGCAGATTTTAAATTTTCATACAGTTAAGTCTGTTATTCCTACCTTCCTTTCAGATTTTGTGACTTTTAGGTAGGCCCACTCCATCACCAAAATAATGAAGTGTTTTCTTCTATTATTATATACTTTTATTTTGTTTCATTATCTGTATTAAAAGATATTTAGGATGAACTAATTTTCTGGGAGTCATTTTGTCTCTGTTAGGCCTTGATTAACTAGATTAATATTTTTTTTCAGACTCTTGTTCTTTATGCGCTCGGTGTGGTACTTCAAGATCCTAATACTTGGCCATCACCACACAAGTATGAAATTTCTGTTTATTGTCTTTGTGATTTTCTATTTTTTGTGTGTTTGCATGCTTTCATTCCTTTTCTGTGTTTTAAGGAGAAATTCAGTGTGCTGTGACATGCAACAGAAAGCACTGCCTTCCCTTTCTGTGTTCATTCACTGCTTCTTGTCTCCATGAATCTTCTGCTGCCGTCCCTTTTATTACTACGTCTATCCTAAGATCTGTTCAGTTATCTAATCTCTCCAACTATCTTTAATTTCAGTAGAATTTTGGAATTCTTTTATTGTTAAGTGGGTAGTTTTTTATTTTTTTTGTTTTTTAGTTTTAGGTGGACACAATATCTTTATTTTATTTTTATGTGGTGCTGAGAATCGAACCCAGTGCCTCACACATGCTAGGTGAGCGTGCTAGGCGAACATGCTACCACTTGACACAGCCCCAGCCCCTAAATGGGTTGTTTTTATGTTGCCCCTCCCTTTTGATTTCTCTCAACTATTTTCAGCTCCTTAGTAAAATTCAGAAACAGATGTTGTGTGTATGTGTCTCATGCAGGTAAACAGGAAGGCAAAGGTAAAGAAGAAAGCTACTGTTGTTTGCCTCATAGATGGCCATCTAGTAAAGTCTGACTTAAGATAGTAGTCTAGATTTAGTGCCCTGAGCTGGGTGTGGTGGCACATGCCTGTAATCCCAGTGGCTTTAGAGGCTGAGGCAGGAGGATTGCAAGTTCAAAGCCAGCCTCCACAATCAAGAGGCACTAAGCAACTCAGTGAGACCCCATCTCTAAATAAAGTACAAAATAGGACTGGGGATATGGCTCAGTGGTCGAGTACCTTTGAGTTCAATCCCCAGTACCCCACCCCCCAAAAAAAGGATAGATTTAGTGCCCTGGAAAAGGGTTATCAGTTGACTTCAGGTAAGACCTCAGTGTGAAATGCCAAGGGGCAGAGTTGAAGTACTGTGGACCTAAATCTGGAGTGTAAGGATGGGTGTGTTAAATGTTCTTGTCATTTTAGGTTTTAGTATTACAATGACATTAAAGGAAAATCTTAATAAATTTAACACCAGCCAATTCAAATTTTGCTAAGTAAAAATTATTTAGGTAAATTTTAAATTTCTAATGGCTTTTATAGGAAAATGAAAAATGCTTTGATGGAAAATATATACCTATAATTACAAAAAAATAAAATTATAAGTTTTAAGATTTTAAAAAATACTTGTGGAAAAAGTGCCAAGATTTTGATAAGTTTTAAGTGTTCTATGAAAACTATAGAAATTATATTATAACTTTTTTTTTTTTGTACTTGGGATTGAATCCGGGGATGCTTAACCTCTGAGCCACATCCCTTTTTTATATTTTATTTAGAGACAGAATCTCGCTGAGTTGCTTAGGGTCCCATTAAATTGCTGAGGCTGGCTTTGAACTCACAATCCTCTTGCCTTTGACTCCTGAGCTGCTGGGATTATAGGTGTGCACCACCATGCCCAGCCTTTATTATAACTTTTGATAGTATTGCTATCATGCAACTGCTCAGAGAATCTAGGTTACAGATTGAAAATATTAAAAGGAATAGATGCACAGTGGTAATCATTTCTAGGCTTTTCTTTTTTTCCTATTGTCCTAGGGCTCGAATCCCGGCCCCTTGTACATTAGGCAAGTGCTCTACCACTGAGCTGTATCCAAGCCCTCATTTTAGAATGTAATCACACTTAGGAGATATAGGTGACATTTTTCTGAAGCAAAGATTTCTGAAGCTGGGCACTTCCTTACTCATCTAAGGATTCATTCTTGTAGGTACCTTAAGCAAAAACTTACTCTAACAGAAATATATATAGAAGTGAGATGCACCTGTTGGACTCAATGGTTTACTTATAGGGTAAATATAATATTCACACAGAAGAGGATGAGGAGAGTGACTTTTTCCACTAAACTGGATGTCTTCAAGGTCCAGGTAGATTGTTTTATGTCCTTTTATGGTTGAGTAAGATTCCATTGTATTGGTATACTAGAATTTATTCACCATTCATCTGCTAAAGTTGAGTTGTTTCCAGTGTTTTGCTACTGTGAATGAAACTGCTGTGAACAGCTATACAGGTTTGAGTTTGAATATAGGGTTTCATCTTGGGGACAATAGGCATACACCACCTCATCCAGCCTGCCCCCATCTTCTGCCCCCTGCTCTTTTTCCTCTTTTTAAACTTCAGAGTTTTGCTTTTTTAAAATACCTCTGTATTTGGAAGGAATTTTTATGTTGCATGATAGTAAGTTATTTTTAAGATATTCATTTCTGCAGTGACAATTTACAGAACAAAATTCTAAAAACAAAAAACTTTTCCTAGCGCCTTCATTTTCCTCAATTATTAATAAATCTGGGTATAGTATAATTGATAAATATAATTTTAAGGCCTGAGCCTCCAGTTTTAAGAAGTAAAATTTAACTAAAGAAGCAATGTAAAATGCCCACATATTGATCCTATGTAACAGGCCTTAAAATTATTTAATATTCATTATTTGATTTTTGTGTGAATTATCCTTGTATCTCATGAAATGATATAAACCTATGTAGCATTCCTTCTTAGTTCTGAGAAACGTATTTTACATTTATTTGAAAATCATGAAGTGTAATTTGGCAACATAATGAAATATAACATGACAGCACTTTTTATTTTTAGCAAATGTTAGATTTTATTACAAACTTGTGTTCTTTTATGTCAATATTTAAAAGGCCAGTGGAGCTATATTATAATTAACCCCCAATTTTCTCTTTAGGTTTGATCCAGATCGCTTTGATGATGAATCAGCAATGAAAACTTTCTCTTTGCTTGGATTTTCAGGCACACAGGAATGCCCAGAGTTAAGGTGAATGATAGAAAAAATGAGAAAGAAAAAAATACCAGACTCTCCTTTTGTAATTTTGACAATTACTATTGATGAGAATAATGAATCTATATAAAAAGGGTATAATTTGAAAATTTGGTAACTGGTTGCCTTTCTTTCTGACTAGGTTTGCATATATGGTGACCACTGTGCTTCTCAGTGTGTTGGTGAAGAGACTGCGCCTACTCTCTGTAGAGGGACAAGTTATTGAAACAAAGTATGAACTGGTCACATCATCAAGGGAAGAAGCTTGGATCACTGTCACAAAGAGACATTAAAATTGTAAACATTTAAAATCTTTGTTAAATCAACTGAGGAAAATGGCCATTTAGAAAATATGTGTTGGATCCTTTTATAAACCAAGTATTATAACATAAACACTATTACTTCATTATGTAAATTTGGATTTTTATATATATTATTTTCTTAGGGCATGATACACATTTATCCTTATTGCACCAGTATATGGATAATTTTAATAGGCAGCTTTAATTTTCTACTTTTAGTTTTTATGATTTTCTAAGCCATGATTTTCATCTTCTTTTTCTTAGCTTGATCTCTAAAATTCTTGAACAGAGAAATTATTTTGAACAAGTTGGGGAATCATGTTTTTGAATATTCACACATACAAAAAAAATTCGGTCTCCACACACCAAGAAGTCCTGACTCCTTTTTATATTTCCAATAAATCACCTTAAAGGGAAATAATGGAACTTCCTATAGTTTTATTTCCTGGATTGTTTTTATTTTGGGACTGTTTATTAGTTTGTGTTTTAATCATTTTTATTAGGTTTGAATTGTTCATTGACCAATCTACCTTGCATTTGATGTTTGTTTGCCTCCGCACACACAGGGTTCATTTAATGGTTTACACAAGGCTCATCGTTTTGAACAGTTCTCACTCATTTGGAAAATAATGTAGTTGCTTCTGAAAGTGTATGTTTTGTTTGTTTGTTTCCAGTACCAGGGGTGCTCTACCACTGAGCTACATCCCAAACACTTTTTTTTCCCTTGAGACGGGGTCTTGCTAAATGATTGAAGCTGGCCTCAGATTTGTGATCCTCTAGCCTCAGTCCCCAAATAGCTGGGATTACCAGCATGCACCACTTTTGCTGGGCTTCAGTGTAGTGTCTGTGTGTTTTTTAGTACCAGGAGTGCTTAACTACTGAGGTACAACTCCAAAACCCTTATTTTTTATTTTGATACGGGTTCTCACTAAATTGCTTAGGGCCTTGCTAAGTTTCTGAGACTGGCTTTGAACTTGTGATCCTCTTGCCTCAGCCTCCCCAGCTGCTGGGATTACAGGTGTGTGCCACCACACTCATCTTTAATGTGTTTTGAAACATTTCTCCTGTGTGATAAACTAAGATTAAGTCTTCTTCTGTTTTGTTGCAAATCTTGGCAGCATATTATTCCACTAATTTTCATCCATGAAAGAAACATTTGGAATTTATTATTGTATTATCTCATATGCTAAATGTAATGAACTGGTCAGTAAGAAAGGAAAGGGCACTGACCATAGATCACAACCAAAATTGGGGAAAAAGAAAACAAAGATGGGGCTGAGGTTGTAGCTCAGTGGTAGAGGGCTCGCCTCGCATAAAAATAAAATAAAGGTATTATGTCCATTTATAGCTAATATATATATATATATATGAAAGATATGCATAACATGAGAGGGATAATAACCATATTATACATGAAGAGCTCATACAAGTTGGTAATAAAAATATACCATAGATAAATGGACAAAATATAAGAACAGTCATCTTTTGCAGGAGGAAATGGCTAATGAACTTTTAGAAAAATGTTCAGTCTTATTGCAGAGAAATAATAAGGCTTGGGGAGTATTTTAAGTGTCTTTCAGAATACACTTTAATACTGATTAAATTTTATATGTAATACTTTATTGATAGCATTATATTGGGGGAAGGGTTAGTTTTTGTCTGGGGAATCGACCCCAGGGCCTCATGCATGCTGGGCTGGTGCTGTTCCAATGAGCTTACCCCTAGGCCCCAAAACATTGTATTTTAGTCAGTTTTTTTGGCTACACTATTCATGAAGAATTTCTTTTCCTTTTTTTTTTTTTAATGTTTATTTTTAGGCTACTAAAGGAAAAATGCCATGTACAGATAGAGGAAAGGAAGAAAAATTATAATTGTTTGCAAGTGGGTTATTTTTAACAGTGGTGAATTTCATTTGTTATTTTAGTGTCAAGATTATGGGCCTAAGGCTTAGGGACAGAGCATTTGCCTAGGATGCAGGAGGCCCTGAGTTTAACCCCCAACACCAGAAAAAAAAAAAAAGAAAAAGAAAAAAAAATCCTAGCTATCAAGTTATTTTATGCTGTGTTTATGGCTAAATAGCAAGTGGATAAATAGCTTCTCAGTGAGATGAGTGAAAGAGGCATTTTATTTTTTTATTTTAATTTTATTTATTTATTGGTACTGGGGATTGAACATAGGGTACTTAACCACTGAGTTACATCCCTAGCCGCCCTCCCCCTTTTTTTTTAGATGTAGTTGGACAAAATACCTTTATTTTATTTATTTATTTATTTTTATGTGGTGCTGAGGATCGAACACAGTGCCTCGCACATGCTAGGTGAGTGCTCTACTGCTGAGCCACAACCCCAGCCCCACTAAACCTTTTTTATGTTTTGACACAGGGTTTTGCTAAGTTGCTTAGGGCTTCACTAAATTGGTGAGGCTGGCTTTGAACTTGTGTTTCTCCTGCCTCAGCCTTCCAAGCTGCTGGGATTACAGGCGTGTACCACTGTGTCCACCAAAAGGGGCATTTTAGACCCACTTCTAAGGAGCTAACATACAATTTAATTAGATGCAACTTTTATTTCTGGGAAAAGATTATGGAATAATTTAAATTCTAAAACTTTAAGTGAAATCTACTCCTAGTTATTATTGTTTTTTAAAGGGCATTATTAAATCTGTCCCCTCCTATCTATGTTTACTCTGGTTTTGTGTATACAGAGCATCTTCCTTTGTTATCCCAGTTCAGTGAGTGGATAGAAAACTGGCAGTGGAAGGTTACAGTAGGCAATTGATATGTAAACCAGGTGCCAGTGAGATCAGATGAGATGAGATGGATGGAATTTTAAAGCAAGTGACATCTGATAAGCATTATTAAGGAAAAAACAGGGTGAGGGAGCCAGAGTCAGAACTCTATAGTGTAATTACCAATATATGAAGCAGATGCAAATAACTGGTAATGATTAGAATCAAGGAGAAAAGAACAAAGAGGAATCCAGCTATATGAGCATATTTTGTCCATAATTACATTACTACTTTAAAACATTTTAAAAAATCATTTTCTAGATGATTAAAAAAACTATACTGTCAGGCTACAGGGTGGGGGTACTCAGTGGTAAAGCATGTGTTTTGCATGCACAGGCCTTAGATACAGTACCCGACACCAAAAAATGTTTGTTAACAACATGTTCAAAATAAATTATCCATGCACTGTTGCTCTTACTTGGCTTTTTATATTTACTCGTTGAAATCTTGGTAGCCTCAGTGTCACTAATGGTTTATAGTATGTGATTCTAGCTGGACTCTTCCTTTAACCAGAGGTAGCTTTTTAATTGATTATAAAGTTTTATAGCTTTATTTCTTCATTGATAATTATTTACATTTTTTTTAAGGTACTGGGTGTTTGTTTTATCTTATTTTATTTTCATTTGAAACAGATTCTTGCTTAATTGCTCAGGCTGATATTGAATTTGCCAAAACTGGCCTCAAACTTGTGATCCTTCTTTTTCAGGCCTCTGAGTAACTAGAATTACAGGCATGCACCTGACTTGATCTACATTCTTTTTGATAATTAAGAAGCTTAATTATGTTAAAAGCATAAGCACAAAACATTTGTATGGACTGTAAAATTTAAGGCAAAATTAATTCTGTGTGTGTTTGGGAAAAACTCAGGTGCTATTATCTGGCCCAGGAATGTGTAGTTCCATTATTTTCTAGAAATAGATTCTATTATAGCCCATATGCCAATATTTGTTTTCTTTAGCTTAAAATTGTTATTGTTTCAACAAGACCTATTTTTTGTTATGAAAATCATATAGGAAACTTGAAAATCAAAAACAGAGTTCCAGGGGCTAGGGTTGTAGCTCAGTGGTAGAGTACTTACCTTGCATGTGCAAGGTATTGGGTTTGAACCTCATCACTACATAGAAATAGATTTAAAACTAATAGATTATATATACTTCTTCTTTGAAGTCACCTTTTTCCCTCCAAATCCATAAAACGTATTGTTATCCCACAAAATTTTCTTTTTTCTACATATGGTTATGTTGACAAATTGAAAAATCACTTCAAAAACAATAATACTATATGTAAAACCAAAGATGTGACTGATGGTATCAAGTAGTTTAGCAATGGTCCTTTAGTTGCTGTGGGAAGAAACCTGGCAGAGAAATGGGCACCATCTTCAAAGGCAGGCTTTTATCAACAAATTGTTACAAGTGACCTTAATTTTCTCCTTAACTCTGCTGTGCCTGTTTTGTAAGTTATCAAGACTAATGATTAATGTTGATAACAGAAGTCCAAGTAAATCAACACAGCCAAAAAAACACCCCAAACAAATAGTACAGTATTGCTTTCAGCTGTTGAGTGACCCGCTCTAATAGGGAACAGATGAGACAAACTGGCACTAATAACTAGGATGAAAGTAGAGTGGGGTGGAACAAGCATTTGTTATGAACCGAGTGCTCTATATACCTATCTCTTTTAGTTCTTAGAGCATAATAGTAGGTTCGAAGACAGTGTCTCTTTGCCTGTAAATGAAGATGGGCAAATACTAGATAAGAAAAAGCAAGTGTCTGAACATCACATTATCTTAATATCTTCAGTGGGGTTTATTTATTTGTGTATTTACGGGTTTTGTTTGTTTGTTTTTATTACTTGGGATTGAACCCAGGGGCCCTTAACCATTGAGCCACATCCCCAACCCCTTTTTTTTAATATTTATTTTTTAGTTGTAGTTAGACACAATACCTTTATATCACTTATTAGTTTTTATGTGGTGCTTAGGATCGAACCCAGTATCTCACATGTGCAAGGTGAGTGCTCTACTGCTGAGCCACAACACCAGCCCACCCTTTTTGTTTTTTTAATATTTTGTTTTTAGTTGTAGATGGACATATACCTTTATTTTATTTGTTTATTTTTATGTTGCTGTGCTGGGGATCAAACCCAGTGTCTCAAGCATGCTAGGCAAACACTCTACCACTGACCCACAACCCCAGAACCTCCAGCCCGTTTTTGTGTTTTACTTAGAGACAGGGTCTCACTGACTTGCTGGAGCTGGCTTTGAACTCCCAATCCTCCTGCCTCAGCCTCCTGAGCTGCTGGGATTACAGAAGTGTGCCACCACGCCTAACTGTTGGTATATTTAATTTTAAGGAGGAGTTGAGCAATATGATGTATTCTTTCTCTTTTTAAAATACATATTTTTTTCGTTGTCAGTGGACCTTTATTTTATTTATTTATATGCAGTGCTGAAAATGGAACCCAGGACCTCACAAATGTTAGGTAAGTGCTCTACCACTGAGCCACAACCCCAGCTCCTGATGTGTTCTTCATAATAACTGAAAATGATTAAAAATAATAAAATACTAATAGTTAAAGAAATTTATAAATGGACAAAGAATATTACCAACCCAGCCACATTTCTGTAATGGTTTAATTTTTTTTAATTTCCACATATAATTTTTACATAGTACCTGCATAACAGTATGGTCTACTCTCACTGCTATGGGGGGAGGTCACTGAGGATCAAACCTAGGACCTATGCTAGGCAAGCACTTTTCCACTGAGCTGTATCCCAAGCCTACTTAATGTATTTTAAACATTTTCTTTTGTAGCTTCATATTTGTAATGGTCTCAGTAAATAGCCTTAAAAAAAAAAGGAATAGACTTCTAAAATATATATCAATTTTAATGTTTGACTTATAGAATTTGATAATTAAATTGGTAATTGTAAAATTTGAGGGGGCAGCTACTTTGTAAAACATCCAAACAATAAGTAAAAAGGCAAGAAATGACATTTCTTCTTCCAGTTTCACTCTCCACTTACTTAGTTTACAATTTGGTGGCTGTCTTTTTTTTTTTTTTTTTTTTTTTTTTTTAGTTAGTTGGACACAATTGCTTTATTTTTATGTGGTGCTGAGGATCACACCCAGTGTCTCACATGTGCAAGGCAAATGCTCTGCCACTGAGCCACACAACCTAGCCCTGCTGGCTGTTTTTCTAAATATTGATTGCATTTGAAAAAATGCAATAAGCAAATAAGTTACATATATCCTGTTTGGTAATTTTTTTAAAAAAGATTATTTACATCAGAAATAAAAATTTGTATTTCTTTACAAGCATTGCTATGTAATGAAACTTTGTTATTTCACCATTGTAACTACAGACAAAGTAGTAAAGTGCCTCTCCCCAAAACTGCAACCAATAAATATTTTTGAATAAATAAGGTAATTTTTATTGGGGTCTTTAGTGTATTTTCAATAAAGTAAAGAGAATTATTGAAGTTATGTAGTTGAAAAAATTTCAGATAGTCAAACTACCTCTAATGCTAAGAGTAGTTTGTGAAATGGAAAGTACCCCATTACTAGAAATATTTTACAAGATGTTGTGTAGCAATCTTTCAGCGACACCCATATTAGCTGTGAACATAGACTTACAATAGGTTATACAAAATATCAACCAAAATAGTTTGTAAGCTAGTTGTTATTTGTCCCTTCTATCATTAGATCATCATTGTTCTTTTTTTTTTGGCGGGGGAGGGTACTGGGGATTGAACTCAGGGACACTCAACCACTGAGCCACATCCCCAGTCCTATTTGTATCTTATTTAGAGACAGGGCCTTACTGAGTTGCTAAGTGCCTTGCCATTGCTGAGGCTGGCTTTGAACTTGAGATCCTTCTGTCTCAGCCTCCCAAGCCCCTGGGATTACAGGCGTGTGCCACCGCGCCTGGCCAGGGTACACTCTTGGATCAATGTTTTTTTGCACAATTAGTGAGAACATTATTTCCCAAAGAGTGTCTCAGAGGATGCTATCCTGTGCGATCCTCGAAAAGTTTCCTTGATCATTTTCATTCTCTAGAGTCTCCTCAGTATGTTCTTTCTCAGATTTAATTCATATTAATATTGGAATTTGAGAATTCCTACTACAAAGAAAACTAGTTTCATATGATTAACCAGAATGTTCCAAAATTTTTCCCCAATAACACTATAAAACCTGCTCCTATAAAACTGATGTTTTAGCCGGGCACAGTGGTACACACCTGTAATCTCAGCTATGCAGGAGTTTGAGGTAAGAGGATCACAAGTTCTAGCCCAGTCTCAGCAATGTAGAGAAACTGTGTCTCAAAAATAAATAAATAAAAAGTACAAAGGATATTGCTCGGTAATAGAGAACCCACGAGTTCAATCCCCAGTATTGCAATAAATAAATAAATAAAGCCAATATTTCATGAAGATTCTATAGAACAGAACCCATTTTGTTCAATATGATCTAGAGGCAAATGGTTTTAAGGAATATCTCTTAGCTAGTTCCTTAAACGTGGTCCAGAGATTTTCTAGTGTAAGAGTGACTATAGTCTTAGAAACGATCCACCTAAATTCCTGAATTCCATATCTTTTAGCTCTATTTCTTTTCTCTTTCAGAGCCCAGCAGCCAGTAGCTCTACTGACTCACAGCTCTGTCCTCACTTTTCCATTCTTAACCCAGATAGCAAGTGCCAGAACTCACTGCTATATTCCTATTGCTAGGCACAGGGAATAACTCACTGCACAACTCTCTGCTATATTATAATCCTGAGCATGGCAGGCTGGGGATGTAACTCAGCAACAGAGCTTGCACAAAGCCCTAATTCAATCTCCAGCAACAAAGGAAAAAACAACAAAAGCAAGCATGACATTATTATTGAATTTGTCTTGTGGGGTTTTTTTTTCACCCCAAGAGGGAGAACCCCACAGTCTCATGTCCCAAAACTTAACCATCTTGAACCCTCCACAACTCTCCAGATCTGGGTTTGGAAGCAGTCCACAAAGGAAACTGTAGATGCCTACACAGCAAGGAACACAAGAGACTTCAGTTACAGGCTGTGGTGGTGGAAGAAGCAACAAGAAATGACCAAGAGTCAAACCATAATTTTATTTTCATTGTGTGAGCAAGAGAAATCAGGTATCTCATCAAGGAAAACTCAAAAGGCTAATAGGAATACTCAGAAACTTTTTAAAGTGAGAAGAGACTGCTAAGAATTGGTTTTTCTAAGTTGAAGAACAACATGGGGGCGGGGAGCTATCAGTGGTAGAGCATTTGCTCTGCATGTGCAAGGATTTGTTTTTTTTTTAATTTTTAAAAAATTTGTTATATATGACAGCAGAATGCATTACAATTCATATTACACATATAGAGCACAATTTTTCGTATCTCTGGTTGTACACGAAGTAGAGTCACACCATTTGTGTCTTCATACATGTACTTAGGGTAATGATGTCCATATCATTTCACTGTCTTTCCTACCCATATGCCTCCTCCCTTCCTCTCTCTCCCCTTTGCCCTATCTAGAGTTCATCTAATCCTCCCATACCACCTCCAACCACTTAAGGACTTGGTTTTGATTCCCATAACCCTGAGAATTGGGGGACAGTGCTTAGTTACTTGTATGAATTGTTACTTAATTACATTCTAGTAGTAGGTGTGTTCAATATCATGATTGGTTGCTTATGTTGCAAGGTCATCAGCTAATAGATAATTAACTTTTAGAGCTTAAAAGGATCTTTTAGAGATTAAATGGTGTTGCCTGCTAACAATTTAAGAATGTAGAGGGAGATATTGACGTAGAGCTTTTGGGAATAGAAGCATAATGTTATTAGGCTTTCACTTTGGATTTTTCTTATATAAGGCCTTCTGGAAATAATTTTATTAAGTCTATATCACTGTTATATCCATAGGATTTTGTTAAGCTTTCTTTTTCTTTCTTTTCTAAGAAGTATAGATTCAGAGGAATTTGAAAATGATTTTTTAAAATATTCTTGATACAGAACCTTTGAGGGAGATGCAAATGTGTTTTGAATGCTAAATTTACTTGGATTTAAAAATACATATCTTCCAGCAAAGTTGCCATGACAACCTTTCTTAATGTGTGTATAAATTTTATGTCTGTCTCTTTGAAGTTTTCATTTTGTTCCAATACAGAGATTTACCAAAAGAATTGGGCATCTCTGGTGTATTTCTTTCTGGATGGTGCCCTGTGGAAATTATATAATTCTGGAAGATAAAAATCAAGTAATAGGTCAGTTCTGTGGCATGACAGTCCCACAAAGGTAAATATCATTTTGTTCTGTGATCATGAGTGATCTGGTTTCAACCCCAAGATGAAATTTGGGATTGAAGGAGATCCCACGAATCTATCCTGCATTTCTGTTTAGTCTTATCTAAAGGATGGCCCTAGGAAGTTTGGTAAATGCTGGACCACATCTTTTGGTTAGCCTGAAAACTGATCCAGCCTCCCAGGAGTTTTCTAAATCTAATCCTTAGTTGATATCATTCTATGACTCAGAACCATGAAACATCTCTACAATGGCATGCACGCGCACAGAGACAACCCAGAGGCTGCTTATGGTGTGTATCCCAGCAATGTTAGAGAGAGGCCTTTATCAAACCTCTTCATTTACTTTTACTTCATTTCAGATACCCTTGATTTTCAACTTCTATTTTGTGTGTCAGGGTCTATGAAAAAAGCAGCAAGATTTGGGAAACCCAAAGTTTAGGAGAAAGGAATTTTTATCCTCAATTCTGGTGATATGAATTTCTTAAGCAAAGGAATAAAGAGGTGGTTTCTGCTACATTTGGGTAGCAGTGACTATATTATTTATGAACTCCTAACATGGGTACCTGAAATTTTGAGATGTTTGTTGAAGAGCTATGTTTGTGTTTTGTATTTTAGTGTCTGTGTGGTACAATTTCTAAAAAATAGTTATTTATTTCAAGAACCCCAGAGGATAGTTAACTCAGTTGAGATCAAAAGCATGATCTATTAATTATTTAGCTTTGGTTTACTTTCATCTTAATAGACTTCATGATACTGTATTATATTAAAGAGAATCCACAGATATTTTCTAATCTAATCACCTTATAAAAGAGGCAAATTAAATTGAGGGAGGTTATTTTATATGGGAATTAACCTTACCTCCTATAGTTAATTTATATTGACTAACTCCTTAGTCCTGTTGCTTCTTTCATGATGCACCATGATATCAATAATTTTTTTAAAGTTTACTCAGAATTATTACTTCTTTTGGTTTCATCTTATTCTCTGAAGAAATATTTTTCTTTTTTATTAATTTTTTTAGTTATACATGGCCACAACATCTTTATTTTGTTATTTATTTTTATGTGGTGCTGAGGATCGAACCCAGTGCCTCACATATGCAAGGCAAACTCTCTGTCACTGAGCCACAACAACAGCTTATCTGAAGGAATATTTTTGAAAGACAGGTCTTTCTAAGACAAAAAGAACATCCTAAATTAGTATAATATGCTATTGATGACTAAGAGAAATGAATAATAGGCTCCTAAAAACAAACAAAACATTTGTAAAGAGATGCCCAGGTCTGGGGATGTAGCTCAGTGGTAGAATGTTTGTTGAGCATGGGTTTGAGCCCAAGAACTGGGAGGGGGGAGAGTGGAGGGAGAAAGAGAGAGAGAGAGGGCCCCAGTCCACAATTCCACATAAAGTTTTTTTGTCAATGTTTTGAGGTTTATTTTCATAGTAAGAGGCAGGATCAGTACTGGCTATCTAATCTGTAGGGCCCAGTGATAAAGAAAAAAATGTAGGGCTTTGATGGAGGCTAGTCATTCTAGGCATTTCATGTGCCTATCCTTTCAACCTTTGCAGATGTATAACACCCCCTCCACCCCACTCAGCAGGGACTGAAATCTCCTACACTGGCCAGCCACCTGGTGAACATGCTGTGTGTTATCAGGGGGCAGGGATAACTGCTTCCCTGTCCTGTGTCAAGTCACTTCAGAGCAGACTGCTTGCAGGAACCTGATCCTCCTCAGTCTGTACCCAGGTCTCCATTGGAAACTTATAGGGACAAATGAGCCTGCCACCCGAGTTTTCCTGCCAATGCAATCCAGTTGTTGTTCTGGCAGAAAGCAAGAGTGGTAGTGAGGTGGAGATCCAGATACAAGAGAGGCCAGGAGCCAGAGAACTGGTCTCTTAAGAACTTGTAGGCAGGGCTGGGGATATAGTTCAGCTGGTAGAGTGCCTGGCATGCACAAGACCCTGGGTTCAATCCCTGGCACCACAAAAAAAACAAAACAATAACAACAACAATAACAAACCTGTAGGAGGAGACACAGAGGCAAGCTCTAAACTCCTGATGCATAGTCCATGTCCTCATAGGACTTCACTTACAAAACACAAATTCAAAAGTAAAATTATTAAGAATTTCAAGACAGTGGCTACAAAGCATTAAATCCCAAGCATAAGCCCCTTCTTAGCTGCTTCTACAGCTGCTCTGGTTGAAGCCCATGGAACTATTCCAGCACACATTTGACATTGACATTTGACCTTTCATGTATAGCAGTGTGATTTTTGAGGCTATACTTCCATTTTGTATGCTGATAGTTCTTGCAAATGTTCATAATTCTCATTTACGATCTATCTTGTGTGTGTGTGTGTCTGGAGATCTAATGTCATTTGTCTTTAAATCTCTCTAGGATGTCTTAAAATTCTTTATAAAATAGATGCCAGACCTTTATTTTAAAGAAAGAAACAATTTCATAATACATGTATTTATTAAAGTTGCAAAAAATGTCCAGTATGTGAAAAATCTTTTATCCTAAGCCCCATTTCACTGAGGAAATTCTTACTTTCCTGTATTGAATCATAATGGACAAAGATTTTTCTGCTGGAAGGTAAAATGGGATTTTTCCCTGAAATATCATCATAAAATCCGTGAAATATTTCAGTGATCTGAGTCATTCACTTATTCATATGAGTAGACATTTAGATAATAGAAGTATTTAACAGAAATCTGTGAGAAATACATTGTTAATTCCTGTGGAGGAGGAAGGAAGAAATCCTACCGATGTATTTTAAGTATAGTTAAATACAGTGTTCCCTGCCATTTTAAAATACAAAGATTTTTTTCTATGCCTCTTTCTTTCCAAAGGGCTATAGAAAATTACTTTGACAAAAATCATAAATCGGTTTTTTGTTTTGTTTTGTTTTGTTTTTTGCTGTTAACCTTTTCATTCCATTTCATGAAAATAGCAATCGGTGGTTGCTGTTGCTTGAATATGTTTTTCAAAACTCCATGTGTTGAAAATTTAATCTCCATTTCATATGTTTGGAAGTGGGGCCTTTGGAAAGTAATAAGGGTCAAATGAAGTCATGAGGGTGGTTCTCCTATGGTTTGTACTAATGGGACATTTGTTAAAAGGCTGGTGATTTGGGGAGGTGGTAGAAACTTTGAAAGGTGGGATCTACTAGGGGGTCTTCTAGTCCATTGGGAGTGTGCCCTTGTAGGGGATTGTGCGACATAGGCCCCTTCCTGAGGTAATCTCTGTCATGTGCTCCTGCCAAGATGTGTTGCCCTTATAAATGGCCCAAAGCAATGGGGACACTAGATCTTGGATTGGGAACCTCCAGAACTGTAATCCAAAACAAACCTTTTCTTTTTGTAAGTTAATTGTTTCAGGTATTTTATTATAATAATGGGGAACTGACTAATATAGGACCCCATGATGTCATAAGAAAGGGAAGAGAGCCAGGTGCAGTGGCATATATCTGTAATCCAGTTGTTCAGGAGGATCTCAAGTTCAAGAATAGCTGTGGTAATTTAGTGAGATCCTTTCTCAAAATAAAACATAAAAATAAAGAGGGATGGAGATGTAGTTCAGTAGAAGAATGCCCCTAGATTAAAAAATAAACAAATTTTTAACATACAAATTCTAATGATATTAATGCATAGTCTAAAAAAACTGGTACATTTCAGACTACTTGCAATTCATGTTATTTTATAAAGGTTTTTATAGTTTTCAGTAATAAAACCCAGTTAATTTTAAAACTTGAAGTTTTGGGGCTGGGGATGTGGCTCAAGCGGTAGCGCGCTCGCCTGGCATGCGTGTGGCCCAGGTTCGATCCTCAGCACCACATACAAACAAAGATGTTGTGTCCGCCGAGAACTAAAAAATAAATATTAAAAAAAAATTCTCTCTCTCTCTCTCTCTCACTCTCACTCTCTCTTTAAAAAAAAAAAACTTGAAGTTTTATAAAATCTTCAACATAATTTAAGACTAAAATATGAACAAAACTGGCTAATTTCAGAGTCTCAGCTTTTGGGGAGTAAATGGTAATCTGCTATAAAAATATAAAGTTAAAAGGAAACTAGTAAATTTTTTATGCTTTAGCTCTGAAATTTCCTGTTTGTGGGGGATATGTATGTAAAGCCAACTTTAGTAGGAACAGAAGAATTGAAGAACTTTTTTTCTTCAAAACATATTTTTTTCTTGTCCACAGCCCAGTTGTGCCAAGGCAAGTGGTAGATTTTAGACAGGCCAAAGAAAGTGCCTGGAGACAGCAAGAGAGACACATGGTTTATTGGGGCAAAACTTAGAAGAGATCAAAGACTGCTCCAAGAAGAGTTCAGTGGTGATAGACTGAAAGCACCTCCATCCTTCAGGGTGCTTCACCAAGCAGTGCCTTCTCTCCCTCATGGTGTTTGTCCAGTGACAGCTGGCTGGATGAGTGACACATGTCCTTTCCACAGTATCCTCAGTTCTGCACCCATCCCCACTCAGAGAGACATTTTTACATCTTAGGCTGCAGAGTGGTGATTTCACCATCAGCTTGCTTAGTTTGCTTGACCAGCATTCCAAGGAGCAACTATCCTGGCATACATGCAAGAAAGTAGCTTTCTACAGATAACACTAACTTGCCCTAGTTCCCAGTGTGCATAAGAGAAAACCAGTGTCCTTCAAGGTAATATGTATCTGGACTTTCCTACTCTCATTGTTCTTTAGCTTGGCTACATTGGGGAACAGAAAGTGGCCATTTAGGGACATTGTATTCTGCTGTCCTCCTTTTCCACCTTGTTCACCTTTCAAGATATACTGTCTTTCCCATGATTATACCTACACACATAGCTACATGATGGTGAGTAATTTCAGGTTTATACTGCCTACTCTTTTAAGGTTTGTTGGAAACATTTTTATATCTTTTTGTCTTTGACAAAGAAGGAAGACTTTTTTTTTTTTGTATCTCACAAGGAAACCATTCCAGATTATGAAATATTTGAACATAATACCTCCAAGTATATCCTTGGTGTACAGTGTTTCCTTCTTTATAAGAATAATTTCTTCCCAGCACTTTGGAGGGAAAAAGAAAACTTCTTAAAAAATACTAATTGGGCATGGGGACACATACCTGTAGTCCCAGCTACTTAGGAGGCTGGGGTGAGAGGATCCCTGAGTTCACAAGTTGGAGTCCTCCCTGGGAACATAGTGAGAATTCACATCTCACTATGGGTAGTGGCTAATTTGTGAGGATTATTGTTGATTTTGTTGAATAAGATAACAACATTGTGATTATGTAGCAAAGTGGCCTTTGTTTGTTAGAGATAAGTACTAAAGTATGAAGGGATTAAATATCCCAATTACTATAATTTTCTTTATAATATTTTAGCATAAGAATAATATGAGATGAAGTTAAGGTAAAATGGATGCTATTGTTACATCCCAATTAATATTCTTGTATTCATTATACTACTCTTCCATATTGTATGTTGGTAATTTCCACAGTAAAGAGAAAAAAATATATACTTTTCAATAAAATGAATGAGGATTATGGAATCTATGGTTCGTAGTAATAGAATGCTGTATTGCACAGATATAATGAATAGTAAAGTTTTTTTTAGTAATTTAGTATATTTTAACTCTAAATGGATATTAATAAAGTTTAAATAAAAATTTCAGATAATAAAATTCATTTAGAAATATAAAGCTCAGATTCCAGTCATTTTTCTTTTTATCACAGAAACTTTAAACATATCCCCCAGCCCAATATTTAGTATGTTTGAATTATGGGCACTTGATATTAATTTTTCTTTTCATTTTTTGGTGCTGGGGATCCAACCTAGGGCCTCATAAATGCTAGGCAAGCCCTCTACCACTGAGCTACGTCTACTGCCTCTTAAATTTTTTTTACAGATAGTCTTAAATCTGATTAAAACTCAGAAATGTATACAAATACTGTGAAAAAATCTTACCCCTGATACTGAGTTTTCTTGTTTGGGGGAAGAATAGAACTTAATTAACTATGTCTTTTTCTTTTTTTTCCCGTTTTTATTTATTTATATTTGTGTGCTAAGAATTGAATCCAGGGCTTTGTGCATCCTAAGCACATACTCTACTATGTTCTAAACCCCTAGCCCCTCAACATTCCTATTAAAGGCTCTGAGGAACCCAGATCTGCTTGTCCAGGCTGTGGGTAATGTGAAACAAGATTATTTATGTCAGGAGATGGAAATAAGGATTCAAATTTGAGAAAAAGCCATGGTATAATTTATTGAAAATAAATACAGTTGACTCTCTGTATCCATGGGTTTTATATCTGAGATTGGTTGATTGAACCTACTGCAGATTCAAAATATTTTTCAGAAATCATGTCTGTACCCAGTACCAAAAAAAGAGAAAGAATTGCAAGTAGATTAAAAAAACAAACAAACTATTGTTCGCATGTCTGGGCTAATGTGTAAGAAAAATTACATATTAATGGTTACTTTGAATGAAGCTAATGAAAATTACTCTAAAAATATTACCTTGGACTGCATTAATAAAAGTATTCTTTCCTAATTTGGGGGAGCTAAAAGTGTCAGTAGACTCTTAGAAAAATAATCCAGGCTCATTTTAGAAAAATTTAAATGAGCAAAAATAAAAAAAAAAAAACTTTATAATCTGGTGAGATTATACATTTATATACATATGGTACATTTACAAATTGTCTTTGAGAAAGGTTATACCAAATTAATATCATGAGTAGTATGATTGGCATTTTCATTTTTTATAAGCTTTGTCAGTCTGCTAGATGAGAAATGTTATTTTATCTGCATTTCATTCATTATTGGTAAAATTGAGCCCTGTTTACATACATTTACCATTTCTATTTTTTACTTTATAAGTTTGCCTGTATATGTCCTTTTCTCTTACGCATTTACCTTGTTGATTTCTAAGAGCTTCTTATATATTCTTTATGTATTAAGAGCATTAACCCTTTGTCATAAACCACATAGTTTTTCCTGAGTCTTAATTATTTCTGCTATCTTTACTATATAGAAATTTAGAACTTTATTTTCATTTTTCAAATACAATTTAGAAAGGCCATTCCAATTACAATGTTATATATTTATATCTATTTATGTATTTTCTTTTCTTTTTTTTTTTTTAGTACCAGGAATTGAACTCAGAGACACTTAACCACTAAGCCACATTCCAGCCTTTTTAATATTATTATTTAGAGACAAGTTCTGGCTAAGTTGCTTAGGATTTCACTAAGTTGCTGAGGCTACCTTTGAATTTGTGATCCTCCTGCCTCAGGCCCCTGAGCTGCTGGGATTACAGGTGTGCATCACTGCACCTGGCTTTTAAAATATTTTTAAAACATTAAATCTTGAATTGATGTCATATTTATTTTGTGTATCATGATCTAACTTACTTTTTTCCAACTGTCATTCAGTCATTCTATTATTCTTCATTTCCCCTTGACTTGAAAGGCTACCTTTATCACATATTTAATTTTTATATTTTCTTGTATTGTTTTGACTTTGTGTTCTACTCTGCTGGTAAGGTTTTGTTGTTGTTGTTGTTTTGTTTTGTTTTTGTACCAGAGATTGAACTCAGGGTGCTTAAACACTGAGCTACATCCTCAGCCCTCTTTTTGTATTTTATTTAGAGAAAGCTTCTCACTGAATTGCTTAGGGTCTGGCACAATTGCTGAAGCTGGCTTTGAACTCCCCATCCTCCTGCCTCAGCCTCCTGAGCCGCTGGGATTACAGGCTGTCACTGCACCTGGCAGTAAATTTCTTTGTTCTACTTTATATACTTTTATTAATTAGAACCACAAGTTTCTTCCCCCTTTTTTTTTTCCTTTTCAAAACTTGTCCTGGCTACACTTGTGTTTTTATTTTTACAGATGAACTCCAGAGTCAAGTTCCAAAAGAAAAGAAAAATCCAAACCCAAACCCAAACAACAACAAAAAAACTGTATTGGAGCCATGCGTGTTTGCGCAAGCCTGTAAATCCAGCAGTTTGGGAGGCTGAAAAAGGAGGATTGCAAGTTCAAAGCCAGCCTCTGCAATCAAGAGGCGCTGAGCAACTCAGTGAGACCCTGTCTCTAAATAAAATACAAAATAGGGCTGGGGATGTGGTTCAGTGGTTGAGTGACCTTGAGTTCAATCCCCAGTACCAAAACAAAACAACAACAACAACAAAAAAAAACTGTATTAGGATTGTTTTCTAATATCATTTTGCTTTAATGAAATACTGAGTCTGACAAAATGATGAAGACTGTGGAAGAAGGCGTCTACCCATAAGGATAAGAATTAAATTTATGTCAAATTGACATCAAAGATCTAAAAAATAATTGTATCTAAAACTTATTTTGTTCCTTTTTCCTAGCTTTGAGTAGAAGCTTTCCACTTACTATGTATCATTAGGCAATCACTTAATTTCAATGAGTTTTGATTCCTTATTATTTTTCTGTATTAGATGCCCTCCAACTTGCACATTCTATAATTCTGTGAAACATGAAGAACAATGGAAAAAAAAAATGATTGTGTTGAGCTGTGAGAAGAAAACATACTTTTTTTCCCCCCCTACTGTAAGGGGTTGAACCTAGGAACACTCTACCACTGAGCTATATCCCCAGCCCTTTTTATTTTTTATTTTGAGACAAGGTCTTGATAAATTGCCCAAGCTCGCCTCTGACTTGAGATTCGTGTGCCTTAGTCTCCTAAGCAGCTGCGATTACAGGTGTGGACCACCAAAACTTCATATTCTTAATGAATGGCTTTAAGGATGCAAGAGTTGCTTCACTGAATAGAAATTAACCATACATAAATATTTTTAAACAAAGAGGTTATGTAATGAGTGTTCAATAGGTATTATTAGTGTCTATCTACCAAATCCTGTGTTTAGAGAGCTAAAATAAACAAAAGAGTGATTAGCATGCTATAATGGAAAAGAAAAATGTTAAAAAATCAAACTGACACATAATTCCTTACTCTTTGATTTCCAAATATATTTGAGCCCTTGATTTTTGAGTCTGTAAAGGAGATCAGAAAATCTACTTTGCAATATTTGTGAGGATTAATTTATGTGAAATGGTGAATGAATTCTTGGCACATAGTAGGCAATGAATACCTGATAATTACCTTCATTTCCCCCTTCCTTTCTCATAGCTTTAAGGACTTCATTATTTGAGGGAGCAAAAAATGATACACTACTTAAAGATTTTATTTGTGATTAAATTAACTTACCAAGTATTCTATAATAGTAACACAGAACCCAACAGTGTCCTTTGTGCCAGTATTATTGAAAACAATGATCAAAATATACAGAGAATAAGTGTAAATTGGAAGGTTTTTATTGCCCAGACTGGTTTGGAACTTGCGACCCTCTTGCCTCAGCCACCTGAGTGGCTGGGATTACAGATGTGTGTCACCAAGCTTAGTGAAAAATGATTACTTAACCAAAAGTATGAGAAAAGTAGGAACTTTAAAATCACATACAGAAGTAATGGCTTTTGAAGGTAAGTTGTGCTTATCTTACCTGAGACTTGGAGCTAAAACATTGAGATAAATTTCAAACATTATTTCAAGATAGATTGTAATTTTGCACCCTCATAAATGATATATTAAATATGTAAAAAAAATTCTTTCTTAGAGATCTTGAAATATGACTTCATGTCCCAGAGGACATGAGTTTGCTTATTTAGTCTCTATGGAGAAGTTCACATGAAGTGTTCACTACAGTTATAATTGTTACTCTCTAATGACTTAAATATTCTGTTTTACCATACCAGTTCATCTGAAAAATTGTAAAAATGAACAGATTTCAATGATTTTCATTAACTCAATCAAGTAGTGAATAATTAGTGGAGGATTTCCATGAGGTACACAGTCTCATCCTTGATCCTAATAACTATGTGCCATTTTATAGGTGCTGTGGTTTTTTTTCCTCTTGTTTAACCAATCGTGGTGGCCAAAAAATTGTATATCTATATCCTTGAATCTGTAGATTCTTTTTTGTAAAAAAAAAAAATGCTAATCATATATTCTACTTTTTTTACTCTTTATTTTATTTGGTTTTGAGGATCAAACCCAGCACCTAGCTTGTGCTAAGTGAGCGCTCTACCACAGAGCCACAACCCCAGCCCGTGTAGATTCTTTTGAGTGTGAAGAGTACCTTTCTACCCAGCTACCTAGAAATTGGAATCATAGATCTTCACAGGGGTAGAAGGACAATTTCATGGGGCTCACCTGGGAACTTCTTAGAACTATAAGTTAAGCAGACTAAAAGAATTTGAGACTCTGGTAGTGGGGCCCAGCAATCTTGTTTTGCAAGATTTCCAAGTGATTCCAATTCTAAATTTTAAGAACTTTTGATCTGCATTTAACCCTTTGATTTTTAGATAAGGAATCAAAGATTCTAAGAGGTTGTCACAAATTAATTAGAGAAAGCACTGAAATCTTCCCTTGCTAAACCCTAGTATGATGAATCTTCTTGCAGGGAAATCTGTTTATTAGGTTAATTGGTAAGCAGTATTTGAAAGAATGTGAGGTGGGGAAAAGTCTTGTAGGGAAGGTATCTATCTACATATTACTTACCCTGTAGGCTTCTTAAAAGTTTAAGAACAGTTTTTTTGACGATGTTTAGTCTGAAAGGAGTTTGCTTGATCTAATATTTGTTTTATTAATTTGATTACTGAATGTGGGTCTTATTCCCTGAAGCAAGTTTATGTGCCATTCATATAACTGCTTCATTACTACTCTCGATCAAATGATTATGTTGAATGTGATTGTGATGCTGCAGCTTTTTAAACAAAATTTTTTGGTGTGTGTGTGTGTGTGTGTGTGCTGGGGATGGACTGAACCCAGAGCCTTTAGCAAGCTAAACACAAGTGCCATCACTGAGCTACACACACCCAAATTCCAGCTTTCATTTGCTTTATTTTAAAATTATTTTCACTGGAAACATTCCTCATTTATATACATTAGAGATTCACATTTCAGAAAGAAATACTTCTTTTTTTTCATGTTTCCCAGCTTTCATTTTTTAACAAGCTCCCCATTATTTATGTTAGAGAACAATTACACTAATTTAGAAGTCGTTTAAAATGGTTAAGAATAAAACTTGTTGGACTAGATCAACATTTTTTTTAAAGAGAGAGAGAGAATTTTTTAATATTTATTTTTTTTAGTTTTCGGTGGACACATCTTTATTTTTATGTGGTGCTGAGGATCGAACCCAGCGCCCCGCGCATGCCAGCGAGCATGTTATCGCTTGAGCCACATCCCCAGCCCTAGATCAACATTTTTTAAAAATATTCTTATTTATATTTCCACAATGAAATTAAACATTTTGCTAAATATACATATCATGTAGCCAATAGAACAACATTAGGGTTTGCTCCAGAAATTGGTTATGGCATAGTACTAAAATGATTTTTTGGGAAAGTATAATAAAGTTTCATCATCTGAAAAGAGAGTGAGAGAAAGAAAAATCATTGTAGGAAAGCCAAGAGATCACAAGAGTAAGAGGTTAAAACAATGGATCCTGTTGTAAACCACTGTCTAAGATAATACAGCCCTGGACTCCTTACAATACAAGTAAAGATCATAGCTCCATTATCTCAGCAGTTTTCAGGAGTTTGGTTTTTCAAGATTATACTGTACGGGGAGTAGTCAGATTAAGGAAAAAAAGATGTAATAACCGGGGAATAAAAACAGCTAATACCGCTTCAGAATCAGAATTATCAACCCTACCTTGACTTAACGTTCTCAACGTACTTAAACATCTGACAAGGTGTGTTTATTTTATCCATATAACAACTCTGTGAAAAAAGAAAATTCGCAGCAGCAAAAACGTTTTCAAAATTTACTGATTCTACGAAAGAGTGAGGTTGACAGAACCAGAGAAATAACAGCAAAGGCTATCAGTGAGAAAAGGCACACAGCGAGGACAAGCACAAAAAGCCCGGCCTAGGAGACAGGCAACCGGGCAGGGGGAAAAAGCTTTAGTGGGTAAATGAGTGCAAGTGCGGGAGTAGCGTGTTTGGGATTAGGAAACTGCAATTTACTCTGTAACGAAGGGGATGAGGTCCAAGATGAATGGGAAAATAGGTGGTGCTTCAAGCTGCAGGGAAGTTAAGTAAGTGCTCCTTTGATGAGGTGTGATCCTTTACTGAGGTTGGACTCAAGGATCGGGGCTGTTTTCCTACGGCCTGCAGTCGGGAACGCAGAGAGGCCTCGAGGGGTCGCTCAGGGCGTTGACCCCCTCTCGGGTTCCAACGCTGGGTGAGGAGAGCGCGGGCAGGGAGCCAAGGAGAAGGGAGGCGCGTTCCCGCCAATATAACAAAGGCCGCTGGGGGACTTCCCGAGCCGCGCAACCTGAGCTGGGCCGAAGGGTTAACCGCGCGCCCGGCTCCCGCGCGCATCCCGGCCCCCGCCCCGCCGTCGCTAGGAGACGCCGGAAGTGGGGGAGGGGCGGGCGGCGCGGGCGAGGGTGGGAATCTTTTTCGGGCGCTGAGGCGGAGGGAGGGGAGCGCGCGTGCGCGCGCCCGTCCGTCCGTGGCTGCGGTGACCGTCCTCACAGTCCGTCGGCTCGCGCCCCGCCTCCGTCCCCACCGCCCCCTCCCCTGTCGCGCGCTGGGGGTGTTTCTCGCTCCTCCCGAGTTACAGCCGAGGTTGCGGCTGCTCCTCCTCTCCCAGTCTTGGGTTTCCCTGGCGCTGCCGCCGCAGCTACCTCTGCGGGCTGTATGAGGAGGAGGAGGAGGAGGATGTGAAGATGGCGGAGCTGCAGATGCTGCTGGAAGAGGAAATCCCGGGGGGCCGCCGGGCCCTTTTCGACAGTTACACGAATCTGGAACGGGTGGCCGACTACTGCGAGAACAACTACATCCAGGTGCGATGCATTCCCCGGCTTGGGCGCGTCGGGTCTGGGGAGGTGAGGGGCGCGTGGGGGACCCGAGAGCCGGGGAGGGCGCTCGGGGCCGAGGCCGCCGCGGGGACTCGGCCGGACTGAGCCCCGGTGGGGGGCAGGGAGCAGGGTGAGGGCTGCGGCTGGTGAATGGGTGGAAGGCTCTGACCGCAGGAAATTCTATCTTTAAAACCTCTAAAAAATCTGTGAGCTGGTTCTCCTTGCGGTGTGCGTCGCGTCCCGCCTCTTCGCTGCTTCTGCCCTCGGCTGCCCCCGCACTCCTGGCCTGTCAATGTTCGGGGTGGCGGAGGAGGCGGAGAGTGGCATTTTCTATCTAACGGAATCCTACTTAGATGGTGGTTGTGGGGGGTGTGTGTGTGTGTGTGTGTGAGAGAGAGAGAGAGGGGTACACTGACGAGTTGCTCCCCCGCCCCCAAATTCTGGAGGATTTTTAAGGGGCTGTGTTACTGCAAAGTGAAGTGCCTCATCTTTTTTTTTTTTTTTTTTTTTTTAAGGTAGTTAAGGTAGAAGAGCAATTGTCTCTTGATGGAAGTTAATTTCATTTCTATCCCTGTGGGGAATGGGAAGCTACATAATGAGCTGTCCCTTCCCCCGTCCCGTTAGAATTGATAATTTTCTTGTGGGAAAAAAAAGAACTGTGACTGACACACACACACACACACACACATATTTTATATAGAGAAAAATGAACTTCATGGCTTAATCCCCCCCATGTTGGTTTGGCACTGGGAGTCAGCAGTAGCATCGTGTGTGTGTGTGTGTGTGTGTGTGTAGGCGGAGGATATTGGTGAGATGTGATCCAGCTGGTCTTGGATGAAGCAAAAGATTTTGTAGATAAAAAAAATCCTTCTTTAAAAATTATTTGAAAGAATAGTAGTTTACAACGCACAATTTTGCAAATCATTTGTTTTCCTTATGGCTTAGTCTGACTTACAGATTCTGTTTCCTTTTTTTCTTTCCCATTTAAATTCTCTAGGGATAAAGGTGGAGATGGAAGCAGTGTGTTAAACTGTTTCTTCATAGTCCCCTCCCCCCATGCTCTCATTCTCATTTCTGCAGGCATCCTTGTTAACATTCTCTATAATACAAAGCATTCGTAAATCTTAGTATAAATAGAAAAAAATAGGTGTTACAGTTTGTAGGTTCATGGCTTTTATGAGGACCACATGTTTAATCAAAATGAGATTTTACTTATTAATTAGACATGTACTGAACTCTGTATTATCTTGTAGGGAATATTTGTATTCTAGAATGAAGTAGACATAATCCAACCCTTTCCCTCCAAAGCAGTTGAAAGTATGTCCAATAGGAAAAGAATGTGTCTTGGGTCAAAGCCTCATACAAAAAAAAAAAAAAAATAATACAAATGTCCATATTTGTAGAGTATTTTGCTGATACTGAGTGGTATAGGAAAAATTCAAAGGTTCATTTGCTCAATTTTTCACTAAATGTAGTTGGAAGTCTTTATGTCACGTAGTTGTGTCAAGGGTTGATGGTACACATTTAGTGTCTTCAAGGTTTTATTAGTGTAGTTAGTAGGAAAGGCTGATCTGTGAGCAGATTAATACCATATACAGTCAGCGCTCCCCATCAGAGGGTTGGTGAATTCAGTCAAATGTGATGGAAAATATGTGAAGAAAAAATTGTCTCTAGTAAACAAGTAAGGCCTTTTCTTATCTTTATTCCCTAAGTGATACAGTATAACAACTATTCACAAAGCTTTTTACATTGTATTAGATAAGTAATCTAGAGTGATATAAAGTATGTAGGAGAATGTGTGGTAGGTTAATTGTAAATATTATGCCATTTTATACAAGGGACTTGAGTTTCCAAAGATGTTGGTATTTGTGGAGGTCTTAGAACCAATTTGTGGTGCAATCTGAGGGGCAATGCAGGTGTGGTTAATATATACTCTGTAGTGTACTATGGGTGGGAAGGAAGACTCTGGGCAGCTGTTCTATCCTCTGGGAATTCATGGTCTCTGGAAGAGGCAAAACCAGAAGGACTAAAGTGCTTAATTCCATTGCCTTATGCAGCTTATTATGGGAAAAAGTTGTGGGTCAGAAGAAAAATTGGGGATGGAAAAGTGATTGGATTGCAGTTGTTACCAATAAATAATAAAAAAGAAACAGATCTATCTGCCTTCAAGATAAATTTTATTATAATTAGGAGGGTTAGTTCATCTTAGATGAATTACGTGAACTTAGATTTTACATGAAGGTAAAAGTACTTGGGTTGATAAAACTGAGAGGCTAAAGGGATCAACAGTTGTTTTTCTGGTATTTTATACATTTATTTTCCCCTCAAAAAGAAGAGTGTTACTGCCACCAGTTTCTAGCAATTGGAGTAAAAATTTAGTGTATTGGTATTTTATTTATTTTTTATTTTGGTACTGGGCCTTTACACATGCTTTGCATGCACTTTACTGGTGAACTACATCCCTAGCCCGATATATGTTGGTGTTTTAGTCAGCTTTTTTGCTGCTATGACTAAAGGATCTGATCAGAACAACTATAGAGGAGGAAAAGTTTATTTGAGGATCCCAGTTTCAGAGATCTTAGTCCATAGAAGACTGCCTGGCTTCATTTCTTGGGAGATGAATATCATGGCAGAGTGTGTGACAGAGGGAAGCAGCTTACATCATGGTGATCAAGAAGCAGAGAGACTCCACTTTCCAGATACAAATATATACATCAAAGCCACACCCTAATTCCCACCTCCTCTAGCCACACCCTACCACTTCAGTTACCACTCAGTTAATCCCTATCCTAGGATAAAAATCAATGATTGGGTTAAGACTCTTACGAACCAATCATTTCTCCTCAGAACCATCTTGCATTGTCTCAAATGTGAGCTTTTGGGGGACACCTCACATCCAAACCATAACAGTTTGACTTAATAAAATAGTGTTTAGTTTTACATTATTTCTTCAATTTAGCATCTGAAACAGATTTTTTTTGCTTTATTAATTTATTTTAGGTACTAGAGATTGAACTCAGGGGCATTCTGCCACTGACCTACATCCTCAGCATATCTGTGTGTGTGTGTGTGTGTGTGTGTGTGTGAGAGAGAGAGAGAGAGAGAGAGAGTGTGTGTGTATGTATGTGTGTATATGTATATGTGTGTATATCTATATCTATATCTATCTATCTATCTATATATATGCCTTAGCATCCTGAGTTGCTGGGATTATAAGTATGGGCCACCATAACTGGCTAGATTTCATACTTTTCCTTTCTTAGATTATTATCTGTTTTAGGATCCAGTGGGTATATTTTTTTGTCCTCTCTCAGGATGATAGCTCTTACATAATTTGTTTGTAGTAAAATTGATAAATAGAACATGGTAATAGTGGATTTGTGCTGATCCAGCTGTACATTTGGCTTGCTTTTCTTTGTGACTAAAGAACTGGTGAGCAGTGGTTTTGATGCTGTCATCCTGCAATAGATGAAGTTAGTTGACTAGGATCAGGGAGCAAATGATATATTTAGCTTTATTATGGTCTGAAGCCAGTGGTTTTAGCCACTGTCTTGGGTTAAACTAAATCAACACTCATTTTATTGTACTGAATTTATTTATTTTTATTTTTTATTTATTTTTGCCTATGAAGCAGAAAAAAGAGAACTCTCATTATCGTATTAATGAATTTTTTTTTTTTTTGGTACCAAGGATTGGATCCAGGGAGTCTTAACTACTGAGCCATATCCCCAACCCTTTTTATTTTTTATGGGGTCTTGGTGAGTTGCTTAGGACCTCAGTAAGTTCCTGAGGCTGGCTCCTTTTCAGCCTCCCGAGTTGCTGGTATTATAGGCA
Organism: Marmota flaviventris; assembly: GCF_047511675.1. Classification (NCBI taxonomy): domain Eukaryota; kingdom Metazoa; phylum Chordata; class Mammalia; order Rodentia; family Sciuridae; genus Marmota; species Marmota flaviventris. Next base: position 32,027,234 of record NC_092508.1, on the reverse strand, counting down.
TATGTGACTGTGTCTGCTGTAATAAGTGTTTTTATGCAGTGTTAGGTAACTGGTACTATGCCTAGAAATATTTAAAAAATGACATAAATAAGAATATTCTAAGTGTGGATTTTTATTTAGTGTGAAATTTGAGATATATTTAAGATGTGTATTTCTTTTCTTCATTTATTAATATAAACATTGAATGTCCCCATTCTTTTAGAAACTGCAGGAATGAAAACAATTTTGATTAACTTGGAATGTACATTTTTAGGATTTTATCACTTGAATGTTTTAATTAAGTTTATTTTAACTTTGCTAAAGTAAATCTGAAAAAACCAACTTGTTCACATTTACATTTTTTTCTTTTCTTTTTTTTTAGATAAAAGAAATTGCTGAGGGCTGGGGATGTGGCTCAAGCAGTAATGCGCTCGCCTGGCATGCTCGGGGCACTGGGTTCGATCCTCAACACCACATAATATAAAATAAAGATGTTGTGTCCACCGAAAAACTGAAAAATAAATAAATAAATAAATAAATAAAAGAAATTGCTGAGCCTAGGGATATAGCTTAGCGCTCCCCTAGCACATGTGAGGCCCTTATTACTGAAAAAAAAAAAAAAAAAAAAAAGAGAAAGAAAAAAAGGACAGAGAAAGTTCTTCTTGTGAATAGTTCATGTAGATACATAGTAAAATCCCATTGTCTCTTGTTTAAGAGCAGAATCACCCATAACATGAATTAACTAAGAACAAAAATTAAAAATTTACCTTAAATTTTATCTGAAATACTTTTGAACAATAGACAATATTAGTAGTAACTTTTTTATTTTTAATCAACATGGATACTCCCAGAATTAATTGGAAACATCATGAAAAGTTTATAAGGGGATAATAGCTTATTATCAATGTGATAAAAAGTATTAAAATGATATGAAGATTTAAGTTTTGTAGCCGGGGGCGTGGCACACACCTGTAATCCCAGCTGCTCTGGAGGCTGAGGCAGAAGGATGGAGAGTTCAAAGTCAGCCTCAGCAAAAGTGAGGTGCTAAGCAACTCAGACCCTGTCTCTAAATAAAATACAAAATAAGAATGGGGATGTGGCTCAGTGATTGAGCGCCCCTGAGTTCAGTCCCTGGTACCAATAAATGGAGGAAGGAAGGAAGATTTAAATTTTTTGCAAGTGTAATAATGCATGCCTATAATCCCAGCTATTTCAGGAGGTCTCCTAAGTTCAATGCATGCCTATAATCCCAGCTATTTTAGGAGGTCTCCTAAATTTGAGACCAGTCTCAGCAATTTAGTGAAACCCTGTCTCAAAATAAAAAGGCCCGGGAGGGTTAGGGATATAGGTTAGTGGTTGAGTGGTTGCTTAACATGTCCAAGGACCTTGATTCAGTCCCTAGTACTACCAAGAAAAGATTTAAATTTTTTATTTAATAAAAATAAGTAGAATACTTGTGCACTGTTGGAAAATTATTAGAAAACACAAATAGATATTAAGGAAGAAATTAAAAATTGCCCAAATCATCTTGAATATACATTTGGTATTTAAGCTTTAATGTTTCTTTTCTTTCTTTCTTTTTTTTTTGGTGATTCTGGGGATTGAACGCAGGGCCTTGTGCACTCAGCTGTATCCCCATCCCTTTAAAAATTTTTATTTTATATATGTATTTTGGTATGGGGGATTGAGCTCAGGGGCACTCAACCACTGAGCCACATCCCCAGCCCTGTTTTTTTGTATTTTATTTAAAGATGGGGTCTCACTGAGTTGCTTAGTGCCTTGCTTTTGCTGAGGCTGACTTTGAACTCGCTATACTCTTGTCCCAGCCTCCTGAGCCACTGGGATTATAGGCGGGCACCACTGTGCCCAGCTTTAAATTTTTATTTTGAGACAGTGTCTCCTTACTTTGTTCAGGATGGCCTGGAGTTTATAGTCCTCTTGCCTTAGCTTCCCAAGTAGCCTTATCTTTTTTTCACAGGTGTGCTTTATCTTTTTGATAAAAACACTAGTGCCTTTTTGTTTGTTTTATAGAAATGGTTTCCTAGTCTACCTTATTACCTCTTACACCTTTGAAAATAAACTTTTTTTTTTTATTTTTTAAAGAAACATTTAAGGGCTGGGGATATGGCTCAAGCAGTAGTGCGCTCGCCTGGCATGCGTGCGGCCCGGGTTCGATCCTCAGCACCACATACAAACAAAGATGTTGTGTCCGCCGAAAACTAAAAAATAAATATTAAAAAAAAAGAAACATTTAATAATGCTGGGCTTGACCTTTTTTTTTTTAATGGATGTCATAGAGTATACAGAAACCAGGTTGTGTTTTATTTATGAGTTGAGTTCTGTTTGTTCTCACAAATTGAGGAATCTTAAAAGTCCCCAAGAATGAGGAAGAAAGGAATAAATTTGATAGTAGAAATTTGAGGACTGATATTTGTATCCTTCCCCATGATTTTTGTCTTTTACCACAGTGAACTGAATAAGTGGACACCAGACTAAATTAGGGGAGAAAAGAATTCTCTTAGGTTGAGGTGACTTAGCTTATGCAGAATTAGTCAAGATTTATCATCCTCTAAGAAAGTAGTCCTGACCCTAGCAGAAACACTGGATGAATGGGTTTTCAGTGCCTTGATAAGATTGCAGAAACAGGCTAAGTTGCACTCTTGAGCCCCTTACTTGTTTTGAAGTTTTGCCATTTGTGCACTTCCTTATGCTTTTTTCTTCCGTATTTTTATTGATGCATTATAGTTGTACATCATAGTGGGACTTGTTTTTACAAACTCATACGTGCACACAATATAACAGCATAATTTGGACAGTATCATTTCCTCAGTTTTCCCTCTTTCCCTTCTCTCCTCCTTTCCCCTGGTCCCTTTCCTTTGCTCTGCTCTATTTTGATTTTCATGAGTTTCCCTTATCCCCTCCCCACCCCACCCCCAACCACCTTTCTTTTCCTTTTTCCTCTCTAGCTTCCACATATAAGAGAAATTCTTACATCTTCTTGTTCAAGATACTTAAGTGGCCTCAGAATTTTTACTGATTCAGGGATTCTTACCTCATTTCATCCTTTCTTGAAGAGTAGCTTGGTACAAACTTGCCTCTGTACCCAACAATTCATAAACTTTGCGTTTACTTTTTTTTATGGTGTTATGATTAATGTGTGAATTTCTGATACATCAGTTTTATTCAGGGTCTTCTTTCCTCCTCCAGAGAATAATTTATAAACAAAATTGATTTACTTCTGTCTAGAATTTGTAGTTGTTGCGATGGGCAAAAGTGTGACATCTACAGTCAAGGGGAGAGATAAAGAATGTCCATGCGCTATGCCCTTTAATTTTTTTTTATTTAAAAAATTTTTTTTAGTTGTAGTTGGACACAATACCTTTATTTTATTTATTTGTATGTGATGCTGAGGATCGAACCCAGTGCCTCGCATGTGCTAGGCGAGTGCTCTACCACTGAGCCACAACCCCAGCCCCAGTGCTATGCCCTTTTTAATGCTTTATTCACTCAAAATCACTCAATACATTTCACTCTATAGGTTCTTAAACAAGGAAATGACAGTTCTTAATGTTGGGCATTGCAATAGACATAATCAGTTCAAAGTAAACAATTCTAAGTTAATTCTAAGCACTGCAAACACACTTAATCATGAGAGACCTATTAACAGATATTCCCTCTGCATGCTAAGCTTAAGTGCTAGATTTAAAGCCTTAAGTCTTAGATCTTAATTCCAGCAGATGCCTACTTCAGACTGCAGTGATCAGGTCAGGAACCCATAGAGACTTCTGGAGGAGAGTTGGTGACTGGCTGAGGAGATGGTAAGGGAATGTCACCGTTTTCACCAGAGTCAAGAGGCTGCTGTAGAGTTTGAGAGCTGTGAGGATGATGCAGAGGATCAGGCAGATGATGAGCAGAGTTAGATGTCAGTCTAGGTCCTTATCAGGCTCTTAGGCTTGGGTGCATCAGTGTTAGCTGGCCTGAATGTCTGTTCATATGCTTTATTTTTCATACTAAATTTTGGGAGCTTCTGCTCGCCCTTTGGTTCCCTATCAGCTTTTACCAGGTTTCTTAGTGACATCTTGCATTTGGAGTCAGGACATATGTTTTGGTGATTTCCGTCCTGTTATCACACTTTTAATTCTTATCAGGGTTATGACAAATGACATGTGACTTTACCCTGACTCTTACCAGGGTTGTGGAAAGTGACTTGCTTTTATTAGGCTATGCCTGATGACATATTGGAGAGCTCTGTAGGCTTGCCCGGTGAGACTGCAGGTTAATTTTAAAATGGAGTTTTATTTTTTTAAAGAGAGAGTGAGAGAGAGAGAATTTTTAATATTTATTTTTTAGTTTTTCAGCAGACACAACATCTTTGTTTGTATGTGGTGCTGAGGATCGAACCCGGGCCGCACGCATGCCAGGCGAGCGCGCTACCACTTGAGCCACATTCCCAGCCCTAAAATGGAGTTTTAGAATGTGGTTGCTTAGGCTAAGGGCTAAGGCCATCCTTAAAGTAGTGCAGATATTTTTGAGCATGAGGTCTTTTTGTCTTTTTCTTTCTTTCTTTCTTTTTTTTTTTGTGGTGCTGGGGATTGAACCCAGGGCCTTGTGCATGAGAGGCAACTCTACCTACTGAGCTATATCCCCAACCCCTTCTTTTTCTTTTAAAATGTAGTATGCTATGCAGTAAGTAATTGTAATATTTTGATGAATGAAGGGAAATAACCTGAAAATTAGGCTATTTGTGGATGTTTAATAGGTTTATGACTAATTTTTTTTTTTATGGGACTGGTTAGTAGATTGAACTCAAGAAGTAGCATGTGGAACAATACATTCTGTTTCAAAGTTTTATGTCATTATTTTCTTGCATGTAAAAAGCTTCTAGATGGTAGTGTCATATCCTGAACATTTTTATATCCTCCCATTAAGCTGCATGATATTATTCCTAGACACTCATTAAGTAGTTGCTCAATGTCAGAAATACATACCTGAATATACTAAGGTTTATGTACTGATTATTTGTGGATGGAACAGAATTACCTGCAAATTGGTCTTGCAAGTTTTTTTTTATTAGATATTTTGAGTGACTTTATATTCCGTAAATATTACTTACAATGTAGTCATTACTTTGCAGGAAAAATAGTTCTAATTTTTATTTTTAAGCAAATGTACTTTGAGGCAGAAAATTTGGGTGACAAAACAACTTTGCCTTGCATCATTTACAGCTTTTTTTTTTTTTTTTTTGGTGTTGCTGGGGTTTGAACTCTGGGACTTATGGATAATAGGCGAGTGCCCTGCTACTGAACTATATTCCCTGCTCCTCTCATTTAAATTTTAAGGTCAGATTTATTGAGGTTTAATACACATATAGTACAATTTGTCTTTATTAGGTGTAAGGTATGTAAATTTTGATAAACTTATACAGTCATTTAAACATTGTTAATGAAAGTTTCTTTGTGCTTTTACTCTCAGCCTTTGGTAAACACTACATTTTATGTCCCTGTAATTTTTGCCTTTTCCAGAATGCCATCTAAATGGAATTATAAAGTAAGTAGCCTTTTGTGTTTGATTTCTTTAACTTAACGTAATGCGTTTAGAAATCATGTAGAGGCTGGGGATGCAGTTCAGTGGTAGAGCTCTTGCTTATTAGCGTGTGTGAGGCCTTGGGATTTGATTCCCCAGTACTACCACCAAAAAAGAAAATAAACAAAACACTAATGCGAGCTGGGGTTGTGGCTCAGAGGTAGAGTACTCACCTAGCATGTGTGAGGCACTGGGTTTGATCCTCAGCACCACATAAAATAAAATATATTGTGTCCACCTATAATTAAAAAAATAAATATTTAGAAAACAAAAAACAAACAAAACACTAATGCTGTTATATTGTGTAAGTAAGTAGTTTATTCCTTTTCATTGCTAAGCAATATTCCATTGTATGGAAGAATCACAGTTTGTTTATCCATTCATCAATTGATAGATTTCTGTAGTAAGTGATTAGGAGAAGTTTGTGAGGAGCTGCTACTTTTTTCTCACTCATTTTTTAGTCTACCAGGCTGCCATGACACATTTCTTCACATCCTGGTTCTGGTAGAGTGAAGCTTTCTTCTGCATTCTTAGGGCAGAGGTGCAGGCTATACACAGCCACAGAATATTGTGTCACTCATGTTGCAGTCATCTGGCTCCTTTTGTTTTGGTGTTGACTTTTAAGGGCTGAATCTTTTGCTACTTACCCAGCTGTCCCTGTAAGTAGTAGATTTTCTGAATCTAACAAGGGCTTCAGAGCATCTGATACATTTTGCTTTCCCTTTACTTTTGGACAATAAATATCCCTAGCAGTAGGATTATTGAATCACATGGTTTACTACATGTTTAACTTTATAGTAACTGACAAACTCTTTTCCAAAATGATGATAGCATTTTGCATTCCCATTAGCAAAGTTCTAGTTATTCTGCATCTTTGTCAGCATTTGGTTTTGTTGGTTTTTTAATTTTAGCTATTCTAATAGAGGTAAGTGATGTTTCACTGATTATATATGACAACCCCACAGCTAATATTGTAACTCAGTCATGAAAATCTGAAATAAGATCAGAAACTAGTTTTAATTTAACATAGTGCTGCAAAGTATTGGAAGTCCTAATCAGGTCAATTAGAAAAGAAAAAGGAATGAAAGGCATCTATACTTGAAAGGGAGAAATTAAATTGTCTTTGTAGTATGTATTTAATTTTCTTATTTATTTACTTTTTTTGTGGTGTTGGTGACAGAAAACATGATATGGTATATAGAAAACCCTAATTTACTAAAAAACTGTTAGAATTAATAAATGAACTCAGTAAAGTTATAGAATACAAATCAATATATAAAAATCAATTGCATTTCCATATATTAATAACAGCTACCAAGGGTTGGGGTTGTGGTTCAGAGGTAGAGTGCTTGCCTAGCATGCATGAGGCACTGGGTTCCATCCTCAGCAACACACAAAAATAAAATAAAGGTATTGGTCCACCTAAACTAAAAAACAAATGTTTTTTCAAAAAATAAATAACAGCTATCTAAAAAAGAAATTAAGAAAGAAGTCCTATTCATAATAGCATCAAAAAGAATAAAATACTTAGGAGTACATTTAACTAAGGAATGAAATATCTGTACACTAAAAACCATAAGGCATATATGAAAGTAATTGAAGAAGATTCAATAAATGGAAAGAGCATATGTTCATGAATTAGAAAAGTTAATAGTGTTGTTTAAATGTCAATACTTCCTGAAGCTATCTATAAGTTCAGTGTGATCATTATCAAAACTCTAATGGCATTTTTCACAAAAACAAAATCTTAAAATTTGTATGAAATTACAAAAGACTCAATAGCCAAATCTGTCCTGAGTAAGAAGAACGAAATTGGAGGCATCATGCATCCTGATTTCAAATTATATTACAAAGCTGTAATAATCAAAACAGTATGCTGCTGGCATATAAACAGACATAGAAGCCAGTTGCTAGTTTCGAGACTGAGGGAGGAGGATCATGATTTCAAGGTCAACCTGGGCAATTTAGTGAACCCCATCTAAACAAAGCAAAACAAAAATGACACTAAGACACCAGCCATAGATCAATGGAATACAATGGAGAGCCCAGAAACACAATCGCATGTATAGAGCCAACTAATTTTTGGTATACAATGGGGAATGGACAATGGGGAAAGGATAGTTTCTTCAGTGAATGATGTTGGAAAAACTATGTCCACAAGCAAAATAATGAAATTGAACTCTTATACCAAACACAAAAAATAACTTGAAGTGGATAAAAGTCTTCATTAAATGTAAGAACTGAAATTGTAAAATTCTTAGAAGAAAACAGGGAAAAAGCTCCAACATTAGTCTTGGCAATATTTTTTTTGAATATGAAACCAAAAGCATGGGTAACAGAAGCAAGAATAAACACATCAAACTAGGCAACTTGTGAAATGCAAGAAAATATTTGCACACTGTGTGTCTCATAAAGGGCTGGTTTGTATTCATGTTATATAAAGAACTCATATAACTCAATAGCAAACAAAACAACCTAATTTAAAAATGGGAGAAGGACCCCAAATATTTTTCCAAAGAAGACATGTAAATGGAAAAATGTGAAAAGGTGCTCGACATGACTAAACAGGGAAATGTACGTTGAAACTACAATGAGATACTAACCATGCTCTCAGGTTGGTAATCAGAAAGGTGAGATAAATGTTGGCAAGATATGGAGAACAGGGAATCCTTGTATATGGAGGGAATGGGTTGATACAGCCCTCCCCCCCCCAAAAAAAAAAATTAAATATAAGACAACCATATGATTCAGCAGTCCCACTTCTGGATATATGTCCTACTTCTGGGTGTATATGTGGTAAATGGATATTTCCAAGATATCTGTATTATTTGCAGTAGCCAAGATATAAGTGTCCATTAATGAGTGAATAAAGAAAATGTATAAATGTATGCAAAGGAATGTTATTCAACCATGAAAAAAGGAAACTCTGTTGTTTGGAACAATGCATGTGAACCTGGAGAGCATTTTTCTAAGGAAAATAAGTGAGACACAGAAAGATAGTATTGTATGGTTTCTCTTGTATGTGGAATTAAAAAAAATCAAAACTCATGGAAACTAAGAGTAGAATGGTGGTTGCCAGAGGCTGGTGGGGGGTGATGTTGGTCAAAGGACACAAACTTAATTATCAGATGAATCAGTCCTGGGGATCTAATGTACTGCATCATGACTACAGGACTAAAATTTATAACAAGTATTTTAAATTGGCTATAAGAGAGTATATCTTAAGTAGATTTCTGCCTACCCCTCAACACCAAAGGTAACTATGTGAGGTGATGGATGTGTTAATAGTTGAAATGTGATAGTCATTTATAGTCTACATATCAAATCATATTGATATCCATTTTTGTTGTCGTGTTGGGGATTGAACTCAGGAACTCATACATGCTAGGTGAGTGCTCTACCACTGAGCTACAGACCCAGCCCAATGTTGATGTACTTTAAAATCATGTAATACTTTAAATATATTTAATTTTTATTTGTCCTTTACTTCTTAGTAAAGCTAATAAAATAGTCCCAAATTGCCTGCAAGCCACAAATGATCTGGCTTCTAGCCTTGATCTTATCTCCTGCTATACTGCTCCTGGTACTCCCCCCCCCCCCCTTTGGTACTTGCAGTTGAACCCAGAGGCTCTTTACTACCAAGCCACATTCCCAGACCTTTTTATTTTTTATTTGGAAAGGGGTCCAAATAAAAGATTGGCCTTTGAACTTGCTGTCCTTCTGCCTCAGTATCCTGGGAGTATAGGCATGTGCCACTGTGCTCAGAATCCTGTTGTTACTACTTTATCCTCCTTTGTTCAACTACTCCAGCCACTTGAGCTTCCTGCTTTTGACCATACCAGACATACTTCTGTCTCAGGACCTTTTTATTTTGCATTTGCCATGTTCTCTGCTGGTAGTTTTGCACCTGCAGATAGTTGCATGACCGGTTCATTTATGTCTCCCTGGCTCTCTCTAAAATTATACTCTTGCCCCTTTTTCACTCCCTTTCTTGCTTAGGCTTTTCTCTCTGTGGTTTAGTTTTCTGTACATTATCACTTTATGTACAGTGTATCTTACTCAGTTTTTTGTTTCCCTCCTCTGTCATGTAAAGGTAGGGTTTTTGTCTGTTCATTTCCAGCACCTGGAACTGTGTGCCTCGCACAAGATAGGCACTCAATAAATATTTGTTAAACAGATAAAATTGTAGTTCTGTTCTAGTCAACAGTAGATAATGTCTGAGCACTGAAATAATTTAGTTTTGCAAATTTGAATAGTTTGTAGATTTTATGCTAGGAAAATGAAAGTTGTTATACCTTTCATACATATTTAATGTAGATGTGATCAACAGAGTTAACACTAATATTTCACACATGATTGATGCCTTAGATTTACTTCATTAGTTCAGTTACTGTTAACTTAGTGCAGGTCTTATTCTATAGTGGATACTTATTAAATGTCTGAGTTGTTCTACAACTTCCTGGGAAATTAGTAAGGGAGATATTCCTTTTTATGGCATAGATATGAGATGTCCACCAAAAGCTCATATAATAATAATGCAAGAACATTCAGACATGAAATGATTAGATTATGAGAGTTGTAACCTAATCAGTTGATCAATCCACTGTTATGGATTAACTGCATAGTAAGTGTTAACTGGCAGATAAAGTGTGGCTAGAGGGGGTAGGTCTCTGGGGACTTGCCTTTGTATTTTGTCCCAGGTGAGCTGAGCTCTCTGCTTCCTGATTGTCATGTCCTCAGTTGCTTTCCTCTACCATGCCCTTCCATCATGATATTTTGCTCAGAGCTATGGAGTTTGACTCACCACAGACTGAACTTCTGAAAGCCATGAGCTGAAATAAACTTTTCCTTCTTTAAAATTATTCTTGTCAGGTCTTTTGGTCACAGAAATGAAAAAGCTGACTAAAACATACCTATTCTAAAAAATTAAGTAAACTCAAGCTAACTTCTGATTCTGCTAAACTAAAATTCTTTGAAGAGAGAATTTATTTTTATTTCCTGCTTGCTGTGTCTTCATTGCTGTGTTTAGTGTACAATAATTTTTTTTGGGGGGGGATAAAACAATTTTCCGATTCATACCATATACTTTATTATTTCTTCCTGTTCATTCAAAAATTTTATTAAGCATCTTTCTATAATGAAAAGTCAGTGGTAAATTATGCATGAACTAACAGTCTAGTTCTGTTACCATTTGGATTACTATGAAGAGCCTTTGTTAAGTTTTGCATTAATGAGGCTGAACTAAATATAACATGGGACTGTTTTTCTTGCTAAGAGTTATTTGGACTTATCTACTTACCTATTCAAGACTTTAAATAGAGGCAGGGAGATAACATTGTTAGGAAGTATGAGAACCTACAAAATAATGTTGAATAGGGGAAGTCAACAAGGGGTGTCACATCTTTTGCTAGGAGATAGTGCTGGAATTAATGATTCCTCCTCTTCAGAATCTTCTGTTGTAAATCTAGAAGAGCAGGCTAGGGTCACAAAAAGAATTTAAATAATTTAGTTTGAGATTCAGAAACATACGTAAACATGTGTACATGTGCATGCTGAGATTTTTGAGATAACAGGAAGTTTAAATTGATATTAAATTTATGTTGTTTCTAGGCTTTTATCATCTATACGTGTAAGTTTGTGTATATGAATTGTTTCATAGAGGATCATTGTTATGTGTAAATAGTAACAGTTTACTCTTTTCCAATCTGGGTGTTTTAATTTTAAAATTTTCCTTGGCCCAATCGGGATATTTTAATTTTTCTTGCTTGATTGCAAGAAATTCCAACACTTTCTTCTTTCTTTTTCCTCCTGATACTAGGGATTGAAACTTGAGGTGTTTGATCACTAAGTTACATTCCCAGACCTTTTTAAAAAGTTTAAATTTTGAGATGGTCTCACTAAGTTTCCCAGGCTGGCCTCCAATTTGCAATCATCCTGCTTCAGCCTCCTGAGTTGCTGGGATTATAGGCATGTGCCATCTTGCCTAGGTCTTTTTTAAATTTTTAAAGTAAAAACTGAAATCTTTGGCTTTCTTCCTTTCTCATGTAGACATTTAATACTGGAAAATTTCCTTTGAAGTGTGTCTTTAATAGCATCCCACAGATTTTGTTGTGTTTTAACTTTTATACATTTCAGAATACATTTCCCTTTTAATTATTTTGAGCAGTGAGTTATTTGTAATTTACAACTATTTAGGCATTTTCAGTAGGTGGTAATGTTGATTTCTAATTCTGTGGTAGTTAGAAAACATAGTTTGACTTGAATCCTTTTACATTTTTTGAAGACCTTTTTATTAATGGCTTATAATATGGCTTAAGTTGGTAAATATTTTGTGCCCTTGAAAGGAATGTATTCTGCTCTTGGGTGGAATATTCTTCGAATGTCAGTTAGGCCAAGGTGGTTAATGGTGTGTTCAGATCTATTATATTCTTGCTTATTTTCTGTCTTATTCGTTTTGCCAGTTATTGAAAGGGTATTATTTTCTTTGTACTTGTGGATTTGTCTGTTTCTTGGAATTCTCGGTGTTTGATTTATCTCTTTTAAAAGTCTGTTGTGCATAAATATTTAGGTTTGTAATAATCTCTTTATGGATTGACCCCTTTATCATTAGAAATTACTTTAAAATCCCTGGTTTTTGTTTATTTTTTATTTTAAATTCACTTTTTGATACTAGCATAACTCCTTTTTTCTTTTGATTAGTGTTAGTGTGTGTGTTAGTTGGTTTGGCTGCTACGACAAAATAACTTACACTGGGTAGTTTGTAAGCAATACAAATTTCTCAGTACTGGATATTTAAAAGTGGTATCTGGTGAGGCCAGATTCCTTATAGATGGTGTCTTTTAGTTATGTCCACACATGGTGGAAGGGGCAAGACAGCTTTCTAGGGCTGGCCGGCCGACCCACCCACTTTCCCTCCCTCCCTCCCTCTCTCTCTCCTTTCCTTCCTTTCCTTCCTTCCTGTCTTGCTATATATATTGCTCAGGCTGGCCTTGAACTCCTGGGCTCAGGGATCCTCCTGCTTCGGTCTCCTGAGTAGTTGTGACTAGAGAAATGTGCTAACTCACTCAGTTCAGGGCTTCTTTTATGAAGGCAGTAATCCCTTTTGTGTGCTCTGTCCTTGTGATCTAATCAGCTCTCAAAAGGTCCCACATTCCAATATCATCACTTTGAGGGTTAGCATTTCAACAAATGAACTTTGGGGGCCATAAACATTCAGATCATAGAAGCATGTCTTTTTAAAGTTCTTTCACCTTTATTCTATCTGTATTTAAAGTATGTTTTCTTAAAGAGCATGTAAGTGGGCACTCATGATATTTGGAAGGGGAAATGGATAAGAGGTTCAATTTCTGCTCTAGCTGTATAGTTTGTAGTAGCCAGAACAATGTGAAAACATTGAATTTTTCTTTAGCAATATTGCATTGTCTAGATTCTAGCTTTATGGGTATTGAATGGCATTATGTGGCACTTGTATTTTTTTTTTGGGTGGGGAACCAGGGATTGAACTAAGGGGCTTTGGACTGCGGAGCCTTATCCCCAGCCCTATTTGTATTTTATTTAGAGACAGGTCTCACTGAGTGGCTTAGTTCATTGCTTTTGCTAAGGCTGGCTTTGAACTCCTGATCCTCCTGTCTCGGCCTCCTGAGCCTCTTGGATTACAGGCGTGTGCTGCAGGGCACTTGTATTTTTAAGTGGTGCACGTTTACCGGCATGATGTAGGGCCAACAGTAATGGTGTACCAGTTCCTAATATTGTGTAAGATGGTTAAGATTTCTAGTGGTTATGTTTGGACTCTTTCTTTTCTCTGATTATATTATATGAATCTGTTCTTGGTGGGTCAGTTCTGTGACTTTAATGATGGATATGATATCTGGAAGTTCATAAGAGAGCTGTTCCTTTAGTGTTCTCTATTATTTCATAAACACCCAATTCCAATTCCATTTATAAGCTTTTCTTAAGTGATGGTAGCATTGTTTCTTATAATTGAATCCTGATTGATACATTCTTGATCCCGGGATTAGTTAAGGTTTCTATCATTATAAGAAAATACTTCAGGCAATTAACTTACAAAGAGAAATTTTGACACATGGTTTTGGATGTAACAATCCATAATCTAATGTCCCCAGTGTGTTGTCTCTGGCAAGGTAGCACATTATGAACTGAGAAGCAAGGAGAAGAATAGGAAGAGGAGACCGATGGACTAAAATAATGTAATTCTTAGGTTTCAAATTGGGAAATTGTTGTTGCTTGTTTAAGTTTTGGGTTTTGGAAATGAGTTTTTGGCTTGGCATTTTATCTGAGCCTTGGCAGTTATGTCAGGAAAATTCACATTTGTGATTTATCTTTTTTAAATGTTTTCAGAATTCTGCCTTTTGGATGCTTTCTTGATATTTAGAATTTTGTCACTAACCAGGATATTAAATATTAACATGAAGGATAAATGATTTGAAAGAGAAAAAGCTGTTATGCTTAGTTAAGGCTTATTATGTGAAAGAATACAGATTGAAGTTAGTGAAGGAAAAAGGTGAGTTAGGTGGAGCCCAGGAGAAACTAGGTGTGACCTTTCAATTGTTTTTTTCCCAGTGGAGCTGAATGAATACTGTGTAGTTCTCTCAGCAGTGATATGTGGCAGTGCTGATGGAGCATTGCCAGTCAGGTAAATTCACCCAAGAGTTTGTTACTAGTGTTTTTGTAAAGGTTCAGACAGTAGGCGTGGAGCACCTTGTGACTAACCTTGGCTGTAGGACTCTGGTTCTCCTTCCCATCCTGAGAGAGCAAACTGAGACAGCATACCCCAGGGCCCCTGTTGCAGAAAAGCAGGTGTTCACCATAATTAACATGGTTAGAGAAAACTGTCTGGCCTGCCCCTAGGCCTCCATTATACAAAGACAGGCGGGATATTCCAAGGACTTACTTTTCTGTTATTTTCCGGGAGCCAAGTTTTTTCTTTGAACATCCCAAGCCTGCTATATTCGTCATCTTCAATAAATATGAAATTGATGTTTTAAGGAAGGGGAAAAAAAAACTACTGAACTTTTGCAATGCTAAGCACTTTATGGAGAAGTTACTGTTTTTAGATACTTGTAAAGTGCTCAAATGGGCGATAATTTAGGGAGAAATTCAGAAGCAGTGAAATAAAATATAGAAGATTCTCATCTAGAACAGACTTCATTTTAGCCAGCTCTGATACCAGCATTTAACATTACAGAAGTTTTGCCCTATAATACTTATAAGTATTTAGGATTTAGTTAACAATATATAGTTGTATTACATAATGTAGATTGTTTTGAACTTATTAGAATATTATAGTTAACATGTTCATTTATCTTTCTACAACTTAAAGAGTTCAGAGAGTCAGGGATATGGTGGTGAATGCCTGTAAACTGAGCTGCTTAGGGGGCTGAGGCAGGAGGTTCACAGTTCCATGTTAGCTGTTGCCCCAAACCCTACTTTCCACATTATGATATGAAGAGGTATGATAAAAGAACCCAGAGATATAAGGACACATATTACATAACTCGATTTATGTGAAATATCCAAAATAGGCAAATTCATCGAGATAAAAAGTTGATTAGTGGTCATCAGAAGATAGGAAGAAAAAGAAAATGGGGAGATTGGACTATTACTCCACAATGGAGGTAAGGAAAAAGGGAATGAGCTTTCTTAGCTGGTCCCTCCTGCAAATAAGAAAGAAGCACAATACCTGGTGGGCCTTTTTGGATTTTGGAGGCTACACATTCCTCACTTGGTTATGTTACTTCAGCCCATCTACCAAGTGACTAGAAAAGCTTTTTGTTTTGAGTGGGTCCCAGAACAGGAGAAGGCTCTGCAGCCGGTCCAGTGGGCTACCAAGTTGCTATATGATCTGAGCTACCCATCATGAATTGGGTGTTATCTGACCCACTGAATCATAAAGTTTCATGTGCACAGAAGCACTCTGTCGTCAAGTGGAAGTGGTACATATGTGATTGAGCACTGGTGGTACCTGAAGGCACAAGTAGGTTGCATGAAGAAGTGGCCCAGATGCCGTGATTCCTACTTCTGCTGCAGTACCTTCTGTCCTAAGCATTAACTATGGCTTCATGAGGTGTACCTTATGATCAATTAACAGAGGAAGAGAAGACTAGGGCCTGGTTTACAGACCGTTCTGCACAATATATGGGTACCACTTGGAAGTGGACAGTTGCAGTTGCTCCTTTCTGGAACAACTCTGAAGGACAGTGATGAAGGGACATCTTCACAGTGGGCAGAACTTAGGGCAGTGCATCTTGTTGTGCATTTTGCATGGAAGGAAAAATGGCCATATCTGACTGTATACTGATTCATAGGCTATAGCCAGTGGTTTGGCCGGCTGGTCAGGGACCTCGAAAGAATATAATTGGAAAATTGGTGACAAGAACATTTGGGGAAGAGATATGTGACTACACCTCTCAGAATGCAAAGGATGTGAAGATATTTGTGTCTTACGTAAATGCTAAACCAAAAGGTGACCTTGGCAGAGGAGGACTTTAATAATCAAATGGATAGGATGACCTGATCTGTGAATAACAGGTAACCTCTTTCTCCAGCCACCCCTATCATTGCTCAGTGGGCTCAAGAACTGCTTATGGTGGCAGGGATGGTGGTTATTCATGGGCTCAGCAACATGGACTTTCACTCACCAAGGCTGATCTAGCTATGGCCACTGCTGAGTGTCTATTTTGCCAGGAGCAGAGACCAACCCTCAGTCCACAATGTGGCATCATTTCCAGGGGAAATCAACCAGCAACCTGGTGGCAGGTTGATTATATTGGAACCACTTCCATCAATGAAGGCGGAGCGGTTTGTCCTTACTGGAATAGACATTTATTCTGGGTATGGATTTGCCTTCCCTGCATGTAGTGTTTGCCAAAACCACCATCTGTGAACTTATAGAATGCCTTATCCATCATTGTGGTATTCTGCACAGCATTGCTCCAGACCAAGGAATTCACTTTACCGTCAGAGAAATGAGACATTGGGCTCATGTACATGGGATTCACTGGTTTTACCGCGTTCCATACCATCCTGAAGCAGCTGGTTTGATAGTATGATGGAATGGATTTTTGAAGATGCAGTTACAGCGCCAGCTAGGTGGCAGTACCTTGCAGGGCTGGGGCAAGGTTCTCCAGAAGGCTGTCTATATTCTAAATCAGTGTCCATTATGTGGTACTGTCTGTCTCTCTTACTGCTAGAATTCATGGGTCCAGGAATCAAGGGGTGGAGACAGGAATGGTACCACTCACCATTACCCCTGGTGACCTACTAGAAAAGTTTTTGCTTCCTGTTCCTGCAACCTTATGCTCTGCTGGCCTAGAAGTCTCAGTTCCAGAAGGAGGAATGCTTTCGCTTGGAGTTGCAACAGTGATTTCATTAAACTGGAAGATAAGACTTTCTCCTGGCCACTTTGGATACCTCATGTCTCTGAGTCAACAGGCTAAGAAAGGAGTTAATGGTGCTGGCAGGGATGATTGATCCAGGTTACCAAGGGGAGATTGGACTATTACTCCACAATGGAGGTAAGGAAGTATACTCCTGGAGTGCAGGAGAACCCTTAGAGTGTCTAGTGGCATTACACTGTCGTGTTATTAAGGTCAATGGGAAACTACAACAATCCAGTCAAGATGACAAATGTCTGAGATCCTTCATGAAGGAGGGTGTGGGTCATACCTCCAAGTAAAGAACCAAGACCTGCTGAAGTGCTTGCTGAAGGCAAAGGGAGTACAGAATGGATAGTAGAAGAAGGTAGTCATAAATACCAACTACTGCCACATGACCAGTTATAGAACTAAGGATTTTAATTGCCAGTAATATTTCTTTCTTATTCTGCTGAGAATATGTTTGTGCATACTTACACATGCATTAAGAGGACATGTTTAGTAATCTTCTGTTATTCATCATGTAATGTAATATTGGTTGACTTTACTTTGGTACTTAAAGTAACATTTTTGTTTTCCTTCTATTCTGGGGAAAGAACTAGTATGTTTTCAGTTATAGGAAGGATAGTTATGTTAGGTGGAATGATGGCTTTGTTATTGTGTTTATTTGGAGATTAAGTATAATGTAGAGAGTCATGTTTGGATATCAAGTTGACAAGGGGTGGGCTTGTAATGGTCAATTTGAATTGTCAATGTGATTGGATTAAGAGATGCTGAGGAAAAAACTTTTTAGTTTGAGTAAGTCCCATTTGTTGATTCTGGTTATTAACTCTTGTGCTATGGGTGTCCTATTGAGGAATTTGGAGCCCGACCCCACAGTATGTAGATCGTAGCCAACTTTTTCTTCTATCAGACGGCGTGTCTCTGATTTGATATCAAGCTCCTTGATCCATTTTGAGTTAACTTTTGTGAATGGCGAGAGAAAGGGATTCAGTTTCATTTTGTTGCATATGGATTTCCAGTTTTCCCAGCACCATTTGTTGAAGATGCTATCCTTCCTCCATTGCATGCTTTTAGCCCCTTTATCAAATATAAGATAGTTGTAGTTTTGTGGATTGGTTTCTGTGTCTTCTATTCTGTACCATTGGTCCACCCGCCTGTTTTGGTACCAGTACCATGCTGTTTTTGTTACTATTGCTCTATAGTATAGTTTGAAGTCTGGTATCGCTATACCGCCTGAGTCACACTTCCTGCTTAGCATTGTTTTTGCTATTCTGGGTCTTTTATTTTTCCATATGAATTTCATGATTGCTTTCTCTATTTCTACAAGAAATGCCGTTGGGATTTTGATTGGCATTGCATTAAACCTATAGAGAACTTTTGGTAGTATCGCCATTTTGATGATGTTAGTTCTGCCTATCCATGAACAGGGTATATTTTTCCATCTTCTAAGATCTTCTTCTATTTCTCTCTTTAGGGTTCTGTAGTTTTCATTGTATAAGTCTTTCACCTCTTTTGTTAGGTTGATTCCCCAGTATTTTATTTTTTTTTAAGATATTGTGAATGGAGTGGTTGTCCTCATTTCCATTTCAGAGGATTTGTCACTGATATACAGGAATGCCTTTGATTTATGCGTGTTGATTTTATATCCTGCCACTTTGCTGAATTCATTTATTAGCTCTAATAGTTTCTTTGTAGACCCTTTTGGGTCTGCTAGGTATAGAATCATGTCAACTGCAAATAGTGATAATTTAAGTTCTTCTTTTCTAGGGAGCCTACATCCTGGGAACAAATCTTTACTCCTCACACTTCAGATAGAGCCCTAATATCCAGAGTATACAAAGAACTCAAAAAATTAGACAATAAGATAACAAATAACCCAATCAACAAATGGGCCAAGGACCTGAACAGACACTTCTCAGAGGAGGACATACAATCAATCAACAAGTACATGAAAAAATGCTCACCATCTCTAGCAGTCAGAGAAATGCAAATCAAAACCACCCTAAGATACCATCTCACTCCAGTAAGATTGGCAGCCATTATGAAGTCAAACAACAACAAGTGCTGGCGAGAATGTGGGTAAAAGGGTACACTTGTACATTGCTGGTGGGACTGCAAATTGGTGCTGCCAATTTGGAAAGCAGTATGGAGATTTCTTGGAAAGCTGGGAATGGAACCAGCATTTGGCCCAGCTATTCCCCTTCTCGGTCTATTCCCTAAAGACCTTAAAAGAGCATGCTACAGGGACACTGCTACATCGATGTTCATAGCAGCACAATTCACAATAGCAAGACTGTGGAACTAACCTAGATGCCCTTCAATAGATGAATGGATAAAAAAAATGTGGCATTTATACACAATGGAGTATTACTCTGCATTAAAAAATGACAAAATCATAGAATTTGCAGGGAAATGGATGGCATTAGAGCAGATTATGCTAAGTGAAGCTAACCAATCCCTAAAAAACAAATGCCAAATGTCTTCTTTGATATAAGGAGAGTAACTAAGAACAGAGTAGGGTCGAAGAGCATGAGAAGAAGATTAACATTAAACAGGGATGAGAGGTGGGAGGGAAAGGGAGAGAGAAGGGAAATTGCATGGAAATGGAAGGAGACCCTCAGGGTTATACAAAATTACATACAAGAGGAAGTGAGGGGAAAGGGAAAAATAATACAACGGGGAGAAATGAATGACAGTAGAGGGGGTAGAGAGAGAAGAGGGGAGGGGAGGGGAGGGGAGGGGAGGGGAGGGGAGGGGGGATAGTAGATGATAGGAAAGGCAGCAGAATACAACAGACACTAGTATGGCAATATGTAAATCAATGGATGTGTAACTGATGTGATTCTGCAATCTGTATATGGGGTAAAAATGGGAGTTCATAACCCACTTGAATCAAAGTGTGAAATATGATATATCAAGAACTATGTAATGTTTTGAACAACCAACAATAAAAATTAAAAAATAAATGCTGAGGGCTGGTGTTGTGGCTCAGCGGTAGAGCACTTGCCTAGTATGTGCGAGGCCCTGGGTTCGATCCTTAGCACCACATAAAAATAAATAAGTAAGAGAAAGGTATTGTGTCCAACTACAACTAAAAAATAAATATTAAAAAAAATGATGCTGAAGATTAAGAGGCTTCTGGGTGTGTCAATGAGGGTGTGTCTAGGAGTGATTGGCATGTGAGATAGCTAACTGGAGACTTACCTAAGCATGGGCAGCACCATCCAATAGTCTGGAGGCTTGGATAGAATAAAAGTCACAAGGAAGCAGCAGCAAATGCAAGCTCTATTCTTCTTGAATGGATTCTTGATTTCTTCTGCAATTGCCTGAGATATCAGCCTCGTGCTCTTTCTTTCTTCCAAAGTGGACTCTGCCAGTGACTCTCCAGGGAGTTTCCAGAAGCCTTCAGTTTTGGACTGGGATAGCATTGTTGATTCTCTTGTTCTGAGGGGTCAGCATCTTGGACTGTGCAGCTACTGGTTCCTCCAGCTCTCCACCCTGCAGACAGTCATTGTGGACTATCTAGCTTCTGGTTGTGTAAGCCAATCTAATAAATCCCCTTTTTATAATCATACTTCTTATTGCTTCTGTTCCTGTAGAGAATCCTGATTAATATACCTCCCCAAACCCCGAGGTTTTAACATTGTCACCATGGTTATTAGGTTTAACATGTGAACTTTTGGGGGGGTAGGAGGACACACAAACATTCATAACACAGCAATGGTATTTGGAAATTGAAGGAGTTTTATCCTTTAGGCACGAATTATCTATGCAGTCTGTCTTATGCTAGGATTAAAAAAAAAAAGCTTAAATGATCATAAAGTAAACTTTAACATTATTTCAAAAAGGAAAATTTAGAGTGCTGGGGGTATAGCTCAGTGGTAGAGTATTTACCTAGTATATTGCAAGGCCCAGGGTCCCATTCCCCAGTACTGTATGTGTGTGTGGGCGATTGATATGCCAGGAATTATCTGATTCAGATAGCAAGTGAAGTTTGCCTAGAGATCAGTAGAATTGAGGTCAGGATTTGGCCTAGGAATGAAGTAACAGATGGTAAGAATCCCAGTATGGCAAAAAGAAAGTTTGCTTGGCAAACCAGAGATTGGAACAGTATTTAGGGGTGTGGCTTTTTAAGATTAGGAATTTCTGACTTGTGAGCATTGACTAGATAAATAGAACTCTAGTCTCTTTTGACTCTTATTCTGTTGCTAGTATTGTCACTGGAGGGTGGTCCAATGGACAGAGGGACCTCCATTCATGATGACAGGGCCCTTGACAAACCCTGTAGAAAAGAATTTCTAGTTGTGTCAGATTCAGATATTGGAAGCAAAGGGATTTATTTAAGAAAGTAAGGAATATACATTCAAGGAAGAATGTGCATCATTTCCACAGTGAGAGACCTTTTTAGGGTTCTCAGAGTCTTATTTTAAAGGAAACTTGGTGAGGGGTGGGCATGGGAAGGTATGTGGGGATAATGTCAATCTGGTGATCACAAGACAGTTTGTGGTAATTTGGAAATTTGCAGAATTTTTAGGTTGACATTTTCTCTGTTATCTGACTGATAGATAACATTGGGGACATATACTATTTTATAGGTGAGTTTTTGGTTTTTTTTTTGGTTATGTGTGCGTATACTGGGGATTAGACCCCTAGGTACTCTACCACTGAGCTACGTTCTTGGCTCTTTTTGTTTTTTATGGTCTCAGTAATTTGCTGAGTCTGTCCTCAAACTTGTGATCCTCTTGCCTCATGAGGCCGCCCAAGTTGCTGGGATTACAAGCATGTG
The DNA here is from genome assembly GCF_047511675.1 of Marmota flaviventris. Classification (NCBI taxonomy): domain Eukaryota; kingdom Metazoa; phylum Chordata; class Mammalia; order Rodentia; family Sciuridae; genus Marmota; species Marmota flaviventris. The sequence goes on along the minus strand of NC_092508.1, from coordinate 32,005,490 downwards.
CCACTGTGACCCACTTATATTATAGGTTTTGTATCTCCTTTTGTTAATTTTAAAATTGTGAGTGAAGACTTATAAATTTTCCAGGAAATTTAGGAGTCATAGGCTTGGGGAGTAAAGGTATGAGAAACTATTTAGCACAAAGCTTTTATATTATAGTTTCCTAGTCTTTCCATTTGTCTTCATTCTACCTGTTTTAAAATTTCTTTTCTTTCCTAATCTCCATTTCATTTATGAAATCAGGAAGGGCCAAAGTCAAGGTAACTACTTTCAAGGATGATCTATTCTTTATTATTCAGGATTACTTAGAAGTGTGGTCTCAGCATTATCACCATATCTAAAGGTGCAAGTGGTGACTGTCAGTAAACTGCTCTGTAAAACATATTCTCTTGAAGGGTGATCTGAGTATGTATCTCAGTGGTTTCTACCTTGCTGAAAAATATTTTCTAATAAGTTTACAAAAGTAGTAAAGAAGCCTAGTACAGTGGTGTACTTATGTAATCCTGGTGACTTGGGAGGCTAAGGCAGGAGAATTGCAAGTTTGAGTCCAGGCTTAGACTCTATCTCAAAATAAAAAATAAAAAGGGCTGGGGATATAGCTCAGTGATAGAGCACCCCTGAATTTAATACCAGAAGCTTTGTCCCTGGTGCTGATCAAATTGACACAGTTTTGAGAAATGGAAAAAAGAAACTTTGTTGTTTGGCCAGCAAATGAGGAGAGTTGTAGACTGTTTTAAAACTACTTTCCTTCTTACAAGAGAAAACAAAGAGCTTTTTAAAGGGAAATTCAGGGAGTAAGCTTCAGGTATGCCTGTCAGTATATATGATTAATGAGCAGATGGTAGCATTTTGATAACCATTCCTTAGACCTGCTGGCACCAGTTTCCAGGTCAGGATTCCTTTATTCTTGTGGTCAGTGAGCTGAAGGACACAATAACTTGGCCTAGGAGTGGAAGAATGTTAATCTTGCTTCCCTGCAGTTAGGGAAGGGAAGAAAGGAGGAAGAAAAAGAAGAGGCGGAAAAAAACCCCCAAAACACATGTAAGTTTTATACTCAAAGCATGAAGTAGAACCCTGATAGAGAGTCAATCCCCAGTAAAGGGGGGAAAAATGTCCCAGAGAAGACTTCTATTGGTCAGTGGCTTTCCATTAATCAGCCAATGTCCAAAAGGTCCAATGTCCAAAAGCCTACTTCTAGTAGGCTTGGGTCAAGTGTCTGTTCCTGTAGCCATAGGTAAGGTGGAGGATTGGGAGTCAACCCACATAGGCTGAATTCTCCATGAAAGTGAAATATTTTTACCAAATGATAGTAAAGGATGCTGTAGGCTTGGGTAGCCTAGCTGAATTTTTACCCTATTCTACTTTGCTTGTACTTTGCTTGAATGCCAGATGTTCCCTTTTCAGGTGGCCCCTGCTTGACTTCAGTCTGTACAAACCTAGCCAGCATCAGAGGTGAAAAAATTATCCCTGTGCCTGGTGGGTTTAATAGGTCATTTAGTCCCTTTTCTTTGGACATATCAGATAAGTCCTGACCAAGGTAGGATGGAGGACAGAGCAGAGGTTGATGGGACGAGCTGCCCCACATCTCAGCCTGCTGGTTTTTGGGCCACTGGATCAAAGTCTAGCTCCTACCTGGGTGGGGTAGAGTAGTCATCACCCAACCTTCAAAGGGGAAAGTTAACCCTTAATCCCCAAAGGGCTGCCAGTTCTAAGTTATGACTTGGAGCAACTTCACAGGAGGAAAAGACCCACAGTGGGCTAGTTGAAACTGGTTGGATCTTAGATGGCTGGCAGGTTGACTGCCAGACAACCTCACTTTTCATTATTTCATTATAATAAAAGACAAGGATATTACTCCTGTTTATAAGCCTCTTTTCCTCCTTTCTTTTACCCTATCCCTTAACTTCCTCATCCCCAAGGGGTGAAGAGTCTGTTTGCAAATTTATCTCCCAACTTTTCCTATTCTAGGCCAAGCTAATAAAAATCTCTTTTCTGCTCAATTTGTGCTCCATCTTGTTATTGGTTCTATAGTTTTTTAAATTTATTTTTTAGTTGTAGTTGGACACAATACCTTTATTCTATTTATTTATTTTCATGTGGTGCTGAGGATCAAACCCAGGGCCTCGCACATGCTAGGTAAGTGCTCTACCGCTGAGCCACAACCCCAGCCTGGTTCCATAGTTTTGAGAGGGAGAGAGGACCCAGCCTTTAGGGTCAAAAATTGGTAACAGTGTTCTGTATAATATTGCTCTGCTGCACTGGATTTTTTTTTTGGGGGGGTTGGGGGGAAGGTGGTATAGAAGACAATGCTAAAACATAAGGGAGAGCAGAATGAAAATCCTTAAACAAACAGAAAGGCAGAGCCATGCAACCAACCAATCTGTTTTCAATGGTAGTTCTTTCTTACTACTTAAATGACTTAGAGATGCAAATATAGGAGTTTAAAAGATCCATTAACATAGATGTTCCTCATTTGCTCACCTAGATTAAATTGTGTTCTGTGTCTAACAGCCAATATCCTTTAAGTGAGAGAGTATCTTTTTTGTTTTCTATGCTAAATTAGTGAATACAGAAATTTTGAGTATTTGTACTGTATTAATAAGAAACGTGAGTGGAGAATTATTGCTTCCTTTGTGAATCCCCAGGAGATGTAGCTAAAAATTTTTTTGTTGGTTGGAGGAAATGTTTCTGATGGACTCTGCTGTTAGATCAGTTTGGAGTGAAAAAGAGTTCTGCAGTTGATCATTATAGTAATACATTTCTAGTTCATTTGTATGCTGGTCCCAGACTGACATAGTTTCTGTGATCTCAGCTATGTGGTGGCAGTAGTCCAGTTAGTACATTTTCATAGTTGTGGCAAAGACAAACTTTTATACTAAAATGAGGGGAATGAAGGTGTAGGTAATGTGACATCTAGAATGTGCTGTTGTTGGTCATTTTTCATCTAAGCATAAAAGGAGATTATTAAAAAATTATTTTTAATTACGATTATTATAACCCTGGGTTGGGATTGTGGCTCAGTGGTAAAGCACTTGCCTAACACGCGTGAAGCCCTGGATTTGATCCCCTGCACTACATAAAAAAATTAAAAAATACAATTTAGTTCATATACAACTAAAAAAATATTTTAAAAAAAGGTGAATACCTAACAGTAGAAAATGTAAAAATGTTAACAATAAAATTAAAATTATCTATAGATTTATTATGGGAATTTTTAATATGTATATGTATATAAAATTATATTATTAATAAACTAGAAGGAATTACATTAATTGTGCATGATGTATTAGTACTTAATCAAAGGAAATAAACTTATTTATTATTTTTCATAGTTGAAATGCAGTATAACCTCACCATGATGACATGAATAGAGTTTTTTTTTTTTAAATTTTCTGTAGTTGTAGATGGAAGAATGCCTTTATTTTATTTGTTTATTTTTATGTGGTGCTGAGGATCAAACCTAGTGCCTCATGAATGCTAGGCAAGCGCTCTGTGGCTGAGCTGCAGTCCCAGCCCATGAATAGAGTCATTAAAAATTAAATTCCATACAATGGGAGGTCGAGTTAATTGGAGGTTCTGAAAGTGGTTGCATTACATTCATATGCATGTTATTGCGGGTGCATTATCTTTGGGTTTTACTGTATTTTAAATATTGTGCTTTTCTGTTGGATTTTACTATACAATATTTTAAATAGCTTTATTACTTTTTTCTTTCACATTACAGATTGTTCAGATTAAAAATTTTCAGATGCAAATTTTTAAAAAAATATTTATTTATTTTTGGTTAGACACAATACCTTTATTTTGTTTATTTTTTTTTTATGTGGTGTTGAGGATTGAACCCAGGGCCTCGCGCATGCAAGGTGAGCGCTCTACCACTGAGCCAAAACCCCAGCCCCAGATGCAATTTTTAATACCAAATATTTCTTGATATAGTTGTGTCAAATTCATTTAACCCTTTATTGTTGGATTCTTGGATAGTTGTTTATGTAATTGTTTATATAATGCAATGTTAAAAGTGGACTTTTACTTTTGTCTTGGAGTTACAGTTTAGGCTCCAATAGGCAATTACTTCCATATTTTAAGAAAGTGGTAAATCAGTCATGTAGAACTTGCTGAAGGATGAGACTCTTCTATAACTTCTCTCTCTTCATATCCATGCATATGAATAATTATATGTAATTAAATAAGAATTTTTTAAAAGACAGTTGAAGAAGTACTGTGCTTCTCAGTTTTTGACCAAGTCAGTGGAATTTTGAGAAAATCAGTCATAGAAATTGGGGTTGTCTGCTGAAAGGGATGCTGAAATTTCATACCAAATTTGAGCCTTGCTGATAAATAGAAATGCCTGAGATGGATTTCAGGGAGAAAATTCTTGTGAGAACTTGTCCCTTGTCTAAGTTGGGGATGGTATGAGAGTGGGGAAGAAAACTATTGCCTGACTTTGCTGGTAAAAAAGCTTGAAGGTTAAAGACAATTGGAATACAATATGAGGACCTACTACTTCTAGAGTTCGGAGGGACAAAAATGCTGACATACCCTAGGGTAGGGGGCTAAGTTACAGAGAATGAGGTAGCTGAGATAGAGGTATATTTTAATAATCCTGCCCAAAAAACCTGTCTGTTGAGAGATTGTTTTGCTCCTTCTAAGCTCAGATGAAGGTACAGGATGTTAGCCAGAGGCTGCATCATCTTATTAAAAAGGGTCTTTGAAGACCTCATAAGTGCTTCACTAAAAGAGAGGGTCAAAATCTGGCATTAGCATACAGCATCGATACCAGATTGCTATAATATGGTTACATAAGAACTTGGTACTTTTTCTCTCATACTCTTTGTTTCCTATTTCCTGCTCTTCCAATCCTGGAGGAGCAGGCTAGAAGCAGCATAATGAAGTGAGTAAGAAGAATGGAAAAACATGGTAGAAGAATAATGAAAAAAACATTTTTCTCTCTCTTTTCGTTTTTGTGGATTTTTCAGTTTAGATCTGAGCTGGAAAATTGGAATGAAAAGTAAAATTCTGATTTAGGTTGAATGAATTTTTAAATATTTGAAAATGAAAACTTGAATACCTGGAAGTTAATAGGGAAGCTACAAAATCTGTTGTTGCTATAATCCAGGAGCAGGGGAAGGAGACCTAACAGTATGGGATGGAGGGAAAGTTTAAATTAATTTATGATGATTCCCTATAGAGTTTATTACACGTGCTATTATAAATAATTGCAAAGAGCATGTGTGAACAAAAATCTTTGTACACATTTCTTTTTTTTTCACATTTCTTTTTAATGGTTTAGCATAGTTTCCCAGAATTGACTTTTTAAGAGTATGAATATTTTAAAGACATTTAGTACATATTGCCAGATTGCTTTCAAGAAAGATTATATCCCCAAAACATGTTAACCTCTTGTGAATAGCTATCTGCTTTGTTTCACTTTCGCTGGGCTTGCTTGTTATTTTTTAAAAAGGGCTGCTAATTTATAATTTAACCTGAAATGTAACTTCTTTATTTTAATTTTTTCCCCAAGTGCAGGGGAGTAAATCCAGGACCTTGTACATACTAGGCAAGTGCTTTGCCACTGAGCTAACTTGCCAGTCTCTAATTCACTTTCAATTGCTAATAAATTATTATTAACAATTATTTATTATTATGTTAATAGTCAACACTTCTAATAATCAATTTTTTCTCAAGATTTTTGTAATTGTTAAATGTTTAAATATTTTCTTATTTAATGTTAGCAATCTGTGAAGATAAAATATTGATCTCATCTTCTTTTTAAAAGATGTGAGAGAATGAAGTTTCCAGTAGACTTGTCAAACTTTCATGTGCATACAAATCACCCAGATATCTTGTGAGAATACAGATTCTAAATCAGTTGTTCTAGAATTGACCCAAGTTGTTTTTTAAAAATATTTTTTAGTTGTACATGGACTCATTGTTTTTATTTTGTTTATTTACTTTTATGTGGTTCTGAGGATCAAACCCAGTGCTCACACGTAGGAGGCAAGCACTCTACTGGTGGAGCTACACCTCCCACCACCTGACCCAGGTTTTTGAATTTCAAACACGTGGATCCAGTATGATGCCGTGATGTTCTTCATCAAAAACTCTAAACTTTTAAGAGGCTAATTCTTAGTAAGAGGCAAATTCTTACAGGTGTTTAAAAATCTTAAGGTTTCACAGCTAGTAAATGGCAGAGCCTATCCATGTTTGATTCCAGGCTTTAAGTGTGGAACTGTTATTTAGCAAGGTTGAAACTTTTTTCTTGCTTATTGTTTATTTTAATTTTTATTCATTGAATTTCCTGATCCATCACTTGTATCACCTCTCTCTCTCTTTTTTAAATGGATTTATGTCTTTAACTCTTTTGGTTTTAGAGTTTAAATAAAGTAGACATTAGTTTTATGCCAGTTTTGAGATTACAGAAAAATGGAAATAAAGAGTCACTTCCCCCTTGCCACTGTTAGTAATATCTTATTTTTTTTTTTTGGTACTAGGTCTTGAACCCAGCCTAACCACTGTGCGAGGTCCCCAGCCCTTTTTTATATTTTATTTAGAGGCAGGATCTTGCTGAGTTGTTTTAGGGCCTTGCTAAGTTGCTGAGACTGACTTTGAACTTGTGATCTCCTGCCTCAGCCTCCCAAGTTGCTGGGATTACAGGAGTGCACCACCACACCCGGCTTTGTTATTAATATCTCGTATTTATGTGGTGTATTTGTTACAATTGATGAATCAAAATGACATATACCTTATTAAGTAAAGTCCATAGTTTGCATTAGGTTTTACTTTTTGTGTTGTATATTCTGTGGTTTTGACAAATGTGCAGTGACATGTAGCCACCATTACAATATCATATAAGATAGTTTCTTTGTCTTAAAAAATCCACTGTGCTCTGCCTGTTTATCCCCAAGCCCTTGGCAATTGATGACTTTTTTACTATCTCTATAGTTTTCCCTTTTCTAGAATGTTCTTTAATTGGAACTATATAGTCTCTTCCAATTAGCTTCTTTCACTTAGTAATATGCATTTAGTTTTTTTAAATGGTTCACCTGTGAGGTTTTTTTCCCCTTAGTTGTAGATGGACACGATATCTTTATTAATTTATTATTTTTGTAGTTGTTGGTAGACCTTTATTTTATTTACTTATTTATACGTGGTACTGAATTGAACCCAGTGCCCCACACGTGCTAGACAAGCACTCTACTGCTGAGCTACGACTCCAGCCCCTTAATTTATTTGTTTTTATGTGGTGTTGGGAATCAAACTCAGTTCCTCACACATGCTAGGCAAGTGCTCTACCCCAGCCCCCTCCATATCTTTTTATAGCTTGTGAGTTCATTTCTTTTTATTGATGAATAATATTCTTTTGTACCACATCTACCCATTGAAGGACATATTGGTTGCTTCCAAGTTTTGGCAGGTATGAATAAAGAGCACCAAAGTTTGTATGGGCACACCTTTTCAGCTCATTTGAATAAATGTCAAGGAGCTTATTGTATCATGTGGTTAAGAATATGTTTAGTTTTCTAAGAAGCTGCCAAACTATCTTGCATTGTAGTGGTACTGTTTTGCATTTCTACCGGCAATAAATGAAAGCTCTTGTTCATTCCACATTCTCTCTAGCATTTGGAGTTGTTAGTATGTGGAATTTTGGCCATTCTAATAGCAGTAATCTCATTGTTTTAATTTCTATTTCTTTTATGACATGTAATGTTGAATATCTTTTCATATTCTTATTTGCCATCTGTATTACATCTTTTATTTGTTTATTTATTTTTTTAAGAGAGAGAGAGAGAAAGAGAGAAAGAGAATTTTTTAATATTTATTTTTTAGTTTTTTGGGGGACACAATATCTTTATTTTTATGTGGTGCTGAGGATCGAACCCAGCGCCCCGCGCATGTCAGGCCATCGCGTTACCACTTGAGCCACATCCCCAGCCCCACATCTTTTTTAAAAATAAATATTTATTTTTTAGTTGTAGTTGGACACAATATCTTTATTTTATTTATTTATTTTTATGTGGTGCTGAGGATTGAACCCAGGGCTTCGCATGTGCAAAGCAAGCACTCTACCGCTGAGCCACAATCCCAGCCCTGTATTACATCTTTAGTGATTTTTTTTTTTTTTGTACCAGGGATTGAACTCAGGGACACTCAACCACTGAGCCACATCCCTAGCCCTGTTTTGTATTTTATTTAGAGACATGGTCTCACTGAGTTGCTTAGCACTTCATCTTTGCTGAGGCTGGCTTTGAACTCAGGATCCTCCTGTCTCAGCCTCCTGGGATATGTGGAATGTTATAAAAAAGATCCTTTAACAAGGCTTCTGGCCTTGGGTGGGGGGCTTCACAGAGGTGTTTACATTTCAAAGATAAGAGAAGTTGTTACTAATTGGGCTCCTAGGTAACAGCTGCAGGGGTAGGGAAAAAAAGGCAAGTAGAAGCCCCTCCCCTTACACGCTGGGTATAAAGTTTTGAAACTGCCTGAACTCCAGGTTCAGGGAGATTAATTGATTAAATCAAAAGCTATACCCTCTGAACCTGGCTGCAGCCAAATAAAACTGCTTCCTGCTATCTTCCATGTCCTGCCTCGTTTGTCCCCTACTACATTTATATGTAGAGATGGTTCATTAAGTGTTTCTTCTATGAAAAGGTGGTGGTGCATTCCTGTAATTCCAGTGGCTAGGGAAGGTGAGGTGGGAGGATCCTATGTTCAAAGCCAGCCTCAGCAACACCGAGGCTCTAAATGAAATACACAGTAGGATTGGGGATGTGGCTCAGTGGTTGAGTGCCCTTGAGTTCAATCCCTGGTACTCTGCCCCACCTCAAATTACTTCTTTTGGTTGTTGGTACAAAGAATAGGGATGTAAAAATTTCCTGACAGTTTTACTTTAAAGACTAATAGGATTTGGGTGCAGTGGTGCTTGCCTGTAATCCTAGCAACTCCGGAGGTTGAGGCAAGGGGATTGCAAGTTCAAAGCTAGCCCTAAGCAACTTAGTGAGACCCTGTCTCAAAATAAAAAATAAAAACTGCTGGGATGTGGTTCATTGGTTAAGGCGCCAGGGTTCAGCCTCTGCTACAAAAAAAAAAAAAAACAAAAAACAAAAAACAAATAGATTAATAGGGGTTATGGCTCATTTATTACACATTTTTACTTAAGGTTTTTAATGAAATGGTTTACATTATTTAAAAGATGTATGGAAGCCAGGTGTGTAGTGCACACCATAATAACAGCAACTTGGGAGGCTGAGTCAGGAGGATCACAAGTTTGAATTCAGCCTGGGTAGCTTAGTAAGACCCTATCTCAAAATAAAAAGAGGACTTGGCACCTAGCTCAGTAGTAAGGTGCCCCTGGGTTCAATCCTTATTCTCAAAAAGAGAAATACTATATAAATAACCTGTAAGAATTATTTTTTTTTTCTGAATCAGTTGTGTATGTAGTCTGTCAATTAAAATTCTCCCTCTTTGGATAGAAATCTGAGCATTTGACATTGTTGAGGTTCTCAAGCTGCTTTTTTTTTCTCCTGTTGCCCATCATATTACTCTTATTTAACCTGTACTACTTTATTTTTGTTCACCTTGCTTAATTTACCTTGATAATTTATGTGAATCTTCTCCCAAATAGGTTTTGATAGAAGATGGAATATTTAAAAATTCTCAGCATTGAGCATCCTTTGTATGTGGTAGATCCCTAATATGTGATATTGAATGAAAACTGTCTTTTTTTTTTTCAAATTAGTGGACACACATCTCTTCTTTAGTGTGGCATTGATCATTAGAATTTCGTACTGTCATTTTTATTTTATTGGGAAGATTGGGATCATATTTTTGCCTCTTCTTTTAATTAAAATAATTGCTAAACAAAAGTGAATATATAAATTACTTCTGGTTCATTGAATGAGGTCATCAATTAGAATGTTTTCTCCCTCAGAGTGCATGTTCTCTGGGACTATAGTAATGCTTACAGGACTTTGCATTCTTTTTTCATATTCAGATATAAGCTGTCATAGTATTTCTTTTGTTAATATTTATTTTTTAGTTTTAGTTGGACACAACATCTTTATTTATTTATTTTTATGTGGTGCTGAGGATTGAACCCAGGGCCTCGCATGTGCTAGGCGAGCGCTCTACCGCTGAGCCACAACCCCAGCCCCTAGTATTTCTTGATAAATGATCAGAATCCTTAATTTTATCCGTTTTTTTTTTTTGGTGGTGGGCTTTAAACCTAGGACCTCATGAATGGCAGGTAAGTAGTCTACCTCTGAGCTACACTTCTCAGCTCTAGAAGCCTTAATTTTAAATGAAAAGAAAGAAATATGACTGACAGTGTTGGTTTAATTTATTTTAAAAAATGTTATTTAATGCTTAAACAAAATTAGATATAAACCACTTTTGGTTAAAGCTCAGGAATAACTATAAGTTCAAAATAAATTTGTGAATAAAACTATAATACAAATAAAATTTAAATCAGAATTAGTAACATTATAGATAATATTTTTTCCAAAACTCAGTGTTCCATGAAATTTTACATATAGTGGTGGATTTACAAATTGCTTTGTGTGGTATTATGAAGAGTACTGTGGACTTACATGATGTAGGTGCCAACAATTGCATTTCCTATTTTAAAACTGTTGTTTATACAGTACAATGCAATGTATATTTATCTCTCATTTGGTGTAAATGTATTATTTATTGTTTGCCTATGTTACCTCATTGTAATTAAAAATGCTCTGTAATTAAAAGGAGCATGACTTGAGCTACCAACCCCTAAACAGTGCTGAATTTGTTTTCTTAGTTATTTAGTCACTTCAAAATTATTCAGATTATGTGATATTTGTTAGTTTTGCAACTTTGCTAATTTTATAAATAACTGTTGAAATAAAAAATGTAAAAATAAATTGTTAGCTTCTAAAACAATTAGTTCTCTATCTGCAAGTTCCTTTTAGCATCATTTATAGTTATTTTTAAACTGATGTCCCTATCTGATACATTAAAAAGTCCTAAAATCAATGGCACTCAATTAAAATAATCTGTTTAAACTATCCTACTGTGAAAAAATTTGGCAAATGTTAGCTAAAAATGAAGAATTGAGATTTTGTTACTTTCAACCATAGGATATCATACTAAATTTCTTTCTCAAAGTAATTTAAGTTTTATAATTTATAAGGACAATCTAAATTTTATGTAAATATGTGATTTTAATAATAATATAATTTTTAACATCTTTGTATCAACAGTTATGAAATTTAGAACAGATATGAACAGATGTGCTATGGAATCCTAGAATTAAAAAAAAAAAAATAAAAATTCTATCCCTAAGAAAAGTTCCACTTAATCATGTTGTATACTCTTTTTGATAGCTCTTGGATTCCATTTGCTAATTTTTTTTTTAAATGGGCACAATACCTTTATTTCGTTTATTTTTTTATGTGGTGCCAAGGATTGAACCCAGTGCCTCATGCATGCTAGGTGAATGCTCTACCACTGAGCCACAAACCCAGTCCTCATTTGCTAGTATTTTGTTGAGAATTTTTGTATCCATACCACCCCTTGGTTTGTGTGAGGGCTGGGTCATTCAGGTAGCCTCAACTGGGTGTAGTGAAGCATGCCTGGGGCTGGGTGAATTCTTGGGGCCTCTTGAGCCAGTCTGCTCAGGAAGTTCTACCTAGCTGCTCCCCTGACCAAAGGTGGGTAGATGAGGTTGGCTGGCAGCTTTCTGGGGCCAAAATGGGTAGGCATGACTATTTCTACTTCTGGGGCAGCTGGAGGATACCCAGGGTGCACAGCTATTTTTTTTGGCGGGGTTGTTGTCTCTGTTGGTCAAGCTGCTTAAGGTAGGCAGCCCAGATGCTTGCGGGGAGGGTTGTGGGAGAGTGAGTAGGGGTTCCTGGATGGGTCCCAAGAATTCCTGGGGCAGGGCCTGTATAGTTTTCAGGACCCTGGGGTGGATAGGGTATCAGATGGCTTCCTGCTGCTCAGGAGCCTGGGTTGGGGAGGGTTAAATGTGGATTGGACTCTTTCTCCAGGCCCGGGTGTGGTAATTCAGCTGCCCCCGCAAACTGGGCTCAAGGGCCTGCAAATAAATGCCTTAAGTAGCAGCAAATGAGTGGGGAACTGCTAGATGCCTTTCTCTGGTGAGCAAAGTCTCTTTTGGTTCTGGGTTGATCTCACAGGAAGAACAGTAGATACTATGTGGTTATTAGTTCCCTTCTTCAAAATTGCACTAATCTGTTTTGTTAATTCAGGCTTTGATATAAAAGAATACTAAGGATTAGAAAAGAAAAAGAACTAAGTGACAATTCTTAATTCTTTTTAAGGTAAAATGGCATTTGACTATTTTGTTAACTACTTCAGTAGAATTTGACTTGTTTCCTTCCCCCCAACTTTGGAAAAATTTATATTTAGTTTTATTGGCACTTCTAGACTGTATAGGAGAGACAGAATTGGGACAGTAGTGGACTTTTTGTTTTTTTAAGTGTACATTTGTGGACACAATACTTTTATTTTATTTATTTTTATGTGGTGCTGAGGATCAAACCCAGTGCCTCACACATGCCAGGCAGGCACTGTACCACTGAGCCACAATCCCAGCTCCAATAGTGGACTTTTGACAGTTAAATCACTCAAGGAAATAACAGTTGTTACATTTAATGGTTTATATTTTAGAGATGTTCATTATCTTGATGTTCACAACTTTTCAGCTTTCTTTGCTTTGCCTTGTAAGAAAATTGAGGAACTGTGACTGTTTTCTGAGTTGACAAATTGTTGTGTTAGTATTGATGTTAACATAAAATATTTATTGTTCAGAGACTTAATGTACTTCCTACTGAACCACCAAATCTCTGAAGAACTAAGGCAAGAAGATAGTGTTTGTCACTTGTCAGCATAGAATATGCTTTGCTATGCAATCTTGGACAAAATTGAGTTATTTTTTGCTGTGTAATCTCTGGTTATGGTTCTTAGCAGTTTATGTCACATGGAGTTGTCACACTTAATATACTTTCATTATTTTAATTTTAATTTTTCATTGTTTATCATCATTACCATTTTTATCATTATTTTATAATTGTTTAATATGTTAATAGACATATAACCACATTATAGTCACACTTCATGTGTTAGAATGAAAGAAAAGGAGGAATTCAGGAAAGTAAAAAAAGTATGCTAGAATTTATATATTCAAATCAATGCTACCTTTCTAACCAGTGATTTTTGAGAAGGTATATATTTGCTGGTATTGTGCAAAATGTGTACTGGGTCTCATTTTTAAAATAATAGCTTTAAGATTTTATTTGTCTTTGTATAAAAATATATCTATTGAATTTGAAAATATCAGTGAACTCTGTCAATAGTTTAGTTTTGGGTTTACATGATACTGATAGTTTTCAGAACATTATCAACGGTGGGTGTAGATTCAGCAACCCAGAATGAATTTGGTGAATACTTTTATAAGTTAGTTGGCTAGAAATGGGTTATCTTTGAAGTAATGATCTTGTTTTTCTCCTTAGTCAGCAGACAAGCAGCGAGCCCTAGAAGAAACCAAAGCCTACACCACCCAATCCTTAGCGAGTGTTGCCTATCTGATAAACACCTTGGCCAACAATGTCCTGCAGATGCTGGATATCCAGGCATCCCAGTTACGAAGAATGGAATCTTCAATCAATCATATTTCACAAGTGAGAAATGCTATTTTCCTATTTGCCTAAAAAGAACTTTTAAACATAGCCCATCTTGTAATGCTGGCAGCCTTTATTATGTGAGTTAATGTGCATGTATGATTTAGAAAATACAAACTCAATATGAGGCTGTTCATTGATTCTGACTTTTGATGGTATCATTATCTTCTCTATGAAAGGAAAGAAAATCTGAATGGATTCTATTAAAACTCATTGTCTTGGTAACATAATCAGCCCTGAAATGAAAATTTGTCCTATTTCTTCCAATTTTTTTTTGCCATATTTCACATTTCTTTGTTATTTTAAAAATAGAATTTGATAGCTCGATGGCTTATTTAATTTTTTTTTTTTTTAGAGAGAAAGAGAGAATTTTTTTTTTAGAGAGAGAGAGAGAGAGAGAGAATTTTTTTAGTATTTAATTTTTTAGTTTTCGGCGGACACAACATCTCCGTTTGTATGTGGTGCTGAGGATTGAACCCGGGCCGCACGCATGCCTGGCGAGCGTGCCACCGCCCGAGCCACATCTCCAGCCCAAGAGAATTTTTTTTTTAATATTTATTTTTTTACTTTTTGGCAGACACAACATCTTTATTTTTTTTATTTTTTATTTGTATGTGGTGCTAAGGATCGAACCCAGCGCTACGCGCATGCCAAGCAAGCGCGCTACCACTTGAGCCACATCCCCAGCCCCATATTTAAATTTTTTTATGTTGGTAGGATTTATGTTTACTGGGATATCAACCATACTTAAAATAATGGAAAGAGTAAAAAACTAACAAACCTTATAAAAATATCTTTTTTTGGCACCGGGAATTGAACTCAAGGGCATTCAACCACTGAGCCTCGTCCCCAACCCTGTTTTGTATTCTATTTAGAGACATGGTCTCACTAAGTTGCTTAGCGTTTCACCATTGCTGAGGCTGGCTTTGAACTCAGGATCCTCCTGTCTCAGCTTCCTAGGATTACAGGCATGCACCACTGCTCCTGGCATAAAAATTTCTTATACTAAACTTTAAATGTTAATTTTTTTTGCATTATAAAAGTCATGCTTATGAAAATATAGGAAGAAAATGGAAAAACAAACCTTTTCACCTAAGCTTGTCACCACTATCTGAGCTTTTCACTATTAAAATTTTTTATATTCTTCCTTGTAATACATTTTCCTGTAATTAATTATACTGTGATTCTAATAGATATAGAATTTTGGGTTTTGCCCTTTTAGCATTAAAATAAGCATTTATTCATGATATTAGATCTTTGTATGCATTCTGAATGACTATAATGTTGGCATGTATTTGTCATAGCTTCTATAATGATTTCTATTTGGGGGGACCATTTGCAATGAAAAAATAATTTAATTGTAAAAGCAATTTAAAAAAACATGAAAATGATAAAAGTTTTGATCTGCTCTGCCTCTTTTTGAAGAGATCATTGAAGTTTTCTATCTTAGTACTCTTATGATTTTGAGTAATTTAGCAGTATTTTTAGCACTCTTTTTTAGACTCTCCTGGAATTAATTTTTTTTATATGTGCATTTTTAAAAAAGAACTTGAGGCTTCAGGAGTGTTTTGAAATTGATTGATCCAGCTTTTTTAGTTGTTGTTTATCGCGGTTCTGGGGCTTGAACCCAGGGCCTCATGCATGCCAAGCACACATCCCACCATTGAGCCACATCCCTAGGCCCAATCTGACCATTTCTGAGAGTCTAAAAGTTTATCCAATTTGTGTTATTAAATCAAATACAATTTAGATAATTACATCAGATATGGTGTTTATTTTTACTATTTTAAAATTCATCAGGCTGATTCAGAGGGTTTTTTAAAAATTATTTAATATCAAATTAACTAATTTTTTTTTTTAGGGGATACTGGGATTGAACTCAGGGGCACTCAACCACTGAGTTATATCCCTAGCCCTATTTTGTATTTTATTTAGAGACAGAGTCTCACTGAGTTTTAGCACCTTGCTTTTTGCTGAGGCTAGCTTTGAACTTGCGATCCTCCTACCTCAGTCTCCTGAGACTCTGGGATTATAGGGATGCACCACCACGCCTGGCTTAACATTTAATCTTATTTGAGTTTGCCATTTATAATGGTTTCTTCACATCCCATTTAAACATCTGTAGACATTGTATATTTTGTTTGTTGTATTGCCATGTCTCTTAAGTTAAAAAAATAGAATTGGTGAATTTTAATGAGCAAGAGGTAAATTTTGTTTTAGGAAGACCTAAAGGAATTAATTAATGGTATTTTTTTTTTTTAAATTTTTTATTGTGGGTTGTTCAAAACATTACAAATTTCTTGACATATCATATTCCACACTTTGATTCAAGTGGGTTATGAACTCCCACCTTCACCCCATACACAGATTGCAGAATCACATCAGTTACACATCCATTGATTTACATATTGCCATACTAGTGTCTGTTGTGCTCCGCTGCCTTTCCCATCCTCCCCCCTCCCCCCTCCCCACCTCTCCCCTCCCCTCCCCTCCTCTCTCTCTACCCCCTCCACTGTATAACCCTGAGGGAATTAATGGTATTTTAAATAATGAAATAGATAAATGAATAAGGAGTAGATGAAATAGAAGAGAGGTTGACAGTCTGCCAATTTGATATACAATTTAAAGGTCTATACTTAAGAGGCTCAACATTTTTGTGTGTTTGAAGTTTTAGCAAAGGATCTGAAAGGGAAAGTAAGGGCAAATGTGGAAAAGAAATTAATATGTTAGAGTTCCTAAATAGTAAGGACAACTTTTTAATAGTTGGAAAGTAGGAGGCAACAAGCTATAGTACTTAGGTAAAAAAGGGTTATAATAAGCTCAAGGAAGAAGGTGATTAAGGCCACCCAAGATTGTAAGTATTTGTATTAATTCAGTTAATTAGAGCATTTTCTTTTTGTGTGTCATATAAATTGACATTTAATAATATGATCTACTTAATGCCATCTTTTTAAGCTATTGAAATAAAGGAAAAGCAGGAGAGATGAATAGATAGAAATTAGTAGGTTAGAAATAATAGAGGCCCCAAATAGAGCTGTCAAGAATATGTTGAACCTTTTTTATTTGGCATTTAGTGTCTAGAGGGCAATACCTGGAGAAGTGAAGGATCTGCAACTCTGCTGCAGCTGTCAAATATCTTAATATATTGGATGAGGGGTTGAGTAGGAGAAATGAGCTTATGGAGGACTATCTAAAAAGTGAATAAAAACTAAAAAATATAGAATTTGCTCCAGGGATTGAAATTTTTAAAATTATGTTTAATGCACAGGTAGAATTCTTTGCTTAAAAAGTCATTTGAGGGCTGGGATTGTGGCTCAGCGGTAGAGCGCTCGCCTAGCATGGGTGGGACCCGGGTTCGATCCTCAGCACCACATAAAAATAAAAAAGGCATTGTGTTGTGTCCATCTACACCTAAAAAATAAATATTAAAAAAAAAAAGGTCATTTGAGTCAGATGCAGTGGTGCAGCCCTGTAATTCCAGAGACTCTAGCGCCTGAAGCAGGATGATCATAAGCTTAAGGCCATCCTTGGTAATTGAGCAAGATCCTCTCCCAAAATTTAAAAAAAGGACTGAGGATATGGTTAAATGGTAGATTGCCTCTGGGTTCAGTCCCCTGTCTCTCTCTCCCTCTCTTTCTCACATGCACACAAAATCAGTTGAATATGAAATTTGATGCTCTATAGATTGGATGATGTTGATGATTTTTTCATTGGTGCTGGGGATTGAACCCAGATTCTTACACATTATGCACATATTCAACCATTGAGCATACCTTTGGCCCCCAAATTATTTTCTTAGAGTATAAAAGAAAATATTTTCTGTTTAGAAAACAGATACTCCAGCTGGGCGTTGTGGCTCAAGCCTGTAATCCCAGCATCTTGGGAATCTGAGTCGAGGATTGTGAGTTCAAAGCCAGCCTCAGCAACTGAGAGGCTGCTAAGCAACTCAGTGAGACCCTGTTTCTAAATAAAATACAAAATAGGGCTGGGGATGTGGCTCAGTGGTCAAGTGCCCTGAGTTCAATCCCTGGTACCAAAAAAAAAAAAAAAAAAAGGCAGATACTCAGTAAATACTAAAATTGGGGTTGGCAGACTTTTTCTGTAAAGGGGCAGTTGGAATTTTAGGTTTTGTCAGTTAGATATGATCTCAGTCTTATTCTTTATAGAGTTTTTTTTTGTTTGTTTTTGAGGGGGTGGGGTGGGGGGTGAGGTAGGGTAGGGCATAGAGTACTGGGATTAAACCCAGGGCTTTGCTTTTGGTAGGCAATTGCTGTACCACTGAGCTACCTATCTCCAGCCCTACCTTTTTTCCCTTTAAATTTGTTCTTTTCAGATATACGTGACAGTAGAGTGTGTGTAGGGGTGGGAGGGTGGGGTTGTTGGGGATTGAACCAGGGTTTGTGCATATGAGGCAAGCACTCTACCAATTGAGCTTAAATCCCCATCCCCTCTTCAGCCCTTTTTAATTTAATTTTGAGATGGGGTCTTGCTAGGTTTCCCAGGCTAGCCTTAAACTTGTGATTCTCCTTCCTCAGCCTCCTGAGTAGTCGGAATGACAGGCATAAGCCACCAGTCCTTGCAAGTATGTTTTTAAACAACTACTTATAAATGTTAGAACACAGATAAGAATTTGGGAATACAGAAAAGGAAAGATATACCGAGTCTCAAAAAGAAGTGCCCATTAACTGTTGAAATGCAGAATGCATAAACCTTTGGAATACAAAACAAGCAACTCCTGAGCAACCCAACCTGCTCCATTGGCTGGTTCCCTTAACCGACACCCTTTCCTGCAAAAAGTAACATGAGAGCAATGTGTAAGCTCTAGAAAAACTAGGATAAAATTGAATTACTTTGCCCTGGTTCCATCTCTAGTCCAGCCCCTAGCTGCTGTTTCTCTATCAGTATTAACATTCTATACCAAGGGATTGCTCTTGGCCTGCATTCTCTCTTGAATGTGTATACATTGCTTTCCTAAATAAATTTCTGTGCCACTACTGACATATGCTGAAATTCTTTCTTACAAATTTTAAAAATTTGTTCTAATTAGTTATATATGGCAGTAGAATGTATTTTGACACATCATACATAAATGGAATGTAACTTCTCATTCTTCTATTTGTACATGATGTAGAATCACACTGGTCATATAATCAAATATGCATGTAGGGTAATAATGTCTGATTCATTCTACTATCCTTCCCATCCCCATACCCCCTTCTCTCCCTTTACTCCCTTCTGTCTAATCCAAAATACCTCTATTCTTCCCTAGGTTTCCCGCCCCCCTACCCATTATGAGTTAGCATCCACATATTAGAGAAAACATTTGGCCTTTGGTTTTTGAGATTGGCTTACTTCGCTTAGCATGGTATTCTCTAGCTCCATTCATTTACTGGCAAATGCCATAACTTCATTCTTCTTTAAGGCTAAGTAATATTCCATTGTGCATATATACCACATTCTTTATCCATTCATCTGTTGAAGGGCATCTAGGTTGGTTCCATAGGTTTAGTTATTGTGAGTTGAGCTGCTATAAACGTTGATGTAGCCGTATCACTTTAAGTCCTTTGGGTATAAACTGAGGAGTGGGATAGCTGGGTCTAATGGTGGTTCCATTCCAGGTTCTCTTGGGAATCTCCATATTGCCTGAAATTCTTCATCACATATGTTAAAGATCCCACTTGTCTCCTCTTCTATGGAAATTACTTAGGATTCTATCCTAGAGATAAATACTTTCCTGATGACAAAATGATTCTTGCCTTTTGGGCCATATAAAAACAGTCTGTGGGAATAGTTTACCAGTTTCTATTTTTTTTTTTTTGAAGAGAGAGAGAATTTTTTAATATATATATTTTTTATTTCTGAATAAAGTATCTACTTTATTTATGAAGGTAAAAGTTATAAAATTAATGACTTCTTGAGCACCAACACTGTATTGAGATACCCCTGAGCCTTTCAAGTATCTGAGTCAATATATTTTATTCTTCATTTAGGAAAATTTGAATTTGTTTGTAATTCAATGCTATCAAAATGGTTCCAGAATTTACAGCAAGTATATTTTTTGAAATATGTAGGTTTTAAAGAAATTATGGGCTGTAAACTAAAAAGTAATCTCACTCTATTGTTTCAAGAGAAGGAAATTGAAAACTAATTTTGCTAATCATTAAGTAGAATAAGGAAGAGGTATTTAACTTTTTAAAAATATTATATCCCTGTTTATTTTGAGATCACAGTCATTTTTACAACATAATCTGATCTTTTGAACACAACTATAAATGAGCTCATGTTTAGCCTATTTTGGAGCCATTCTAACATGGAGTAAGGTGGGTGGCAGAGTTTTATCTTAAGTAAGGCAGGGCTCTTGACAAATAACACAATACAACATTACATCAAAACATGAAACAAACAAAGGCTTTTTTTGTGGAAAAGTGTGGTAAAATGCTTCCATGTTTTATAATGTCACCTTTAAATAGATCAGGCTGTCCTTATTACCTTCCAAAAATACATTTAAATTCCTAATATAGGGTGAAGAGTAACACAAAATTGTATATATAACATACTGACAACAGGTTACTTTGTCCAGCTATAAAACATCAAATAACATGAATAAGTATCAACCAAATTTGTTATTTCTATACAAATCTGAGACAGTTACTACTGATAATTTTAGTTTGGAGAACATCAACTTGGCAAAGTCCTCTCCTAAGCTTTACATTTAACTAATGTTAACTTTTAAAGTACAACTTTGAATCCATAGTATACAGTAACTATAATCACAGGTCTGCATGGATTAGGAAAAAATAAAAGATAGCCTTAAAACTAGAATTTTTTAATATTATTTTTCAGTTTTTGGTGAATACAACATCTTCACTTTATTTTTATTTATTTATTTATTTATTTTAGAGAGAGAGAGAAAGAGAGAAAATTTTAATATTTATTTTTTAGTTTGTAGCGAACACAACATCTTTGTATGTGGTGTTGAGGATTGAACCGCGGGCCGCATGCATGCCAGGCGAGCGCGCTACCGCTTGAGCCACATCCCCAGCCCGGAAGTCAGGATTCTTGAGATCAGAGTTTTGTGCAACTTTGGCAAAAATACTAGGTTCTGAGAATTTGTAGAGAATGTTGAGTTAAATAGTAATAATGGAGGGTCAGTCAAGTTGGAGATCACGTATTTATTGGAATGGCAGCAGGCTTCAGGAATTATAAGGGTTATCTGGTAGAATGATTCAGGACAAGAATACATTATAGATACCTGGGGTATAGAGGTTTTTTCCATGAGTACTACTTTTATTTATTTTTTCCTGAGGTTGAACCTGAATCACTTTTCCACTTCCTAATGCTCTTGCCCTTTTCTCCATTGTAGTGGAAATGAACACTAAGATTAAAGCAGGGTGGGTCAGGGGAATCTAAATTTTACTCTGGCTTTTCTGAAGATAATTGAACTTCAGTTTTCTCTTCCATAAGATTGTAAGACTAGATAATTTCTGAACTGTCTTTCATCTTGACTTCTTTATTCTTCTGATATTCTCACAGATGAGGTTGGTTTGTATTTGCTTCTCTTTATGTTCTGTTGGCTCTTTTTTATGTCCACTGATCTCATTGTTGCTATTACTATGATACAAATATTATTACTCTGACTGCCTAAAATTACTATTACTATGATAAAACTGAGCTGTTTTCCAAATTATTCTGAGTTGGAATTTGGTGATGAGAATTCCAATGACTGTACAAACTACATATCAGGAAAAAAAAAAACCACATCAACAAAAATAAATAATAAGTAATCCATGCTTTCTGAATGTCAAATACTTAAAAAAATAGAGAAAATTGATTAGGAATGTAAAGTATCAGATAATTTTTTACTGTTCTAAAAGGACAATAGAGTATTAAGTAGTACACAAATTTACACCACACTCATCAAGGTAGTGTTAGGATAGGTTCTTTTATTTTTTTTTTTGCAATGTACACATTTTATTGAGTCTAAGATTCCATTGATGATAAGATACATCATTTATATTTATAAGAGTTGTCAAGGAGAAAATAGAAACTATACTAAATATACACACTGCTTTTAAAATTTTTTTAATTTCAATTTATTTTATTTTATTTTTTATATTTATTTATTTATTTTTAAATTTTTATTGTTGGTTGTTCAAAACATTACATAGTTCTTGATATATCATATTTCACATTTTGATTCAAGTGGGTTATGAACTCCCATTTTTACCCCGTATATAGATTGCAGAATCACATCAGTTACACATCCATTGATTTACATATTGCCATACTAGTGTCTGTTGTATTCTGTTGCCTTTCCTATCATCTACTGTCCCCCCTCCCCTCCCCTCCCCTCCCCTCCCATCTTCTCTCTCTACCCCATCTACTGTAATTCATTTCTCTCTCTTGTTTTTTTTTTCCCCTTTCCCCTCACTTCCTCCTATATGTAATTTTGTAAAGGAAGGGTCTCCTTCCTTTAACATGCAATTTCCCTTCTCTATCTCTTTCCCTCCCCCCTCTCGTCCCTGTTTAATGGTGATCTTCTTCTCATGCTCTTCCTCCCTATTCTGTTCTTAGTTGCTCTCCTTATATCAAAGATGACATTTGGCATTTGTTTTTTAGGGATTGGTTAGCTTCACTTAGCATAATCTGCTCTAGTGCCATCCATTTCCCTGTAAATTCCATGATTTTGTCACTTTTTAGTGCAGAGTAATACTCCATTGTGTACAAATGCCACATTTTTTTTATCCATTCATCTATTGAAGGGCATCTAGGTTGGTTCCACAGTCTAGCTATTGTGAATTGTGCTGCTATGAACATCGTTGTAGCAGTATCCCTATAGTACGCTCTTTTAAGGTCTTTAGGGAATAGTCCAAGAAGGGGAATAGCTGGGTCAAATGGTGGTTCCATTCCCAGCTTTCCAAGGAATCTCCATACTGCTTTCCAAATTGGCAGCACCAATTTGCAGCCCCACCAGCAATGTACAAGTGTACCCTTTTCCCCACATCCTCACCAGCACTTGTTGTTGTTTGACTTCATAATGGCTGCCAATCTTACTGGAGTGAGATGGTATCTTAGGGTGGTTTTGATTTGCATTTCTCTGACTGCTAGAGATGGTGAGCATTTTTTCATGTATTTGTTGATTGATTTATGTCCTCCTCTGAGAAGTGTCTGTTCAGGTCCTTGGCCCATTTGTTGATTGGGTTATTTGTTATCTTATTGTCTAATTTTTTGAGTTCTTTGTATACTCTGGATATTAGGGCTCTATCTGAAGTGTGAGGAGTAAAAATTTGTTCCCAGGATGTAGGCTCCCTATTTACCTCTCTTATTGTTTCTCTTGCTGAGAAAAAACTTTTTAGTTTAAGTAAGTCCAATTTGTTGATTCTTGTTATTAACTCTTGTGCTATGGGTGTCCTATTAAGGAATTTGGAGCCCAACCCCACAATATGTAGATCGGAGCCAACTTTTTCTTCTATCAGACGCAGAGTCTCTGATTTGATATCAAGCTCCTTGATCTATTTTGAGTTAACTTTTGTGCATGGCGAGAGAAAGGGATTCAGTTTCATTTTGTTGCATATGTGTTTCCAGTTTTCCCAGCACCATTTGTTGAAGATGGTATCCTTCCTCCATTGCATGCTTTTAGCCCCTTTATCAAATATAAGATAGTTGTAACTTTGTGGATTAGTCTCTGTGTCCTCTATTCTGTACCATTGGTCCACCTGCCTGTTTTGGTACCAGTACCATGCTGTTTTTGTTACTATTGCTCTGTAGTATAGTATGAAATCTGGTATCGCTATACCGCCTGATTCACACTTCCTGCTTAGAGTTGCTTTTGCTATTCTGGGTCTTTTATTTTTCCATATGAATTTCATGATTGCTTTATCTATTTCTACAAGAAATGCCGTTGGGATTTTGATTTTTGGCATTGCATTAAACCTATAGAGAACTTTTGGTAATATTGCCATTTTGATGATGTTAGTTCTTCCTATCCATGAACAGGGTATATTTTTCCATCTTCTAAGATCTTCTTCTATTTCTCTCTTTAGGATTCTGTAGTTTTCATTGTATAAATCTTTCACCTCATTTGTTAGGTTGATTCCCCAGTATTTTATTTTTTTTTGAAGATATTGTGAATGGGGTGTTTTTCCTCATTTCCATTTCAGAAGTTTTGTCGCTGATATACAGAAATGCCTTTGATTTATGCGTGTTGATTTTATATCCTGCCAGTTTGCTGAATTCATTTATTAGTTCTAGTAGTTTCTTGGTAGATCCTTTTGGGTCTTCTAGGTATAGAATCATGTCTTCTGCAAATAGCGATAATTTAAGTTCTTCTTTTCCTATTTTTATGCCTTTAATTTCTTTCGTCTGTCTAATTGCTCTGGCCAGTGTTTCGAGAACTATATTGAAGAGAAGTGATGATAGAGGGCATCCCTGTCTTCTTCCAGAATTTAGAGGGAATGCCTTCAATTTTTCTCCATTCAGAGTGATGCTAGCCTGGGGCTTAGCGTAGACATCTTTTACAATGTTGAGGTAAGTTCCTGTTATCCCTAGTTTTTCTAATGTTTTGAACATAAAGGGATGTTGTACTTTGTCAAATGCTTTTTCTGTGTCTATCGAGATGATCATATGGTTCTTATCTTTAAGTCTATTGATGTGGTGAATTATATTTATTGATTGCGGTATATTGAACCATCCTTGCATCCCAGGGATGAATCGTACTTGATCATGGTGCACAATTTTTTTGATGTGTTTTTTTTTTAAATTTTTTATTGTTGGTTGTTCAAAGCATTACATAGTTCTTGATATATCATATTTCACACTTTGATTCAAGTGGGTTATGAACTCCCATTTTTACCCCATATACAGATTGCAGAATCACATCAGTTACACATCCATTGATTTACATATTGCCATACTAGTGTCTGTTGTGTTCTGCTGCCTTTCCTATCTTCTACTATCCCCCCTCCCCTCCCCTCCCCTCCCCTCCCCTCCCCTCTTCTCTCTCTGCCCCCTCTACTGACATTCATTTGTCCCCCTTGTATTATTTTTCCCTTTCCCCTCACTTCCTCTTGTATGTACTTTTGTATAACCCTGAGGGTCTCCTTCCATTTCCATGCAATTTCCCTTCTCTCTCCCTTTCCCTCCCACCTCTCATCCCTGTTTAATGTTAATCTTCTTCTCATGCTCTTCGACCCTACTCTGTTCTTAGTTACTCTCCTTATATCAAAGAAGACATTTGGCATTTGTTTTTTAGGGATTGGCTAGCTTCACTTAGCATAATCTGCTCTAATGCCATCCATTTCCCTGTAAATTCTATGATTTTGTCATTTTTTAATGCAGAGTAATACTCCATTGTGTATAAATGCCACATTTTTTTTATCCATTCATCTATTGAAGGGCATCTAGGTTGGTTCCACAGTCTTGCTATTGTGAATTGTGCTGCTATGAACATCGATGTAGCAGTGTCCCTGTAGCATGCTCTTTTTAGGTCTTTAGGGAATAGACTGAGAAGGGGAATAGCTGGGTCAAATGGTGGCTCCATTCCCAGCTTTCCAAGAAATCTCCATACTGCTTTCCAAATTGGCAGCACCAATTTGCAGTCCCACCAGCAATGTACAAGTGTACCCTTTTCCCCACATCCTCACCAGCACTTGTTGTTGTTTGACTTCCTAATGGCTGCCAATCTAACTGGAGTGAGATGGTATCTTAGTGTGGTTTTGATTTGCATTTCTCTGACTGCTAGAGATGGTGAGCATTTTTTTATGTACTTGTTGATTGATTGTATGTCCTCCTCTGAGAAGTGTCTGTTCAGGTCCTTGGCCCATTTGTTGATTGGGTTATTTGTTCTCTTATTGTCTAATTTTTTGAGTTCTTTGTATACTCTGGATATTAGGGCTCTATCTGAAGTGTGAGGAGTAAAGATTTGTTCCCAGGATGTAGGCTCTCTATTTACCTCTCTTATTGTTTCTTTTGCTGCGAAAAAACTTTTTAGTTTGAGTAAGTCCCATTTGTTGATTCTAGTTATTAACTCTTGTGCTATGGGTGTCCTATTGAGGAATTTGGAGCCCGACCCCACAGTATGTAGATCGTAGCCAACTTTTTCTTCTATCAGACGGCGTGTCTCTAATTTGATATCAAGCTCCTTGATCCATTTTGAATTAACTTTTGTGCATGGCGAGAGAAATGGATTCAGTTTCATTTTGTTGCATATGGATTTCCAGTTTTCCCAGCACCATTTGTTGAAGATGCTATCCTTCCTCCATTGCATGCTTTTAGCCCCTTTATCAAATATAAGATAGTTGTAGTTTTGTGGATTTGTTTCTGTGTCCTCTGTTCTGTACCATTGGTCCACCCACCTGTTTTGGTACCAGTACCATGCTGTTTTTGTTACTATTGCTCTGTAGTATAGTTTGAAGTCTGGTATCGCTATACTGCCTGATTCACACTTCCTGCTTAGCATTGTTTTTGCTATTCTGGGTCGTTTATTTTTCCATATGAATTTCATGATTGCTTTCTCTATTTCTACAAGAAATGCCGTTGGGATTTTGATTGGCATTGCATTAAACCTATAGAGAACTTTTGGTAGTATCGCCATTTTGATGATGTTAGTTCTGCCTATCCATGAACAGGGTATATTTTTCCATCTTCTAAGATCTTCTTCTATTTCTCTCTTTAGGGTTCTGTAGTTTTCATTGTATAAGTCTTTCACCTCTTTTGTTAGGTTGATTCCCCAGTATTTTATTTTTTTTTAAGATATTGTGAATGGAGTGGTTGTCCTCATTTCCATTTCAGAGGATTTGTCGCTGATATACAGGAATGCCTTTGATTTATGCGTGTTGATTTTATATCCTGCCACTTTGCTGAATTCATTTATTAGCTCTAATAGTTTCTTTGTAGAGCCTTTTGGGTCTGCTAGGTATAGAATCATGTCAACTGCAAATAGTGATAATTTAAGTTCTTCTTTTCCTATTTTTATGCCTTTAATTTCTTTCGTCTGTCTAATTGCTCTGGCCAGTGTTTCGAGAACTATGTTGAACAGAAGTGGTGAGAGAGGGCATCCCTGTCTTGTTCCAGATTTTAGAGGGAATGCCTTCAATTTTTCTCCATTCAGAATGATGCTAGCCTGAGGCTTAGCATAGATTGCTTTTACAATATTGAGGTATGTTCCTGTTATCCCTAGTTTTTCTAGAGTTTTGAACATAAACGGATGCTGTACTTTGTCGAATGCTTTTTCCGCATCTATCGAGATGATCATATGGTTCTTATTTTTAAGTCTATTGATGTGGTGAATAACATTTATTGATTTCCGTATATTGAACCATCCTTGCATCCCAGGGATGAATCCTACTTGATCATGGTGCACAATTTTTTTGATATGTTTTTGTATCTGATTCGCCAGAATTTTATTGAGGATTTTTGCATCTAGGTTCATTAGAGATATTGGTCTGTAGTTTTCTTTCTTTGAAGTGTCTTTGTCTGGTTTAGGTATCAGGGTGATGTTGGCCTCGTAGAATGAATTTGGAAGTTCTCCCTCTTTTTCTATTTCCTGAAGTAGCTTGAAAAGTATTGGTATTAGTTCCTCTTTAAAGGTTTTGTAAAACTCTGCTGTATACCCATCCGATCCTGGGCTTTTCTTAGTTGGTAGACTTTTGATGGTTTCTTCTATTTCCTCAATTGATATTGGTCTGTTTAGGTTGTCTATATCCTCCTGACTCAATCTGGGCAGATCATATGACTTAAGAAATTTATCTATGCCTTCACTATCTTCTAATGTATTGGAGTATAAGGATTCAAAATAATTTTTGATTATCTTCTGTATTTCTGAAGTGTCTGTTGTGATATTGCGTTTTTCATCCCGTATGTTAGTAATTTGAGTTCTCTCTCTTCTTCTCTTTGCTAGCATGGCTAAGGGTCTATCGATTTTGTTTATTTTTTCAAAGAACCAACTTTTAGTTTTGTCAATTTTTTCAATTGTTTATTTTGTTTCGATTTCATTAATTTCAGCTCTGATTTTAATTATTTCTTGCCTTCTACTTCTTTTGCTGTTGTTTTGCTCTTCCTTTTCTAGGATTTTGAGATGAAGTATGAGATCATTTATTTGTTGGTTTTTTCTTTTTTTAAGGAATGAACTCCAAGCAATGAATTTTCCTCTTAGAACTGCTTTCAATGTGTCCCATAGATTTCGATATGTTGTGTCTGTGTTTTCATTTATCTCTAAGAATTTTTTAATTTCCTCCTTGATGTCTTCTATAACCCATTGATCATTCAGTAACCTATTGTTCATTCTCCAAGTGATGTATGCTTTTTCCTTCCTTCTTTTATCGTTGATTTTCAGTTTCATTCCATTATGATCAGATAAGATGCATGGTATTATCTCTACTCCTTTATATTGTCTAAGAGTTGCCCTGTGACACAATATGTGATCTATTTTTGAGAAGGATCCATGTGCTGCTGAGAAAAAAGTGTAACTGCTTGATGTTGGGTAGTATATTCTATATATGTCAATTAAGTCTAGGTTATTAATTGTGTTATTGAGTTCTATAGTTTCCTTATTCAACTTTTGTTTGGAAGATCTGTCCATTGGTGAGAGAGGTGTGTTGAAGTCTCCCATGATTATTGTATGGTGGTCTATTAGACTCTTGAACTTGAGAAGAGTTTGTTTGACGAACATAGCTGCACCATTGTTAGGGGCATATATATTTATGATTGTTATGTCTTGTTGGTGTATGGTTCCCTTGAGTAGTATGTAGTGTCCCTCTTTATCCCTTTGATTAACTTGGGCTTGAAATCTATTTTATTTGATATGAGTATGGACACACCTGCTTGTGTCTGAAGTCCATATGAGTGATATGATTTTTCCCAACCTTTCACCTTCAGCCTATGTATGTCTTTTCCTATCAAATGCGTCTCCTGTAGGCAGCCTATTGTTGGGTCTTGTTTTGTGATCCATTCTACTAGCCTGTGTCTCTTAATTGGTGAGTTTAAGCCATTAACATTTAGGGTTATTATTGAGATATGGGTTGTTGTTCCAGCCATATTTGTTTATTTATGTTACTAAACATGGTTTGTTTTCCTCTTTGATTATTTTTCCCCCCTTTACTGTCCTACCTCCCACTGTTGGTTTTCATTGTTATTTTCCATTTCCTTTTCCTGTAATGTTTTGCTAAGGATGTTTTGAAGAGATGGTTTTCTAGCTGCTAATTCTTTTAACTTTTGTTTATCGTGGAAGGTTTTAATTTCATCTTCCATCCTGAAGCTTAATTTCGCTGGAAACACAATTCTTGGTTGGAACCCATTTTTTTTAGTGTTTGAAATATGTTATTCCAGGATCTTCTAGCTTTCAGAGTCTGTGTTGAAAGATCAGCTGTTATCCTGATTGGCTTACCCCTAAATGTAATCTGTTTCCTTTCTCTTGTAGCTTTTAAAATTCTCTCCTTATTCTGTATGTTGGGCATCTTCATTATAATGTGTCTAGGTGTGGATCTCTTATGATTTTTGCACATTCGGCGTCCTGTAGGCTTCTAAGATTTGGGATTCTGTCTCATTCTTCAAGTCTGGGAAGTTTTCTCGTATTATTTCATTGAATAGATTGCTCATTCCTTTGGTTTGAAACTCTGTCCCTTCCTGTATCCCAATGACTCTTAAATTTGGTCTCTTGATGTTATCCCATATTTCTTGGATGTTCTGCTCATGGTTTCTTAACAGTCTTGCTGAGCTGTCTATGTTCTTTTCAAGTTGAAATACTTTATCTTCATTGTCTGATGTTCTATCTTCTAAGTGTTCTACTCTGCTGGTAGTATTCTCAATTGAGTTTTTAAGTTGGTTTATTGGTTCCTGCATTTCTAGGATTTCTGTTTGTTTGTTTTTTATAACCTCTATCTCCCTGTATAGTTGATCTTTTGCTTCTTGGATTTGTTTATGTAATTCATTGTTGAAGTGATCTTTCATTGTCTGATTTTGCTGTCTGATGTCTTCCTTGAGACTCCAGATCATCTGAAGCATGTATATCCTGAATTCTTTATCTGACATTCCATCTGCTGTAGCTATTACCTCTTCTAACGTTGAGTTGACCTGCATTGCTTGTGGTCCTTTCTTTCCTTGTCTCTTCATACTGTTCGCGTTCCTTTCTACTTGGTGAAACTATTGTGCTATTGAATTTTCCCCCTATATATTTATATTGGTCTTGTATCGTTGCAAAGTCTCCCTCCCTCGCAGGCGCGGGCGGCGGCTCTGCCCCTCCTCCAATTGGGGCAATGTGCCTACCACACCGGCAGGCCGCTTGGCTTGCTCTGCCGGTAGGTAGCAGGTCCGCCTACCTTGCAGGCGCTGGCGGCGGCTCTGTCCCTCTGCGGGTGGCTATGCTTGTTCTGTCGGTGGTCGCAGTTCTGCCTACGTTGCAGGTGCAGGCAGCGGCACTGCCCCTCTGCAGGCCTCTGGGCCTGTTCTGCCGGTGGGTCGCAGGTCCGCCTACCTTGCAGGCGCGGGGCGGGGGGGGGCGGCTCTACCCTTCCTCAGGCCACTGGGCCTGTTCTGTCGGTTGCAGGTCTGGCCTGTTCTGTTGGTGGTCACAGTTCCGTCTACCTTGCAGGCGCGGGGGGAGGGGGCGGCTCTGCCTCTCAGCAGGCCGCTGCGCCTGTTCTGCCAGTGGGTCGCAGGCCTGCCTACCTTGCAGGAGTGGTTGGCAGCTCTGCCCCTCCGCGGGCCACTGGGCCTTTTCTGTCGGTGGTCACAGTTCCGCCTACCTGGCAGGCGCGGGGGGTGGGGGCGCCTCTGCCTCTCAGCAGGCCGCTGCTCCTCTTCTGCCGGTGGGTCGCAGGCCCGCCTACCTTGCAGGAGTGATTGGAAGCTCTGCCCCTCCGCGGGCCACTGGGCCTTTTCTGTCAGTGGTCACAGTTCCGCCTACCTGGCAGGCGCGGGGTGTGGGGGCCGGCTCTGCCCCTCAGCAGGCCGCTGGGCCTGTTCTGTGGGTGGTCACAGTTCCGTCTACCTTGCCGGCGCAGGGGGAGGGGGCGGCTCTGCCTCTCAGCAGGCCGCTGCTCCTCTTCTGCCGGTGGGTCGCAGGCCCGCCTACCTTGCAGGAGTGATTGGAAGCACTGCCCCTCCGCAGGCCACTGGTTGATGTGGTTTTGTATCCGATTCGCCAGAATTTTATTGAGGATTTTTGCATCTAGGTTCATTAGAGATATTGGTCTGTTGTTCTCTTTCTTTGAGGTGTCTTTGTCTGGTTTCGGAATTGGGGTGATGTTGGCCTCATAGAATGAATTTGGAAGAGCTCCCTCTTTTTCTATTTCCTGAAATAACTTGAAAAGTATTGGTATTAATTCTTCTTTAAAGGTTTTGTAAAACTCTGCTGTATACCCATCTGGTCCTGGGCTTTTCTTGGTTGGTAGTCTTTTGATTGCTTCTTCTATTTCATCCATTGATATTGGTCTGTTCAAATTGTGTGTATCCTCCTGACTCAGTCTGGGCAAATCATATGACTTAAGAAATTTATCGATGTCTTCACTATCTTCTATTTTATTGGAATATCGGTTTTCAAAATAATTTCTAATTGTCTTCTGTATTTCTGTAGCATCTGTTGTGATATTGCCTTTTTCATCCCGTATGTTAGTAATTTGAGTTCTCTCTCTTCTTCTCTTTGTTAGCATGGCTAAGGGTCTATCGATCTTATTTATTTTTTCGAAGAACCAACTTTTAGTTTTGTCAATTTTTTCAATAGTTTCTTTTGTTTCATTTTCGTTGATTTCCGCTCTGATTTTAATTATTTCTTGCCTTCTGCTACATTTGCTGTTGTTTTCCTCTTCCTTTTCTAGGGCTTTGAAATGAAGTGTGAGCTCATTTATTTGTTGGTTTTTTCTTTTTTTGAGCAATGACCTCCAGGCGATTAATTTCCCTCTTAAAACTGCTTTCATTGTGTCCCATAGATTCCAATATGTTGTGTCTGTATTTTAATTTATCTCTAAGAATTTTTTGATTTCCTCCTTTATGTCTTCTGTAACCCATTGATCATTCAGTAACATATTGTTCATTTTCCCTGTGATGTAGGATTTTATCATTGATTTCCAGTTTCATTCCATTATGATCAGATAAAATGCATGGTATTATCTCAACCCCTTTATATTTACTGAGGGTTGCCCTATGGCGTAATATATGGTCTGTTTTTGTGAAGGATCCATGTGCTACTGAGAAAAAAGTATATTCACTTGATAATGGTTGATATATTCTATATATGTCGGTTAAGTCTAGGTTATTGATTGTGATATTGAGATCTAATGTTTCTTTATTCAACTTTTGTTTGGAGGATCTGTCCAATGGTGAGAGAAGTGTGTTGAAGTCACCCATAATTATTGTGTTGTGGTCTATTTGATTCTTGAACTTGAGGAGAGTTTATTTTATGAACATCGCAGCACCCTTATTTGGTGGATAAATATTGATAATTGTTATGTCTTGTTTGTGAATGGTTCCTTTTAACAGTATATAATGTCCTTCCTTATCCCTTTTGATTAACTTAGTCTTGAAGTCAATTTTATTCGATATGAGGATGGCCACCCCTGCTTGCTTACGAGGACTGTGTGCGTGGTATATTTTTTTCCCAACCTTTCACCTTTAGCCTGTGTATGTCTTTTCCAATCAGATGTGTCTCCTGGAGGCAGCATATTGTTGGATTTGTTTTTTTAATCCATGTTACCAGCCTATGTCGCTTTATTGGTGAGTTTTAGCCGTTAACATTTAGAGTTACTATTGATATATGGTTTGTACTTCCAGCCATGTTTGATTATTTATATATATATTTTTTAATTTGGTTTGTTTCTCCATGATTAGCTTTCCCCCTGCCCTCTGGCTTTACTGAGGTACTTCCCACTGTTGGTTTTGGTTATTGTTTTTCATTTCTTCCTCATGTAGTGTTTTGCTCAAGATGCTTTGCAATGCTGGTTTTCTGGCTGCAAATTCTTTTAACTATTGTTTATCATGAAAGATTTTTATTTCGTTGTCTTACCTGAAGGTTAATTTTGCTGGATACAAAATTCTTGGTTGGCATCCATTGTCTTTCAGTGTTTAAATACGTTGTTCCAGAATCTTCTTGCTTTCAGCGTCTGTGATGAAAAATCCGTTGTTAACCTTATTGCTTTACCCCTGAATGTAATCTGCCTCCTTTCCCTTGTAGCTTTTAATATTTTCTGTTTGTTCTGTATATTGGATATCTTCATAACAATGTGTCTTTTCCTTGGTCTACTGTGATTTTGTATGCTCGGTGTCCTGTATGCATCTCCAATTTGTACATCTGTTTCCTTTTTTATTTCTGGAAAGTTTTCTATAATTATTTCATTCAACAGTTTGCTCATTCCCTTGGTTTGAACCTCTATACCTTCCTCTGTCCCGATGACTCTTAAGTTTGGTTTTTTTATGTTATCCCATATCTCCTGGATGTTTTTCTCGTGATTTTTTACCAGCCTTTCTGAGTTGGCTAGACTCTTTTCAAGTTGATATATTTTTTCTTCATTATCTGATGTTCTGGCTTCTACTTGCTCCACTCTGTTAGTGATACTCTTATTTGAGTTTTTAATTTGGTTTATAGTTTCCTTCATTTCTATAATTATTGTATGATTTTTTTTATAATCTCTATCTCCTGATAAAGATGCTTATTTGCTTCTTATATCTGTTTATGTAATTCATTTTCAATGTGTTCTTTCATTGTTTGAATTTGCTGTCTCATATCCTCTGTAAGATTCCGTTCCATCTGTGTAAGGTATTCCTTGAGTTCTTTATTTGACCATTTTTCTGATGCCTCTAGGTCCTCCTGAGTATTTAGGCTGTCCTGCATTGTTTGTACTCCTTTTCTTCCTTGCTTTTTCATGCTGCTCATGTTACTTCTTGTTCTGTTTGACTGCTGAGTTACTCTTTGCTCCTATAAATTTATTTGGTTATGTGTGTCTCTGGGGTCTCTCTTTTGTGATGGGAGACTATGACTAGAGATGATGAGTTTTGTTGCACTTTAATGCAGATTCATTCATTTCCTAAACTGTGTACAGATTCTGATGGCATATAGCGGTCTGTGGTTTGGTCTTGGGACTTATATTTAGGTCGAATGATGTGATGGTATTGAGGATGGTATCTCTTGGCAACCTTGGAGGGTTGCTCTACTGACGTGGGATATTAACAGGAGAATGGTCTGGAGTATTTGGGGGTAGCTAGGGACTTGGTAGCACCATATAACACCTCGGAACATTGACCTATACATATTTAGTAAATTACACATAAACAGCGTCGTGAAGCTTGGGAGGAAAGGTATTAGAAGGGAATGGAAGGGAAGAATTCACTGAAGAGAATGAGAGTAAACAGGTAGAATTCAAGGAAAGGGGAATAAGGAAATTGAAAAGAAATGAAAAGACAAAAGAAAAATTAGAAAATAAAAAAAGAAAAAAATTAAAAAAAAATAAAAAAAAATTAAAAAATTGAAATAATTAAAAAAATAAAAATGGAAAAAAAACCCAAATTAAAAAAAAATTTAAAAAATGTAGTCTTAGAGTTCCATTAACTTCTCTTCCAGTAGGTGGAGCTGTGCCCACTGGGCCAAGCGTCTCCTCTCAATACGTGGGAACCAATCACTGTGCAGCAGCTCCTCCTCCCCAACTGGGTGGGTCTCCAATCCTGAGTGCCTAGGGCCTTGTCTTGTGTCTAGTCACTTCCCCACTTTTCCTCCAGCCAGGCCCCGCTCACTGGTGACGCTCACCACAATACTGGCTATACGCCAGGTCTGCTGCTCCCGGGAGCCCTATTTTCTTGAACGACTGGGCACACTCTCCCTGTTTGCCATTCCCTCAAACCCTAAGTTTGTGGAGCTTGGGGCTGAGAACCCTCAGCGTATTTTTCTTGCCCTCCGGTAGCCATGCCCCCGGTAGCTGGTGCAAGAGACCTCAGTTGTCAGCACTGGTGGGAGCGGTAGCCGGGGGTCCCGCGCTACTCCTGATTCCCTCGGTCTGACTATCGCGCTCAGGGGAGAGCTGGGAGGGGCTCTTGAGGTTTCCCCGCTGTGTGGAGAGGGAAGGCTAGGGGGTTACACACCTGCCGCCGCCGGTTTCAATGAAGTTATCTCCTCCGCCGCATTCTGGTGACGTCAGTTCTCTGCCATGGTGGTATCCCATGCGAATGGGGACAGTTCATTCCCCTTTGCCTGGTGACCGATGCAACGGGTAGGTCCTGACCGGCTCTCCCAAGCTCCGTCTCAATCCTGTAGCCACTGCCAATGAAGGCTCGGTTGGTATTAACCTCCGCAGGTTCAGAAGGGCCTACCCGTTGTTTCAGCGGGATCGTTTAGCGCTGAGTCACAGTGGTTTGTCTCAGGATAGGTTCTTGACATGGGTTATTTTAGGTACTTTAGGGATGATGAATTTTGATTTTTTAAAAATTATGCCTCTAGCTTTGTTGCTGTTAATTAATTCTTTGGAAATTTGTTATTTTAAAAAATAACTGAACGTTTTAAACTTCAAACTGTAGGAGTTAACATTAAATATTTTTCAAGCATGAGCCAGGTTGTAGGAGTGCAGGTCTATGATCCTGTTCACTCTGGAGGTGGAGGGAAGAGGATAGCCATTTCAAGGCCAGGTTGGGCAATTTATTGCAACGCTTCTCAAAATAAAAACTTAAAAGGGCTGGACATATAGCTAAATGATAGAACATGCTAGGTTTAGTCCTCAGTACCACAAAAACGAATTCTTTCAGTGATGTGTAAATGTCAGAATAGACTTATAATTTTACTAAATACTTGCATATATAAGCACATACAGACACACCCTTGAGTCAGTGTAGTATAAAGTATAAGGATGTATCTTGTTTACTTTGTGCGTGATTTTGTGTCCATTTTGGTAAGTTTAAAAAAAAAAAACTTCTAGAACATTATTTAAACTGAAATTCTTTTAAATTTATAAACTAAAATTCTTAGGAGCAAGGCCCATCTTTTCTCCTGCTTAGTAAAAGTAGCACTGTCTGTGTTCAGTTCATCATGGCTTAAAATAAAAGATAAAGAGAGTGGTCAAGGGGCAGGGAATGTACCAACATTGCAAAAAAATAAAATAAAATAAAGGAGAGAGAGAAAGACAACATAAGGAGTGTTAAAAAGCAGGGTTCCCTCCCATTCTTCCTAGAGCTAAATAGGAATTATTAGGCCAGGCACTGTATTAATTAGTAGGTAGTAAGTAAAGGAGATACAAAAGAATAATTGTAAAATAATTTAAAACTATGGAAGTAATGCTTATCAAGGGTTAGGTACTAAAAGGCAGTGGAAGGTATAAATCTTCAATAACTCAACATGTAGGATAACTTTTTATTTAAAGCTCTCTATATGTAGCTATGTATATATATATTTTTTTTGCTTAAAAATTCTTAAATACCACTTAAGATTATTAATATGTGATTATATATAGATAATAGAATTTATACATTTCCTATGCATAGTTTGTATATTACTATAAAATGAATAAATAAAAATTACTGTTAGTAATGATTTGATATTATGAAAGATGCATAATTTGTAGCACATGTGTAATTTAAATAATTAAATGCTTAGTTCAAACATTAGCTTAATTAATGAGACATATTAAAAAACATCCAACTTAGTTAATCAACTGTAATTGTTTGATTGCAGATTTTTTCCCACAGTGATGGGCAGCTAACTGAGGTAGTGCTATCCAGTACAGTCAACTCTCAATATATGTGGTAATGGGAAACAGCAATGCATGGAGAAACCTAAAACAAAATATTTATACAAGTATCTTTCTGTCATCTGCTGTGGCCTGAGCATGTGCTTGGGTTCATGAGGGAGATTTGGGAGTGGGGCTTAGGCTTGCGAAGGAGCTCTGGAAGTCAGTATTACTGATTTCCTCAAGGAAATTGAGATATCCTATAAGAACCTGGTTTGGCACTGTGTGGCTGAAGTGTCTTGGGGGCAGCCTGCAGCATGTGAGATCAGCTTGGCAATAGCAGTAAGAAGGATGGGAAGACTTTCTAATAAGGAACCATTGAAGAATAGATGTTCAAGTCCTGCACATTGCAGTGATATTCATTGGTATGTTTTTTTGTTAATGTGCTCTGCAGCAAACAATAATAGTATTAACAGTGAGTAGACTTGCATTAGTTTAGATCATATTTGTTTGCTAGGTAAACATGTATTTTACTTGCCACAGGTGAGTGTTATTCTTGAGGCCTTTTCTGAATAAGTGTAAGCTTATTATCTTATAATTTATAACTTTAGAAACCCAGGATAAATTTGAATTATTATTTTTTTTACTATTAGAATTCTTACTAAATATCACTATTGAACCTATACTTCTAAAAATTTAACTTAATATGCTTTAGTATTATAATGTCAAAAATATCATGAAGGAAAAGGTAATAGAGACTGTGTTATTTGATTTAGGAAAACAGTAGCCATATTTTTTATTTAAAAAATAAATATTTAAAAAATATAAGAACTTCACTAAATTTTTTTAAAAAAAATATTTTTAGTTGTTTATGAACCTTTATTTTATTTATTTATATGCAGTGCTGAGAATTAAACCTAGTGCCTCACACATGCTAGGCAAGTGCTCTACCACTGAGCCACAACCCCAGCCCCACTAAATATTTTTTAAGACTGATATTTGACTGTGAGTTGATGAATATTGAAGCTGCAATAAGTATGGGGTGGTGATGTCCATTGTATTATTTTAATTTGAATACGCTTATATTTTCTATAAGGAAAAAGCTTTTATAAAATTGAGATAGGTGATTGCTGAAAACCTCAGAATTTTCTGGGCTAAATTCTCTACTTATTTATGGAATAGATTTAGTGCTCTCAAAGTTTTTATTCAAAGTCCAAATAAAACCACATACATTTTCTAAAGGCATATTTGATTCTATCCATAAGAACTACTATAGTTCAGACTGGTGTGGTAGTGAATGGTAAGAACAACATTAATAGGGCTGAGAATCTAGCAGAGTAGTAGAGTGCTTGCCTAGCATGTGCTAGGCCCTGTGTTCAAGACCTAGGACTGTAACAAACAACCAAACCAAACCAGCCAAATTAATACTTTTTGGTTTTCTTAGCCAGATATTTATATGTTACCTTTATTATTATGGACATTTAAAAAAAGTTGACTCCAAATATTTATTCTTAGGCAATCATTAGAGGATTTGATTTTCATGTGTATGTGGTATTGGGTATTGAACCCAGGGCCTTGGAAGCATTAATGTTGAGTCAGCTCTCGTGGAAAGTTTGAAAACAATTGCTATTGGAGAGTTAATAATGGAAGGAACAAGCAAATGAATCATTTCTTTCTACAGTTTTGAATATTAACTAGAGCAGTTTTGCCATTAAGGGGACATTTGACAATGTCAAACATTTTTGATTTTTATATCTGGAGGTGGAAGGCATGCTTACAGGTGTCTGCCTGGATGGTTTACATCCTACATTGTTCAGGAAAGCCTTCCCACAGCAAAGAATAATTGGTTATAGAATGTCAATTGAAGTTTAATTTGCTGTAAGATTTAAATTCTATTGTAGTTTGTCAGGTTTGCATTCTTATGTTTTCATATCTGAATAAGTTAAGTGTGTTTCTAAAAACTAGGGAGAGCAAAATCAATATCTACAAGAGTATTAACTTCTCTGATGAATTTTCTCTTATTGATCTGACAAGACCAATTACATAAAAAAGTGTTATACATTGTTTTTATCTTGAAGAACATTTGCTAGTAAGCAATGAAATTATTTTCCTAGCCCATATTTTAATCATTCAGGATGACTTATTAAACTTTATTTATCTTCAATCTTTATTCAATCTCTGAAGTTTAAAAATTAAGTCAATATTAATGTCACTAATGCAAGTTTTTCTGTACTGTGCTAGTTCCCTCAAGTAGATGACAAGGAAAGCAATTCTTGTAGTTTACCTATTTATTTTTATGTGGTGCTGAGAATCAAACCCAGGGTCTTGCACAGAAAGAGTTCAGAGACTTATTGCTTCTGGAACAGTCTGTTTCTTGTAAGATCTCTTGGTTGTAGAGAAATGGAAGTCTTTCAATGTGTTTCAAGCTTCATACCTGAGACAGTTTAGAAGGATAAATGATTAGTATGCAGTTTTCTTTAAGTGATATTTAATAATGTCAGAATGCTTATCATTGTTTTCATTGTTACTTCTTGAAGTAGGACTCGGGAGAACTTTGGGGGAAAAAAAGTGACCATTAATTGCTGCTTGAGCCAGAAATGGTGGTAAAGAGATGTGACTAGTTTTAGTCAAGTCTTTTGCAGACTCTAATTGCAACCTGCAGGAGAAAAATGCATTTTATGTGGTATTCAGTGCATATTTCGCATATGTATTTATTTATATAACAAACATGTTTAAAGAAACGGTACTTAACCTTACTGTGTGTACTTGCAGTGTTATGTTTCTGTTGCATTTCATTTAAAGTAATTGCTGCTTATGTACCACTAACTTGCAACTAGCAGTTAAAAAAGTGATGCTTTAATAAATTAATTATCTGAGAAATTTACCTTTTGTTAGCAAATAGAATACTGTAAAGTAAAATACATTGTCATTTGTACTAAATGTTGTTCTGTAATTTAATAAGTACAGATAAATTAATGAAATGTTTGGTAAGCCTTATGTCATGATAAAATATAGGCAAACTTAAGTTTTACTATTAAATTGACTTTTTAGCATGTATTTATATTTTAGCTCTCTCTCTTTTTAAATGAAAATATATTTAAGCATTAATACAAATTTTGCTAATAAGTTATTTAAAAACATAACTGATAAATCATTTGGGCTCTCATCATTTTATAAGACTAAATCTTAATGGAGAGTGAAACATGGCATGCTCTAATTCAGGGTTGGCAAACTTTTTCTGTAAAGAGGCCAGCTAGTAACATATTTTGAGATTTTTGTTTGCCATAAGTTCTTTGTTGTGATTACTTATCTTCTATTGTAGTGTAGAAGTAGCCACAGGAAAGTCAGCAAGTAGGCAGTGTGTCTGTATTCTAATAAAATTACAGAAACTGGGGCTGGGGCTGGGGCTCAGCAGTAGTGCACTTGTCTGGCATGTGGGAGGCACTGGGTTTGATTCTCTCCACCTCATATAAATAAATGAAGGTCTATCAGCAAATGAAAAAAAATTTAAAAAACATTACAGAAACTGTAATTTGAATTTCGTATAATTTTCACATCAGGACATTTTCTTCTTCTTTTTTAAAGTCATTAAAATATGTAAACACTACTCTTAGCTTGTGGGCTATAAAATTAGGTGGTAAGCCAGATTTGGCCTGTGGAGTGTGGTTTGCTAACCTTTGCAGTAGCCTAAAATTGAGAAAAATCCATAAAGGAGAAAATTTAACAAGTGAATAAAAACAGCAGTGTTAAATCTTTGGGTATTTGTATTTTGGTTTTTGATATCAGAGCATACATTTTTGTGTTGTCTATTTTTTTAATATTATATCTTGCAGACAGTTGATATTCATAAAGAGAAAGTTGCAAGAAGAGAAATTGGCATTTTGACTACCAATAAAAACACTTCAAGGACACATAAGATTATTGCTCCAGCCAATCTTGAGCGACCAGTTCGTTATATTAGAAAACCTATTGATTATACAATTCTGGATGACATTGGGCATGGGGTAAAGGTAAGTATAGTTTTTTTGTCAACCAACTCTTTAGGAAATTAAACATTTATCTTTCCTTTAGAGAGGACCAACTCTTGACCCAGTTGTGGTCGTAAGGATTCCTTACTACTATAACTATTTTATCCTTCTTGCTTTTTCTCTTAGTGCTATATTCTCCAGTTTTGAATGGTCATCTTTGAATAAATTGAATTTGCTTAATCAATTATGGTAATATTTCATTCAGATGGATCAATGTGGTATAATCTTTATTAATCTTTTAATGATTTAATATTACTGATTAAAAATAATTAAAGATGCTATTAAAGTATTTAGTTTATCCCAAAAATTTATCAGCAGACTTTTGGCATTAGTTTTTGGAAACAACCCATTAATGACATGTGCTTTGTTTTTTTCCCTAGTATAATTTTATCTCAGTGTTTTGGGTGAGAATAGTGTAGATAAAATAATACGTGAATTAATTTTTCCACTGCTTTTGAGTATGTAGCCATCGCATATTTTGCCTATCTTTCAAGATGTATTAGAGTACCTTGGATGTATATCAAGTGCCATGGTCAAAACTGAGGAGGACTGGGAATGTAGCTCAGTGGTAGAACATGCACTTTGCCTGTGTAAGGCCCTGGATTTGATCCCCAGTACTGCAAAATCTCTCTCTCTCTCTCTCTCTCTCACACACACACACACACACACACACGAAAGAAAGAAAACCAAAAAACACCAGCAACAATAGAATAGCATGTGGATTTCTTTTAAATTGGTATTTGTACTTAAAACATTTAGAGCCTCAGCTAAGTATTAAAATTTTTATTTAACAGGGATTTAAAAGATAATGAATTGGGCTAGGGTTGTGGCTTAGTGGTAGAGCGCTCGCCTAGCACATGTGAAGCACTGGGTTCAATCCTCAGCACTACATTAAAAATAAAAATAAAGGTATTATGTCCACCTACAACTAAAAAATAAACATTAAAAAAAGACAATCACTTATCAAATATGACTTTGAGTATATATGGATATATGCCTATAGTGAAACTTTATAGTTCATGCAGTTGGTAATATAAACATATATATATATATATTTTAATATATAGTTTTTAGTTGTAGTTGTCAATACCTTTATTTTATTTTATTTTTATGTGGTGCTGAGAATCAAACCCCAGGGTCTTGCACGTGCTAGGCGAGTGCTCTACCGCTGAGCCACAACCCCAACCCCAAATATATATAAACATATTTTAAAAAATACATCTGTACTTTTATGGACATAAGTCAGTTAAATATAAATTTTATGTAAATTTAGGTACAAATTTAGTTTTAAAATATTTTCCTTCAGAGTTTTGAAAATATTATTATCTGGAATTTGATATTTATTTTTATAATTGATATCTATATGCATCTTAATTCCTAATTAGAACATTTTGAAATAGGATATGCAATTGAATGGTTAATTAATAACTGAAATTTATTCTAACTTGGGAAAACTTATTCAATGCTAACAACTTCTAATAGACTGTTTTAGGATACTGCCAGAATCTAATGCCAAAAGACACTTGGAATGCAACAAATTTACATTTGTGCTTGTCTATTTATATAATTAAAAGGTGATTTCCTTCCAGTGATTTTTGTTTACTCTTCAAAGTAAAATGTTATTTTTTTAGGACTTTGTAGTCCCTTCATTGTATTTTAGTGTTCAAGGATCACTAATTTGAATAAATCTTTAATGAAATTAAGTTTTTGATGAAAATAATGTTTTAAATAATTTCATCAAAGAAACTCTTGTTCATGACACATTCTGCTTTAACCACTCTTTCTATGATCTACTGAAACATTATTTTGTTAATGCTGAATGCTTAACTTGTTTTTCTGTTTTTTTCCTTTCTCTTCACATCCTGAAGTTCCAACTAACCTTTCAATGCTTTTTTTCCTTACCTCTTTTATTTGCTCCATTTATGCATTAAGTGGTTGCTTAGATTTAAGGTAAGAGATTCCAGGGCTGGATTTCCATTCTTTGTTCTTATGTAGAATATTACATATGGGGAGTAAAAAGATATTTGGTGCCTGGCCTTTTAAAACCAAAAAAAAAAAAAAAACCTGTTTATTTTATTTTTGTCATGCAGCTTTGTATATGTCTTCATGTTACTTGAGGTTAGATATTTTGTCTGTTTCCTTCACTGCTTTATACTTTGTGTCTAGAATAGTGCCTGACAGACATCAGGTGCTTAGTAAGTATCTGTTGAATGAATGGTTATTTTGTAACATTATTATATTTTGTGAAACTGAAATGTAAGCTACTCTATCATAAAATGTTGTTAGGAAATAAAATTAGCTGGATTTTTTAAGTGTAAAAATTTGTTATGGATTGGAGGGC
Source organism: Marmota flaviventris (assembly GCF_047511675.1). Lineage (NCBI taxonomy): Eukaryota > Metazoa > Chordata > Mammalia > Rodentia > Sciuridae > Marmota > Marmota flaviventris. The sequence goes on along the minus strand of NC_092508.1, from coordinate 31,962,820 downwards.
CAACATATGTGTTGTATTTAAACCTCCCCCTGTGTAATAGCCTTTTTATTCTATAAATGGTGTGCTTTACTATATACCTTTTGGACAATCTGTTATTTTCTGATTATTAATTAATATAAAGAAACTGAGAAGTACAAAATATTCAGTGTTATGTGTTTAAGTTGCAGTATCATGTATCTTACAAAAAATGTCTTTTTTCAAATAACTGTATAAAATATGTATTTTGATATAAGTTCAGTTTAAGAGTTTTTTAAGGTGAATATTGATTGTATATAAAACAGCAAAACTCATGGTAATATTTAACAAATTACAAATTAAAAATTTGAGATAGGGACTGGGCATATTATTGAGTGATAGAGGACTTGGCTAGCGTGTGTGAAGTCCTGGGTTTGATTCCCAGCAAGAGGGGGAAAAAAGTAATTTAATTAGAGATATATTCCTGTTGTGATTTGTTTCAATAACATTTTATTATTTTGTAGGATTAATGTTAAAATAATTCAACTATATTCAGGAATCTGTCAAATAAAATGTTTAAAAATTTTTTTGTAGTTGCAGATGGACAGCATGTCTTTATTTTGTTTGTTTATTTTTATGTGGTGCTAAGTATTTAACTTAGTGCCTCACACATGCTAGGCAAGTGCTCTGTCACTGAGCTGTAGCCTGAGCCCCCAAATAAAATGTTAATAAAATGATTTTCACTGGGCTGGGGTTATGGCTCAGCAGTAGCGCACTTGCCTGGAATGTGTGAGGCACTGGGTTTGAGTCTCAGCTCCACATATAAATAAATTAATTAATTAAATAAAGGTCAATCAACAAATATTAAAAAATGATTTTCATCACAATGTTTCTCTTAGTTATTTTTAAATTTTTTAATAGTTTTATTTTGTTTATTTTTATGTGGTGCTGAGGATCGAACCCAGGGCTTTGAACATGCTCGGCAAGCACTGTACCACTGAGCCACAACCCCAGCCCCCTCTTATTTATTAAACCAAACTTTATAATATCTTTTCAAGTATTTTTTCTGACATCCTGTTGTTTCCATGTCTTCAGCATAGTCAGTGGTAACCATTAGACAAGATGATTGAGTCCTGAGTCATTAACTAGTGTTAACTATGGTCACAGAAATTTCACCTGGTTATGGTAGATAAGGCTGACTAGAGGAGCCCAGGCAGATGTATACCTTGTGTTATTGATGGGCGTTGACTTTGAACCCTCAGGTTAGGTGAATTAGGTATGTGGAATTGTGGGGAGATTCTGATTTCCTTATAAATGTGAAGACCCAAAAGCAGGGTATGTGACTGTCTTCATCCTTTTCCTCTAAAGGCTGGCTTTAAATTTTGGTTATTAATGTGTTAACTTCCAAAGTGATAGAGATACACAGAAGTATTAACTGAAGAAAACACAGAAATAGATCCTTTACCTGTAAGATTTAGATCAGTTGTCTAACTTGCTATGCCATGCTTGTTTCCCACTGTGATTCCTTCTTAAACTTCCTGAGTTCAGGGTCTGTTCCCATGTAGGAGACAGGTCCAACTGAGAGGCTCCTAGAAAGGTCTAACAAGGAATTATACTTAGATGACATCCCTTAACATCACATTTAGATAGTAACATCTTTTGCTCTTTGCACCAAAAAGCTCTACTCTAGGAATCCAAAGAATTATGCACTGAATGGGAATATAGTGGAGAATAATGCTGGACAGAGAATGAAGGTTCAGAGGTACTTGACAAGTTTTATCCCATCGTCTATTCCATATACAGACATAACCTACACATATTCCTCTTTGTATTTAAAAAAAGTTTTTTTGGGGAACTAGGGGTTGAACCCAGGGCTTTGCAAATGCAAGGCAGATGCTTTGCCACTGAGCTACGTCCCAGCCCGAAAAATTTTGTATTTTTTAGTTTTTTTAAGGTGGACGCAATATCTTTAATTTACATTTATGTGGTGCTAAGGATCGAACCCAGTGCCTCGTGCATGCTAGATGAGTACTCTACCACTGAGCCACAACCCCAGCCCCTTCTCTTTGTATTTTTAAATCAGATTTTTTCTTTGTGGTGATGAGATTGAACCCAAGGCCTTGGCATGCTAAGTGCACTTTTATTTTTTTAAGTGGTGCATTAAAATTATACATAATAGTGGGATCATAATGCCATGTTCATATATGCACCTAATTGATTATTGTTATTCCTCAGTACCTTCCCTTACCCTTTCCTCCTTCCTTCCTGGATCTGCTTGCCCTACTTAACTGATCTCCCTTCTCTTGTTACTGTTATTTTAATTAGTGCATTTTCTCACATATATATGTGAAATTCATTGCAGTATAGAGTATATGTACACGATTTGGCAGATTTGTTCCCTAGTACTTCCCCATGCACTTCCTTCCTCCCCCTCTCTCAATCCCCTTGCTCTCCTCTATTCCTTTTCTTTTTTAATTTAATAGTGTAGCTCAGTTATTTCTCTCTGAAACTTTCTAACAATTTCTTCGCATATTGGTATTTCTTTTTTGTTTGATTTCTATAGAATTTGTAAACATTTCTTTTTGTTTTAAATATATTAGTAATATTTATTACTTTTATAGACCATTGTATTCCCCAGACTCTCTCCTTTATCTATAGGCCTGTATTCTTATACATAATAGTCTGGTAGGTGATTGATAAAATGAGGGATATATCACATATTATTTTAGAATACATCTACTTCTGACCTATTGCAGTAGATCATCTGTCAATAGGAGGTGATGACTTCTGTGAAGTAGAGATAATTGGCTGACCAGCTTTAGAAATAATGCTTTAGAAGTAATCCTGAAGTTCAGAGAATGCTAGAAAACCCTGCCATTTTAAATCAAAATTATATGGCCATACATTACTTAATAATAGGGATATATATATGCCATTAGGTAATTTTGTCATTGAGTGAACATCATGGAGTATACTTACACCAACTGAGGGCAGTCAGTTATTGAGTGAAACATTGTTATGTATTACATAACCATGATATATCAACATTCAGGAGGTATTGAATGCACCAGAAGAATATAGCAGGAAAGCTGGGAGTACTGTAGAAATATTAAGGTATAATAATTGACCTGATGTGTAGAGATCTCCAAACCTTATGAGACCCGATTTTTGGTAATAGAGGAACTCATACCTTCAATATCATTTGCATTCCTTTATCATAAGCCTAGAGGAAGGTATTGAGGAATGGCCAAGCATTAATCTTCATGACCTAAATGAAATATTTCTTCAGTTTTGAAGGTGTCTCTCCAGTAAGGGGGGCGGGGAAGAAGAAGAAGCTTTTCCTGCTGTTCCTCCTTGTGCCTAATACTTTCTTCACTTATGTCACAGGGATTTTTTGCTTTTTGGAATAAATAATACAATATTTGGAATACATAATACAATTATTGTTGTCAGCCAGTATAAAGATTCATTCCAATTCACAAATAAAACTTTGAAAAGTATAACGAACACTACTGTTCCTGATTCAGGACCATTAACTAGACATTTATGTGCCAGATGATAATTTTGCTATATCCCCTCATCCTGGATGCCCTTCTGGGGTCTTGCTATATTGTCCAGGCTAGACTCAAACTCCTTGGCTCAGGTGATTCTCCCACCTCAGCCTCCCAAGTAGATGGGTTTACAGGTTTGCATCACCATACTTGGCCTTTTAAAAAATATTTAAAAAAAATATTTCAAGACTAATTACCATTATGAAGCAGCTCTAGTCTTGCTTTGTCTTTGTTCAGAGTTGTTGGTGTAAGCATATGTACATACACATACAAATGTTGAAGTTCACCTCTATCAACACATAATGTAGTCAAGTGTTTTGCTTAATTATAACACATGTTCTCCTTTTACACAGAAATTGTTTTGTTTGGCATTTATCTATCTATCTATCATTTATTTATTTATGGTACAGGGGATTGAACTCAAGGGTACTTAAACACTGAGCCACATTCCCAGCCCTTTTTTTTGTATTTTATTTAGAGACAGGGTCTCGCTGGGTTGCTTAGGGCCTTGCTAAGTTGCTGAGGCTGTCCTTGAACTTGCGATCCTCCTGCCTCAGCCTCCCAAGCCACTGGGATTACTGGTATGTGTCACTGTGCCCGGCTTCTTTTGGCATTTATTTTTGTTCTATTTCTTTAATGTAGGTGGCAGTGTTTATATTCCGTGTGGTGTAATTATTGTTTAAATTAGCACAGAAATATTTTTCACAAAGAAAATGATTTTTGGAAAATATTGCAAACTCTTTCAGCTTGTTTGAAAAATAATACAGTATCAATGAAGTATAAAATTAGACTAGATTTTACTCAGCATCTTTTTGGTTCCTTAAGTGATTTAAGTTACTCATCTAACCCATTAATCAATCAAGTACAATCATTTGAGGATTCTATGGATTATAAAATATATTGAGTTTTGTTTGTTTAGATGTCCACCAGACTTTAATTTATGGATTGTTAATTTGCATCTATTTTTGGAGCAGGTTCTAAAGATACTGCAATTTTAAACAAAAACACTCATATACCAAATCCTAAAACAAATCAAATAGGAAAGTTATTTTCAAGTATTTTTGCTATCCCATGTATAGAATAAAATTCTTTTTTTTTTTTTTTTTTACTCCTTTTCTATTCTTGCTCCTTTTCCTTCCTGTTTCTAGCAAATTGATTTATAGTTTAGTGCTTGGTTCACTTCTCCCTCATCACTTATAACTTTGGGTTTTATGTTGTTTAAGGTTGAGCTTAAAGGACTTTGGTTACTACTCTTTAAAATCTTGTGGTATCATTGAATGAAGATCTACAGTTTTAAAAGCTATATTGGTTATTTGTGAGATTATTCCTAAAATTTTCCTCAAATGTAGATTGATTAAAAAAAAAAACTTTTAGCATTTTCATTGTAAGATATAATTAGTATGCCCTCTGCTTTTTAATGAGGGGGAGAGAAAGGATAAGTTAATTTTTATTCTTACTTGATAATTGTTTTGTATTTATGGTTTAAAAGCGGCAACAAAAGGATTACAGATAAATGCTTCACTTTAATAATATTGATATTTCAAGGTATCATTTGTCATTAAAGATTGTTTTAACATCACACACAACTTGTTCACTGGGCTATTCATTTGAAGAATTTGTTTCTTGATATGTTATTTCTTGCCTACTCAGATAACAAAGTAGTATTTTAGAACTAAAAAATATCACCCAGGCCAGAGTTGATTTTGACAGCCTTGATACATCAGTATGCAATTATGATTTGTTTTTTTAAAATTTACATTTTAAAATTGAAATTATAAATGTATTCTGACTTCATTGATATAATATCTTACAGCTTCATTTTACAAATGCAATTTGAATACTCAAAATATATTTTTATTAGAAAGTTAAAATGTTTTTTTTTTTTTTTGAAGTGTGTTTTAAAGCCAGCAGTTTATAATATTAGAAGATTAAAATAGGGTCAGGTGCCCATTGTGGGCATTAACTTAACCTATTGGTAGTCTCAAACAACTTGAGATTGCATTTGAATTGAATTTGTGAATAACTTCTGTTAGTTCTTTGTAAGATATTCAGATTGCTAGAAATTTCTCTTTTTCCTTTGGTGACATTCGTTTTTCCCAGATTATCCATGTTTTCTATACTTTTATGTTCAATTGAGAATAGAATAGTAAGTAGAGTCATGGTCCAACTCTGATAAAGGACTATATCACACCTTCTTATGCCTGAATTAACCTTTAGTTTGGGCCTGAGTGGCCAAATTCCCATTGGAAGCAGGATACTACCAGTGGCCCTTTGTGCTACTCATAGTTGAATGAAATACCTCTGTCCTAACTTTCTGGTTCAGATGTTTGGGAATATGCCTTAATTTCTAGCAGTTGTCAGGTAGGTCATTTCCTCATAATAGAAGATTAAAGAAATTCGAATTGTGAGGGTGATCTGCAACTTTAAAAAACTAAAGTTTTCTTTCTATATATCATACAATTTATTTTATATCCTCTAATTACAGTGGATCATATTCATAGTTGGGTATTTTTAGTTGGGAAACATTTTGTTTTATATAGTTACTGTCTAAAGGAAGCTAACTAAAAAATAAGGAATTACTTGAAGAATTTATTGTTTCTGATTGTTATTTTTTATTAAAAGTAAAAATTTAATAGTTAGCAGTTTCTTCAGTTGAATGTAACATCATATAATCTAACCAGTGATCTGTTGGTGTGATGGCCTAATGGCAAATAAATTCTTTGCATACAAGTTTATAATCATTTGAAAATCATGTTAGGAAGAGTCCTTTGAGTACAACTGTAGAATAATAGTAGATTAGAAATTGCATATGAAATGCATGGCCTCTAATTTTTTTCCTGTATTTAAACCTTCCCTTCCTTTGTTAAATAGCATAGCATTATTTCCCCCCAGTACTTTATTTCACTGCATGCAAGTTAAGTTGAGTTTTCCTCGAAATTTTTTAGGTGAGTACCCAGAATATGAAGATGGGTGGGCTGCCACGTACAACACCTCCAACTCAGAAACCCCCCAGTCCCCCTATGTCAGGGAAAGGGACACTTGGGTGAGTATATAACTAAGTATAATAGAAAATAATTTCATGCAGTGTTGTGTTAAAAATGATTTTTTAAAAAATATTTACAAAAAAAGATTTTTCCCCAGGATTATTTCTTGGGTTTGTAATTTTTCCCTTTTTCTGGGAAGCACATCTTTATACATAAAGATATTTGGTTAGAAATTATTTTTCTAATGAATTTTAAATTGAGATTTTTTTTTTTTTTTTTTTTAAATAGTGCTGGGGATCAAACCCAGGGCTTCAAATGCTGGGCAAGCACTCTACCACTGAGCTATAGCCCAGCTCCTGTAAATTGCCATCTTAATCATTATACTTTTTGTTTTTCCAGAAATATTTTGCAGTCCTTTTGTATTATAGTTGTATTGGATTACCCTTCCCAAGAAGGCTGTGTAGATTATAAAATTCAATATACCTTGTTATGATACTGTTGAGTTTTGATTTAGAGCTATAGAATTGGGCTCTGGATTTAACTTTTGGCAAAATGGTCAATTAATGGAAAAGCTTGCCTTTTTTCTTCTGTAACATCATAATACAAGCTTAGTTATCATGATTGAGATTTATGATCAGGTGGGCATAAAATATAGCCCAGAAGACAGTTGGCTAAAGTTCTGGCTTGCTGCTTGCCCTGTGGTCCTTTATATTCAGTCTCTCAACAATTCAGTTTTTTCATCTGTAAAAGGGGGTAATATTTATCTTCTGTTATCTTTTCAGGGTCACTATACCAGAAATTGGATTTTTTAAAATATATAATACAAAGACAAAATGCTTTGACAACCATTGGCTTTGTGATATATACTAAAAGCTTTAAATTGGCAATCTTGTTTTTGGCCCCCTCACCAAAAAAATAAATAAAAGTAAATAGCAAAAATCCCAGTGTATGTACACACACACACACACACACACACACACACACATACAAACACACATACACATACACATATACAGGAACCCTCTTCCCCTGAAACAAAATAAAACAAATAAACCCAAAACAAAACCAACCACTGTGGATCAGGATGGGACAACAATGAATTGGGATATGAAGGAGAATATTGTTGGAAACAGAATGAGAGTAGGAGAAGACAGAATAAACATGATTACCAACCAGGAGTAGAATGGTTTTATGCTTACAACAGAGAGAAAAGAGTCTAGTAGATCAAGTAACATTTAAACTTCAGGGTAGAATTAAGATGATGTTGTAGGGTATTGGTGCAGTGGTAAGAGTAGAACAATATGGAGGAACTATTTATTTTTCTGGAGAATGTTTACATTTCTGTTATATAAAGCATCTAATGGATATTATTAAGTTTTAAATCAAGATTATTAGCAAGATAGCCTGTGTAATCTCTAGTAAAATAAAATTTTAGTTTGCTCTGAAAGTTTGATGATTTATTCATATATCAGTATTTATTTTCCTTGGATATTAGCAATAGTTCTGCAAGATCTTGGAGACCAGAGTTGATGAGCATCTCTCGATCAGTTGATGGTCACAGCCTAATTTTTTTTTTTCACAGTCTTTGCCTTTGTCATCATATTTTGTTCTTCTCCCCTTGTTTTTTTTTTTTAATTATTATTTTTTTGACTTTGTTTATGTCATTTTCCTCACTGTGTTCTCAGTTAGCAAAGGGTTTTCTCCCTGGATGAAATAGAATATTTCTTTTTTTTTTTTTTTAAATCATTTGGGAAACACTATCTAAAAATTAGATTCTTAAAAATTAATAAATTTCCTGTTTCATTTTTGTATTTACATTATAATTTCAGAGATACCTGAACTACTTTTTAGTATATGTGTATGTATGTATATATTTATTTATTTATTGGTACTGAGGCTTGAACCTACTAAACTACATTCCCAGCCCTTTTTATTTTATTTTGAGACGGGGTCTTGCTAAGTTGCTGAGACTGGTCTTGAACTGGAGATTCTCCCATCTCAACCTCTGGAGAAGCTGGGATTACAGGCATGAGTCACAATGCCTGGCTCTAAAGTATTTTAAATCTAGAGTCTTGACATTCCTTTTTCCCCTTTGAGCTACTCTCCTATCCAGCACCTTTATCTATTTTTAATTATTAATATGTGTATTTATGCAGGGAGACTTTGAGGGTATTAGAGTCACAAGGTCATTTATTACAAAATGATCTCATTCAAAATCATTGATCCATAACTTGAGTTGTCCAGGGGAGCAATACTTAGAGGAACTCTGGGAGCCTTTTGGGAAGTCAATTATTGAAAAATATATAAGTCATTTGAACAGTATCATTTCAGGAGAAGAAAGCTTTTTAATTTTTAAATATTGATGTTCCAAGGTTTGTTCTTTTAAAGACCAGAATCTCATCTATAAGATGTCATTTTCATATTTATCATTGTCATGAAGAATTCAAAAACTTCAAATAGAGAATTAATTTAATAATCACTAATGTTGCACTGTGAATTTTACTTCCTATTTTATTTTCTTAATCTTCTCATCTTCTTCTCTAAAAGGGAAAATTGTGAAAAAGAGGGAAATGTGTGTTAATAATATCAGTCTGGTTTGTGTTTTATGGTTAAAAGTAAATAATGTAGAAGGATTTAGGTGGTCTATTAAAATTTTTTTCTTGCCCTTGTAAATGTTGAATTTTGAGAAGTTGGAGAGAAACTAAGGTGAAAGTTGAGGGAGAAAGTAAGGCTGTGAGAATGGCAGATGAGATTAACAGAGAAAGGGAAGTGAATTGTTGGGACTGGTATTTATCATCAGAGTGGGGCTTGTGATTCCAAAATCTGGATTTCTTGTGTCTGTCTTTGAACATTTTTGGTTTAGGGAGAGAGGGGAGAGGAAGATAGTGCTTCATGCAGTGCAATGCGATACTTTGACATGATACTAAAATAATTCACACTTATTTCTAAGGAAAGAGTAGAGTAGGAATTATTGGCTTCAGTGGTGGAAAACTCTTGGGATCTCTGAAAATAAAGGAACAGAATTGGATTAGCACAGGGAAATGAGGTTGGAAACTGAAAAATAATAGTGCATACTTACCAAAACCCTAATGTTGGAGAAGTGATACTTTAGGAAAGACTAAAATTGATAGCTGGGTTAAAACACATTTCCTATTTCTGATTGTAAATTGTACTTCACTATTGGCAGCTCTTGGAATTTATTGTGCCGAAACTTGCTTAATCACACAATACATACGCTCTTCTTTTTGTAGGCGGCACTCCCCCTATCGCACACTGGAGCCAGTGCGTCCTCCAGTGGTACCAAATGATTACGTACCTAGCCCAACCCGTAATATGGCTCCCTCGCAGCAGAGCCCTGTGAGGACAGCTTCTGTGAATCAAAGAAATCGAACTTACAGGTATTTTCTCTACCTCAGCACAAAATGTGATGGTCATAGTACCATATTCTGTTCAGATAACTTCAGTTAAATCTCTCTCATTTTCCAAGTGCTAAGTTCTAAGTTCTTTTCCTCACTCTACTCTCCCAAACCTCATCTGATTCCACCTCTCTCTCCTCATGTTCTGATGTAACTTTGAGCAGCCAGGAAGTAGAAAAGGAACAGACATTTCAAAGTGCAAACTTCTCTACAAAGATAATAGTTCAGTTGAACTGGAAAAAAAAGAAATTATGGACCAGATGCGGAAAATTTCAAGTTGTTTTTTGGTGGAACTTTACAGATGAAAAACTACACACGACAAAACACTAGTATGGGATAGTATATCAAGATATCGTTACAAATTGAAATAAGATAATTTGTTCAGAAAAATGTTTTTATTGTAAAAGAAGTTTCTTCAGATGGGCATTAAACTGGAATATAAGAAGGTAATATTTGTTATTTTGATTTGTTGAGCTCCAACATTTATGGAGAATTTTTGTCTTTTTCAGTTTCTTTAATACAGCTTATTAAAAGTTATCAAAACAAGCTAACTGAACTCAGCTCTTCCCCAACTTTATTAAGAAATTCATACTTGAAGGGGAAGGTTTTTGAATTGTCTTTCTTATAGCTATTTTCATTTCAGCAATTTTTGGGAAATGCTAATGATATATTACTGTATAAATACTCATATTTTGGTGGCTTTTATTTCTTTAGCAGCAGTGGGAGTAGTGGAGGAAGCCACCCAAGTAGTCGGAGCAGCAGCCGGGAGAACAGTGGAAGTGGAAGTGTGGGGGTTCCTATTGCTGTTCCTACTCCATCTCCTCCCAGTGTGTTTCCAGGTAAAACAGTAATCATTGCTTTTCTTTTGTGAATTTTACTTCAGTTTTTAATGTAATTATAGTAAACTTTCTTCTTAATCAGGATTTTTTCTTCTCTTAGAACTTCATGAATTTTGACAAGTCTTTATGTATTTGTTATTTTTAACCAAATTATTTGTACAATTTTTGCATTTTTCTATTATTTTTTAAAATATTTTATTTTAGTTGTAGGTGGACATAATACCTTTATTTTATTTATGTGGTGCTGAGGATTGAATCCAGGGCCCCATACAAATGAGATAAGTGCTCTACCTCTGAGCCCCAGCCCCAGCCTTGTGTACTTTTCTGTTATTTGATTTTAACCCTTTGGTGCTGTGGCTCATTTGGTACTTTGATGCTTCAGGTGCTACTTTGGTATGAGTTAATGTTTAATTCCAGCTAGTTTATGACAGTGTTTATCTTTGGACACAGGGGGGCTTGGCATGAGAGTCATACTGGTGATAAAGGATGGCAAAATAGGAAAGTAGTTTCGACTGTTAAATTTAGTGGATTATTGGAATTTAATAGTCTCTGAAATGCTATCCTTTTTTCTCTGAAATGAAAAAATGTGCTTATTTGATCTGAGGATATACAAAGTTAAAAGCATGACTCAAAAGACATCAGGATAGATTATTAAATATTTAATTTAGTTATAACGAGTACGTAAGACCTGGTTTGTTTTGTTTTTGTTTTTCATAACTCAGGTTCAAATTCAGATCCTTGCACCACATAGGCAAGCATTTCATCTCTGCGCTAAACCTCTATAGTCTTTAGATAATAAAATAAAAAAATCATGAAGGACTAGGGTTGTGGCTCAGCGGTAGAGCATTCGCCTAGCATGTGCAGGGCCCTAGGTTCCATCCTCAGCACCATATAAAAATAAATAAATAAAATAAAGGTATTGTGTTCAACTACAACTAAAAATAAATATTTTTAAAAAATCATGAAAAAGACTTGTTTAAGTTCTTTTTTTAACATAATTTTACCTTGAGTATATGAGTATATGTCTTTTTTTCTGATTTATATTATTCAAATGGAATACTGTTCTTTAGGTTTTTTTTCCTATTTATGGTATTTTATACTAAAATTAACAATGTGTGGGGAGCTCTTTTCTTCCAGATTGTGGTTTTTGAATAAAAAGGAAAGTTTGTTTTTAATGAATTAAAAATTTTGTACGTTATCCTGAGCATCTTGAATTATTTTCTGCATACCTAATAACCTTTAACAGAAGCCTCAGTCGTCGTCTTTTTTTCCATCTCCCTATTCTTTTGGTTAATGTTAAAGCACTGAATATCTAATGTTAGATACTCTAATGCCTTTTCTAATCCCGCTGAATGTGACTGCCTCATTAATGCTGCCTCTTACTCCTCTTTCCCCTCAGCCCCTGCTGGCTCCTCTGGCACTCCTCCCCTTCCTGCTACTTCTGCATCTGCTCCTGCCCCTCTTGTTCCTGCTACTGTTCCCTCCTCCATTGCCCCAGAGGCTGCTGCTGGGGGTGCCCAGACCCTTGCTGATGGCTTCACTTCTCCAACTCCCCCTGTTGTTTCTTCTAATCCCCCTACAGGTGAGTATTAGCTTATTTCTTTGCAGGTAGATCCAGTCATTTGGATATTCTCTTACTTGGATCTCCAGCTTCATGATTTTGTTATTGTTTGTTTGTACTACTTATATTAAAAAAAAAAAAATACAAAGACCTATAATCCCAGTGACTCAGGGGGCTAAGGAAGGAGGATTGCAAGTTTAAGGCCAACTTCAGTAACTTAGTAAGACCCTGGCTTCAAAAAAAAAAAAAAAAAAAAGCCTGGGGACTTAGCTCAGTGGTAAAGTGCCCTTGGGTTCAATCCCCAGTGCCTCCCTCACCATAAAAAAAAAAAAAAAAAAAAAAGATGAATTCTAATAGAAAGTGTCATGTAACCAAGAATTAGAATTTCTTGAGAAAATCCTGATAAAGTGTCATATGTTTTTCTTATAGGGTAGCAAAAGTACACATTTTTAATACCTTAAATTTCATTCTGTTAAAGATTTATGAATTTAGTGTGGTGCTACCTTCTATACAGTTTTGAGAGGTTGTTGTTAGAAATATTGTTATGAGGCTAGGCACAGTAGCGTATACCTGTAATCCTAGCAACTCAGGAGGCTGAGGCAGGAGGATTATAAATTAGAGGCCAGTCTCAGCAATTTAGTGAGGCCCTAATAAGCAATTTAGTGAGACCCTGTCTCAAAAAAACAAAAAGTGCTGGGGATGTGGCTCAGTAGTAAAGTGCCCCTGGGTTCAATCTTTAGCACCAAAACAAACAAACAAATAAATAAGTGAGATAGAGAGAGGCTTGAGCCTAGGAACATGAAGTTAGGGGATACTATACTGGCTTCCACCTACATGCCTTTTAATACCATTCCAGCCCTTAAACAATAGGATTATGTTACATTCCTCCTCAAACAACCTGTAAACTCTCAGTGCCTGACTAATCTCTCAGGCTTGAGGAATTTAAGACTCCTCCTCCCTGCAACTAAGAACTTAAGATACTCTGAAGGAGGAGGGTGGGTACTTTTCTAACCTTTATGTAGACCAGAGATTCCAGGACTCAGGAAAATGGGAGAATTAAAAACAAAGGGGGCATGTCATCATCACTTTCCTCTCTGAGAGGACTCCACTCTCTCCCTTGAGAAGGCCTTTTTGCCCCCTTCTCTTTTCCCTTCTACTAAACTTTGTTACACTAAGTTTCACATCTTGCCTGAAATTTTCTCAAACAAGAGCACAAGAAATGAGAACACCATGCAGTTACAAGTGGCGCAGTTAACAAGAAGTCTGTGACAATAATTCCAGATGTCTTTCATTGGAAATATTTTATGTAACAAATTGAAAACCTCTGTATGTCTTTTATACCAATCTGTTGCTTGTTTTAGCAGCCATGGGAATTCATAGGGCAATGGACTTTTAAAAGGTGTCAGGTTTAAGTTGACTGATATTTTAGTGTTTTCATAATGCAACCTAAAATCTGTTTTGATGGGGCACCAGGTAAAATCCCAATAGCTACAAAATACATTTGAGCAGTTAATGTAATGCTGGTTAGTAAACAGGTCTTATCTCTTATAAAATGCGTGTTTGGACATATCATCATAGTATTTTGCTTGCCAATGAAGTAATTTCAGAGAATAACTATTCAGTTATGCCTCCATAACCAGATATTTACATGTTTTAAAAAAGATACTTTTAGCTAAATTTGATTTTGGATGGTCGTCTTTTGGGATAGTTTCCATAATAGCACTTATAACGGAAAGCTTTCTATAGTGGTTAAGTGTAAACACAGGCTTTTTTGTTGTTGTTCTACATACAACTTGGTTAGACCAGATTGCTTATTAAGCATAGGAATCTTCTTGTGCCCCTGTATAAGTAAAGAATGCATTTTGAAACTGGTTGCAGACTTGGAAAGGATAGAACACCCCATGCGTCAACATTTTAGTAATGAAATGATAATTTAGAAGCAAGTACCTGGCTCATAGGGTTCAATAAATAAACTTTTGTTATGTGGTTGAATAAATTAACTATGTTTTTTAAAGAACAAAAAGCAATATAAATATCTTAATAATTTACATCAATATAGTCTTTTTTTACAATATCTTTGAGTCATCAAGTACTTTTTTCTTTTTATTAATGTATAACTTATATAAAGTAAAATTTGCCTATTATATTGTATATGTCTGAGTTTTGGCAAACACATACAGTGTGTAACTACCACCATAACCAAGATCCCATAATCTATCATCCCAAAACTGTCAGTCCTTTCCCTAGCTTTTGGTAACCCCATATCTGTTCTTTTATCCCTAAAGTTTTAACTTTAGGTATCCTTTTCAGTCTGGTGTTTTAGCCAGACACATTTGGAAGATTTGTTCAATTGTTGCATGTTTAGGTATTTGTTCCTTTTTATTACTGAGTAGTGTTCTTTTGTATGACTATACTGCAGTTTGTCCCTTTCCTGGTTGAAGGACATTTGGATTATTTTCCATTTTCAGTGTTTATAAGTAAACATAGGTTTTATTTCATTTAAGTAAATAGGTAGTAGGATTGCTAAGTTGCATTGTGAGTTAATGTTCAACTTAAGAACCTGCCAAATTGTTTTCCAAAGTGACTATAAAATTTGGTGTCCTAGTAGTAGTGATGTGATTTTCAGTTGCATCCTTTCAGCACTTGGTACTGTCATTTAAACATTTTTTTTTTAAGCTCTTTGAATAAGTGTGCAGTGATTTTCCATGTGGTTTTGATTCCCCTTTCCCTAATGAATAATGATCTTGAGCATCTTTTCACGTGCTTGTTCGTCCTCTATATCTTCTTTAGTAAAGTGTCAATTCAAATGTTTTGTTCCTCTCCCCACCTTTTTAATGTCCCCCCCCCTTTTGGGTAGAGTTCTTTTATATTTTGAATCCTTTATCAATTATGTGAGTTGCAAATATTTTCTTCCATTTGGTGATTTGTTATTTCATATTCTTTTTTTTTTTTAAGTAGTTGATGGACCTTTATTTATTTGTATGTGGTGCTGAAAATTGAACCCAGTGCCTCACTCATGCTAGGCAAGCACTCTGTCACTGAGCCACAACCCCAGCCCTATTTCATATTCTTAATGGTATCTTTCAAATAAGAAGAGGTCTTCATTTTTATTAAATCTGGTCTGTCATTATTTCTCTTCTATGGATTTGTGCTTTTATGAAAACTTTTTACCTTTTTACCTAAGGTCATAAAGATGTTGTTTTTGGCAGACATGGTGGCACATGCCTGTAATCCCAGTGATTTGGGAGGCTAAGGGCAGGAAAATTGCAAGTTGGAGGCCAGCCTGGGCAACTTAGCAAGATCCCATCTCAAATAAAAAAACAAAAAGGGATGGAGGTATAGTTCAGTGGTAGAGTGCCCAATGGGTTCAATGCCCAATATCTATTTTTCTCTCTCTCTGTCTCACACACACACACACACACACAGACACACACACACACAGAGATTTTGTGTTCTAGGAAGTTTTTAATTTGAGGTTTTATAGGTCTTCTAATAATTAGCTATAGTTTTTTTTTTTTAATTTTTGTCTTAACCCCAAACAAGGTAAATCTCCCATTAATAGTATGGACAGTGTCACTGCAGGTTTACAACATGAACTTTTAGACTGAATCTAACTATACAATTCATAATGATGTTATTCATCATCCTAGGTTTGTATTATTTTGGTATTATTACTAAAATGCTACAAATGTTTTTGTGTGTAGTGGTTCAAATGACTAAGTGTGCCTTTGAAATAATAGTTTCTTAGTTTGCATATTTACCTTTTATTTTAGTTAAAAATTTCTCAATTCATATTGGATTATGTTTAAGCTTGAGTGCTTAATTTTATACAACAGAATTGAGTTGTAGATTTTTTTGTTGTTGTTGTAGATGGACACAATATCTTTATTTATTTATTTTTTATGTGGTGCTGACAATTGAACCCAGTTCCTCATGCATGCAAAGCAAGTGCTCTACCACTGAGCCGTAACCCCAGCTCCAAGTTGTAGGTTTTAATGTATATCTAAGAAGAGTAAATGCTATAGTAAATCTTGAGTGCTTATATGTGACTCCATTTGAATCCAGGTTTTATAAGTTTATGGAACTCCTGAAGAGCAGTTTTAGTTATATAAACTATTTTACTTTGCATGGCTCTCTGTCCTCTCCTCTTCTTTTACTTCTCTTCCCACATCCTCTTTCTCACTCACTTGCCCTGTTGCCTGCTAGAGTGTTCTCTCATGAGAGCTTTAGTGGTGCCTGTAATAGAAGATCCTCAGCTGACTGACAGCTAAGTGGGGGGGGGGGGGGAGATAAAGTCAAGGTAAAATTTAGGAACTGAATTGTATTAGGAAATTGGATGGATTAGGGAAGGGAGTCTTCAGCTGGCATCAGCAATTGAACTTTCTAGATAGCAAAATATAGTGAAATTAATGGTAAACAGGTTCAGAGTAATGTTACAAATAAGATATTTTGACTCACTTTTTGTATCTTAGCTTTTTACATAGTTGTAGATTTCATTAACTCTAATTTTAAAATAAAATAGATATTTAGAGATGGATATTTTTGATTGAATAAAGATGTGTTTGGTTTGGAATTATGTCATCAGACTTTTTGCTGAAATACTGTTTTCCTTGAAACAAATTTCTTTTCTACCTTAGTTTTATTATTATTTTCATCATTTATTATTTTGGAAAAACTGTATGAAACATTTTTTCTTTTGCTTTCCCAATGTCATTCTTAATCTTGTTGAGTTTGATTTCCAGTCCTTAGTGACTGCTGTGTTTTTGGAGGAAGAGGGCTGTCTTAGTCCATTTTTTTTTTCCCTGCTTTAACTGAGTAACACAGACTGGGTAATTTATAAACAATAGAGGTTATTTGGTTCATAGTTCTGGGGCTAAGAGGGCCTATATCTAGGGGCTATGTATGCTGAGGGCCTTCTTGCTGTGTCATAATGTGGTGGAAGTTAACAAATACATGATCAGAATGTGAGTGTATGAGAGAAAAGGAGAGAGCGAATAGGGCCAAACTCCTTCTTTTATCAGGAACCTACCTACTCCCCTGATAACAAACCCACTCCCACTGTAGCTAACCCATTCCTATGATAAATACATTATCCACTCATGAGGGCAAAGCCCTCGTGACTATGTCTTAGAGATTCCAACTTTTAATACTCTTGCTTTGGAGATAAGTTTTGGTGGACACATTCAACAATAGAAGAGGCTGCAAAATTTAGTTGATTGTGAAAACCCCATCAGATAATTAATTTAATAAAATCCAAATGTTAATTGGTAATTTACTTACATGTAGCTTTTCAAAATTATGTTTTCATTTACTTTTTTTTTGCATTTTGATACAATGACAGCTGAGCAATAATTGCCATCTGTCGATTTTCAGATAGCAATTAGCTAAATATTATTGTTTTAATAATCTTATTAAGATTTAGGCAATATACATAAAGTATTTCATTATCTGAGATTTTCTTTTAATGATAGATTTATGTTCTATCCCTTTTCCAGGTCATCCTGTTCAGTTCTACAGCATGAATAGACCTGCTTCTCGCCATACACCCCCAACAATAGGGGGCTCCTTGCCCTATAGACGCCCTCCTTCCATAACGTCACAAACAAGCCTTCAGAATCAGCTGAATGGAGGACCTTTTTATAGCCAGAATCCAGGTCAGTTTTTTTTTTTTAATTTTATAGAATATATCTAACTAGAACCTTCAATTAAAAACCCTTTAATTACAAATAATTAGCACATGGTGGGTGGTTAGAACTATTTGTTGAATGAATGAATACTAAGTTGCTAATAACACTGTATTTCTTATTTATCTCTCTCTCTCTCTCTCTTTTAAGAAATCACATTATTTTCCTGTAAAATTATAGAACTTGTTTTTTTCTGAACAGAATTCTTTTGATTATGATAGTGGTTATTTGCTTTAAAAATTATTGTAGGGCTAGAGGTATAACTCAGAGTCTCAGAGTGCTTGCCTAGCGTGTGTGAGCCCAATGCTGGATTAAAAAAAAAAAAAAAAAGTATGGTGAACATTATTTCCTTTTTGTTTAATGAGACAACCTTACACTATGAATTACAAATAATGAAAAGTTGAGTGACCATGAAGCTGTTTTGTGCTAGGTTATTATACTATTTTATTCAATTCTCATAACAGACTTTTGATGGGAAAACTGGGACTTGGAGAAATTGACCCAAAACAATTATAGTATACAATTGCATCATACATACAGGAAAAAACTGATTTAGCACACATTTTTATGCTATACATACTCATTCTTTTGTTTATTCCCTGGAGGGGACATGAGCAAATTAGACATGGTATGTCCACTTGTTATGTTTTTCTGGACTTTTGCTCACAAGCTATTAAGCCTGTACATAAACACCTTAGATATTAGGGGATGATTCATTCTGTCTTTGAAAAGTCTTGGCTTTCATGGAGCTGGCATTTGTCCACTGTGGCTACTGCCTATTAGTGAAAACCTTAGTTACAAAGAATCATGCACAAGAAAGAAATTTGATCCTCTTTGTACATAAACATTTACAATTTAAAGAATGCTTTTGTATCTGTATCTCACTTGATATTATCATATACAAAATAAAATCGGTGATCATTTTCGTATGTATTTTGCATATGAAATCAAGGCCAAGGTGGGATTTGAAGTTAGGTTTTTTTGACTATGAGTTTCATGTTCTATTTTCCTATCCTACTTACCTTCAGATTTAAATTTTTTTCTCTTTCCTTCCCAGGTCTTCTCTTTTTTTTTGGTGGGGGAAAAAGGAAGGAAGGATATTACCATTGTATTATAAATACTTGGGATCCTGAGATATTGTCAATCTTTATGTTATATTCTGAGAATATTGCTTAGTAACTAAATATTGAACGAATTACTTGTCCCTTTATCCAAATTTCTTTACTCTTCTGGGTTTCTCTTGTAAATTAAATGCTGTATTTGTAGTCTAGCTAGTGTAGACCACAGTGTGAATACCAACCTGCTTTAGTTGAAATGTACTTCTCTTATTGCTGTCTTTGATCACACTTGGTATTTTAGGTTATACCATTTTTAGAAATCCATTTTCACTTTGTTGACAAAATTGCCTGCCGTTAGTCACACATCCTACTTGTAAACCACGTTTTCTAAAAACCACATTTCTTCAAGTGCTATTTTGTACCTGAGTGCATTTGTTTGGGTTTTTTGTTATTGCTATTTGTTTGCTTGCTTATTTTTGTTTTTGAAATGGTGTCCCACTGTATTTCTCAGGTTGGTCTCAAATTCATGGGCTCAATGGATCCTCCTGCCTCAGCTTCCAGATTATCTGGAACTAAGGTGTACATTACCATGTCTGTCTCTTTAAATATATTCTTTTTATTCTTAAAATTTTTATTTTATTATATATAGCCCATTTTTTAAAAATCTTTTATTGATTTTATTTTTTTAAATACATGACAGCAGTGGAAGCCATTACAATTCTTACTACACATATACAACAATTTTTCATATCTGTATATAAAGTATGTTCATGCCAATTTATGCCTTTATACATGTACTTTTTTTGCATTACAATTCTTAATACACACATATACCACAATTTTTTGTATCTCTGTATATAAAGTATGTTGATACCCAGTTGAAGTCTTCATGCATGTACTTTGTATAATGATGTCCATCACATTCCACCATCCTTGCTAATCCCCTGCTACCTCCCTTCCCAACCTCTCTAGAATTCATCTATTCCTCCCATGCTCTCCCTCCCTATCCCACTATGAGTCAACCTCTTTATATCAGAGAAAACATTCGGCACTTGAGGTTTTTGGATTGGCTCACTTCACTTAGCATTATCTTCTCCAACGCCATACATTTACGTGCAAATGCCATGATTTTGTTCTTTTTTAATGCTGAATAAAATTCCATTGTGATATATGCCACATTTTTTTTTATCCATTCATCCACTAAAGGGCATCTAGGTTGGCTCCACAGTTTAGCTATTGTGCATTGTGCTGTTATAAACATTGATGTGGCTGTGGCCCTGTAGTATGCTGTTTTTAAATCCTTTGGGTATAGTTCAAGGAGAGGACTAGCTGGGTCACATGGTGGTTCCATTCCCAGATTTCCAAGGAATCTCCATACTGCTTTCAAAATTGGCTGCACCAATTTGCAGTCCCACCAGCAATGTATGAGTGTACCTTTTTCCCCATATCCTCACCAACACTTATTGTTGTTTGTCTTCATAATAGCTGCCATTCTGTCTGGAGTGAGATGATATCTTAGAGTAGTTTTGATTTGATTTCTCTGATTGCTGGAGATGATGAGCATTTTTTCATATATTTGTTGATTGATTGTATATTCTCTTCTGAGGAGTGTCTGTTCAGGTCCTTGGCCCATTTGTTGATTGGGTTATTTGTTTTTTTTTTTTTTTTTTTTTTGGTGTTTATCTTTTTAGTTATTTTTATACCCTAGGGATTAGTGCTCTATCTGATGTGTGAGGGGTAAAAATTTGCTCCCAGGATGTAGGCTCTCTGTTCACCTCACAGATTGTTTTTTTTTTTTTTTTGCTGAGAAGAAACTTTTTAGTTTGATTCCATCCCATTTATTGATTCTTGGTTTTAATTCTTGTGCTATAGGAGTCTTTTTAAGGAAGTTGGGGCCTAATCCCACACAATGAAGATTAGGGCCTACTTTTTCTTCTATTAGAAGCAGAGTTTCTGGTTTAATTCCTAGGTCCTTGATCCATTTTGAGTTAAGTTTTATGCCTGGTGAGAGATAGGGGTTTAATTTCATTTTGTTGCATATGGATGTCCAGTTTTCCCAGCACTATTTCTTGAAGATGCTATCTTTTCTCCAGTGCATGTTTTTGGCACCTTTGTCTAATACAATTGTAATTTTCTGGGTTAGTCTCTGTGTCCTCTATTCTGTACCATTGGTCTACCAGCCTGTTTTGGTGCCAATACCATGCTGTTTTTGTTACTATTGCTTTGTAGTATAGTTTAAGGTCTGGTATAGCAATACCACCTGCTTCACCCTTCCTGCTTAGGATTGCTTTAGCTATTCTGGGTCTCTTATTTTTCCAGATGAATTTCATGATTGCTTTTTCCATTTCTATGAGGAATGCCATTGGGATTTTGATTGGAATTGCATTAAATTTGTATAGTGCTTTTGGTAGTATGGTCATTTTTTTTTTTTTTTTTAAATATGGTCTGTCGCTCAAGGTCAAGCCCAATATTTTTTTTTTTGAGAGAATTTTAATATTTATTTTTTAGTTTTCGGCGGACACAACATCTTTGTTTGTATGTGGTGCTGAGGATCGAACCCGGGCCGCACGCATGCCAGGCGAGCGCGCTACCGCTTGAGCCACATCCCCAGCCCAGTATGGTCATTTTGATAATACTAATTCTGCCTACTCAAGAGCAAGGTAGATCTTTCCATCTTCTAAGGTCTTCTTTGATTTCTCTCTTTAGGATTCTTTAATTTTCGTCGTGTAGATCTTTCACCTTGTTTGTTGATTCCCAAGTATCTTTTTTTTTTTTAGGATATTGTGAATGAGGTAGTTTTTCTCATTTCCTTCTCAGAGGATTTGTCACTGATATACAGAAATGCCCTTTGATTTATGGGTGTTGATTTTATATCCTGCTACTTTGCCAAATTCATTTACTAGTTCTAGAAGTTTTCTGGTGGAGTTTTTGGGGTTTCTAGGTATAGAATCATATCGTCAGCAAATAGAGCTAATTTAAGTTCTTCTTTTCCTATACATATCCCTTTAATTTCTTTCGTCTAATTGCTCTGGCTAGTGTTTCAAGAACTATGTTGATTAGAAGTGGTGAAAGAGGGCATCCCTGTCTTGTTCCTTATTTTAGAGGGAATGCCTTCAATTTTTCTCCATTTAGAATGATGTTGGCCTGAGGCTTAGTGTAGATAGCCTTTACTATGTTGAGATATGTTCCTGTTATCCCTAGTTTTTCTAGTGTTTTGAACATAAAGGGTTGCTGTATTTTGTCAAATGCTTTTTCTGTGTCTATTGTAATGATCATATGATTCTTATCCTTAAGTCTGTTGATGTGATGAATTACCTTTATTGATTTCCATATGTTGAACAAACCTTGCATCCCTGGGATGAATCCCACTTGATCATGGTGCACAATCTTTTTGATATGTTTTTGTATTCAAATTGCCAGAATTTTATTGAGAATTTTTGCATCTATGTTCATTAGAGATATTGGTCTGAAGTTTTCTTTCTTTGAAGTGTCTTTGGAATCAGGATTATATTGGCCTCATAGAATGAGTTTGGAAGTGCTGCTTCTTTTTCTATTTCCTGAAATAAATTGAAGAGTATTGATATTAGTTCTTCTTTAAAGGTCTTGTAGAACTGGTCTGTGTATCCATCCCATCCTGGGCTTTTCTTGGTTGGTAATCTTTTGATGGCTTCTTCTATTTCCTCACTTGATATTGGTCTGTTTAAGTTGTGTATATCTTCCTGACTCAACCTGGGCAGATCATATGTCTTAAGAAATGTGTTGATGCCTTCAATGTCCTCTATTTTATTGGAGTATAAGGTTTCAAATAATTTCTAATTATCCTCTGTATTTCTGTAGTGTCTTTTGTGGTATTGCCTTTTTTATCATGTATGCTGGTATTTTGAGTTTTTTTTCTCTCTCTCTCTTCGTTAGCATGGCTAAGGAACTCTCAATTTTATTTATTTTTTCAAAGAACCAACATTTAGATTTGTCAGTTTTTTCAGTTGTTTCTTTTGTTTCGATTTCATTGATTTCCGCTCTAATTTTAATTATTTCTTGCCTTCTACTGCTTTTGCTGCTGATTTGTTCTTTTTCTAGGGCTTTGAGATGTAGTATGAGGTCATTTATTTATTGACTTTTTCTTCTTTTAAGGAATGAACTCCATGCAATGAATTTTCCTCTTATTACTGCTTTCATAGTTTCCCAGAGATTTCGATATGTTGTGTCTGTGTTCTCATTTACCTGTAAGAATTTTTTAATCTTCTCCTTGATGTCTTCTGTAACCCATTGTTCATTCAGTAGCATATTATTCAGTCTCCATGTGATGCAGAAATTTTTATTTTTTATTTTGTCATTGATTTTCAATTTCATTCCATTATGATCTGATAAAATGCATGGTAGTACTTGCTAAGAGTTGTTTTGTGGCATAATATATGGTCTATTTTAGAGAAGGATCCATGTGCTGCTGAGAAGAAAGTGTATCCTCTTGACGCTGGTTGAAATATTCTGTGTATGTCAGTTTAGTCTAAGTTACTAATTGTGTTATTGAGCTCTATAGTTTCTTTATTCAACCTTTGTTTGGAAGATCTATTCAGTGATAAGAGAGGTGTGTTAAAGTCACCCACGATTATTGTGTTGTGGTCAATTTGACACTTGAACTTGAGAAGAGTTTGTTTGATGAACATAGCTGCTCCATTGTTTAGGGCATATATATTTATGATTGTTACGTCTTTTTGGTGTTTGGTTCCCTTGAGCAGTATGTAATGTCCATCTTCATCCCTTTTGATTAACTTTGGCTTGAAGTCTACTTTATTTGATGTGAGCATGGAAACCCCTGCTTGCTTCCACAGTTCATTTGAGTGTATGATTTTTCCCAGCCTTTCACCTTCAGTCTATATATGTCTTTTCCATCAGATGAGTCTCCTGTAGGCAGCATATTGTTGGATCTTTTTTAATCCAATCTGTTAGCCTATGTCTTTTGATTGGTGAGTTTAAGCCATTAACATTTAGGGTCACTATTGAGACATGGTTTGTATTTCCAGCCATATTTGTTTATTTTTGTTATTTAACTTGACTTGGTTTTCCTCTTTGATTAGTTTTTCCTTTAGTGTACTACCTCCCTCTGCTGGTTTTCACTGTTGTTTTTCATTTCCTCTTCATGAAATATTTTGCCAAGGATGTTTAATAGTGCTGGTTTGCTAGCTATAAATTCTTTTAACTTTTGTTTAACATGGAAGGTTTTTATTTCATCTTCCAATCTCAAGCTTAATTTTGCTGGATACAAGATTCTTGGTTGGCACCCATTATCTTTCAGAGCTTGATATATGTTGTTCCAGGATCTTCTATCTTCCAGGATCCGTGTTGAAAAATCTGCCATTATCCTAATTGGTTTACCCCTGTATGTAATCTGATTCCTTTTTCTTGTGGCTTTTAAAATTCTCTCCTCATTCTGTATATTGGGCATTTTGATTATAATGTGTCTTGATGTGGATCTGTTGTGATTTTGCACATTCAGCATCCTGTAGCCTTCTTGGATTTGGATTTCCGTTTCATTCTTCATGTCTGAAAAGTTTTTTGATATTATTTCATTTGATAGATTGCTCATTTGTTTGGTTTGGACCTCTATGCCTTCCTCTATCCCAATAACTTTTAAATTTGGTCTTTTTATGCTGTCCCATATTTTTTGAATGTTCTGCTTATGGTTTCTTAGCATTTTTGCTGTGTTGTCTATGTTCTTTTCAAGATGGTATATTTTATCTTCATTGTCTGATGTCCTATCTTCTAAGTGGTCTACTTTGTTGTTGATGCTCTCATTTGAGGTTTTAATTTGGTTTATTATTTCTTTCATTTCAAGGATTTATGTTTGTTTTGTTTTTGTATAACCTCTATCTCCCTGTTGAGGTGATCTTTTTCTTCTTGGATTTGTTTATGTAGCTCATTGTCGAAGTGACCTTTCACTGCCTGTATTTGTTCTCTTATGTCTTCTTTGAGATCCCAAAACATTTTAATCATATATATCCTGAATTCTTTCTCTGTCATTCTTTCTGCTGTAGCTGTCAATTCTTCTAATAATGTGTTGTCTTGATTTGTTTGTGGTACTTTCTTCCCTTGTTTTTTCATGTTGCTTGCGTTTCTTTCTTTCCAGCTCTGTGGAACTGGTGTGTTATTGTTTTTACTCTATAGATTTGTAGTGCTCTTGTATGGTTCCAAGATCTCTCCTTTGTATGGAAGGACAATGTTATCAGATCCCAATTTCAACAATACATCACCTGTTCAGACAGAGATCTGCAGTGATAGTGTCGCTCACCAAAAAATGGCGAGAAAGGTTTTCCAAGACAAAGAGTTGTCTGCTTCTAGCACCGGGGTGTCTGGTGAGGTTGGGGGAGATGGGATGGCCTTGTGCTGTGGCTAGATTGCAGCAGAGTGACTAGAACACAGAGGCTTTGATTTTTGCATGGGTGGTCGCAGAGCAGGTGGTCGCAGCACTGGTGGTTTCTGCGAAAATCCGCTGTATAGGGGTCTTGTCGCATGCTGTGAGATGTTGTATTCTGTCTAGATGAGACCTTGTGGAGACACTGCCTGACTGCTTTCTTGGTTTCATTTCACAGAGCAGCCAGAAACAGTAACTCCTCTATTCTGCCATCTTGGATCTCCTCCTAGATATAGCCCATTTTGTTGTTTTGCTGAAGATAGACTTTTTTCTTGGCCCTTTTGGAAGTTTAGACAATTATTGTTTATGGCCCTTATGCTCCTTCCTTACTCTTATGTAGAGTTTTGAAAAATGATGTTGATACAAAGTAGGTTGGACCCAAAGTAAGAGATGCTTGACTGGTACAGCTTTAAACCAGATGTACATGA
Source organism: Marmota flaviventris (assembly GCF_047511675.1). NCBI lineage: Eukaryota > Metazoa > Chordata > Mammalia > Rodentia > Sciuridae > Marmota > Marmota flaviventris. The sequence goes on along the minus strand of NC_092508.1, from coordinate 31,936,935 downwards.
TGTATAGTAAAAATGTTCAAGGAAAGATATTTCATACTATGTGTGTGTACTCACCAAAATAGTTGTATGAGAACCCTGTAGGTAGAATTATTTGAAAACTGGTTAAGCACATATTGAATCCATTTTAAATTCTTCTTTCAGTATTTCTTTCTTTGTAAATCTGATTCACATATTTGAGAATATATATTAAAGTAGAAATATCCTACTTTATGGAATGATTTTAATGAAACTATGTTTCATTGGGCATTTAGCATAGATGTGAGGTAATTTAGTTGTGGATTTTTTTTTTCCATTTTATTAAGTTGGGTTTCTTCAGGGATCTAGTAACTCTTTAAAGAGGGGTAGCTACAGCTTAGTTAGTTGGTTAACCAGAGTGCATTTTCTAAACTAAAATACTTTTTTATTAAACCTTTTTTTTGAGGTACAGGGAATCAAACCCAAGGCTTTAAGAATATAGAACAGCACTCTACCATTGAGCCACACCTCCAGCCCCAACCATATTCTTTTAATTTGAAAAGCTCTTTTTGTGAGGCTTAATGCTTTGTGAACCAATGCTCTATTTTATTTGATTTAGAATATTATATAAGCTTCCTGTATTATTCCTACTGGTCCTATAACAGTTCCTGGTTTTTTTTTTTTCATATTTAAAGTTAGAAAATGTTATGCTTTCTTAAGTAGCTAATTCCCTGATTTATCAAAATGATGCCAGGTGTGTGCTTCATGAACCTGTATTTTGCAATTGGAGCCTCTTCATTGATGCATGCTTCTAAAGAAATAAGTTGACAAGTCAGTGGGGACCTGTGAGGTGTAAAAATAGCAGTGCTTTTACTAATGTACAATTTTGTTTGAATTTGTAAAAGGCCACTTAACATAGGAATTAAAGTACAGAACACGCAACGTCTAATGCAAGTCCTAGGAGCAGCACTGCAGTTGTTTCTTAATGGGATAATCTCAGAAACAAGTATTAAAAGACACTTTAATCTGGGAATATCTGAAAGCCCTTTGATTCTCAGTGGGTTTTTTTTTGCTTAAATTTTTTTTTTTTTTTTAACAAGAGTGGGGATTGAACCCAGGGTCTCACACATGCTAGGCGTATCTTTAAGCCTTTTCTTATTTGAGACAAAGTTTCACTAAATTGCCTCAGCATCCTGAGTAGCTGGGATTATAGGGGTGTGCCACCTTAACTGGCTTCTTGTACTTGCATAATCAAATCAGCAAAACAATAGGAATATTGACTTAATCCTCTTGTCAGCAGTGAGAAGAGTCATGTTAACATATAGAGCTAACTTTAAGTTAATAGTCTTTAAAAATATAAATATGAATTACCTTGGTAGTGAAGAAGATACACATATCTACATATTTGTATTTGTGCTTATACATTTACATATATACATACACCTAATTTAGTAAGGCATCAGTAATTTGCATTTAAGTACAAGTATTTGAGAAGAAAGTAGCCTACATTTTATTGATCAAAATTTCTTATAAATTTAAAAAAATTTTAAAAAATTCAGTTCATAAACTGCAAGAGGAATTTATATTTATATAATTAGATTTGCTAGAGACTGTGTATGCTGTTTTACAAAGAGAAAATGTCAGGCTAATTCCTAACTATTATTATAAGCCACTAAAATGAGACAGTGAAAAAACAAAGTTGGGATGGTAATATTCCAAAAGAAATGTTCTCTAAATGATGAGTAAAGTTATAGCATTACCATATATCTTCAGAAGAATACAATTGTGGTGGGGTTTTAGTAAACTCTAAATAAGGAGCAGTAGCAAGAAGCTATTTTTGAATCTTATTTTAAGCAATCTTTAGGGTTTGTTAGAAATATTTACTTTAGGATATGTGTGTGTGTGTGTGTGTGTGTGTGTATGTGTATGATGAGTTTTAAGTATAGTTTTAGATAACCAAGTAATTAAATAGATGTTTTACATTGAATATTAAACAGAAATTAGTTGAGTGTGGTGTCTCATGCCTTTAAGCTCAGCAACTTTGGAGGCTGAGGCAGGAGGATCGCAAGTTCAGGGCCAGCCTCAGCACCTTAGTGAGGCTCTAAACAATTCAGCAAGACCCTATCTCAAAATAAAAAATAAAATGGACTGGGGATAAAGCACCCCTGTGTTCGATCCCCAGTACCAAAAACAAAACAAAAAACAAATTATATTTTTAAATGATGTGTCTTGATCTTCTAGATTTTCTTGGCATAGATATGGTGATTTTTTTTTCATTTGAAAAAATAACAAAAATGATCCAATACTTTTAACTTTGAGACTAATAGACTGATAATTATTTGGTAACTACAGTCTTGGCATCATCAGTGAAGCCCTTCTTACTGATCACTTAAGTATACTTTTAAATTCCCCTTGTTCTAAATTATTGTTCATTATTTCTATTGACATTAGAAAATGTCTCATCCTTTTTTTAAAAAAAATATTTATTTTTTAGTTGTAGTTGGACACATTACCTTTATTTTATTTTTTTTTATGTGATGCTGAGGATCGAACCCAGGGCCTCGCCCGCACATGCTAGGCGAGCGCTCCACCGCTGAGCCCCAGCCCGAAAATGTCTCATTCTTAAAATAGGTTGCTTATATTATTCCCTCCCTGAAATGTATAATACAAGTAACTAAATTTGAATGGGCTCTCTTAAGGTTAGTATGTGGCTGCTAAAGATGATGTTTTGTAATGGTTTTAGTAGTAGTATTTAGAGTATTTATTTTTAAATTTTCTCAGTGTACTTATAAAGCTATAAAAATAAGAGGAAAAAGCCTAATTTCATTTTTTAAAATTCTTCTAATTGGATATTTGAAACACCAAGCCTCAGGGATTCAAAGGACTTGATAAATAAACGGGAAGGTTATGCTTGGAAAGTCTGTAAATTTTTATCAGCGTAGGCTCATCCTCTAAGTTTGGTTTGCTTTTAACTATTTATAGTTAGCCTTTTACTAATTATTACTAGCCTTTTACTATTTATATCTAAGTGTTGCTCTATGCCTATAGTTATAGTTTGTATTGCAATTTAACTTAAAATCTCTGTAAATTCCAGTTACTTGGTGAACCTATCTTTCACATTCAATTATTGAATATTGTGAAAAGAATATAACAAAATTTAAATTTGGAGTTCTTTGGTGGTTATAGGGAAAGAGTCTTATGTAAGGAATCTTCTAGGCTAACCAACAAAAATAAATTTATAGTTACTTCCCATTCTTGTCTTTTTTTTTTTTTTTTTTTTAATGGTGTAGGAAATCCAACCCAGGTTCTTGAGCTTAATACCAAGCACATGCTTTACCTCTGAGCTACACCCCTAGTCCCTACTTTCCGTTCTTACCTGTTTACAAGAAGCCTACCTGAATATAGAAAACAATTCTTTGTATCAAAATTCTCCTTAAATTCTCTTTGGATAATACATTTTGAACTAAATACAAAGGAAGGTAAATCTAGTCTCAGGTAGGTTTACGTTATATCATATTTTGGTTCATAGGCATTCTGGTCAGACGATATCTTACATGGTCCAGAAAGAACATGCTCTGAGGTATCTTGAGTTAATTTGGACTACCATGTTGAATGTTTATCTTGGGCAAAAAATACAGAATTTAGGGTGACCTTTGCAAACCCCAGATGTAACTGATTTTTTGAACCTGCTGTGGGAGTAGCTTTGAAAAAAATGTAACTTACTAAAGTAATTCTGATTAAGGAAGATCTGGAATTATTTTTCTGTGGCTGCTTTTGGTGAATTTCTTCAAAGCATTGTGGTTTGGCATCTAGCAAATAAATAAGTCATATTTATGTTGGAAACAACAACAACAAACTCTACCCATAAAACGATTGTTATAAATTAGACACATTTTGGGGGCAGGGGGAGGCCATAAGGCCAAATTTTTACTTGGTAAAGAAATTACATAAGTGAGAAATTTCCCTCTTTTCTGTTGCAAGGAAGGATGGAATGTATGCTAACAGAAGAGGAGCACTTCATTTTATTGAATGTGAAATTGCATCTAATATCTGCGTTTTTAGTTCTATTTGTTATCTGTTGCTTTTTCTCAGTTTTATATATTTTGTTTTTGCTACCTTCTGTTTATTCTCTTCTGCTTACTCCAAGTATAGAAACGCTATTGTGAATGTATCAACAATTGTTTTAACCCTCTGAGTGGGAGACAGATACATAGGTCAAGGATTTAATGACAAGAACTATGACTTTAGGGACAAACCAAATTAAAGATATGTTTTAAAGAAAGAAACCAATTTCTAGGGTTATATGGCTGTCCTTGTATCTATATTCTTCAAGATTATCTGCTTAATTCTGCTTTAAATGTGTTCTCCCTGCATCTATCCATAGCATCAACTGTAATCTCTACTAATGACTAATAATTCTTTATACTTCTTGATTTTTAATATAAACTTAAATTTTCAGTTGCCTCAGATTTTCAAGCTTAAGTTACCTTCATACACCTCATTTTTTACATTATTCTGTCTCTCTGACCTGCCTACTCACCAGTCTATTCCTTTCCCAGTATGTACTTACCAAGGTTAATGTATTTAATGGCCTCTTCACCTTCATAGTCTGGAAGGCTCAAAATTAAGAATCACCTTTATCTTGCTGCTGTTTTTTATATGCTAGCTAAATCATTAGTTACCAAGTATTCTTTTTCTATACGATTACTTAGTTCTCTCCTTTCTATTTGTAGGAACTGCCTTGGTTTATTGTATGTCAGGCCTTGCCTGTTTTTTTTTTTTCCTTCTTTTTTTAATCTTTGCAACAGGGTGTGAAGAAGGTTGCATTGCCTCTTTTTAATATCATATTTATAGATTAGGCCTGAAGAAATTAATTGACATGCTGTTCAAACACAAGGAAATGGTGGCACAAGGATTTGAGGCTGAGTGACTTTAAAAATGAATCTCTCAGGGCTGGGGATTAAGCTCAGTTGTAGAGCATTTATCTAGCATACTTGAGGCCCTGGGTTCAATCCCTAGTGCTGCAAATAAATCACAAAACAAAGAAAACGAAATAAAAAACCCAGTCTCCACTGTGTACTCTTTCATGTTACACTTTGGGTCCTTCCCTATTGCATATCCACCCACTCATCTTTCTTTTTATCTTATGCTAGTTATATGGAAACATTTCTGGACCTGTGAACTGGTCATGCTATTTGATGCTCTAAGCCTTTGCTGTCACCTGGTTCCCTCAGCTTGATTTTTCTCTCAACCCCTGTCTGCTTGGTGAACTCCTTTCCTTCAAGTACCTATTTAGAAATCATTTTCTATAGTCTTCCTCACTATCACCATCTCCATCTCTAGGAATTACTACAAATATTGTTGGGTTAAGACAGTTGTTTTCCATACTCAAATGGGATGTGGTCTCTTTGAGGACAGCAATACATTTACTCTTTTTAGTTCTGTTAGTCTTGATTGTAATTTGGAGATAAAAGGCATTTCGTCTTTATAAGAAGCATAGTATACTTCGTACTTTTTTCGAAGGAAACTATAAATGTAGAGTTTTATCTTGTAAAATTATTTAGATGTATATGGATTATTTATGCATTTTTATAGGTTAGGCATTTATTGAGTGCTTACTAGCACTAGGCACTTTGCCAAGTATTTGAGATAGAGGGAAAGACTTGGGGAGAATAGTAGACAGATTTGAATAAAGCCAGTACTTTTCTATAGGGTGGTAATGTAGTTAGGATTCTGAAAAATTGTAATAACAGGATCTGACTCTTGGTGAAAGGCTTTCTTAAAAAATATTTATTTATTTATTTTAGTTGTGGTTTGACACAATGCCTTTTTTTTTAATTATTATTTTTTTATGTGGTGCTGAGTATCGAACCCAGGGCCTCGCATGCACTAGGCGAGCGCTCTACCGCTGAGCCACAACCCCAGTCCCTTGGTGAAAGGTTTTGATTCTGGTCTCCTAGCAGAGTGCTTACTACTTAGTAGGAAGTCAGTTAATATTTGTTTAATTAATTAGACTGTTATTGAAGTAATACAAAGTATAAATTTAAGATGTTGGAATATAATGTTTTTTCTCCTGTTTTGACATTTAAATTTATTTTAAATTATTTATGATAATCTGTAGAAATTCTTTGAGAAGGCATATTATATCCGTAAGTTCAGTTGCCATTATATGTTAGAGTAGATCTGTATATGATAAATGCTTTCTGGTGTACATGCTTCTTTCTCATAACAAGGATGGTATCATTGATGGGGTGAATAAACTTCCCTAATACTTTGTTTTATGTGTTTATGAATTATTGCTCAAAAGGTGATCCTTAAGATAGCTTATAAAATGTTTGTGAAGAGTGGTTTTCCTCCTTTATATGTTCATTTTATTGTATTATCCTTTCCTTTTAATGTAACTTGCCCTTACCCCTTATCCTCCACACCTTTTTTTTTTTTGTTTTTGCAGTATCTCTTGCTCCTCCTCCTCCTCCCTCCATCCTACAGGTAACTCCTCAGTTACCTTTAATGGGATTTGTGGCCAGAGTTCAAGAAAATAGTAAGTTTATGTCTTCTTTATGCTGTAGATCAGATTATAGGCATAAAATGTCATTTATATATGATTGACTGAATAGTCATTCATTAACTGATACTTCGGCTATTTTAATATTATGAACAAGTCACTGTATGATTGGCTATTGGGGAATGATAAAATAATTAAGATGAAATGCTCTACTTTTAAATAGCTTTATTTATTTTTATTTTTACTTTTTTTTTTTTTTGAGATAGGGTCTCAATATATTGCCCTGACTGGCCTTATACTTGTGATGCTCCTGTCTTTGGCTCCTGAGTTGCTGGGATTACAGGCATGCTCCATTTGCCCAGCTTTCAAATAGCGTTAAATCTGGCAAAATCTGAAGTAGGAGTGTGTAACTCAGTTAGGGTTTGAGTTTGATCCTTAGCACCCCAAAAAAACCCAAAATAACCAAAATAAGAGTAAAAAGTTATAGTTGTAAAGATAAGTCAAATATGAAATAGTGACATATGTAAGAAAAGAAAGATCACATCTGAGGAGATACTCTTTAATCACCAGATATTCCATCTTTTTTTTTTCTGGGTTGTTCACATAAGTAGTAGTAATCTTGTTTCCTGCTGCTGAACTTTTTGAGTATTGTAGGTATTGAGACTCTCTCTCCAGTTCTGTGATTCCAAGTGTAAAAAGGGCAATGCCATGATAGGGCTCAGGGAACCAAGCTGCCAGTTTATCTTCGAAGATGCCTCACAGACTGGCAATGAATTTACCTTGGTTTGTTGTTTAGTGTTGAAGCATGTGGAATCAGATAATTAATTTATTGGCACATTGAGTCTCTATGGAAACATTAGGGAAACTCAGGAAACTTTACATGTATAAATCAGGGGACCTGTGTCAACATTCAATGAGGAATTGCTGTCACAGAAACCAGTGCACATAGTCTGTATGATAGGTGATTTCTTTTATTGTGATTAGCCTACATAAGGGCCCACATCAAAATCTTAAGGCTACATAATGGGCATAGAATCTGAACTAGGGGAATTATAGTTGATCTTTGAACAAGAGGTTTGAACTATTGAGCAGGTTTGAACTGCTTGGGTCACTTAGGTGGATTTTTTTTCTTTTTAATTTGTCAGTTTAAAAAACTCATCAACAATTGTGTTAGCCTAGATATATAGAAAAAATAAGAAAAAGGCTATCAAAAATGCACAAAATATTTATGGATAATAGTATTATAATTTACTATCATAAAATATATACAAATCTATTTAAAAATTTTCAAAACAGGCATAAAATCACTCATAGATCATATACAACATCATGCACAGTTGAGAGTATAAATAAATGTAAAGATGCAGTATTAAATCATAACTGCATAAAATAACTATAGTAATACTTAACTACTGTAATAATTTTATAACTACCTCTTTTTGCTATTTTGTTGAGCTCATGTATTTCCAATAAAAGTGTTTCAAGTATCAACTTAAAAGGTCTTGCTTCTGTTTGAGCAGTTCATCTCTTTAGTAAAATTGTGTATTGCAGTAAAAGTGCTTCCACAGTTCTCAAGTTTTTCACCTTATATAGTTCATATAATGTGCAAAATGTGTTAATCAGCTATTTGTTATCTGTAAGGCTTCCTGACAACAGCAAGGCTATATTAATACTTGAGTCTTGGAGCTTCAGAAGTTATATGTGGATTTTTGACTGTTATGGGTGGGTGGGGAGACCCTAACCCCCATATTGTTCAAGGTCAGTTGTACATTAATT